>NC_139559.1:55879322-56533193 GCF_965112155.1 Podarcis liolepis
ATTATTATTATTATTATTATTACTACTACTACTACTTACTAAATTTATATACCAGCAACCAACAATGAGGTGAATGGAGGGTCTCGGGGTGCACCAATTTGTCACTTGCACACCTGGGACAATTATCTTACTCTGCCTCATGATTTGGCTGGCACTACTTACACATGTATCTCTTTTTGTAGTCAACAGCCAATTATCTAATTTTATCATCTGCCTAATAGAATATCTCTTCTCTCAAATTAACTTTTGTCTCAGTCTTTTTCTCCTTTTATGGAGAAAAGCGTTATTTTATTTTCTCTCTTTCTCCAAGAGACAACTCCCCTGAAAAATAGCATAGATCTGTTCTTAAATTAACTCATATTCAGAAAACATTAACTTTTCACTCTTTATGACCTCCTTTGAGGGTCAGGTAAATAAAAAATGTGATCAACACCGAACTTTTTAAAAGTCTTTATTTATGAAAGGGTATTGTGTCATTTTTCTGCTGGAGCGCTCACCACAGTTCACCAGAAACACATGAAATAGCAAGCAAATTGGAGAAGCAGAATTCTTGCAGTTCCACCCATGGGTACAGAAGTCCTAGCGCATGATGAAAATATCATATGCATGATGGCACTGCGGAACAGCCCCGAATAAGCCTCTTTGGCTGAGTGAACTGTCCTAGCCTACACCTTCTGCAGTGAACTAGAAGCTTCTGTACACAGAGGCAGGTCCACACCCTTCTGTGTGACCCTGGTTTATCGAAATGGAATGGAACTTGACTGTTAAAATAGATCACTTTCTAATCATGTATGGAATCTCCACAAATAGAAAAAAAAATCCCACAGGGGAAAAATACAGCTGGACACAGGAAAGTCAGAAGGAGATACATGACGACAAGGCTCAGGCCCATAGTCCTTTTAGTCACATTGCCCTTTCAGGGCTGTAACAACTAGGAGGGCTATAGAAGCAAAGGGCTGCAGGAATTTTAAGGCAGTGTAAGCAATGTAGAATGGCATGTAGGAAAGTCACCCACATTTCTCACTGACCATGCAGGCCGGTGAAAGCTTTCTTGGTCTGGATATGGCCCACAAGTCCCACATCAGCCTTCCCCAACCCAGCACCCTCCGGATGTCCTGGGCTACAACTCCTATCATCCCTGGCCATTGGCCATGCCTGCTAAGACTAATGGGGCTTGTAATCCAAAGCATCTGGAAGGTACCACGCTGGGGAAGGTAGACCTACATTGTCCACCCTGGGTCTTAAAGTGGCCACAAGTGTTTGAGGAGACTATAGGAAGTAAAGTGGCTCTTGTTGCCATTTTAAGTCCATTATGTTCACTACAATAATAGTTTCTATTAAAAACCCAAACTGCTAATGGAACGTATTCACAAACTGTGTACAACTGATTTCCTGCCCCTATAGTTTTACCCCCAATAGCTTTACAACATCTTGGAGACAGTTGGGAGGTCGCTACCCTAATTGCACCAGACATTATTAAGCTGACATATTGACTGACAGTGGCAAACAACAAAAAGAAATATCATGGCAAGCGAAATATTTTTAGCTCCAAGCAGAGAGATCCCTACCCCCCAAAAGTAGATCATCTGAAAATTGGAGAAATGAAAATCATATACTGTGTTTTAATTAGAGCAAGCAATTACAAATTCCCAGTGCTAACATTATTCCTACTCTGTGGATGCTGGGGAGAAATATCATTCTCATAAGGTAAAACAACATCTTAGCTATCTTTCAACATCCTTGTTTCTCAGTTAAATTGATACAGCATGAAAACATTCCCTTACCAGTAGACTTTTACATACTGATTTAAGAAAAAAATTGAAAGAGTTATTGGCATCTCTTACAGTTTCCCGTATGTCATTAGCCTAAAACGACAAATGAAGAACATGCCATTGCTCTAAAGGGAAGTGCAGTAACATTGCTTTTAAAAAAGCTCTTGACTTTGATGCATTTCTGGTAATGCAGAAGATTGAAGCTTATGAGGTTCATAGGAGACTCGATTACACAGGAATCTAATTATTGGAAGTCTATTTAGTTGTCCTGTTTGCTAAGGCAAAGGTTAACGAGAACTGCACTGAAAAAACCTCCTGTGGTATTACAAAGTATTTCTTATGGTGCATAAAATGTAAATGAAAAGTATTCTAATCAAGTCCTTCTTTAACTCTTTGTTAAAAGTTAGATCTCTGCTCTTGGGTAGTACCATTGAGACATCTTTCTGTCAAAAATTAAGTTATTACCAAAAGAAGGGGAATGAAAAAAGAAAGGGGGGGGGAATCTGACACAGGGGACTATTAGGCGATAAACTTTCTGAGTGAATTGTCTATAAATGACAAAAGAGAGAGAAGTGTTCTAACTGTTATTGCTAATGTTAAATCTTCATAAATATTAAGTTGGTGGCTTTAATTTCAGATAGAAATTAATTATATTTTTGGGAGTAACACGTTCAGAACTGTTTACACAGCTGACAGGCCTCAGCTGCAGTAGTTTCAAGCTGGGAGCTTTCTGGACTCGTCTGCCTGAAAAGCAGATGACTTAACAATCACCAGTTTCATTAAACTTGAAAAGAAAGAAAAAATATCACCTGCAACATTGTCACTTGTTAAAACAGAGTTTAAAAACAGATTTGTGCATTTTATACATGCTGGACATGCTATCCTACAAGGAGGTGTTATGTTTTTGTTGGCTGTTTTCCAAACAGCTGCTGGCATTTGGATTAGAAATCATGGGTTTTCAAATCCTTTCTGGCCTTAACTCAAATAGCAACAGATGACAACACACCAATATATTTCAGAGGTTGCAATTAACCTTGTCTATGTTTGTTTTTATCTAAAGCTTCAGTTCTACTTCCAACACAAGGACTAGCTACTTTCCCAGAAAATATCAGTGTGGCACTGTTCTGCCAAATGGGCAGCAATGTGCGGCCATTCTTTGAACTCAGGATGCAAAAACAATAAAAATTTAATTAAATAAATTAAATGCAGGGAGACAGCACATTTCCCAACAGGTTGCAAAAGAAATCACAGCCATTGCAGTAGTTATTGTAAGATTAAAACATGATTTATGGCCCTAATCCCAAAAGCCTTTTTAAAGTGGACCCTATGACTAGCACACATATAGTAAAACTTTTCCTTTTTTGATGAGCAAAGACAGGAGGTTCCTTCATTCCTATTTCCTTCCTGTCACAGACTGACTTTTAAACCTTGGAAAATGGACTAGAGAAAAGTATGCAGAGAACTGAAGCCTTAAAGATTTCAGGTAGTACTTAAGCACGTGCTCAAATGTTGTTTGAATTTGGCTGTCCTTCTTGAATGGGGGTCACAGAACATCATATTTATGTGGTCCTAATATTCTTCACCTTTTTAAAAATTAAAAAGACTCCAAATTTTATTAAAACAATAGTTAACTTAAAACATTAAGTGTATCTTACATCCACTAATAAGGCCCTTCCTATTTTACTAAAAAGGAAAGAGTAGCAAAAAGCATTCGTAGCTGTTACAGATTTGATTCTTTGTAGCTCAAACGCCCCCCATGTAATATGAACTAAGAGTATTTGTACCATGTTGTTGCAATAAACAAGCTACATTTTCAAGAGGTCTCCCATCTGTGCCTTCCTTCCCTTACTCTTATTCTATTGGTTATTTTAGCCATATAAGCCATATCCCATATCTGAGTCAGCCATCTTCTGCTGGCCAGGTCTCTATGAAGGCCCCTCCGTAAAGGAGGCTTGTTCTCTTTCTCACTCACTTGGCACACTTGAAACTCCCAAGCCACACAATGTAGGCGCACACCTGTTCTGGCCCCTTCCAAACCAGGCAGTAGAAATCCTGGACTGTGCTCTGACTGTGCTCTGGTCATTTCAATTGACCTATTCAGAGCAGCTTATGAAATAAATGTTTCAGTGCTTTACTGGATCAGTCAAACAGTTAAGCACCAAATATTGAATTACTAATATAACTTCAGGAGCTTGGACCAACTCCACAATTACATAATACACACAGGAGTATAGTAAAAATGAAATGTTTTCCATAGAGTCTGAAAACAAAACCATCATATGTACTAAAAAAATGAAGTACCGGTAAATTGTGACTTACTGAATCATCTGTAGCAGAAGCAGGCCAGCCTTCCCACAACTGATGACGAACAGGGATACTAGTCAGGTCATACACGTTTCGTTTAACCTACAGAAACAACACAAAATTGTTTAGGCGAACTGATGTTGTCAAAACTATTCATCCTTTGCAGGGTCATTTAAAATGTGCAAACAATTTCACTCAGCCTCAAAACAATCCTGTTCAGCGATTCAGATATTGCTGTGGAACTCAAGCTGAGAAACGACACTTTGCTCAAGGCAACCACAGAGACCTCAATGGGAACTGAGACCCAAATTCAAGACACCTACAATCCAAGCCAAAGGCTACATCCACTGGACCACCACCTTCTAAACAGAGTTATTTGAAAGATATTCCCATGGATTAAAAATGCCAAGCGTAAGCAGAAAGGGCACTGTGGATTTAGTAAACCGTAACCGACTGACATGCGTAAGATTTTTTTTACCCCGTGTAAATACAGTCCAGGGTCCTAGTATCTGTTGCTGTGATGTACCAAAATTAAGGGAAAGTGAATGCACTGAAGTTGTTCAGTATTCAGTTATTTATTTTAAATATCTCTCACCTACTCTTCATTGCCAAGGCAATCCCAGAACAGGTTATGTCAAGAGTATGTTACATTGAAATCAAAACAAAATGCATATTAAAATAAAGCAACAGAACAGGACCCTAAAATCAACAGGATGGCCTGCAATTCAGCAAATTCCTCCAAAGGTCTGAGCAAATCAGCAAGTTTCCAGCTAGTGCTGGAAACTCAACAGAGTTGGTGCCAGCCATAGGGGGACAGAAGAGAAATCCACATTCTGCACGCCTATACAAAGAAGGCCCTCTCTCATGTTACTGATGTATGTACACAATGCTGGACTATCCACATGGCAGGCAATCACTAGTTGTACACAAACAGTTCAGGACCACTGATATCTTGCAACACCTACTTGTTGCAGCACCTATGTCTGCCTGCTACTGTTCTCTGTAGCTCTAGGTGCATGTTTATTTTTTTCTAACCCATTATATGAGAAGCGCCCCTGTGGAACTTCCATCAGATCCCGTTCAAAGGATGATTTGAAGATTATGAAAATGTATCATGCAATTACGAGGATTGAGGCTGAGGCTGACTTTCCACTTCTTCAACTGGAATGGTCTCAAGTATGGTCTTAAAGATCTCTCAAATATATGTTTTTAACAAATATTGCTTCTCTTCATTATTTTAATACATAATGTTAAGTAACTACTTGGAAATTCTGCAACTGCAGAAACCTGTGTAATTATTGAAATAAAATGCACCTATTTGAAGAAAATTCAGTATTAGGTTTTAATATTAAGAATACTAGACCACTACGAACAATTTAGAAAATAGAAATTAACATTATGGAAAATACCACCAGAACCTCAACAACTTTCACCCCACCATCAGCCTGAGTCTAGACCAAACCACAGAGCAGTTTAATTTTCTGGATAGTATTGTACAACACAATGGACATAAAGCACCATCTTTTATTGGAAGCCTACTGACAGCTACATACACACCCATGCAGTATGGGGGGGGGCAGCCAGTACATTTCCCCCAAGCCTTGGAGGGCTAAGCTGGTGGGGGTCCCTGCCAGGGGCCTGCCAAACTTACGCTGTTATGCCAAGAACACCCTGTGCCTCCCAGCCAACCGGGGACTTAATAGGCAAAACGACCATGTATACACTGCAAGGCTTCCATAGTAAAACTTGGACCTGGAACAGATGGTGGCGGTGTCGCAGTAGTGTATCTCATGGACTGCGAGTCTATCTACCATATTTTTCCATGTATGAGACATCCCCATGTATAAGATAAGCCCTATTTTTTGAACCCAAAATTAAGGAAATGAAACCCTAAAACAGAAGTGCAAATCTGGATAATGGGTGGTGGCAAGTTGTTGATATTTTGGGGGGCGATCACCCTCAAAGTTTCCAGCATGAGGTGCATGCAGTTCACCGTGTTGCAGAGGCAAAGGCAGCAACTGGGGCAGCACACGCTCCCCCTCGGTGGCTCCCAAGCAGGATGCCAAGGAAGAGCCGGGGGAAGGCAGCGGCCGCTCTATGTCAGGCCATGCCATCGAGCAAACTGAGCTGAGGAAGGTGGTGAACGGGCTGGGGGCAGGGTGGGAGTTTGAGATGGGAAGAGGAAAAAAAGGAAAGAAGGGCAAGGAGAGGTAGCTGAGGAAGCTCAATGTACAAGATGACCCCCCCCCAATTCTTTACTAATGTTTTTTAGCAAAAAAACTCATCTTATACACATAAAAATATGGTATATCTATATCATCTATATCTATATATAGATATACACACACAGAAGTCAATGGAGCCCACTTTCTCTGGTGACAGTGGCAGATCTACGCATCAGCTATGAGTAAATTTGTTATTTTATTTATAATATGCACATCCCACCTCAGCTGGCAACTAATACAAATTGGTTTCCAAAATATAATAATCTAATGCTGTGTTTTCTAAAATATCTGTTAGTTTTGGCAAGTCTAGAAATAATGCATAAAGCGCAAAATAATATTTTCTATCACAGCAACAAACATGATACATTTCATTTCAATAATTATGAATATTTCATCAGTCTCAAAAACTAAGATTTTTGTTGACTAACATTAAATACTAAAGCAGCCACATAAGCTGAATGAAGCAAAAGTTTTCTTTCCAAAAAGCCTGTGAAGTAAAAATAACTAAAATCTGGAGTTGGATTCCTTACATTCCTTTCTAATTCCAAAGTACAACACCACAGTATTATGAAATAAACAGTATTCTCCTTTTTCCATTCACTCATCTGTAACTGCACTGATTTCAATAACATTCCTTTGCTATTCTAAGCCTGAAAGGCATGCTCTGGTTATAGTGTTATGTTGGTATAAAGCACAATGCCAGACTGATGTGCTGAACAAAAGTGATCAAAGTTCGAGTAACGTTAGCCAACGCACAAGTATTCTGCTTCATTATTCAACCAGAATGACATCTGTTGAGCAACTCGTTGCAGAATACACTAGTTGTTAGAGACCAGCCTCAGCTGGGAGGTACCATGTAAAATGTATTAGGGTTATGTTTGATTAAACAAACTGCTGAGGCTATATTCACAAATGGGTTCTGAAAAGATGCCAAAGTCAGTCTCCCTCTCTAACCACAGTATGTTAAAAAAAAAGTCTGCTTTCCCAGTGATGCAACAATGGTGTAATTGTTTAAAAATCTGTCTCTAAACAGATTTTAAAATTTATTTATATAATATGAAAATATACATTCTGTACTGGGGATATTTTTACATAGACTGAATGACCATATGTATCTATGCAGCTCTCAAACATGGAGGCAGGGAGAGACTTTACTTGGGCTTGGTGGTCTGAATGGAGGGTGGTGAGGATGGGCAAGCTTAATAATGGGGTTAAACTGTAGATCGGGATGGGGAATCCACAGTCCTTCTGATATTCCTGTACTCTCATCAGGTTCAGCTAACATGGCCAATGGTCAAGGGTGATAAGAACTGTAGTTAAGCAATATATTGAAGGCCACAGGTTCCCCAACATAGATCATGCTTGAAGGAGTTTGTGAAAACCTATTGCCTGTTTCTATATGTGGTATCAAGATATTGTAAAATCTTGAGAGATTTTCTGGAGCCAATCAGAAGCAGTGTTAGAGCAGTAGAAGACTGAGTGAGAGAGCTTGTGCCAACAACTATAGGACTTGTAATGTAAGAGGACAGATACCATGGCTTAACATGAACAAACACAATTTCAGCAGGAACTATAAAGAACTCTGGGCCTAGAGAATACATGCCACATAGATCAGGGGTCCAGCTCACACAATGTTAAGCCAAACTTAGCACAAACAAACAAATGTGCAAGTTCCTGGAGAGGAGATTGCAGCCACTTAGCTCAGCAGTAAAACTGGGGAAGAGCAAGGTTTGGCTTTGTGTTGTGTTGAAGAAACCTGGGTTCATGGCTAAGCCCTTTCAGAAAACCACAAGCTGTAAAACACAAGGAACCCAATGGTTGCAGCTTGTGGTTTGTATGGAGAAAGCTAAACCACAAACCCATGTTCTGACAACTTACTAAGCCAAACCGTGGCTAAGCTCAGCAGCAAAAAAAGAAAAAAAGGAAGGAGCAAAGCAGACCCCAGAACATAAAATAAAAAATAGTTCTATCTACTCTCCAATGTACACAGATAATCACTAGATTCCACAAACAGGAAACAGTGCGTAAAGGGAATTATTTCTGTTCATAAAACGAAAGTTAAGATCCAAGTCATTATGCTTTGGTGCTGCTGCTACAGTTGGGCTTCAGAAAGAGTGTTCAAGAAGATTGCATTTGAATATTTTTCATCCCTTACATGATTTTCACCATCTAAAACAATGAATAATTTGCTCCAGAAATGAAAGTAGAGGGTGTAAACTTTATCTGGATGGAACACTAGTGCATTCTAGACACATGCTTCTCCAAACACACACACACACACACAGAGAGAGAGAGAGAGAGAGAGAGAGAGAGAGAGAGAGAGATGAGGCATCAGCCAGGGGTGGCCAACTCTCAAGAGACTGCAATCTACTTTTAGAATTAAAAACTGGCAGTGATCTACCTCCATTTTTGAGCTTTTTTGGGGGGTTCAGCTCAAACTTGTTGAGCTTTTTTTAGGGGGGAGAAAGACCCCGCTTTTGGGGGGTTACAAAAAAGGCTTTTGTGGGGGGAGTTCCGTTTTTTTGGGGGGGTTAAAGGTTAAAGGCAAGACACAAACAGGTAAAGTCACTCACAAAAAGATCGCTATGGATCAGCACAGGGAAAACTTCCAGAGATCATTCAACAATGGATGGCAGGGTGAAGGGGCATGGCAGGAGTCAGAAATCGACCACGATCTACCAAAACCTCATGGGGATCTACCAGTAGATCGCGACTGACCTGTTGGACATTCCTGAGTTAGAGCATAGGTAGTCATCACAGTGCCCTCCAGATTTTGCTGGACTACAACTCCCATCTGCCCTATGCACCAGTCTAATGTGATAAAATAAAGCATTTTTACCCAGAAAGGTGATGACATAGCAACTGGAGAAAGGGACTACAATTTTATTAGTCCCTTTTCAATGTTAGCAATGGGGTCATTGCTAACATTCTGAATGTGGGAATTTCAAGGGGAGTTAGAATTGACCACAACAGCATTTTGGTATGCATATTTGGAGCAGAACTTATATTTTCAAGAAGTAATGCCATATTTGGGGTATCTATACTCTATCTAGCCTCTTATTTTAAAACAATTCAATATTAAATTATACTCTCCAACACCTTGAAATTGAAAATTCAAACCTTCAATGGTCCTAATTTTATTTATTCAATATTCATTTCCTCTTAATACTGATTTTTTTCCACAAAAACTTCCTAGCACAAGAAACTAGTAAGTTGCTCTGAAAATGGCGTTCTGCAGTACTTCATTTTGGGAAATATAATAAAAAATATCAAGTCTAAATGGCTCTCTGATAAACACTGTGGAAAACTTCAAAAAAAATGCCAAATGAATAAATCTTCTAGTAATAATAATAATTGTAATAATAATGCCAAATACCTGTTTCTTAGGATATAAGATGATATTGAATCAAGAAATCCAATATCATCTCCTATCATGTAAGCCAATTAAGAACAAGAGCAAACTAATACCTGAGCAGCTTTATCATTCTGTACATACGGCATTATTTTACTATCATCAATGGAACCACACGGTTTGCACTGTGACGTATACCGGGATGTCTCTGTCTTTCAAATATCACATGTCCTGCCCCCAACAGACTTGTTGTTTAAGGGCACCTGCAGCAGCATTGGAAAACAAACAGATCAATACAACAGACAAATGGAGTGATGAGGGGTCATTGACGCAGGATTGTATTACAGAACAGGTGGGTTCCAAGGATTCTTTCTGAGATAGAGACAGAGTAAGAAAGAGAGAAAGCCTAAGATTGTGTGCATGTGTTAATGCCACTTTACTCAGGTTTGTGAAGATACTGTCTAAGGCTGAAACTGAAAACTCATTTGCAAAGACGTATATATCACTGAACACACTGAGTAAACATGATTAGGGTTACACTTGTAAAGGGTAAAGGACAGTGCTGAAAAACAAGGGTATTTTCCTGTGAAATCTTTACTTGTTAGATCAGAACTAAGTCCCATTAAGTTCAATGTGATTCTCATGGAAGTGTGCATAGGATTGCAGCTTAAAGACTGTAGCATGCAAGACAAACAAAAGACCAAAAATTATTGCAAGACTTTTTTTTTTCTTCAGCTTTTCCACATCAAGGACCCACTTCAGCCCCATATGCACTATGGTACTCAACTCTGACATTTTTTCTCAGTTCTGATTTTTTTTAAAGAAAAGATAATAATTTTGGACTTCTCTATATTTTTCTCTCTCTTCCTCACTCCGCCTCCCTTTAACTATATCTATATATCTATATATCTATATATCTATATATCTATATATCTATATATCTATATATCTATATATCTATATAGATATATATCGATATAGATATAGATATAGATGATATAGATATAGAGATATATTCATTGATTACTAGCCCCACTTTAACTTTCTCCTTTTCTTGCTCTGTCCCCCTCTCTTTCTCCAAACCCTTTCCCTCTCATTAGAAAATCCTAATGATTCCTAACATGGAATTTGCCTCTCTTTTTCTACAGCCACCACAAACTAGGCTGGTATCTTTATCAAATTTTCTGCCACAACTCAAAGATCTCATTCCTGGTCAGTCTCCATCAGATCATACATTATTAGCATACATGTGAAGTTAGGGTGAATAGGATCTCCCCTATTTTGTTCTCACTCTTTTTAATTACAAACCAGCAGGAGACAGGGGTCTGGATCTGGAGGACAGTACTGGGAAAGGGCTCAACCTCTCTTCACTGCACTGCTTTCCCTAGTGAAATCACTCCCAAGCTGCTGTTTGCCCTGCAGGGGAATTCACACAGTACCATACACAACATCTCTTGCCCCAACTTTAGTTTGGCCCTCATTCATTCCAATTAATATTTTATTGGCTACAATTTCATCCAGCCTTCAGTAGCTTTCTGGTGCCAATCCCTGATATCTCAAAGGAAGCAATAGGAGAAAGCCCTCAAAGTCAAATAAAAATTGAGAGAATCTTCTTGATCCACTAGGAGGCATGCCTGTTGCAGGGGATGATCTTATGGTCTTTTAAACATTTCATATATATATATATATATTTATAAATAAACTTTCTAGCTCCAGGGATTCAGATTATCCAACAACTCTTATGTTACCAGTATTGCAGCCAATAAACACAATTTGAATGCCCATAGACAAAGGAACGCACACTGCAGGCGTAAGCCTGCAGTGTGCGTTCCTTTGTCTATGGGCATTCAAATTGTGTTTATTGGCTGCAATACTGGTAACATAAGAGTTGTTGGATAATCTGAATCCCTGGAGCTAGAAAGTTTATTTATAAATATATATATATATATATGAAATGTTTAAAAGACCATAAGATCATCCCCTGCAACAGGCATTAAAGCTTTTCTGTAAAACCTGGACAAAAATACTGTAGTGATATTGCGGTTCTTTGCTCGTGACCTCTCTATTTCTTTTAAATAAAGGGGAGCCATACTGGGGTGAAGGCATCCTCTTCCATTTGTCCCTGTGTCAGTTTATTGGTTAGCTTTTCTAGTAAGGTCATTTCCCATACAATTTGATACCAGTGGTCCATGTTTACTCCTGACAAGTCTCTCCAGTGTATAGCTATGAGGCTTCTGGCTGCTGAGAGTAGGTGGGTTATGAGCTCTGTATAATGTGAGTGGTCATTATGATCTTGGAAGATGATGACCTCACTACTTCTAAGAAACAAAAGAAGTGTGAGAATATATCAGAGTAAGAATAAATTGGTATATCAAGCAATACCTACTACATGCCCAGCAGCCATGCCTTGATATCCATCAACCTAATATAAATGGTATTTCAATATGCAATAAAAATGTTGTCACAGCCCAAAGGCTCAGTGTGAGTTTCCAGCATTCCTTAGTACAGTGGATCATACCTGCTGATTGTACTTACAGCAGAACAGAAGAGGAGCCCTTATACTAGACCGCATACCATTTCCCACAGTAGCCAAATGGAGACCATCAGCACCTGATACACAGTGGCAAGGGGTTCCATATTCCCTTTCCCTTAGGAAAGGTTATATAAAAGGGAGAAAATGCTGACTATGTTCCAAATTCACGATCCTCTCAAATCCTCTCCATGTTCTTAGGTGAAAGGCCAAGCATTTCATTAGTAGCAAGAGATGCTAGGAGTTACCAATACTTACACGTGACAAACTCCCGAAAGAAGATAAGCTGAATGCTTAACAGATAAAGAAACCACAGAATGCTGTCTATAAATACTGTTCTCAAATCTTGTAGAGTTACCACAATAACTCAGCAGGTGCAACAGAAGGTTTTGCTAGAGCTGAAATGAGAACAAACTACACAATTCTTAATGTTGACAGTGAATGAACATGTTTGGAGACACTTAGCTGTTTATCATGTGTTTGGAAGGGCCAGATACTTTGGCACATATGGTGACATTTTCCAGCTTGACAAAGTATGGGCCAGCAGTTTGGCGTAAGCCTGCAGTGTGCGTTCCTTTGTCTATGGGCATTCAAATTGTGTTTATTGGCTGCAATACTGGTAACATAAGAGTTGTTGGATAATCTGAATCCCTGGAGCTAGAAAGTTTATTTATAAATATATATATATATATATGAAATGTTTAAAAGACCATAAGATCATCCCCTGCAACAGGCATTAAAGCTTTTCTGTAAAACCTGGACAAAAATACTGTAGTGATATTGCATTGATTGCAGCAATGGTATAGCGCTGCAGCATCTAAATTGCTATGAATAGTTTAAACTATCATCTCATTGATTTTACATTATAAAATGAGGTCTCACACTTTATAGATAAAAACTGAAATGCTGACAAACAGAACACATCTTAAGTAATCCTGCCTTGCAATACCTCAGTTCTCAAAAAGCTCCGTTTTCAAATGTTTCAGCTCCCGAACGCCAAATGCTCTGGTTTTCAAATGTTTTTCAGAATCTGGACATCCGATGTGGCTTCCACTTGGGAGCAAGAAGCTCTTGCAACCAATCATAAGCCGCACCTCGGCCGTGGAACATTTCGGAAGTCGAACAATTTTCAAGAACGGATTATGCTTGACAAACAAGGTTTGAATGTATAGTTTTACTTTCCGTGTACTTGTGATGCAGGTCAACATGGCATGTTTCCAGTCACCATGCAAGAGAAGTGACCCAGGAATTATAATTAGAGGTTGTCACACAGTTTAAAAGAGCCTTGGAACAAGAGATCTGGTCAATGAGTGACTGAAGAGCCAACCAAACCCAATTCCAGCAAACAATTTTAGTGGAATCAGGCTCGCTTAACATTTTTTGCTGCATCTCTACACTCTAACTTGGGGCTTAATAGAGCTGAGTAGTACGGTATGTCCATTCCACATTGCATGATAAGGAACTGACTGTAACACTCTGTGTTTGTTTTTTATTTTAAAAAAGGGTGAAAACAAACAAATTTAAGTTTGATTCAGTAACTTAACTACCACACAAGTGGGTAACAATATGCTGAATAAAAATTTATATCCAGATTCCCTGACACCATCACTAACATACATGAGGATCCCCAGTTCACTGGTATAAACATGCAGTGAAGAAGTGGATAAATCCATTCTTTTGCCATTCCTTTAACCACCTGGCTGCAGATACAACATACAAAGATCAGCTATGAACCAAATTGAAAAAGGCTTGACTGACTGTTTTGAGGAATGGGAGACACCTGAAATGCTAGGGGTACTTTCATTCTAACAAGAAGTTAGATAACCTTTGTGCATCTCTTCCAAAAATGTAGACAGTATCTCTCTGTCTGACTGTCCTTGAATTATAATCTTTTTAGGGCTCAGATTAAACCAGGAGAAAGACTTATCTCTGCTTCCCACAGCAGTAATGCGGGAAGCAGCATGGGGAACAGGTGAACACCCCACCCTGATTCTTTCAACCTCGGACATCGTAAGTTGAACAGATCAGCAAGGGAAGCTGCTTCAAAGAGCAGTTCTGCGAGGAAGAAGCAGTTTCTATCAAATGGAAACCACATCTCCTTCTTTCAGATCAAAGGTGGATGGTTGGAAGCACACCTTTTTCCAGCAAAGGAGGAATTGGGAACCCACTTAAAGCTCCCATTTGCTCCTCTGAAGCCCTGCCCTCCCTTATCTGCCCCACACCTGACATCATGTAGGACCTCAAGTGTAGAACGGATCGGAGTAGCTCTCCTAAAATAGCCTGAGGACCAAAGATTCCACCACCCCTTACTTATCCCAAGCTTTTCAAAGGTAGCTGAACCACTGTGGTGGAGTGGAACACTTGAGAGAAATTTTGAGCCTCATAGCAGAAAACACTCAGAGGCTCTCAAGTAAGATCAAGTATGTGAGGTTAGGGAAAAAACGACCTTGAGAGATTATTTGACTGAGCAGTTTAATTTGTGTCTGGAATAAGCCAAGATAATAATGAAGCAGAGAATGCCAAAACAAGCCATTCCAAGCAGAGGTTTATTCTCATTCTCTAGAAAAATCTCAAATGAACATTCACAGATGTTCAATAGTTCAAGTGTTCAGAGATTTCCCCATCAAATTTTAGGTTCTGTCTTTAATACAGTATGATAATTTAATAGTAATATTAAATTAGTAGGTTCATAAATAGCATCTAAAAGTACGGGGAAGGTTGTGCACAGTTGTTTCTGAGTGGCCATTCCCATCACCCTCTCACACTCTTACATGCCCACGCAAGCTATTAATATGTGATAAACCATAAACAAACGCACTGCTCATACAAACACCATTGACATGTACTACATGCTAGCCAATATTTCAATAATGCTGCCTTTTCCCTTCTAATTTTCAGTCTACTTTTGTCAGATCCTTAACTTCCACAAGATAGCTGGAATTTAGCGCAACTGTAACCAAGGTTATAAAAATAAACTTAAACGACAAGGTCTATTGTTTTCAGAGCTATAACTATCTATTATTATCTGTAAGAGTAAAGCGTTTAACTCCACCACACATTCTCATACAGATTACACCTAATTATAAATATACTTCATAATGAACATTAAAGTCTGTGGTATTAAGTATTCTTACATTGTCCTATTAAGCGACTAACAAGCTGTCTTACTATATTCATAGAATGAATTCTTTTTTAAAAAAATTACTTCCATTTAAACTATTCACTAACAAAGCTATTCCTTAGCTCATCCCTGCCATAACCTGCTCTATTCAGAAACATATGGGAAAAGACATTAAATAACCACTGCAAAGCATAGACTTCTAGTATTAGTGCTACACACTGCATACCCCTATTCATTATTCCACCTCCCCTATTTAATCTATCATTAAGATTCAGTGACCCTACACTAAATTTAAAGCAGATCCTTCCTTCCTCCCATGCCTAAATTCACATACTTTTCTAGTTGTAGATGCCCTCAAGTATTACCCACTCTACAGGGTTTCTCTAATCTCAGCTCTGAGCTATGTCGTGCTATACAACCATGGAATTGCCGTTTTATATCTTTAACTATGAGGGCTTGCACTTAAAAAAACCAACACTGTGCTATTTCATTAGTAAAAAAAACTTATTTAGTAAATTCCAACAGTGTAGGTTTTTTAAAAAAATAATAATAATCCCACAACATTTCATACTCTATAGTACTGCCAACATTATCTTTGTCAAACGCTTTGACAATACATCTCATGAATTGTTATTAGTTTTATCAACAGCAGTACATCCTAGCCAAAGCTTGCTCATCCCTATCCTATCAATCAACCCAGGCATCCATTTAATGAGAAAATAAATGTTGTTTTTTTAAAGTACAAAGATAATTATTTATGTTCAGCTTTGTGTTTTACAATTTAAAATAGCAAAAACATATGCTCTATCTGGCAGTGTCACAACGTGCTCTGCGAACCCCACAGGTTTGCTGACCAGCCTGGCAGAGCGAGCATAGATTTCTCTTGGATATGATGGTATGTCTGGGATCTGAGAACTTGACAAGGCATTGGATCTGAGCCTTCATCAGTTCTCCTGCACCACGTGCCTGAACTGTTCCCAACACACCACCTTTTGGGCTGTTTTGGTCAAGAGGGCCACAGAGGTGGTAGTGGTGAAATCGAACATTGGCTCTCCCTCTCTGAGGCAAGAGATTTCTCTCCTACTAGAGACGTTAAGTCTGTAGCTTTAGCATGTTAAAACACACAAAGATTTGAATTAATCCAATTCTACAAAGCCTTTGCTTTGTAGCAAACCTGAGAAAGCCAAATAACTGAACACACAATTTCAGTTTTATGAAATGGAGGGATAGGTCAGTATTAAAGTTATCTAAGGAAAACAGCAGAGGGCTACTGAAGAGTTCACTTTTTCTATAGGGTTTGGGATATTTGGGGGGGCAATTATATACTATTTATAATATTTCCAGTCTGGAAAGATTAATTTGGCTTTGCTTTGGTTCTAGACCTTCCCAATGTTGAAATGCTTTTGTTCATGCTGCTCTATCAGTCTGGGATAAATGGAAATCTAAAGTAGCTCCATCTACTTTTCTATCTTTTTTAATGGGGTGTTAGGGGAGAGGTAGTACTTCTGGTACGTAGTTTGTCCGCCTTTGGTCCCCACCCTGCACTCAGCCCTTCCCTGTGGCTCCTAGCAGATGTCAGCATGCAACAGCAGCCAGATCAAGGTAGCTGATGGGTCTCAACCCTTGGTGACTTAGGAACTTCGGCTGCATGTGAAAACAGGCTCCAGAAGATTGAATGGATGAGACTAATCGTCGGTCCAACGGTCAATGAGGTGGTTTCTGCACATGTTGTAGAGGGAAGTAAGGGGCAGGTGGGGCTCATCAACCTGGCAAGGTAGCTCATGTAAGAGAAGGAAAACTCTGGTCCTAAATCTCTGCTGCAACGCTTGCACTGATGGAGCAATCTGCTTGCCACTGTCTCCCCTCTCCTTTCCCCACATGCTCTTCTGGGGTTTTTCCCCCCACTGCCACCCTGAGCCAATTTGGGGAGGACATGGGGGAGGAGATGGAGAAAGCCCTGTTGTGGTAGCTCAAGTCTTTGTTCAGGCTTCTGCTAATAGAACCTGTTAGTTGAATCTGGCCCCTCATGTCCAATGGAAACGTACCCCCAGGTAAGTGTATAAAGGTTTGCTGGGGAAATGTGGGTATAAAAGAACCTGTTTTCCTCTCAGGTTTGTCTTGAGAATCAAAGTTTTTGGTCAACAGTTATACTATACACCTGCACTGTTACAGGTTACAGAATTTCACCTGATCCATTAATTAAAGTGTTTGACTATGTGGATGTTTCAAGACTATTCAAAGACATAATTGTTTTTCTTTGATTTGCTGTCCCAAATAGCTGCACAATGGAAATCAACAGGATTAACTGGTTTGTTCATATTTGGGATGCTATGATCATGGAGAAGATCGCTGCACACATTACTGACTCCACAGGCAGCCTTTTTTCTAAAGCATATATGGGATGTTGCTTCCCCTTGGTCTTCAGACATGGCACTGGCAAACATACACACACATCCCAAAAGAAAGAAAGAAAGAAAGAAAGAAAGAAAGAAAGAAAGAAAGAAAGAAAGAAAGAAAGAAAGAAAGGCAAAATATTTTTTCATTTAGTGTCTTTAAAATGTCTTTATCACCTTTTTCCCTATATGTATGGTTCCACTAGCCTTTATACTTTTGATATTTATTTACCATACAGTTTGCCGCATTACTTTATTCAAACCTTCCCACTCACCCTTCCCCCTGTCAAATGTCCCTATCTGCTGTTACACTGTAATACCATTTAGATTTCATACTGGCACCATATTCAGTTTTATATTCAATGTTTAAAAACTATATTAAAATAAATAGCAAAGGAAAGGGTAAGATGGGGAGAGAAATGATTTGAAACAGCTGCTACTATTAAGCTTGTACTTTGCCAGGATAAGGCATAATTGCACCAACAAAATCACATAAGCACACCAGAGTGGCTTAGCTCACAATGGCTGAGCAGTCATGAGTGCAGTACACAAATCTACCCTTGCCAAAGGGGCACAATTGGTGTGGGGTGTGTGTGTGTGACTGAGAACTAACACAGCCATCTGGTGCACGGAGGCTCTCTCAGGCAAACATTAGGTCATAAAAGCCATAACAAAAGACTGGTATGCAATAAAAACCACAGTCATACAAATATTATGAATGTGTTCTGAAGTCCTCTACATGAAGTTCATAATACAGCACACACAGAGATACATGGAGTGCATCAACAGAGAAAAACAGCCACTGACATGAGCACAGGGGGCAACAGAAGCCTGGGGAACCAATTAGCTCCACACAGAAAGACTGAAGAAGCTGGAAGATCGGTGACAGTGGGGAGTCAGTGGCTTTGAGGGTACTATAGACACTGGCATACTATGTTATAGAGGAATTCTGCACTCCCACAGTCCTGAACAATGAAATTCCATCCGTAAGAACACCGCAAGCAGATGCAACATTAAACACGACACTATAGATGACACTATTCAATGCAAAGGAAAAGGATTTATTTTTTTTTAAGATGAAAATGAAATCACTCTGTACTTATCTATCTGCACTGTAATGGATCCAGAGTCAGCCCAAAGAAAATGGAGAATATACATTTGCTATATACAGAGAGAAAGAACTAGGAGAAAGGAATACCTCACATACTAGGAATTCTAGTTCATTGGTCAATATATAAATATATTAATCTAGGTCCCTTCCAACTCTACCATTCTATGATTCTAGATGAGTGAGACTTATGAGTGAGATGGGTGAGACTTATGTTGTGCATCAGTAAAAGGGGATTAAATGAGAAGGGGGAGAACCATTGAGCTCTTTGGGATATAAGCACAATAACTGATTGAATAATTAAATAGTACGCAGTTAAACTAGGGAATTAGTTACCACAAAATGTGGTGATGACCACCAATTTAGATGGCTTTGAAAGGAAATTAGAAAATTAAGGAAAAATATAGCTACAACGGCTACTAATCATGATGACAACAGGCCTCTGTGTACCAGCTGCTGAGAACAACAGTGGAAGAGGAATATTCTCCGGAAGGGTGGGATTCAACTAACGAGTCTCACCAGTGGAAGCCCTGCACAAGGACTTCTGCTTGTGCAATGAGGCTTTCAACCTCTCCTCCCCACCCCATTGGCTCTGGAGGGGTGCGAGAGACCCTGGAACAGGGAGAAGGGAGGAGTGGGAAGATCATTCTGTCTGGCAAAGTAAAATGCTTGGGTTGACAGAACAATCAGAAGAACATGATGCTGAATTCCTTCTCAGATGCCTTGTTTATGGGCTTCACTGTATGAAACAGGATGGTGGACTAGACAGAACTTTGATTGGATCCAGCAGGGCTCTGGTAGTATAATAGAAAAAGCTGCAGTGTACACTTTAGTAGATTTAGGAAGAGAAGAAGGAATAGAAGACATGCAGAATATTATCCTAAAAGAAACAACATATATATAACACAATGACATGCAAAATACTAAAGATAGTTTGAAAACATTCAAAATACATCAAGTGTATTACAATAAAGGTTATAAAAATGAAAAATCATTTAAAAAAAGAAGTGCAGGGAATAGGAGAAAGTCTTGCAATATTTCCTGTAAGCCCTTCATGCATGTGAGTGAGTGAGTGAATTAGTTAGTGAGTGAGAGAGATAAGGTAAGGATGCACTTCTTGTGTTCAGAGACACTGTTACTATATTCCTGTTGATTACCAGTCAACAGTAGGGAAATCTAGCACACCCCATAGTCAGCAAGAAACCTAGATAGAGGGTTCAGATAGTACTCCCAGGAAGATCATAGATCAAAGAATCATAGTTAGAAGGGGCCATGAGGGTCATCTAGTCCAGTCCCCTGCAATACAGAAATCTTTTGCCAAATGTAGGGTTCGAACCCACAACTCTGAGATTAAGAGCCTCATGCCCTACGTACTGAGCTATCCCAGTTTCCAAGCTCAAGTTTCTATCACAGTATTTGCTTACAAACTTTACAAAATGGCACGCAGGAAGATGCCTTATACTGTACCTATGTTCATCTAGCCCAGAATCACCTGCTCTGACTGGTAGTGAGGTCTTTCCCATCACCTGCTAATCCTTGCAACGGGAGAGGTCAAGACCTGGAACTGGGATTTTCTGCAAGCCAACCACATGTTCTAACTGTGAGCTATTGTCCCTCCCTCTATGATACCTGATCACTGAAAACTATTCCTTTTGTAGACATGAAGAATTATTTAGCGTAGTGCTAAGCTAAAGTCCCGTAGTGGTATACTAGTCAATGGAGGTGGCACTGTGTGACAGGGGTGGATGGCACTGTGGTCTAAACCACTGAGCCTCTTGGGCTTGCCAATCAGGTCAGCGGTTCAAATCCCCACGATGGGGTGAGCGCCCATTGCTTGGTCCCAGCTCCTCCCAACCTAGCAGTTTGAAAGCATGCCAGTGCAAGCATGCCCGTGCTTCGGGCGACAGGTTGCCGCCCCAAGCTTCGCGCGCCCGGCAGGACCTCCTGCTGGGCGCGCAAGGCTTGCAGACACTCACCGGGGCTGCAGGCTGCTGCCCGCAAGCCTTGTGAGCCCGCGGGAACTCCCGCCGGGCTTGCAAGGCTTGCGGATAGCTTCCTGAAGCCTGGAGAGCGAGAGGGGTCGGTGCGCACCGATGCCTCTCGCTCTCCAGGCTTCAGCGAAAGCCTGCATTCGCTCCATAGGACGCACACACATTTCCCCTTCATTTTTGGAGGGGGAAAAGTGCGTCCTATGCGGCGAAAAATACGGTATATGGGGGGAATCAAAACAGAAGCCTCTTAAGGAGATTTTTCTCACTACTGCCATCTTTTGGCAATGAAATAAGCAACCATCTGCAGATTCCATGGGAAAGTATGAAGAGGCAGAATAATTGGGGCCAAAATAGTAAAGAAACTGGGAGATCTGCCTCCTTCTAACTCCCTTCACCGCCACCCAGAAAAGCTGTGTATTTGATGGGAAGAAATAGTGGTTATGAGACAATCTAATCAGAGCAGAATGGGAAAAGAAAAGCAGTCCCCCAGTGGTTTCCCCAAGCTGTCTTCTTAACTCTCTCGCTGCACTCCTAGGAAAGCAACTGGGTGGGGAAATTTTGATTGTAAATAGGTCAAAGTTAGGAACAAACAGAGAGACAGAAACAGAAGGTGAGAGAGCTGTTGCTCCTGTTAATGTACAAACCCATGCCAGGGGCAGACATTGGTAAAATGGTGCCCAGAGCAAGGAGAACATTTGGTTCTGCACCCTAAATATTGCTTTTTATGGGTCTTCTCAGTCAGTAGATACCTGAATAAATATTGGGATATTATGATGATGATGATGATGATGATGATGATGATGATGATGATGAGTCCCCTCAGTTTGTTGCTCTGTGTAGGGGAACTGCTTAAAAAAGGTAAAGGAACCCCTGACCATTAGGTCCAGTAGTGGCCGACTCTGGGGTTGCAGCGCTCATCTTGCTTTATTGGCCGAGGGAGCCGGCGTACAGCTTCCGGGTCATGTGGCCAGCATGACTAAGCGGCTTCTGGTACCCGCCGGAGCGGTACCTATTTATCTACTTGCACTTTGACGTGCTTTCCAACTGCTAGGTGGGCAGGAGCAGGGACCAAGCAACGGGAGCTCACCCCGTCGCGGGGATTCGAACCACCGACCTTCTGATCGGCAAGTCCTAGGCTCTCTGGTTTAACCCACAGCGCCACCCGCGTCCTCTGTGTAGGGGAACTGCTTACACCATCCTAAATCCAGTGCAGTCCTTAGCCACATTTCATGGGGGAATATGTTGAGAGCCTGACCATATGGATCCCAGCATCTTGCCAAGTTTGGTCCTTAACATCAAGTGTAAATAATATAAACTTCAGAAGAAATAAGCTGAACTCCACTCTACTAGGGCCCCCTACACTATCAATGTCATTGATTCTTCTATAAAGTTTGCAACTTTCAAAACTTGTATGCACTATAAAAATATTCTCATCCAAAAATATTAACTCTCTTATGCTTTTAAACAGCTCTTGGGCAAGGATCGCACAGAGGCAGCTGAAGTGATAGACCAGTGCTGGGAGGCAGTGATAGGCTGGGTAGGCCAATAAACTGAAGCTGAATCTAAAAAGACAAAGGTGTTAATATGCCCTGAGTTCTCATATCCAGGAGGTGGGCAGACAGGTTGGCATTGTCCCCGGAGGCCCAGGTGCTCTCAATGACTAAGAGTGCCTTTTTTCAGCTGTCTGGTTCCCCAGCTTTGGCCCCTTTTGGATGACTTGGCTGCTGTTCTCCATGTGCTGCTAACTTCCAGACTGGATTATTATAATGCACTTTACGGGGGCTGCCCTTGAAAATGACTCGGAATCTTCAATTGGTCCCAAATGCAGTGGCCAGATTACTGGCTGGGGTTCGGATCTCATATAACCCCTGTTTTAAAGCAGCTGCACTGACTGCCAGTACGTTTCCAGGCCCAATTCAAGGTACTCGTGGTAGTGTTTAAAGCCCTAAATGCCCCCCAAACTGAAATGCCTCCTCCCCTAAAGACCCTCTCGGGTGCTAAGATCAGTGGAGGGAAACTTCTTGGTTCTTCCACTGTCCTCAGAAGCTCAGAGGGTGGTGGACTGGGAGAGGGCATTCTCAGTGGCAGCCCCTAAGTTGTGGAACTTGCTTCTCACAAAGATATCTAGCATCTTCATTATACAGCTTCCAGCAAATGCTGAAGACCCTCCACTTTACCCTGGCTTTTGACATGCATATTTAAGTGCCCATCTTCTGCAATTTTAAGTTGGGACCTTGAAGTGAAGGGTGGGTAATTAATTGTAGTAATAATCATAATAGAAGTAGACTGGATCTAGACTTTCTTGCTCAAAGTTAGCCTACTGTGTTCCTATTACCTCCATCACTTTTTCTCCAGATGCAACTGCTGCAGTTGCTTATTTCATGAGGGTTGCAGATCCTTGCTATCTCTCAACAGAGTGTTCTTTGATCCCAGATCACAATATACAGTGGTACCTCGGGTTAAGTACTTAATTCGTTCCAGAGGTCCATTCTTAACCTGAAACTGTTCTTAACCTGAAGCACCACTTTAGCTAATGGGGCCTCCTGCTACGGCCGTGCCGCAAGAGCACGATTTCTGTTCTCAATCTGAAGCAAAGTTCTTAACCCGAGGTACTATTTCTGGGTTAGCAGAGTCTGTAACCTGAAGTGTATGTAACCCGAGGTACCACTGTATTTGTAAACCACTTGATAAAGCATCTAGCTTTAATGCCATAATCATTTAAGGCCCGGATACTTAAAGACCATCTCTTGCCCACTCTCTAACATCAGCTGGTGTGGTCCTTCTTTATACCTGTATCTGAAGTATGTTTGGGAAGACCACCTGAAATAATTTTAATACTCCCAGCCCTTAGAGACGTGTGTTAGCTTCATAGTTGATCTCTCCGCTTTGACTTATTCTGGCATGTGTTTAATCTACTTGACTTGTGTTTTATCTTCTATCTAACCTGCACTTAGGGTTTTTTAATATATAATTTGGATTTTTATATATCATTGGCTGTCTTGGGTATCTTTATATAGAGAGGCAAGATATAACTTGGCTTTTAAAAAAGTTAAATAATCCTATTTTTATTTTCTGTCATCTTGCAACACCTTTCAATCAGTGCTTGCAGCGTCTAAGTCTTAGATTCTAAGTGCTTCATCTACCTGAGCTCTACCAGAACTGCTAGGTGCTCTGCAGTTACAATGGGTTGGAGATGCAACTGATCGCCATACATTAATCAGATCAGCTGCTTTATAGTTTGATGTTTCAAGGTCTTACACTGGGCATATGCTTCCAGAACATAAACTGCAAATGATTATTTGTTTCATTTCTGGCCCATTCTTCCCCAGAGGAATTCCAGATGGTGAATATAACCACCATATGAGAAAGGTCACCCAGAGAACACCATGGCAGAGAAGTAATGTGAACCTTATATCCCCCCTTATATTCTCCCCCACTCCACCCCCTGCCCCAAACACGCCCAACAGTGTCCACTACATGACCTTCTTGACAAACCAAAGATGCAGAACTTAGTCAAATATTCTCCCTACCATACAACCTATCCTTCCTAACAGAGTATGCCTTCAATGCACTAATGAAAATGAACTATGGGACACGGGTGGCGCTGTGGTCTAAACCACTGAGCCTTGGGCTTGCCGATGAAAAGGTTGGCAGTTCAAATCCCCACGATGGGGTGAGCTCCCGTTGCTCGGTCTCAGCTCCTGCCAACCTAGCAGTTCGAAAGCACGTCCAAAAGTACAAGTAGATTAATAGGTATTGCTCTGGCGGGAAGGTAAACGGCGTTTCCGTGCGCTGCTCTGGTGTCAGTGTTCTGTTTCGCCAGAAGCGGCTTAGTCATGCTGGCCACATGACCCAGAAAAACTGTCTGTGGAGAGGACAAACGCCGGCTCCCTCGGCCTGTAAAGCGAGATGAGCACCGCAACCCCAGAGTCATTCGCGACTGGACTTAACTGTCAGGGGTCCCTTTACCTTTACCTTTAAATGAACTATAGCTTTAAATCTGACTGTTTTACATACTTCTAAAGAATATTGGGATTGAGGGAGCATTCCCCCTATCTTCAAAAATGGGCATATAAAAAAATGAAGGTTGTCTATTGTTAAGTGCATTCTTTTAAATGTCTTCAATATACATTGTTGGAGATGTTTTATCATTACAAAAGCTTTCATCTATGATTAAAGATTCTCAATTCATTAACAAATTAAACATTCTGTAATACAGGCAGGCAGTCACATGTTGGCTTTGTATCATTTACGTTGCACCAGCTGGACAGAAATGCATGCAATTCTGGAAGTTTGTGGGAAATGAAATGTTATTTTTACAAAATTTGAAAATTGGGTCAGAATGATAAAAAAAAAATACTCAGGAGATTGCTGTAAATTGCTTGATACTACTATTAAATGCATGTGTTTGTTAAATAACATGTTGCTGTTAAATACTACTTGGGTTTTGCAATGATGTACCCATATTAAAAATCAATTTGTTCCTTTTCTTGAGGACATCACTTATAGCAAGTGTTAAGTTCACAACCTTATTATCACAATTATAGGAAAATTATTATTCTACCCTCCCCCCACTGATTTAAGACTAATGCTCTAGCTATTTGTGAGATACAATATTAGCATTCCTCCCTCCTAGCTTTTCTACTGTGATGACCCAGCACAAAGATGCTTGTTTTAGCTGTAGCGTCTTTGCTTTATCTACCAGGCCATGTATGGTGACAGCTGCATTTGGAAGCAACTTAAAAGAAATTTCATCTTGGTGCCACCTAATCCAGACCCTGGTACAAACAGCATGGAAGAGTCAGTGTCAAAATTAAACAATGCTGGATTTTCTAAGAACAGATGCTTTTCCCTTGCAGCTGTAAAAATCTTAAAACAATCCTGTGCCACTCTGTCTGGTCACGCAACAACCACAAAGCAAGGCATAAATTTGGCCACTTATTGCAAATGTTTGCTGAGAGCTTTAAAAACAGTAACAGGGATTTATTGGGGGTGATTATGAGGCTGCATTACCCTTTAAATGAGCTTCGTGGTGGTTTAATCTACACCCATGATTTTTATATGTTGACAAATGAATAACTTTGCTACAAAGAGTTTTTAGGGCATTTTATTCTTACAATAAAAGCACATTTCGAAATGGGTAGGTGCAATTAGTACACTCTGATACCATCTTGGATTCTTTAAGTCCTATTTACAGCTGAAAACAAAGCAGCATTCATGCCTCAGAACTAACACTTTAGACAGAAGATAGATAGCAAGCAGACTGTTCAGATCAGAGAAAATGTGATACTAAGGTACAACTGTAATAATATTATGGTGGTAGTTTACATGCTAATGTCAGTGACTGGTAGGGCCACACTGAACTGACTCTCACCTGTGAATTGCCCTGATACCATTAATGCAATATGTCATTGTATTTAATATTATACGTATGCCCAACTAGTAAAAAGACAGCATGTTGTAAGATCAGGAGTCAGTAAAAATTTAAATACAGGCTTAAAATGATTCCCATAATGATGTTCATTTTTAAAAAATTTAGGGCCTCACTACACTGTGAGATATTTCTTTCACATTTATCCTAACCATATTTGTTTGTTATTCTTTGTATGCATACATTTACAATACTCGACACATACTTTAACTTTTAAAGCAATTAGAAATATCTCTTAATGAATACTTTCAAATTGGTGATTATTTTTAACTCAAGTTTACAGAAAACTTTTGTCAGAGTTAACAGTTCATTAGCACCTCCCTACTTATCAATATAATTGGATTGTTTGATGGTACAAAGTCATCTTCTTCTCAAATCTACTTTTAAAAGGCAAGGTGAAAAATGACCAGATTAATAAGGCTAATCATTGTTACCTAAAAGACAGTATTGGGAGAGGGGAATAAGGCTTTTCCCCCTTGCATTTTAATTGTACATCAAAAATCAACCCTCTTTTCCCTTTCTTCTCCTATCTCCTCCCCCACCTCCTCAAGATATTATGTTTGATATACAGGCATATTTTAAAAGCACGTTGAAATAATTTAAAAATTATTGTTTTATTCAGGGATTTTTTTTAATGCAAAGTGCCTACATATTTACCAAATGAAAAAATAATAATGTTGTGTTATAAAATGTGTCACCGAAACTTAGATTTCAAGTTTAATCTTTACACATATTTCATCTAAACACACATTCACTTACAAGGGAAATGGCATAAGTGTTGCAATTCTGACCACCCTGATTATTTGTGAACTGCAGTTGTACACTT
Organism: Podarcis liolepis; assembly: GCF_965112155.1. NCBI lineage: Eukaryota > Metazoa > Chordata > Lepidosauria > Squamata > Lacertidae > Podarcis > Podarcis liolepis. The sequence goes on from NC_139559.1 coordinate 55,906,376, forward strand.
TTATCATTTCACACTAACACCTTTTCAAAAGCAAGCATTATACTGTCAGGTTTACATTAAAGAACATTTCGAAAGTTTTTGACTAATCACAATACTGGCTTATATTTTTTTATTACAGTTCTCTGTAAAGCGATTAGCAAACTTAGGGCCCAATTTAGGAGCCTTGAAGACCAAGTTGCCGGTTGTTGTTTTTTTATAAAAAAAGCATATATCAATGATTTTTTAATATGTCCAAAAACAACATCCATGACTATGTATTTCTAACATTAAATAACATGGCCATTTATACATAAACATGTATGATTTGGACTACGAAAAACAGGTATTTGTGCATCTCTCTCTCAACATATATAACTTTCTCCATGCACACACATACACATATACATACATGGAGCCATACACAAGTGCTCACAAACCAAAGACTAACAGATGTGTGACTTCTAATTAGTTATAATAATCTCTGCTTCAATGCAATTGGAAAAAGCCTCTCTTTTCATTGGAAATTAGCATCCTTTTGAGTTTTAAACTCTCTGGATACTTCAAAGTCTGATTTCTTTTTTTAAAAAAAATTATGATGATGATTATTAATAATAATAAATCTGGCTTCTGGTTGGAATTTCAGACCTCTACTGTGCTAATTTTACCAAAAAAAGGAAAATATTAAATTATAATTATCCTAAACAGACACAGTCTTGTGAAACTAACCTCACATTCATATTAAAATACAAAGAGCCGACTATAATGAATTTGATTCATCCTTGGGACACAAAGCTTTACCACAGTAAACTCAGTCAACTGTTGCTCTTGCTTTTATATTCATGGTACTTAAATAGCGCACTTTAAAACAAAAAAACCCCAATTGGCTTTTCAGACATCCACCCTCCCCAAAAATAACGCACTTGAAAAACCCAAAATGATATGAAAAGGCTTCAAGGCCTCTTTTCTCCCTTTCAGAGCAGTTTTTTTTTATTTCTGTTTGCAGTAATCTGCCTTTCACTTTCTCGTTGCTACAGAACAAACGAGGAGGCTCAGGACTTTGAAAAGGGGCTCAATGTGTAATGGGCCCACTAGAATTAATTTAGTTGCACCAAATCCATTGAGCACCGAAGGGGTTTCTCCCCCTCTTCTTCTCAAATCATTCCGAGTTGGACGCAGCCCCCCAGCCTTTGTAATTCTAGTAAAGCACTTAAAGTGCACAGTAGGTGTTCATCAGGACCATCTGGTCAAAAGCAAAACAAGCTGCTGATTTTGCCTTTGAATAGAATGAAGCAAGTGTGAATTAGTCTCTTCAATTAGCACTATTACAACCTGTCAAGTGCATATTGTAAAACAGGATTATTACAGTATTGGTCACCAGTGCAATTATTTACTCTCTGCCTTTTCTTGCATATAAATATGTCTTGGTTTATTAGTTTCTGATAACTGAAAATGGTTTATTTAAAAGCTACGCCTTTCGAAGTAATCAGCAACATGAATTACAGGTTATGAAATATATTCTAGCAATACAATGCTTTATCTAATAATTAGAAGTGTGGTTGTTTTTTAATGCCGTTTGTTTTATCAGCTTCATTGTTTCAGTTATGTATTAAAAAGTCCATAAGGATTCATGGCTGCACAGATATACCTATGCCTTTAACACGCCAAACTACACCCAGACATTAGTATATTCTAAGCATCTCAGATCTGTCCCATCCAAACAGATACACATAGTGGGTTCATTACCTGCAAGGTCTCTTTTCTTACCTGCTGTGCAATGTGCTACTGGTCTACAAAATACATTTACTAATATATTCTCGTTCACATGCAGTTGTTGAAGAGTAAGATGACTCAGGGCCATGTTCACAGCATGTTATGTTCCCTTTTTAGCATGAATTGAATTGATATTTGAAAAGCACAACTTATCATGTTGAAACGATTTGCTAATTCTCACATTGTGTTTCAAGAGTACAGTTAGGAATTTTTAAAATGTGTGCCTTGGGTATTACTTGATGATAGAGGCATAATATTTCAAAACCGTCGTACAATCTACTCCTTTCGCTAAAAATACTCAGTTCTACAAGTTTAGCTTTCCTAAAGCGAAAAAGAAGTAAAAAGAAAATTTATTCATCTGTTTTAAAATAATTTTTGATTAAAAATTAACGTTCCATCCAAGTGGTACAACTAAGGGCCAGGATTAAACAACCATAAAGGTGATTCAATAAAGTCAACAAAGTTTATACACTTTGTCTCTTTTGAAGAGCATATCTCATGTCAAATGGTAACCAGCTTTGGAAACTAAAGAGTGACATTCAACTAAGTTTTACTCAGAGTACAACTACTGAGATTTATGTCCATAACTTAGTCATTTTCATTAATTTTAGTGGGCCGACTGAGTAAAACTTAGCTGAATAACACCCTGACAGAATTCCAAAATCAATTTGTGGTATGGCAATATTGGGGGAAGGGGTGTTCTGCTGTTCAAAGAAAAAACCACAAAATTTTCCTTTCTTTTTGGATACAGTCATGGAACATAATGACTTATTACTGGTAAATTTTAAAAAGGCAATATACAAAATTATATTTTTTAATATTGTTTTATGCCCCTGTGTCCAAGGGTGGGTGTTGTCATATACTTCTTGAAGCAACTCTTTGCACACAGATCCTAGCTGAATGGGAAATAGGCACAAACCAACTCCTTTTAATGTAATTACCCTGCCAGATTCAGCACCAGGATACTGTATGCAAGCCCCATTTGGTTACTATAAATAGTGCTGACCAGCTGTTTAGCATAGTGAGAGACTAGACTTAGTCTTGTAAATTCTTTCCTCTCTGCTGAGTAAACTAGTATCCTATTGGGGTACCCACATGCAGTGCTGGCTGGTGGGTGTGAGCACCTATGTAGATTTGGAGTTGGCACAGAGCCTTTGCTGTTAAGGAGCCTTACTTACCCTTACCTGGGTAAGTTGAATGTGGAAAACCCCAGATATTCTTCCAATTACTTTGTGTACAGATTAGGTCTACTTTTCAACACATTGATTGGCTTATTGCGAATATCTACATTTTCTACAGATACAGCAAAAGAGCATGAAAAAAATAAAGTTCAAGGTCTGACGCACTTTCTACAAACCAGTACAAATCATTTCTGCCACTGAATGGTATTTCATAAGAACTATTTTATACTGACATCCTAGCACAGTTCAGATCAACAAAACCAAACAAAAATGATCTCTGATCTACAGAAGCTCCAGTCAATGGCTGGGATCCAATAAAATTATTAGCTATCATCCATGTAGGCACAGGGAGTTTCCAGCTACCACCTTACCACCAGAGCTACCACCCCCTGATAGTTAGGAGATCCTTTAGGAGCAGCATTCCTTTATACAGGAAGGACTGAACACACAAAAAACCCAAATGTACAAAAAACAAAACAAAACCAAAACACTCTGCACCACAAACAATGTATCTATGGTTTCTGATAAAGTTTATGGAACTTTGTCGATACCACTTTAAGACATTAGATTTTCATAAGTCTCAAATAATCATATTGTTATTCCCTTTTACCACCACCACCACCTCTTAAGAGTCAATGATGTCATGTAAATTTACTAGATTGACACAGGATAATAAGTGGCAGGTAGGTTGGTGGCCAAATAAAAAAGATACTTTATCCATGAGTGTAACACATAACACAATACCCAGTTAATCCAGAGTTTCTACCATCCTCCAGTTCTTTACTCACAATGGTCACATGAAAACAAAGTTTAATAATCCAGGTTATGCACCACATGCAGCATGGACCTACATGCAGGCAGCTCCTTTTCTGCCACTTCACTCTTCCCATTACATCAGTGGCAAAACAAACCTGAATTTGGCACTTAACCATAGCTTCCCCATTCTGCAAGAATCCAGGACTATAGTTAATGACATTCAAACAAGCCACAATATTAAGCCAACTTTATATTCTGTCTTGTTCAGTGTATTAAACCAGGATCTGTGGCTTAATATACAGGTGATATTAACCTCCTATTGGTCTGAAACATTGAGCAAGGTGGCATACAGCATACCATCCCCATTCTCCCCCTTCATCCCCCCCATGCACTTCAACAATTTGTGTTCCACCACGTCAAACGCTGTAATTCAGATGCAGCCCCCATGTTCTCTGACAGTGAATCCTCATCTAAATATATTGAGCGTGCACTCAAACTCTCATAGTTCTTGAATCTGCTGGAAAATATGTCTTTAAGAAAAGACATTGAGTTACCAGACTGTTAATGTAGAAGATCAAAACTTTTAGTAAGGGGTCGCTTTGCGTCACCCTAAACAATTTATTCTCCTTAGGGTCCCTTTGGAAGAAGGTACAATCCAATGCCATTCAATGGTTGCATTGACAAATTCCCTACAGATGGGAAACCTTGCCTGAGGATATAAAAGCTCACTAGGCTTTGGGCTTTGTTAGACTAACACTTGTCATTCCTGGGAGCACTTTCAGTCCTGCAGAACCTGACTCTAACCTATAGTAGCTACTTAGAACTTGTGGTAGACTGACCTGTTTGAATTTATTGATTTGTTTGAATCATTTATAGCTTGCTTTCCCAGAAACTCAAGAATCCCAGAAACTCAATAACTTAAGACAGCTTGGCCACAGTGATACATGCTCTGGTAACTTCCAGATGGGACTACTGCAATGCACTCTATGTGGAGCTGCCCTTGAAGACTTTTTGGAAGCTGCAACTAGTGCAAATTCAGCTTCCAAAGATTTGCACCAGTTGTCAGTTCACCAAGAGGTGCAATTTAAAGTATTAACTTTGACATAAACAACTTGGGTGCAATTATATGAAGGAGTGCCTCCTCCCATAACCAGCCTCAGTGCTAAGATCAGCAAGGGAGGTTGAACCTTCTGTGGTTTGAGTGGTGTGGGGAGGGGCCTTCTTTGTGGTGCCCCCCAGACTGTGGAAGGACCTACCCTATAAGGGGCACACTGCACCATCACTGTATGCTTCTGACAACTCATCAAGATGGATCTCTTTACTCTTTTGGTTGAGTGAGTGCCTTCTGTACTTCTGCACTGCTGGTTGCTCTGTACTGCTATTTTGTTATTCCTATATTAATTATTTTTATAGTTTGATTTTAGGATTATAATTGTACACTATGCTTATTTTAATTCTGTCCCCCCAGAAAACCCACCCTAGGGCCATTTGGTGAAAGGCACGCTATACAGTAAGTATGAATAATAATTGTCTAAAGATACAATTTGGTGTTACTTAAAGATAGAACAAAAAGTATCTACTGATTTCTAATTGTCCCAGCTCAATTCATAGCCTAACTGGATAGCTCAAAAGTCAAACAAAACAGGGGTGTCTTGCCACAACTTCCTTTCCCAGGGAAGTCATCCTACAGTTGAAAAAGGGAAACCATAGTCCTCCAGATGCTGTTTGGCTCCAAGTCATCAACCCCAGCCAGCATGGCCAATAGTCAGGAGTCAGGGATGATAGGTTCTCCATCCCTGCCCTACAGCCTCAGGGCCACTACTACAAAGGAACTGTTCTGAGTCATGTGAAGATTCTGATCCTAATTTAGTGTTCCACAGACTTATAAAAGTGGTTGGACAGGACAACCATTCTCTGGAATTCTATGAACTAACTTCTTGTCAAGTAATTCTTTCTTTAGCTGAAAATTTGTGGGTTTTGAGACAGGTGAGGGAGACCTGAACTGCTTTTCTACCCTACCTTATCAAAAAGGTATGACTAAGGTGCTGGTTAGGTAATGATGGCCATTACTATTGTAAATAATCCATTAAGGCAAATAAATAAAACATTTCTTAATATACTGGATATGGACAGGAAAACCTTTACATCCTTTCTATACTAGAAGTATAAAAAAACCTGAGACAATACCTATCAAATCAGAATGGGAAAGTATTATTTACATGGCCACCACAATGAAGTATCATCATCTAGAAATGCTTCAACTGAATTTTGAGATCTAAATATGACTTGAACATCTCACCTTATCAGCATCACTTTAAAATATGAAGACCTATCTGTAAATCCAAGATTGGCTTGATTGCCCCTTTTGTGAAGCAGATGTTGGATCACTGTGAAGAGTTGATGAATCCCATTATTCTTGAAACTTAGTAACACCATGAACCTGCCCCTCTTATCCTGTTAAAGATGTAATCCTGGGAATCCCCTATACCCCAAACTCTTAGCAGCTAATAAAATAGTTTTGAATGATTTACAGAGTTGTTTTATGGGTGGTGTTTTTGGTTTTTTTACTTATCACTATTGCTTTATTCTCTCTGGAAATTGCTTTGAGGGTTTTAAAAAAAACAATCAAGGGCTGTATAAATTTTATGAAATAAACAGTTCTTGATATAAGATATAGGCTGACATGGTGTAAAAATTGGAAGCTTAATGCACCTTCTTCCCCAAGTCAAGTCCTCCATCAGCTTTAGTGTTCTAGCCCACCTGGAAAGCAGCTAGAAGAAACAATCTGAAACAAAATCAGCTACCACAGTTTTTTCTGAGTCTTTGCCTCTTAAATAACTCCCTCTCAACCTTAGGTGAGGAGCCTAAGAAGCCCGCCAAATGCACTATGATATAAGATGATGAGATGATATAAAAGAGACCTATCAGTCCTGTTGCTCGAAAGGTGCAGTAACTAGTTAAAGAACATGAAACAGATAATAAGCATAAATAGACAATTTCCCAACAAAACCATGTAACAAATCGGGTCTCAAAAGGAATCATATTGGGACCTGTGCTTTTAAAGTTGTTCATAAAAGTGCTGGAGTTATGGCCGAGCAGGAAGACCACCAAGTTTGCTGGTGATGCCAAATTGTTCAGGGTGGTAAAAAACAAAGGGGGGGTTGTGAGAGCTCCAAAAGGATCTTTCCAAACTTAGCGAATGGGTATTAAAATGGTAAATGCAAATCAATCTAAGCAAGGGGGAATCCTAGCTTTGCATAAAAAACTAGTAGGGTCTGAACTGGCAGTTACTGACCAGGAAAGAATGATTGGAGTCATGGTAGATATCTTGATGAAAATGTCAACCCAGTGTGTAGCAGCTGTGAAAAAGGCCAAGTCCATGTTAGGGATCTTTAGAAAGGGATTGAAAACAAAACTGGCAATATCATAATGCTGTTATACAAATCCATGGTGTGGCAAAGTCTGGCGTGTACAGTTCTTCTCACCTTACTTTAAAAAGAATATTGTAAAGCTGGAAAAGGTGCAGAAAAAGGGTGACCAAAATATGGGATTTTAGAAAAAGTGGAGTAAGGTGGGGGGATGACATGATAGGCAGGTGTAATATTATGCATGGCATGGGAAAAAAGGGGTATTGGAAGATACAAGACACACAAAATGAAGTACTGTGGAATTTGCCACCATGGGATGTAGTCCCCCAACTTGGCTGACTTTAAAAGGTGTTTAGAAATATTTGCGGAAGATTCAGCTACTAACCATGATGGTTGTGCCCTACTGCCAGGATCATAGATGGCATGCTTCTGAATACAAGTTGCTGGGGGGGACACAACTGGGGATAAGGCTGCTTAACTCAGTCCCTGCTTGTGGTTTCCCCTAAGCATCTGATTGGCTACTGAGAGAAGAGGATGCTCAATTAAATGGGCTTCAGTTTGATCCAGCAAAGCCTTTCCTGACATTATGGTCTATAATGTGATCTAGACCAGGCATCCCCAACCTGCGGCCCTCCAGATGTTCTGGCCTACAACTCCCATGATCCCTAGCTAACAGGACCAGTGGTCAGGAATGATGGGAACTGTAGTCCAAAACATCTGGAGGGCCGAAGGTTGGGGGTGCCTGATCTAGACCAACAAAAGACAACACTGATATTGCTGGATTGCATTTATTATCATCCCTGACCACCGGCCATGCTGACTGGGAGTTGTACCCCAACATCTGGAGAGAACCATGTTGTTCACTCCAGGGCATTATTCAGCTAAGTTTTACTCACAGTAGACCCATTAAACTTAATGGATCTAACACAATCCTGCTCATTAATTTCAGTGGGTGTACTCTTGAGTAAAATTTGGTTGAATGCCATCCCTAGTCCAGACAATCCCTCCCAAGCTGCTCAAATCCCCTTTTGTAACAGGTAATGATCCAGAGATGTGAGTATTCTCTCTCCTGCACATTTTTTGTTCTCTTATCCTATCAATCCTCTTTGAGCAGCCTGAAAAGAGTTCCAAGAATGACAAATCCCTCCACAAGTCAGGAACAAGTAGTAGATTGGATAACTTATATACTATAGGCCTTTCTCTTATATTTACACTTGAAGTTGCCCCTGATGACCTGACTTAGAATGGTTCATCTTAAGACTTTCCTTTTTCTATATTCTGTCCTAGATTTGGACCAGCTGCTACAGGGTATGACATCTCTTTCTCAAGCCCTAGTGTATGTTTCATGGACACCAGGCTTTCAGATTATCTGGCTAAACTGCAGCTTACATTATTAATTCTTAAAAGCTGAAAATCACAAGCTGAAACACTTTTAAAATGAATTAAACTGATTTCTATATGCTTGTTTCCCTTACTATTGTTTCCCTTAATATTCCGAGGCTAAAATAACCAGTCTGACATAAATCAGAACTTCTGTTTTGACATGTTTTTAAGTATTGCTGCTTTGAGTTTTAATCCTGTTCCAGAAAGTCAATATGATATATTCATATAAAACAATTAATTTAGTTTTAGAGAAATCCCATTATGATACCCAGTATGCATATTTGTAATTTAAAAAACAAACCACCACCACCAAGGAAGCAGGTTCACTGTATGGAGCTTCTGAAGACAAAATACACTGAACATCACAACTTTGTTTCATGAAATTTTACTCTGATAGGAAATGGTGATTTTTGATAACTCCCACGTGTTCAGATCGCAATGATTCAACGTATAGTCCTCTACTCTACACAGTTGTACAGTGGTGCCCCACAAGACGAATGCCTCACAAGATGAAAAACTCGCTAGACAAAAGGGTTTTCCGTTTTTGCATTGCTTCACTAGACGAATTTCCCTATGGGCTTGCTTCGCAAGACGAAAACGTCTTGCGCTTTTTTTTTAAAGCAGCTTGAAGAGGCGCAGTTGCGACGGACCGTGCTTCGCAAGACGAAAAACATCGCAAGACGAAAAGACTCGTGGAACGAATTCTTTTCGACTTGCGAGGCACCACTGTACCAATATATCATTCTATGGTGCTAATTCCTGTGCCCCATTCTATCTTCTGCCATATAGCAAGAGATAAGCATAGGACCAGGTGACAGACATACAGCAGTGATTCAAGTGTTACCTTGTGCTTTGTTACAAGGGATGGAGAGAGCAGCTGCCTATGCGCTACTGGAACACTAACATGTTTATCTGCCGAAACTTAAATCATGTATCTATCCTGTTGCAAGTGTTAAGGATTTAAAAACACACACACTTATGAAATGGAAAGATAGAACTCATATGTTACAAATAGATACGTGTTTCATCATCCTCACATAGTTTCACCCTCAATCAATCAATCAATCAATCAATCTGAAACTTGTGGCAAAGACTATTTTTCCAAATAGGCCAATGTGGAATCATTGTTTCCAGATTTTGACTCCTACTCTCTCGCCCACTTCATTTTCCACAGCTCTGTGGCAGAGCATCTCCTCTGCGTGCAGAAGATCCCAGGTCCAATCCCTGACATTTCCAAGAAGGGCTGGGAAAGGCCCCCACCTGAACCCCTGGACAGCAGCTGCCAGTTAGTGTAGACAATACTGACTTGGCTGGACCAATGGTCTGACACGATGTAAGACAGTTCCCTACGGTTCCAGTTTTAGAGATCCTGCATTAAGTGATGTTTCATTTGAGCACCATGAACTGCTAATTACCGTATTTTTTGCTCTATAAAACGCACCAGACCACAAGACGCACCTAGTTTTTGGAGGAGGAAAACAAGAAAACTAATATTCTGAATCTCAGAAGCCAGAACAGCAAGAGGGATCGCTGCGCAGTGAAAGCAGCGATCCCTCTTGCTGTTCTGGCTTCTGGGATAGCTGCACAGCCTGCATTTGCTCCATAAGATGCACACACATTTCCCCTTACTTTTTAGGAGGGAAAAAGTGAGTCTTATAGAGCAAAAAATACGGTAAATCTTTTATCAAAGGAGGGAGATATAAAACAATTTAACACACACTACATCTTGCCGTTCTGAAATTTACTGGGAGAAGACTACCCAAATAAAACATGTGTTTTTGCCAACCCCATCTATATTCTAAGACTGTGTCTATGCAGCAGGAGTGCACAGTTAAAAGACCTCCAGACTTTAATTTTCAGCTAGGCTGGTCTCGTACCTAAATTCAGGACCAGCATAGGTTCTGCAGTCTACCACTGCATAAAGTTACCATAGTGTCACCTTGCATCACACTCATTCTCAAAAACAGACTCTTTCTCTTGAACCATAGTGCCAAACTGGGAGCAGAAGGAACTCTCATGCAAATGTTTCTTGATTTTTTTTAGCCACTCTCTTACCAGGATTTCAATTTCAATTCATTTGTTTCTTTGTCACTCTTCAATGTACATTCCAAAAGGAAATCAAAGTGCCTGAAACTAGGGGAGGAATATAAATTCATGTCTTCCAATCTAACAGATTTATCATTAGCTCACTACAAAAATATTCATGACCCTACTTAGTATGGAAAAATAAATTTAAAAAGTATCGCTTGCCAGTCATTCAGGCATTAAAATACTCCTAAATATTCCAAGTAACTGAGTCTGGAGAGACAGTTGCATCCAATAGTTGTCTTGAGGCCTGAAACATTCCTAGAATGTTAAGTATTTCCTTTAATAATTGATGTAGACATTTTGAATTTTCTGCATAGGATATCAGGTGTGAGTAGATTGCATTAACACTGCTTAAACATTTCAACTTGTCAGTATGGCCAACTCGATTTCTGAAATATTTGCAGTATTTTCCCATCGAAACAGTAATAAAGGTAAAATAAATATATGCCACTGCTTTATAATCACTGAACATTAATGAATATTTTATGTCTTTTTAAATCTCCCTGTTTAATTTTAAAGGGTGAAATTAAGTCTCCTTCACGCAATATGCCAATTATCTGAAAATCAAACAATAACTCAGCCATTATACTCCTTTTTGTTAATATACGGGAAGCTAATTTGAAAACACGGGATAGCATTTTTAGAGAATAATTGAATAGTCCTTCCTGCCCTCTGGTGGCCAACAACTGCAACTTGCACATGTTCAATTACTGCCGTATAACAAAGTATATAACAAAGTATATGTAAACTTGTGATATTTTAAAAAAACCCACATTTGAATTGAAACAGAGGAAATGACAAATTTACCAGTAACAACTTCAGATAATAATGTTTTAAATAATTAACACTTCCTTTCACAGAAGGCAACTGATTCTGTTTAACTGCTAATGCGCAAAATGTTAATTCAGATTTTTGAGCTGAAATGCAAAATAGAAGTCTACAGTTTAGATCTCTTTTACACGCAACCAAGAGGTTCATTAAAAAGAAAAGAAAAACAGAAAAACAGCCCACTTCATTTCACAACACAAATTGCTTTTTGAGATTCTTTTGGCATGCAGCACTGGGATGGGGTGTTTTCCAAAAAGGGGCAAATGCCTCTGAGCATCATACTGCTATTTTCTGCAGTACATCAATTAATTCCTAACCTTTACTGGGCTTCTTATGGGCAAAACCTCTATCTGTATGAATGCTGTTTTATTCAATGAGGCACTCCCCAACTAATGTGAAAATCCTCAATTGGTTAAATAAAATGTGATCAAGTCAGATCTAGAACCTGATTCTTAAATTCATGCACCCATCACACATTCTGCTGAAATTAATGTGATCTTAACAGACGGTAGATTTGGGGATTTCATCTTAAAGACCCCACATTTTAATCCTTGTTAGCACTGAACAATTTCATTTGGCATGTAGGAATGTCAGACAATGCTACAATTGTCAGAGTAGGACAACAACAGATCTACTCTGATTGTTTTGTTAATTCACTGGAATCCCAAATTTAGTTTATTTGTAAGGCCACTGTTCATCACAAGCAGTTGCTATAATGTACTCAAAGCAATGTGATAGGATGCAAGCATTCGGACCTATTACATGATATCGTAGGGTCTTTCAAGGCCAATAAAAGCCAATTCAATTACTCATTTGTAACTTGCTTGCTTCTCACTGAAGCTAAAAACAATATTGATTAATGCATTCTGCACTGACAAACACAGTTGCACATACAAGGCTTGATTGCCTACACTCTTAAAGTTGCTGAGAGTCAAAAAAGTTGATGTTAAAACAGCAGAGATTTGCTTTTAGTATTACCAGCACTAGTGCTAAAATCAACTCAAAATAAGAAACCGTGGAAAAACTGCTAACATCCAAGCATCATGCATGGAGGTCTGTGCATACATAGAAGAGTCTTTAGAGTTGTCCCATTAATGCCTTCAGAAAGGCATTGATGTATACAAAGTGATCTGTGTTTAAAGGTGTTTGGCTTAATATCACAAGAAAATATTCAAGAGAAACACGTGATTTTGAACTGGATAGAATAATGCATTGCAAATGGGTTGTGATAAGCACAAAAAACAGCGAAGCAAGTTATTTGATTTTAATATACAATGCTATGGAACAGACAGGGATTTCAACTTTTAAAATAGAGGGCAATGTCTATTTTCAGAAGTATATCTGCCTTTCAAGGATCAATCAGCAAGGGACTGTTCTTTGCAACATCACCCCTTGCTGGCTGATTTACAGAATAACAGTGGTATCATTTTTTAAAAGACACCACTTCTCTGCCATTCCACTCACAGCCGAGATGACACAACACAATGGCAGTGTGTTTGACACAAGGAATATACAGGAAAACACAGTAGTATATAATCAAGAAAGAAAGCAGGGGGAGCCTAACTAGACAACACTAGTTCATCTCTGGCAATGCATTTTGCTACTAAAATGCAACATGGAACAAATACACTACTGCTTTGGGCTAAAATTAATGCAAATTTTATATGTAGGTCACACCATCTGATGTACCTACAGTAATCTTTCATCATCCAGTTAATTAAAAGCTAAAAACTTAATAACGAAACACGAAAGGAAGTCTGCAGCCTGAATACATAAGCCCTCTTTAACAAAGCTGACATTAGTTATAATGAGCTACATTTATTCTTCAGCTGTGAGACAGAACTCACCTCCTGAATGGTACTGCTTCCTGAGAAGTTGAGGTTGTACTCCCGCTGGACTTCTCGATGGGTGACGATCAGCATGAAGTTTTGATTTAATGATTCCTGCAGGGCACTGAAAGGGTCGAAAGAAAAACAAGAAAATCAGGAGTGAGCATGTTCTAGCTTGCTTTACATTTAGCTGCGAAAACCCCAGGAGTACCCTAAACTCAGCAGAGACAAGCCCAGGCACAATGTTATCATCGCTTTCTTTTTTACTCCTAAAGGCAAGGAAGCATGCAGCAAATAACCAAGGGGGCTAACCTGTTAACTCCTTCTCTCCTAAGGTGGCTGAAGCGCCTAAGGCTACATTTTAACTCCTTAGAATTTTCACAACTCAACTGCTATTGCCACAGTGTTCAGCTATATTTAACCATATATATTTATTGAAACTGATATGTTAAAACGATATCCTCCAAAACGATGCCTAAATAAACTGATTACACATAATTTTTATTAAAGAAAATAAATATATGCATATATAAACACTTTATTTTATTTCTAATTTTGGCGCACTGCCTTTTTGGCAGTTTTGTCTAAGATGATGTACCGTCTTAATGTGTTCTGATGTTACCTTACAGCAAGTTGTAGCCGATGGCTGTGGGTGTGCAAACACACACACGGGGGGCATGCATGACCATATTTTTCAGCAGACTTGGCAGATGTTAACAATCACTGCTAAAGTAGACTTTTCATGACACTAGTCGGCAGTGTTTGAAACTCCCATTGTTCTAGGAGCATTTTGCGACAGAGAATTTCATTAGTGTGAGCAGTTTCTGAGCTCTGGGCACAGTACTGCACTTAAGATTTCAGATTAAAACTGCAGAATTGAAGGAAAAGAGGGTCTTTTTCTGTGTCTCCACTTCTATCTACTCTCTGAAGTCTGGAGAAGAGACCCTCTTAAGAAGACTGGGGGGTGGGCAGGGGAAGGGTTAGACTATGTGAAAAATGAACTGCAGATCATTCATTTTCAGCTTTGTATTCTTCCTATAAAAAGCGCACCTAGACATTCAGTTGTTGTGTAGATTTTTAAGGCGCCATTTAGCTCCTAGCTTTCATATCTCAGTTTCTAACACTACCAGTGGGAAATGTTACAAATACTTTTACTAGTAAATCTCAAGAAACACTGTCAAATGACCAAATCCCATTCCCATTTTTATAGATTACTAGTTACTGCAGATGTTTACCAAGGCAGGCTAATTGGCGAAATGAATTCTTTTCAGGCTTATAATTTTATCTCAACTACTGCATCTTCATTATCCATTTCTAAATGTACATAGTTCCAAATGTACATGGTCCATTTCCATTTACATGGTTAATCTGTACCAGAAGCTAGACCCAAAGGCAGAGTATGGACTATCAGTGCTTAATTTATATATTTAGAACAGTTATAAACTGCTTCATCCAAAAGACAAACAACTACCTCTCCACATGGTGTAGAAAATAAAATTATAGATAAAACAACTAAGATCCATACATAAGACCACATCATTAAAAGCAAAGATAAAATCAATAAAACTTTTAAAACACATATAGGTAAGTAAATCATGTGTCTGGATAGGCTTGCCGAAACAGAAAATTTTTCAGCAGGTGTTTAATGCAGGCACCCCCAAACTTGGCCCTCCAGATGTTTTGGTACTACAACCCCCATCATCCCTAGCTAACAGGACCAATGGTCAGGGATGATGGGAATTGTAGTCCCAAAACATCTGGAGGGCCAAGTTTGGGGATGCCTGGTCTAATGCTTGCTTTGGCTCATTTTCTTTCCTTACAGGGCTAGACAGCATGTCCCCTTTTGGCAGGTATAAAGCACATGAGAATGGCAAAAAGTGTTTATTCATCAATGGACTGCAAGACTGCAGCATTCAGGATCGGGCCACACATGCTGGTGAGTGCATCATATTGTCTTGAACCACCTTGCACAGATTCAAACCAGCTTCAGGCCCCAGTTTATGAAGTTGACTTGTTTCCACTAACCATAGTTACAATTAACCACTGTTTGGGGTTTGGGACAACACACTAAACCGCAGTTACTCCAAAAAAAACCCTAAAAGCTTCTGACCACCTCCTTGTGGCAGGTCTGGAGGTGGAGGAGATAACTGCAAGAGCCTGTAGGGAAACTGGCTCATTCTCTAACACTAAAGCATAGGATAGAAAAGTGTGGTATACAGTGGTTCCACCAGCAAAATGTATTTGAAGTTCACCATAATAAATCCTCCAACTTCACCAGGATTCTCTGCTGGTGTAAAGCAAGACAATAATTGGTCTTTCTTTAATTAATTAAATCAACATGTATTATGCTGGTTAGAGGACAAATTAGATTATACTGTAATTTGTCCAAGTGAGAACTCAGCATTAGAGGAAGTGCCTTGCCTAATGAATGCATAGTGAGCATCACTGATTTAACTCTAATAAAACTACCCATTAAAATACTTTCAGAGTGGCAAAAAAAAGCAGCAACCACTTCTTGACCAGCTTGTACTATATATTTGTTATAAGTATTTAGAACAATACTAAGAATTATTATTATTCTGCATGATTATAGCAAGGAAGAAGCAAAAATGTACATCTTAGTAGAATGGGTTTATTGTAAGCAATTTTAAATTGGGAAGTACTTTCTGGGAAATTCCACTCATTTCTGTTATTTTGACACTTATTTTGATCATATCCAACACAAATGATGCACATGTAAAAGCAGGTTTCCATAAGGATCTCCTTTTTGAATAATAAGCTATACATGGCAAAGGGATAAATTACATGAACAGTTCTCAGCACTAAATCTTTACATCTTGGTTCCACATATACTGGAAAGATACATTGCTGCTTATATGATCACCTGTTAGGAAAGCAGAGAGCCAGTTTCTCTACTTAGATTATTCCATTTCAGGAATCCAGATCCCCTTTCTTTCCCCTACTTCTCTTTCCATTCCAATGCTGTCAAGCATCATTTTGATATCTAGACATTGCTCTAAGACACTGATGAACACCTCACTGATAGCTACACATATATCTGCATGGCTCTGTTACATATCTGGAGTTTGATACTTACATATGGTACACACATTTGTTGTCTTAGCCCAAACCTGCTGCAGCCCAAAGGACTCAAGATTACATTTTTAAAAGTAAGAATTCTACAAGATTTCTGAAATGCAGGATACAGCTGTAAACACCCCTTCATTCACATGCAACCACATTTTGAGAAGTACTCAAGTGTTCAGCTTCTCAGACAACAAGGTATGACCCAATGGACACTGGAAAAACCAGGCACTTAAGGCCCAACTAGACATGGCAGTATTTGTACCAATGCAATTAATGTAAAATGGCAGATATTAGAAACAATCTTGGAAACCTGGACAATGGAGGAGAGGAGAGAGAGACAGACACAGACCCAGAGAAATTGTCTCTCTGCCACAATCCTAACAAAAGGCTAAAACCAATGGAATACTTCATTTGAAGCATCAGAAAGGAAATTTTTGTTGGTACCAGACAGGGACAGAAACTCTTTTTAGCAAAGTGAGAAAGGCTGGGATACAATGTAGCCAACAAATGCATTGACTACCAATTATCTTCCAGAACCAATTCAAGGTGTGATTTTTATCTTTAAAGCCCTTCAGAGCTTGGGACTCCCACGTATCTAATAGGCTGGTATAAGGAGATGCAGTTTAACTGTTGCCTATGTTTTCGGGCACACTTCCTGTATCATATGTCTGTACATGCAAAGTTGAGGTCATTGCACCAAGGAATGAGACCTTTACTGTAACTTATGTGAGGCTCCAGAATTATCTCCCCTTGGGGATTCTGAGCTGCTCTGGTCTTTTAACTTTTCAGAGAGGGCATAAAGCCTCATTTTCCCTGAAGATGTATGGTATCTCTGTGGACAGAGTGGCTGTCTGTTGCTGATTCTGTAACAGTATTACAGATATATCTTTTTCTGTACACCTCAAGCTCAGAGCAGCTCACTCCATCTCCGTCTCCATAATGTCTCACACATTCCCTGACACACCAGTCACTACATACATTACTATGTAATTCAGATTGTGCTGTAAATCTCACCAAATTCAATGGAGCTTACGCTATACAGTAAGTGGGTGTAGGTTTGCAGCCCAAAAAAGCAAGAGTATTTCACTTCAGCTGCTAATAAAAATAAGGAAAAAAGCAATAAGTCAGTTTAATTTTTCCATGGTTATCCTACAGCTAAAGCAGCTTACCTTTAGATGTAATATAACACCCATCATCCCTGGCTATGCAGGTTAAGGCTGATGGGATTTGGAGTCCAACAATAAATGGGAGGGCAGCAGGTAAGCCAACATTATAACTATATTTTGATTCAGGTGTGTTCTTTCATGGTTTTCACTGTACAAAAGGGAATTTTTCTGCATGATCATGATTATGAGGAAACTGGAATACATGCAGAAAATCTAAGTTGGCTTTTTATTAGTATTATTATTTTCAAGGGTTTCATATTTAGATATTGATGTTATAGTTCCAGATGTTCCTAATATACTTTGGAAAATTCTCACCTATTTCAGTGCTTGGGAATAGCATCTAATCTCAATTATTTTGGCTATTTAGTAGATAAATCTGTCTCTGAAAATAAAACAATGTTTTCAGAATCAGCATGACTGGGGCAATGGCTTGCCACCTCCATTATTCTAGGTTCTGCTCCACAAAGGCTCTTCATGAATTTCAGCACAAAAAATATTCATTATTCATATTGATTCGTTTTTCCCTTTAAACATCTAAATTTTAACAAAATATCATGACACATAATGATCAACATTTCTATTGCAAACATACTGATTTATACAAGCTCGTGTCAACAGACATCCAAATTTACTATAATTACAGTTTATTTACACTAAAACAAAATATGAGCTTGATATGTAAATGTAATGTTTGTTGTAGCTAATGCAGCAGGAGATGGCAGATTAGTCTCAAACATCAATCAGTCAGAAAATCTGGCTAGTATGATAAATGAGAAGGGTTTCTGCTTGTTTACATTTTTAACTTTGAGATTTTCTAAACTGTCTCATAAAAAGCCTGAAATAAAAAACTTTAAAGTGTACAGTCACTAAAACGTGTGCAGCTCAAGCTTATACATATCTACTCCAAAGTAAGTACCACTGATTTCAATGTCAAATTGCCATGATGACTTTCTCAGAATAACTTTCCCCAAGATTATGTAGTTTAGGGCTGCCATACATCCAGGATTTCCCAGATATATCCAGGATTCGTCCATCGGAAATAGTGTCTGGGTGGAATTTCCAAAAATCGGTAAAAATGTCAGGTGTATGGCAACCTATGTCAGAAGTGTTGATTTTTTGGGTGAATTTCCTTAAAAATAGCTCAAAAACTTCATTTTGCAAAAAATAAGAAAGCTCAACAACTTTGCCAAAAATAGCTCAATAATTTTGTGTCCGGATTTTCACTTTTTGAAATATGGCAACTCTAGTAGTAGGTACTGACCACCCTCCTCAAAATTTAAGGTGGCAATTCATATCCCCAGCTAAGGGGGGATATCAGCTTGGGGGGAAATGTTGGAAGGTTTGAGCAAATGGAAAGGTTGTTCAGTGCCCAGCAAAAGACATAAAATTTAGCACCAGACAGTCCTGCACAACTGTGAAGTCCCCTCTCCAATGACCACCTATCTAACTCTATAAACAGGGAGTGAGGGCTCAAAGGAGGACCTCTGAAGAGGTTCACAGCATTCAGCCAAGCTCATGAGGATGAAGGCGGTCCTTATCTACCCAACTTCCAAGGCACTTAAGGCTTTTAAAAAAGGTAAGCACAAGCACTGTGAACAGTGCCTGAAAACAGATCAGTAGCCAGCATAGCAGCTAACGAATGACAGGATTGTGTTCCCTTCCAGCGATCCCACTTAGCAGTCTAGCAGCTCTCTTTTGAAGTAACTGGAATTTCCAAAGAGGCTTCAAAGACAGCTCCACATACAACATCTTGAAGTAGTTCATGGATAGCCAATGTTGTTAAACTACAATACTCATCAGCCCTGTCCACTGAACATGCTGTCTGGGGCCAAGGGGAGTTGGACCCCAACAACATATGGAGGACACCATGCTGTTCTCCAATCCCGATTGAATCCTAATCCTGTCTTCTTCAGCTATCCATTGTATGCAAAGATCTTTCACCTGTATATAGAAGGGAAAGGACTGACACCATTCCTAAGATGGTGGTCTGTTTCTATTTAACTGCACTCTTGTGTGTGCAGACACTCGCACATTAGTAGCTGTGTTACAGGTCAGTACTTAAAAATAAATTCTCATACGTTGTGATCAGCACTCACATTTTATTTTGTGGTTCCAACTGCTAATAACTGAAGTGTTCAATTGAAAATACAACTGGCTTGTAATCTACATGCTGTTCAGGTTATTCACACCCATAAGCACAGAAGCCTACTTCTAGGGGATGAGGTCCCTCCGCCTCCCCCCCCATAAAATATTTAAGGGGGCTGCCCCCTCCCAAGTTTAGGGGCATTGCAATTCAAATGGTGTATGTGTGCCATGTCTTGGGTTCAGTTTTGCAGGGTGGGACTTATCTTCCCCCTCCAAATAATTCATTCAACTTTGCACCCTTGCCCATAAGTTATCTACCTTGGGAAAATGATAGATATGGCTTGAAGGAACCATAAAATAATCTTGGATGATCTCCCACTCTACATGATGATTCCTGTTCATATTATATCCATTCTACACATCAAGAACACCCACCCACCAATTTTAATTACCCGGATTAGAGTGTGTCAAGAACAAGAATTTAAAACTCTATTAACAATTATCTTTGAAGAAATTGGACAGAAAAAATATCTCCCTTCTAGTATTTATTACCTTAAAGGTAAAGGGACCCCTGACCGTTAGGTCCAGTCACAGACGACTCTGGGGTTGTGGCACTCATCTCACTTTATTGGCTGTGGGAGCCAGCGTACAACTTCCAGGTGATGTGGCCAGCATGCCTAAGCTGCTTCTGACGAACCAGAGCAGCACACGGAAATGCCGTTTACCTTCCCGCCAGAGCGGTACCTATTTATCTATTTGCGCTTTGACGTGCTTCCGAACTGCTAGGTTGGCAGGAGCAGGGACCGAGCAAAGGGAGCTCACCCCATCGCAGGGATTCGAACTGCCGACCTTCTGGTTGGCAAGCCCTAGGCTCTGTGGTTTAGACCACAGCGCCACCTGTGTCCCATTCATTTGTTACCTTACCTTTACATAAATGTTTACTATGGGGAGAAGTGAGCACAAAGTCCAGTATTAATATTATTTTAAAACAAAAGGCAACGGAAGTCTAATTCTGACTTGGCAACATTGTTAATGCAAACCCCTCACATGCTGTGCTATTTTACTATGCTCAAACGTATTTTAAAAAATTGTATCTTACCCAGGCATACTTGATGAGGAAGGTGGTGGCAAATCAGGCGTTAGAACATAGAGGCTGTTGTTTTTTGGCAAGTGTAGAGTTTTTAGAACAGTCTATAGGGAAAAAATGTTGGAAATTAGAAACATTTTGCATCAGGTACATTCACCTCAAAGCAAGGGCCATTTTGGTTTATCTATAAATGAATCATTAGCGTTCATGTCTGTGTTTTTCTAAAAAAATGACAAGTGTACCCCCAGGAGCTCAAGGCGGTGTACACGATTCTCCCAATTCCTATTTTTTCTTCACAGCAACTATATGAAGTAGGCTAACCTGAGTGTAGCAGAAAGCCCAGCATTTGATTCTGGGACAAATATAGGAACTTACACTGTCATCTACGTCTCCAGTTTTCCAGCCTTTTAGCAACATTTTTGATGAAGGAATCTGAAGCTCATTTTCTAAAATGTGTTTGATCTCTCCTGCAAAACAAAAGTATTGTCCATATTTATGTTTTTTCAGCATTCATCTTTAGTAAACATTGGCAAAAAGAAAAGTTACTAGGCCTGAGAAGCCCAAACATTCCATACTGTTACTGTAGTTTCAACATTACCGAAGAATTTAATAAGACACAAATCTAGAGATAACATTCTCTCTCTTTCTCTCAGCGTATATAATAGCATAAAACAAACAACAGAATGTTAAAATACTATTTAGGATAAATTCTAAATCATCAAAGCAATAATAACTATCAAAACATTAAAATATGCCAAAAACAAATACTATCATTTTATGTCACAAATATTTATTGGCTTTAAAATTATTTGTTTTTCCAATGTCAGAAAAGATAGATACAGTAACCCCAAATGGTATACAATGAACGACAACGAAGTGCATAATTTTTGTTGTACAGGATATATAGTTCACATGCAACCCTTCAACTCCTATTGATTTTTAATATGTCAGTCAGTACTTTTGCTTGTAAGTACTGCTTAAGTATATGTTTAAAGTTCACAAAGATTAAGATCAAAATACTATCACTCATTTACCATCTTACAAAGCAGACGTGAGGAACCTGAGGTTCAGGGGCCAAATACAACCCTTCTATCTGGCCCTCAGACCTCTCCCTAGACCATGCACCGCCTTCCTGGGCCAAACACCTCTTCCTGACACCATACCAGACACTGGCCACTCTCCATGCCATCCTCAAGATCTTTTGCCTGGCTGGAATCTGCACTTGCAACTGTGAAAAATGCCCCTTGCTGGTCTGGATAGGAGAGTGAGGAGCTGGAGAGATGTATGTATAAGTGTAGAGAAACCTTTGGTTTTTGCAAGGTTGGAACATAGCAACACAGCTCCTCCCACCACTTTCAAGTGGTCCCCAGGAGGAAATGTGGTTCTCATAAAGAAAAGGTTCCCCATCCCTATTATAGGGGAAATAATAGGCTGTTTTACAAGGGACTGAACTAAAGGTCTATTTAGCCAAGTTCTGTCCACACAGACAGGCAACAACAAGGTGCCTGTTAATGGCTTTTCCCAGGTCACCTGCTTCAAACCTTTACAACTCAGGTGCCAGGACTGAACTCTACAGCTATGAAAAAGTCTTTCTCTACATCACTAACCGTTGGCCCCTTCCAATGTCACTGCAGAAACAGTTTCCCATTGCCTATTATTGCCATCAGTGGGGCCAAAATCTTTCCGCAATTGAGAAATCTTATCTATCTCTGTGAACAGCACTGCGGATTTCAAATGTACAGATGTTTGGAAGATACCAAGATAGAAAAACAACCATCTCCTTAACAGTCTTTGTATTATTTTTCCGATTCCGATTTGTGGTTCCCCCATGCCCTCCTTGAAAACGCCCTACAAGCAAGCAATTGCCTCACCATACAGAATTACATTAAGCATTGTCCAAAAGAGCGGTCATTTCACAATAATATGTGGAAAAATTATTAGTCTCGTGGCATTAGGTAGATGTCATACAAGTCAGACTGTAATGAAAATTACATCTTTATTCATTGGTGGTGTAGCATAACTCCATCTAGCGGACATTTTGTGCAACAGCTGCTAAACATGGGTGAACAATTTTAAATACTAGTTCAAAATACTACAACTGTGACATGTACATAGTTGTAAACATGTGCATCATCAAGCCACACTCATTGGGGACCTGAGAGGCCTGCTGGAGGGTGCACTTGATGGCAAATCTAGGTTTGAGTACACGTAATGGGAAAATGGGCCTTGAGCACAACGCAGATGGAGGGGTCCAGAACACTGTGTTATAATAACAAAGATTAGCTAAAAAAGGGATTCTACAGTGGCATTTAAGAGGTGCAAATGAAGTGTCTGGTTTTTTCACATATCTCATAA
This sequence comes from Podarcis liolepis, assembly GCF_965112155.1. Taxonomy (NCBI): domain Eukaryota; kingdom Metazoa; phylum Chordata; class Lepidosauria; order Squamata; family Lacertidae; genus Podarcis; species Podarcis liolepis. Next base: position 55,929,338 of record NC_139559.1, read on the forward strand.
GTATGTTCATGTAATATTGCAATGAAGCAAGAGGAAGACTGGTCGTTCTTTAATCCAAAAGCCAAAGGAAAGGTTTCCTATTGTCTATTCAATGTGTTCTCCATATCGGAAGCACCTTCAAGGTTCTTCCCGCCCCCCCCCTCCAGGTTACGGGTATTGTTATTTTGCATTTTTTAAAAAAGAAAGGAGAATGTAACCATGGTGACTTTACACTGCAGGAGGAAGGGAAATAAATTATCCAGATAAAGTAAAAGGTAAATTTGTGTGTTTGTGATTCAGTAACACTACCCACATCCTCCTGTGAAGTTCAGCTACTGAACCAAATAGCACCATCTGGAATAATATTCTAATGATACACTGGATTAATATACTATCTTAATTACTAGTTGGGCAATATACCAAAACAAAGCAGTGGCCTGGTTTGGATAGTATCCACCTTTACTTTCTCCCTATCTACAACCGGTGGAGGGAGGGAGGCAGGCAAGATTATGCCTTGTCTGATCTGCCCACTGAGCATACCTCCTCCACTTATGGCACTCCTCGGCAACCCCCACAATAACTGTAATGTTTAAAATAAGATGCACATGACTAAAAGCCAGCACACACAGGCTGAAATCACCAAGTCATCCTCCCCACCAAATCAATCAATCAATGTAATGTACAATTTGGGTCTCTTAGCAGCCCTGAAAAAGCCTCTCCTGAAGATCAGAAGATTCCACTCAGGGGGAGAACTGTGGTATGGGGGCCAAAGATCCTAAAGGGATCCCCAAAAACCAAGTACAGAAGGTGAATTCATGTGATTTTCAGTGATTCCCCATTCCCTCTCCATCACAGGCTAGGCTAGACCACCCTAACCCACTGAGTAGGAACCCCAACCTTTAGAAAAGCCTTTTCGGGGGCTCAATGGCGAGAAGAGGGATGTAAAGTCACCTTCCAATCACCCTTCCTGTGAGTGTTTCTCTGGATCAAACCCTTTGTTTTAAGATGTGTTGCAGCAACCACCCTATGTGAGGAGGCTTCCCCTTTTCACACACAAGCATGAATGCCTCTTAAGGCAGATCTTGCCGCCTCCCCTCTTTTTCAGATTAAAGCCTTGTATTGAAGACCCTTACAAAAATTCAAAAGCCTGCTGCCTCATTAATCAGGGGCACCTTTTTAACCTTATCAAAGTGTTAGGACTGACTAAATGTTGTTGCTCTAGGCACCATCCTAATGAGAGTTGTGCATATTGAATATTGTTCTCTCATCTGCAAAAAGAAGTTGAAGGATAGTGAGCCAGCAGAAATTATGAAATCATGTCCCCCACAAAAAAAAGTTCAAACAACTAAATGAGGTGGAGAATTGAGCATAATAAGGGGGGTGGGACTGGGAGGGGGAAATAGAGACTGACCAAACAAGTACATGCTCAGCCAATAATTAGAACATGCCACTAGATGTCACTCTTCGATCATATATTACAATTAAAGTTTTAAGATGCTTCACCTTAGCTGATGTGGAGCAAATACTAGAAGCAATACACAGATGGTTTTGAAATACACTAAGCACCAAAAGGAAATCATGTTCTGGCCTCTGCTACAGGTCAGGGGACCAAGGGGCACTGGTAGGCTCCACCCCCTGCATCCCAGAAAGAGCAGGCCAAGAAGACAAACCTGGCCTTGGCCAGTGGAGAAGCTGCTCCAATGCTGTCTTTCCTCTCCTACCCCATTCCTTTTTCCATTGTATTGCATCTGTAGGCAGAGACTAATTTGTCTTTTAATACATGTACAGAAATTAGAAAATTATAGGTGTATTTATGCATTGAATAATAACAATCCAAATATGTTATCATAATCTGGATACATTTTTTAAAAGGAAATGTTTGCATGCCACCTCAGTGATCAGAGGTCATTGAACGATGTTCTTAACAAACAAAACACGAAAACAATTGTATTCTCCTCCAAAATTATTTGGCCAAAGGGGTTATACAGACTATGGATGTCTCTAGTTATATTCTCAAGTCACAGAAATATTATTTAGTAAATCCCATATGTTTCCAGTTTATATAAAGTGACTTAAGAAGAGAGTAAATTCACTGAGAGTCAAACTGGTACTGCTTAGTTATCTTTGAGGCTTGTAGGAGTACCAAAGAGATAATGATAAATTTTAAGAAAGAAAGAAAAGAGTCCCAATGATGCTGCTCCAAGAAGGGAAGACTTTTAGAAACTTCTTTCGAGTCTTAGACGCTACTCTCCCTGGAGATTATCACATTTCTGGGCCCCCATCACTGTTGTGCAGCAAGAAAATTTATGTCCTGTTTGTCATGTTGATTTGTTCACTCAAAGAACTGCCCCCCTTCCCCCTACTCAAACAGGTAGAGCATCACTGGCTTTAAAAGTGGTGCTTTCAAACATCCTCTCTCCCCACAAGCCTCTCAAAGAAATGAACTTGCACTGTAGTTTAGGCACACATCCATTTTAATTTTGTCAGTCCCTTCTTGCAACAGCTTTCTTACCAACAGTTGAACTGTCTTCAAGTACTACATCCACATTTCGGTCTCTGTACTCAACCCTGAAGTCAAGCATTCGTGGTTGTCTTTCCACTATCTGTCTGGATGGCACTACATGGCGAAACGCAGAAGATGAAGAAGGTGTTGACGATGAGGAGGAAGGATGGCTAGCGGGACCATAGGCTGGCCCTTGTGAAGTCTCTCCACTATATTCACTGGGGAGGGAAACACACATACGTAGGCTTTTAAGAAAACACAGGCAGTTAGTTTGTTAGAACAACTTTTTTGGGTTCTCTGAACATATCTTGGGATTGAAACCAGGAATGGCGCAGAAGCTAGAGTTCAAGTAGCAGGCATGTTGCTCTTGTTCAAGACTGATTCTAGGAGTTATTAGCCACAAACCGGCATGCTTGAAATGAATTCCTCCAGCATCCTGAAATAGTTCATCAAGTTGTCAGGATTTGGACTACCTTTTCTACTCTGGATGCCTTTAGATGTAATACATTTTTTAAGGTACCATTCCAGCTATAAAAGGGATGAAAAACCACCTTTACAACCAGCACTCACTTGGTTGGCCCTACTTTTTACAGTCATCTTTAAAATATTAAAGCTAAATGCTTATGACATACTATATTTGCCAGACTTCTTCACTACAATTGGTGACTGAGCAATTCCTCCTGCCCAAGACTTCCCATGAGTGATTCAGCAAACTCACTCTAAAGATAAAGGGTGAAACCTACTACAAAAACTAACACATGTAAAGATAAGGCAGGATTTCTGGCTTATTGTGGTTTGACATGGATAAGCAGCATATGGGTGCAACACTCCCACTTTGCTATTCTCTTGTGTGTGAGTAACATATGCAAATGAACCTGCTTTCCCATTATGTCTGAACCAGATATCATGGTTGGTTACTCCCTAATAAGCCACAATCACTACCCAATCTTAAACGATGGTTTGTCAATAGCTAATAGATCATGGTTTGTTAGACAGCAAAAAAACTAGGCTCTCTAGTTCAGACATGACGAGAAGCCAAAGCTTCCTGTTTTTTTCACCCCACTCATGCCAGGGTAAGAATGAAAAGGCAGCGTGTAGGCACCATGCACCAGCGCGACCATTCATGTTAAGCCATAAGTCAGAAACCCTGGCTTACTGATACATGCAAACACAGACAATGGTTCTTTTGATGTGCTGTCCCAGACCTTGCAGCTTCACCTGGGCATGACTTGCAGGGTTTTACTACTACACATTTAAAATATTCTGCATCTCCTCATAGATTAATTACAAATGCAGTTGAAGGATACTAGGTACTGTGCATTAATAAAAATGCATAGGTCTCTTTTAGCAGGTTTAACATCTAGAGTGAACTCTGTATAATCACTCACAGTATCTTATGCTAAAGAATACCAGGAGACTGCAGCCAATACGGAACACGACAACCCATTTTGCAAGGGTCACCAGAAGCATATTAGACCAGTGCTCTGGGGACTGCATTGGCTCCCTGTCCCCCCCCCCCAAAGCACAAATCAGTTCTGGAAAGCCCTAGATGACTTAGGCCTGCCATATATTTGCTATGTCCTATTATGATCCCTATGTGTTTGAAAGCAGTCTTTGATTCAACTCTTGCTGAAAAGAAGACAATAGTATGGGCATATACATTTCTCCCCAGCTTTGGAACCCCCTTCCCTTGAAAGCATGTATAAATATATAAAAACAACTACTGAACAGATCGATATAAAGTGTTTTTATTTAGACAAGCATCTAATCAGGGATAGGCAGGGGGTTATATTAGTAGCTCTGCCAAAATACAGTGCTCTGTTACCTTTTCCTTCTATTCTTAGTTATAAAAAATACTGTGAGCATTGCCACAGAAGTGGGAGAGTGTTTTAAGTAGGCAACATTTCAGTGGAAATTCTAAGTAGTTAGTTATGATCAAGCCATGATGTCTAAATTAAGAAGCTTTATATTTATAAGCCGGCAGCTAAAAATTTGTCCCTTCTCATGTCTCTTCCTTTTTTTAAAAAAAGAAGGGAAGTTCATGCTGACCTTTTGTATACGGTTTCAAATGTCCCAAGGCTTCAGTGCAAAATAAAAGCATAAAACATTAACAAACTCAGATGTTGCCAGCTTGAACTGTGCTGTGAGTGGTTGCTTACACATCTGCACTGCTTCAGCCTTAGAACATTTATCATCTCAACGGTCCGGTAGGGTAATTCCTATCGTTCTGCATCCCAAATTGTATGTGTGTCGCGCAGGGTGGGTGGGTCAACAAACAAATAGAGCACTATGATTCTCTCTTATACAGAGGCCTCTTTTCCTTCTCGCTCATCAGGGAGAACAAAGAGCAATTCTCAACTCTGAAGCCATGGGCCGTTTCAAAGCTAAGATGAACAATGGATGTGCTGTGTTTAGGTGTATACATTTCCATGCAAAACTGTATTGGCCCCAATTCAGAGATTTTGTGTGTGCTGAAGTGGGCTGCAGGAGCATTACTACATGCGAATATCTTCTCTGCTAAACAGATGGCCAGGGCTGTGAGGTTTCAGAGCTAAGTAGGAAAGGAGAAGGGATTAGCCCCACTATCCTCCCCAAACCATACTGACCTATCTGTTTGGCGGGGTGCCGATATAGAAGCACAATGCAAGTAGCCCCATGTCTGGAAGAAGGGGATTGGTTTCCCTCCGTACAGCACCTTTTTACACACACAGTACCTAAAAGATTATTCAAATTCAGCTTTCCCCCTGGTTTACAGATTGCCCCTGCTGGATCAGAGCAAAAAAAATTCATAAGCTGAGCAATAAAAAGTTGCAGATTTTAAAGTTTTAGCAGTGAGATAGTCTCTGCTCACAGGCTTACAACATAAAAAGACAGGACACAAAAATAAAAGGTATTGGTAAGCAGCGGGGGGAAAGAAAAATTGGTCCACTATTTATTAAGCTCTTCCAACCTAGAAATTTTAACATTTGAAAGCTACAGCAAGATACAGGAACAACTGGTGCCAATAGCAGCTCACTAACAATAGAAATGATTTGTTCCATATGCTTAGAAGGACTAATAGTGAGAAAGTTTGCCACCTACCTTTGTAAAATCCCATTTTCCTGTGGTATAACACCATTTATAGCTGCCTGCAGAAAAAGAAAAGCATGAAGCATTTAGTATATCCACAAAATTAAATGAGAAAGCTTGTTTAAATAAAACTTAAATGTTCCAGCATTTGCTAACTGATCAATCTGCATCTTGAAGTGCAGAGGGAGGATGTGTGTGTCCTACCAAAAGTATCATGGCAGGCTATGCTATCTATTTTAATATAACTAACAAGCAAGCTTACATTGTTCCAGTAAATCACCATTATTATTTAGAACATCTCAATGTTCTTCAGAGGATTATAAGAATTCACCATATATCTGTTATTCAATCTAAATAAGTGGATACCAAGCAAACAATGGTGGAGCAGAGTTGCTAACATTTACAGCAAATTATTGTAACTTATAGACATATGGCAGCATTCACACAATGGTACTACCTCAGTAATTTGACCTTGTGTGTGTGTGTGGAATATTGAGCCTCAGGTGGATCACAGCAGAGACATCACAATTTTCTTTGCTTGAGTTTCTTTTTAAAATGAAAGGGAGAGATCAAGAGAAAAGGACAGAGGCAGAGAAAGGTAACCAACAGCATCAGCAGGTGAGGGAGGTAAATTAGGCAAAACTACAAGTGGCCAAAGTACAGCAAGATTTTCCTCCATTTATCTTTCAGAGCCAGCAGGCAGTGATGGAGCCACAGCCAGCACTATGCAAGCACAGATGTCTGGAACCTGCACTATCCTCTTAGCAACTGCCTGCTTACCCAGTGCTGAATGGTACAGGTGGGAAGGCATCTCCTCACTGTATCACCATGGTTGCTCTTGGTTACACCCAGCAAACCACCTCCCTACTTTGTGCTACCAACCAAATGCAAAGGAAGATGGATTCTCGCCTTCAATGGTTGTGTAGAAGAGGATATTTTGATAGGTGTGGCATTTTCACGCATGCAGAAGTTGCACCTGCAAAAGTTCCCTCAATTCTAGATAACTACTTAAAAAGTGCATCTAGCCATCCTAAAAGTTGTGGGGGTGGGGAACAGTCACAGACTGCAAAGAATTAAAATAACCCAATTTGCTTGTTTTCTACCTGAGCTAGTATGAGCTGGCTTCTTAGGTGGTTGCTCATCCAGCTACTGGTCTACCCTAGTTCTGCTTGGCTTCAAATAGATAGATAGACAGACAAAATGCATCTGAAAAAGTGATGGCTTTATACTATTTTGTACACTAGGTCTTCAAGCTCCAGCACCAAAACTCCATGAGCCCTTTTGGGGAGACCATCCAAACCATACAACACACAGGATACTTCTCATCCTGCAGTGGCCCTTTCCTCCCTGTGTTGAATAGAGGCAAAGAAGCACACGGCTAGCATGGATAGAGAGGAACACAGTCCAGGTCAAAACGAAGCCCAATTAAAATCTCCCATGTTATGTGGTCTCTGTTCCTCGAAGGATACTCACGCTCCAATCTCTAATGCTGAAACTCAAAATAATAAATAATAACAGTCCTTATGAGCGTTCAAAGCATGAAATTTACTTCATCTAAGTAATCCTGAAATAAAACTGCAGGAAGTAATTTTCCAGCTGTGCTCTAGGTTCAGTCCTTTAGTAAGAGGCCCCCAGATAATTCTGTCCAAAGTCACCATCCAATCAGAGTAAAAGTAGAGTCAGGATAGTACACTGAAAATCAGTTTAACAGAGCACTTAAGAGTGCTCAGACTCCAATTGGGAAGAACCAGCTACAAATCCCCACTTGCAGGGCAATCTTAACTATGTCTGGTCAGAAGTAAAGCCTACTGATATACAGTGGTACCTCTAGTTATGTACATAAATGGGGCTTACTCCTGGGAACCTGAGGTTAGGATAACAGCCTTAGCCATGAAGCTTACTCCCCAACTCTCTTCCTAACCAACTTCAAAGTATTGTTGTTTGGATCAAACGAAGGTGGACAGGCAGGGAATGGTGAGAACTATAGCCTAAAACATCTAGAGGGCACCAAGATGGGGAAGACTGACCAAGTGTGTTGATAAGTCTGCTGTGACAGACTATTAAGATTCTATTGGCAGGTACCATTATACTCCACCACAGATCTCTCATACATGAGGATAATAATACTGGACTACCTGGTAGGAATTTTGTAAGAATTACTCAAACGCTCAGAAAAAGCACCATATAGAATCTAAATGTAATAAAAATGTTATCTACTTTCCTTTATGTGAACTGCACATGATAGAAATGCATCTTACATTCTTAATAGGACACATACATGTCATTTTCTTCTTATTTTTCCATTCACACCTTGTAAGTACAAGTAGAGAGATCTAACACACTCTCCCTGGCCAACTGACCTTTTCCTAAAATATAAATTTAGTTCTGAGTTTAAGCAGTTCTTGCTAGGTTTAATATTAACTTCCAAAGGCTGGGTTTAATATTTAACTGCCAACAAATATGGTTTGTTTTTTAAAGAGATGTTTATGCAAAGTGCATGGAATGGCACTAAAATAATCACATACTTACTGCAATAGGTGGGGCACTCCTAACAGTAGCAGCCCAGATTCATAACACTAAGGTTTATTAAGTTCAGCTGTAAAAACACAAGACTCTCTTTTTTTGTGCTTAGCCACTGAAGGTACATAGATTGATTCTCCACAGAACATAAAAATCATTTCAAATGGCTCCACGGGAAATTAAAATATTGGCTACTAACTCCTGTCATCTTTAGTCAGAGTTACCAGTGATACCTTCCAGTTCAGAAGAAACCCTAGTGGGCAAGGCTTTCAGATAACTAGTGGTAGCTAGACTGTATCATATGCTTCCATGCTTCCTTATTCCCTACTCTCTCTGCCTAATAAATCACTATCTCTATTTTTGTCTGTGGAGGATGCAAGTTGCTTGAGTACATTCATCAGAATTTAGCTTCCTCAGAACATCCTATCAACTATTAAACCAGTTGAGGACAGGTCTAATGCAGAAATGAATGACTAAAGCATACAGAAAGCAGGGCAGAGCCTTCTGCAATGTGCCAAATTGCTGGGTTGGGGCAGTTCAAGCAGTGGTCTTTGGCTTGGTAATTGAGCCATGACAAGTACAGTCGTACCTTGGATCTTGAACGCCTTGGCTCCAGAACAAATCGGCTCCTGAACGATCGAAACCTGGATGTGAGTGTTCCGGTTTTCAAATGTTCTTTTGGAAGCCGAACGTCTGACGGGGCTTCCGATCAGAAGCCGCACTTTGGTTTTTGAATGTTTTGGAAGTTGAACAGACTTCCGGAATGGGTTCCATTCGACTTCCAAGGTATGACTGTATTTTCATCTATGAAATGTTATAGGAGGATACGTTGTAGAGTCCTTCCAGTTCATCAGTTGCAAGGCAAACAAATGTTCCAATATTGGTATTTGACTAAAAAAAAAAAATTTACTATCTGGGCAGCTGGTTTCTAGTCAACTTTTTTAAATATAAAAACCTTGTAATTAACCTTAGGAAATGATGTCCACTTGTGCTTCCCAGACAAATGGGTAAAAGCAAATCATCATCCCCGGCAGCCCAGAGCAGCCAAAACAGTAGAGTATCTATTACTGTTAGCTTTACTCAGACTTCAAGGCTTAAAACATCAAAGTGTTCCAACTGCTAATGCAAAGTCACATACTCTTTTTTTTTACCATGAAAATGACAACATTTGTTCCATTCAGACCAAAGCAAAGCAATGGCTGCACTGTTTTGAAATGCAGCGGCCTGTGCCACATATTTCAGAATCCTCTTCTATGTAAAAGGCCAATGTTCTTGAGAAATTAAAAAAATATATATTTAATGCTTCCAGAGCAAACATACATCACAATACAGTGGGTATTATTATCCAGCATTGGAGTTACAGATTTCTCCTTCATCTGCAGCCTTCATGCACTCCCAAATCTGCCCTGACGTTTCCCCAACACTCCAGAGCAGGCCTGGGGGGCATGTGGGAGGCTGTAGTAGAGAGAAGGGAAAGTCTCACGACACAAATGGAAGCAGATTCCACACCACTGGATACTCCCCAGTATGTTCCAAGATCCTTTTGCAAAATCTACCGTATTTTTCGCTCTATAGGACGTACTCCCCCCCAAAAAAAAATATTAAGGGGAAGTGTGTGTGTGTGTGTCCTATGGAGCGAATGCAGGCTTCAGGAAGCTATCCACAAGCCTTGGGAGCCCAGAGGGAACTCCCGCCGGGCTCCGCAGGCTTGTGGATAGCTGCCTGCAGCCCGAAGCTGTTCTAGCTTTGGGATGTCTGCACAAAGTCTCCACAGGGCGGTGGGGTGAAGATGGTGGGGTGAAAACATACCATTTGTGACCTGTGTAAGTGCCATGTCACACCAGTTACTCCCTCCGATTTTTACTCCAGAAGAAACTTGAGACTTACAGCCCAATTCTCACTGGGTTTACTTGTCATGAGCCCCACAGCACTGTCAGGCTTGGGCTTGGACTGGCAGCCCCAGAAAGAGAAGGAGAAAGAAACAGAGGTGAGAGATTAACTGTGTGGCCCTGGGTTGGAGTATGGGGGGATCCCACACCCTTAATGTCAGTCACCTTGGAAAAGGATGCAGGGAAGATGGCTCTGACCTCTGAGGCTCTATAGAGCGGAGAGCCTCAGTGGAGGCTGGGAAGGACTTTAATCAGTCAATGGAGATGAACAGGTGGTGTCTGAACAGGAAAGTGCAGCTTTGTCACCTAGAACCAGGAACTGCCTTCACAGGTGAGAGGAGACCCACTCACCCCCAACAGAATGTTCGCTTGCAAGCTTGGCATTCCCACAGTGTGAGAGAGTCTTGCAGGTGAGCAGACCACGCCTCATGGTTAAAGGTTTGGAGGGAGGGGTGGGAAAACCTGTTGGGACATCTTTGTTGCTTCCATCCAGTTCTGAACTTCTTGCCCTACTCTTGAATCATGACTCCTGAGCACTGTGTCTGCTGCTGACCCTGTACTTGCCTGAATAAAAATCTCTTTCTTACAAATAACAGCCTCTGCCTGTGTGTTTTGGGTGGGAGCCTGAACATTACTTGGAACTGTCCCACTGATTTCAATAGGACTTCATTTGAAGTAAATAGGCCTGTGATTGCAGCCTCAGCCTTACACCCAGATGCCAAGTGCTGTTGCAAAATCCATATAATGTTACAGGTCTGATGTGCAATAAACCCACACTGCATCACTCCTATCCCAAGAACTAACAGTGCAATCCTATATGTGTCCTCTGAAAAGTAAAACTTATTGACTAGAAGGTTAATGAACTGCCACATAATTTTACCATTGAAAAGTACCATGTTTCTGTTGCTATAAGCTAAAACCTTTGAGAAAAGAGAGCTATGAGCTTGCAGGCAGCAATAATAATTTAGAATTCAAGCAAAGTTTTCATATATCCAGTTCACATGCTATGCTAAAGCTCATTCTTTGTTTACTGCTCATGGTTTCTGTGGTATGAGTCAAACCACAAACCCAGGTTCAGGTACAACATTAAGCCAAACCATGACTTAGCCATGGGTACAACAACAGCAGCTGGATCGGGGGAGGAGTGTTGTGGCTGTGATCTTTGTTCCAGGGACCTGTACAATTGGTTGTTTGTGCTAAGCCATGGTTTGGCTTAGTGTTACATGCCAACTGGACCATTGTGTATGAGGGAAAACCACATTCCAAAAAGCTACTTATGGCTATGAATTCTTTTTTTAAATCAGCCAAGCAACCCACCATAATTATTTTGTTTCTGATTTGAGGTTTTGAACACTAAAGGTTTTAGCAATATTTAATATTAAAATTGGACTTTATATTTGTATATACTAAAGTATCAAAAGTTTCATAATCAAGATTTAAGCTTAGTACACCAAAAATATGAATTTGTGATGAGAAACGCTAAACGAGAAGGGGGAGGGATATTGGTTAGAGACTGCCAAGTATTTCTGTACTCTCAGGTGCTGCCTTTTGTGTGGACTGTGAATACAAAGAACTCTCTATTACAAGAAATAGAGTAGCTTCTTCATAAAAAGAAATTGACATTTATTAGCCTCGCTGCTCACTTGATGACTCTGCATTTCTGGTTGGCAGCTGTGCAAGGATAATAGAAGTCGAAAGAGCTCATTACTGCAGTAATGAAATTTCAACTACTATTTAGATAAGGTTGCACATGCTGCTTACATTACTTTCATAACGTTGACACCAAGCCTAACCAAACTCCTACCTCTGTTCTAATACTGTATATTGTAGGCCACATACTAACAGAATATGTGATTTAATGGCAAGAAAGAAGTTAGGTGGCAAAAATAAATGCTGCCAGCACCCTGATTGCATTATATTTTCCTAAGCACACCTTGGGGGGAAATTAAATAAAGCTGGAGATTCAAACATAACAACAACAAAATTAGAAAGGCATACTGATACTTTAAGTCAGATCCAACAAGCAATACTAGGCACCTAGCATAGTGCACTTGTGAACGCTACTGATTTAGCAGTCCAATGTCTCCAGATTCTGACTGCAGGAAATAACCACACAATGCATTTCATAGTAATTCACTGATAAACACTTCACTTTGAGGACAGGGGAGTTACAGATATTGCCAGTTCTCAATGAGGTATTGGAATTGCCAACTTTTTCTGGCAAAAAAAATGCCTTTGCTAATTGCGGCTCAGGGGCCGTGGATTTAACGAGTGAATGAAATGTTTTCTATCACAGCTGGAAAACAGAACAGTTTCATCTTCTGAATTTCTCTCTCATGTGCCTATTAACAGTACAGAAACCCTATTAGAAAAAACGGTGATGCAATGACGACAGACATTATTACAAAATAGAAGCTCCATGTTCAGAGTCAGTACTGTATATCCCCACTTCAGCTTCTGGAACAAAGAGGGGAAAGCAACTGTGTTCACAGCATTCTTACAAGGTTCTCCAGAGCCACCTGGTAGGCCATGTGGGGCATTTCTGATTTAAGAAAATCCATACGTTTTCAGGAAAATGATTGTATCTTTTCCCAATAAAACTTATACAACAATGAGTAAGGCACCAATTCTGAACTGGATTTTGAACGTTTAAGTAAAAAATGCAAAAGGCATAGGAGAGTTGTCAAATGTCCCCCAAAACAAAACAAAACCCTACATAATTGCCATAGTGTACTTGCATGGCTAGCCAAGTCATAAACCATTTCACATAAAGACAGAGGAGATAGACCATACCTCACATAAAACTTGATGGACCTTATTACTAAGTGCTTTATGAGGACATCAAAACTTACGGTGTGACCTAGCAAGCTCTACATTCTAGCACTCAAAAGCTTCACAAAACAATATATACTGAAACTGGACTTCTTTATAGACTTGCTAAGTGCTATTTTTCTAGAAAAATAGGTGCCAGAACTCACCATAAACACCTCCCTTGTTCCCTTATACAGTGGTACCTCGGGTTTAGTACTTAATTCGTTCCGGAGGTCTGTTCTTAACCTGAAACTGTTCTTAACCTGAAGCACCACTTTAGCTAATGGGACCTCCTGCTGCTGCCGCGCTGCCGGAGCACAATTTCTGTTCTCATCCTGAAGCAAAGTTCTTAACCCGAGGTAATATTTCTGGGTTAGCGGAGTCTGTAACCTGAAGCATATGTAACCTGAAGCGTATGTAACCCGAGGTACCACTGTAATAGTAATGCTGCCCACCTGAGAAATGCCGGAACTGAGTTCAGGCTGGAAAAAAGCCCTGGACTTGCCCCAAATGTTGGGAATTGTTTGCCCCTCTTCTTTCCTTGTAACAGCAAAACAAACAAACACTCCAGAAAAGTTCATAAGCACATTTCAAACAACAAAGTCTGAATCAAGTAAAAACAATTAAAATCTGGAGCCTGTTTGAATTGTTCTCCAACCTTCCTTGGGAAACTCTGTTACCTGGCGGCTGGATGACTAGAGTGCAGAAGCAAAGACAACTTCACCTCACATGTGTGCCTGTTTAATTTGTCCTTAAACACACAGGGCCACATTCCAAGAATATATAGCAACATTTTACATTTACAACCAGTTGTTATTATTATTAAAGGCTTTTTTTTGTAAATTCTGCTGCTTGAGTCCTTTAGAATTCTGGGGCTTGCCATATTCTCTTCTGCAACCCAAAAAGGCCAAGGGAAGTCTCTGGAAAGGCATTCAGCAAGACTGCAGCAGCTAAATTCAGAGACCGACCATGTACAAGTGAAAGCACCTTACAAAATGGAGCAAGTCCATTGGATTCAAGCCAGTGACTATACAAATTAAGACTATAATAGCCCTGCTTCTTAAATTCTGTAAGTTTCTAAAAGTGGATATATTTGTGAACTTGCATAATTTATTCCCATTTGATAGCAATGGAGAGGGCAAAATATTATGCAAAAGTTCACTCTAAAAATCCTGCCTAAACATCCCTTGCTGGCTTCTGAACTTTGACTAGCAACCCATATTCTGGAAAACCGATATTAATGGCTATAAGGACTAACGACTTGCTTTTTTCATTTTTAATAAAACAAATCTTTTCAAGTTGTTGATTTATCACTAACCATACCAAATTCTGCATCTGCATGGCATCACACAATGCACACAGGCCATATTACAGAACATTAATATTCTTGTGGTTAGAGAGAAATATGAGTCTTGTCTCTTTCAATATGACTAACTGCTTTCAGTTTGCCCAAGTTTCTTTTGTGTTTTCATCGACTCTAGACTGTCCTCTTCACAATATGAACTGTGTATTTTAAAAAGATGCCCGTTTTTATGTCTTGATACAGCAGAACTCCCATGATACAGAATTTGGGTATGTGAATTTCCTGTGTGTTCTTCTTCAAGGTCTACATTAACATGACTTCTAGCTAGGGTTGCCATCATCCAGAATTTCCTGGACACAGCTGGGATTCGGTGGTGGTAAACAGTGTCTGGGCAGAAATCTCTGCAAATGTCCGGGAAAACCCGGACATATGGCAACCCATGTCGGAAGTGTAGATTTGGCGAATTTCATTTAAAATGTCTCAAAAACTTCATTTTTAATGAGGATTTTTTTTGGGGGGGTGGCATATTAGTATTACAACAAATTTATCATATGTGTTTAAACCAAACACAGTGTGTTGTAGTGGTTACAGTACTGGAACTGGGAGAACAAGGTTCAAATCCTCGCTCGACCATAAAACCCACCATCGGCCAGTCACCTAACTTATCTCATAATGCTGTTGCAAGGATAAAATGGGGAAAGGGATAACCATGTACTTCGTTCTGAAATCCTTGTATGAAAATTGGTATATAAACGTAATAATGAATAGAATATTTCACGTCAAAACATGACCTCAAACAGATTAAGCAGGACCTGGATGAAAACTGCAAGATATGCTACAAATGCACATCTGCAACCATATTGGCTGCAGAAGTAGAGGCCTGCTTCCATGTGTAGATTTCTCTTGCTGGATGAAGATGAGCATCTTTAGGGTGCCTGATATGTCTAGTCCCTCGTAAATACCAGACTTCAGAAGTCACTTCCATGACTCGCTGGACTGGTAGGTCAACCCAACCTTCTTCAAATTCTCTTAAGATATCAAATAGCCATACACATCTGAGTGGAGAGATTATCCAGGTGAGAGATAAAAGTTAAAATTTGATCTGAGAATGCCATGGAGTGCTTTAGAGACACCTGGTCAAACTGTCTCTAGGAATGGGGGGAAATTAATTAAAAGCTTCCCTTTTGCCATGTGGATTTTCAGCCCTATGAATTTGTTCATTTTTTTTTCAAAAATGAAAAAAGAACATTTTAAACAGTGGCTTCTTTATACGCAGGATTTATCTAACCTCTCTAATGTGCTAGTTTCTAAGAGGAGACCTCTCCATTTTTCCATTTTCAAAAGGAGTGAATATTATTATTAGGCTGTCCATAAAATTATTAAAGTTATGAAACTGAAGTATTATAAAAACAAGGCACAGAGCAGTTTCTGTCTTCTGATCCTTAGAAACAACATACAGGAGGAGCTGCAAGCCATCACATTAACAGGTGTGCTAAACCACTGACTTTACTGCAAAGACATGGTTGCTTTGAACCACTGCCAGCAAAAAGGATAAAGAAGTTAAATATAGCAGTAAAGCAGACATTTCAGCAAATGTTGAAGTGTACATTTTAGAGAATGTATGCTTAAAACCGGGATAATCATAACCATTTGCGGAGCTTCTACAATGAAACGATGTTCTTTGCAAATGGGTAGATGGAGGCTACATTCACATTAATATGAAATAGCATTTACTTTTCTACCGGAGATAAATACAGTGAAAACAAGTACAGCAGATCATATGAAAAGTGGCCAACATGCAGCCAGCAGGCTACCAAGGCCCTGGAGGGCCATTTTGTGTATCCTGGTGCTTTTTGATAAAATCCTGAAACTCTCTACTTTTTGTCCCTCATGGTTGTAAAAAATGAGTTTGAAAACACAGAACACTGACTTGCCAAAGACCACAAAAATGGAAAGCAAGTGACTATATTTTATGAGTTGCCTCAAGTTTTAGCAATACCACAGCTGTCATTAACCTCCATTGACTTGAATAACCAGATAGCAAAAGGGAAACTTTTACTTACCAACATGGCAAGATCTTTTCACTAGAAAATGCTCTTAATTCCTAAAGCACAGTCAAACTGATCCAGACAATACTTTATTACAGGATTAACTGCACAAGTAAAAAACCAACAACTTTAAGTTGTACAACTCTCCCTGAGGCAGAAAAATAGTTTTTCCTACAAATAAAGTTAACCAGTTTGCAATATGAAGCGTGCAAATTCAGTGTCAAGTATTTCTCAAAATGAGAATAACAAAGCCAAGAAGCACACATCTGAAATACTAGGGCAAAATGAAGAGCTACATCAGGGGTTCTCAAACTCCAGGGCACATTTGAGAAGATTGAGAATAACTGAAGCCCACTAGTCACAAAATGGCAGTGCAGGGGCAAAGACAACCACAAAATGGTGGCAGATGGAGGTGGAGTTTGGCATGAACAGCTGACAACTAGTGCTATTTTTTTTTTTTTACTGATACTTAAACCCTCTTTGGAAATTAATAACTTTCCCATAGCAATTTCCTTGGGACTCTTGAGCTCCATAGTAGTGCTTTCCTCAGGTTCTGGAATTATCTCTGAAATTATCATGACTCAACCTACCCATTTTAGGTAGAACTTGCTGATTCAGAGGATCGAACTGGAAATGGCTATTTATTTTCTATCCCCGCCCCCACATACGCCTCTCCAATAATTTTTAACCATTTCCTCTCACTTCATCTTCCCTTCTCCTTTCATACATGGACAGATAGTTTGGAAGGAGTGGAGAGGGTACAAGTTATTTCATCCATACTCCAATCTGCCCACTCAACCTCTTCTTCCTGTAACAACATCCCTTCTTCCTCTCAATTTCCAGCTGTTTTGGGGTTTTTTAATTATCTCTTTCTGCTTTTCTTCATAGCGTCCTCTAGCATTTTCCTTTCAAAAAAGAAAGATCTTTGCTTCTCTCCTTCCTCAACCCCTTAATCTACCGCCATCTTTATTCAGTGGCACTTTCTCTCTCCTACTCACCCACCCTACATGGGCATGCAGTTGCACACAGTGACAATCCAAATCCAATACCAGGTTTTTCTTCTAAGGGGGAGGAAGAAACTATCACCTTCAGTCAGCCAGGAAAGACCTCTTGAGTCAGGAGGAAGCCTGGGGTGTGGGAGTATGAATGAGAAAGGCCAAAGGCATAGCAGCACCCCTGGGTGCATCTTCTCCTCCTCACCCTCAGTATGACCGTCCCCATCCCCATTTTCCTTCCTCACACTCAGATAGCTGTTGTAATCGCTGCTGTCCATTTCCTCTCTCCTGGCTCCTTTCCAACTTTGCATGCTACAGGACAACTCTCTAACCTACTCCTGCTCCCACATGTACCTATACACTGCTCATGGTGTAGCAGTTGGGAGCAGGATGTTCAAGTGAGGCGGCATTGGGCAGGCTGCAGTGTTAAGCCCCTCTGGTGGTCCCATCACACAGTCTGAGGAACACTGAACAAGTTGCTACATCCTAATTCTATGGTGGGGGAAATACAACAAAAGTAGGTCACAAAATCAGTGTTCTTGAAAGGAAAAATTAAATACCTGATGCAGCAATCTACATGGGACACAACAAGAGGAGAGGGAGGGAAGTCCTAATATGTAAACTGAAACCCTTGAAACCCAGATCTACTTTGTTGGATACTGCCCTTAGCTTGGATCCAGCACAGAGCTAGCTGAACTTACTTCCCATTGAAATGGGTAGGAGTTAAGTATTTCTTGTATTGTTTTCAACAGAAACCAAAATCAACTGTCTGGAGTCAATTCTTCTCCCTTTAATTTCATATATTTCTACTGTACATTTGTATGTTTTGCTGTATTTCCAGTTTCTCAACGAAAGTTTAAAGAATACAGATCCTAATACAAACCAGCTGGGCCTTTTCACCTTTATGATGCCATTGTAATGTGTGATGTGTTATACCCACTCCCTGTTTCTCATTTTTTTAACCTTACACTAACCCATGAAAATGCCTTCCCTTTATTGGAAAGGTAAGGTAGCTCTGAGATGTTTCGGTAAGGATTTTTCAGTAAGGATTTTGCAAAAGATTTGCTGGAACTTCAAATGCAAATAGGTGCTTACTGACCCTCTCAAAATACTAGCTTTTTACCCCTGCATTTGCCAAACAAATAGTCCTTCACTATATACCTGAAGAACCTGGTGTTAACATTAATTTGCTCAATCATAACCTCAGCCATTCTAGAAACTTTGCTTAAGGACCTGGGGGGTGGTCAACATATTGTAAGGGTCGCCAAGCAGATTCAATATTGCACTTGGTTGAGCTGCGGAGTGTCAGTACTGAGACTAGTATGAAAGCATGGTGTCATTCAATACCTGATCAAAACTAAATAAACACTACTCGTGGTTTACTATGAGGAGCACAGCATCAAAATTAGTAAGCAATACTGATGTCCACAGAGGGGGAGGGCCAAGGTAATGGCAAAGCTGACATGGACCAAACATGCCAGCCACAGAATCACATTGATTCCACTAGGGTGTTTGCACCATGCACACCTCACCCCTCCCCTCTCTGACCCAGTTTACAGCAGCAACACAGTCAGAAGGAGGTCAGGTAAGCAGCATAAACCCACTGCACCATGCACTACTGGACAGATGCATGGCGATCATGAAATTAATAGCTGATTGGCAACAAGTTTTGTTCTGGCTCTCTTTTTTCCTATACAACCAGTAAAAAACAGTACTTACCACTAAATCCCAGTTATTTTGTTCAAGTAAGGTGATAGCTTCATCAATATTTTCTATACCAGTACATGCCTAAAATGAAAAAAATAAATAAAAGGGTTCAGCTGAAGAAATCTCTCAAGTATTAATTCTTTAAACATTAAAATAAGACAGGGGTCACCAACTCAGGAACCACCATGACACCCATGAAAGCCTTGAAATTTCTAGGAAATGAGCCAGCCTGGCTGCTCCAGCTTATCACTGTTTTCAGGCAATGAATGAAGTCAGAGCTTTGACTGATAAGTGAGCTGTTTGGACACCAGGCAACAGGAATCCCTGGGACCCTAAACAGTTGCTGTCCCCACCCCCCTTTAGTGCAATTTTCCTGTTTACGTCTCATTTTCTAGTCTCTGGGATCTCTTTAGCTTGTCCTTTCTTTTCCCCTAGCAACCAGGAAGCATCTTTCCTATGACGGGCTTGTCTAAGATCAGGAAGCTCCTAGATGTTATTTTCTGCAAATAGTACTATACAATAAGTGACGGTGGAGGGTAAAGAATCCCCCTCCCTCCACGAAAGGCAAATCTTGGCATATGCAACTAAAAGAATCTCCAGTATTCATTTCTCAGATGTATACCCCATCTTTCTACATTAGGCATTCAAAGAGGCCAACAAAATTAGAAGTGGATACAATAATAAAAAAATCATTATCAAGAAACAAACAGAAAATATCAGTTCTTTCCATCACTCTTAGGAGAACTATACTGAAAGAACCGGGCCTCCTGGATGGGAGAAGAGAAGAAGAAGAGAAGAAGAGTTTGGATTTGATATCCCGCTTTATCCACTACCCGAAGGAGTCTCAAAGCGGCTAACATTCTCCTTTCCCTTCCTCCCCCCCACAACAAACACCTGTGAGGTGAGTGGGGCTGAGAGACTTCAAAGAAGTGTGACTGGCCCAAGGTCACCCAGTAGCTGCATGTGGAGGAGCGGGGAAGCGAACCCAGTTCACCAGATTACGAGTCCACCGCTCTTAACCACTACACCACACCACACCACACCACACCACACCACACACAGAGGACATAGGATTAAGTTTTCTTCAACATTTTCCCATGTTTCCTCTGACTTGTTATGTGCCTTTATGAAGCCCATAAAGCATAATTAACTGGGTCACTCTCCTTATTTGAAAGAAAAACATGGGAAGAAAATTTCAAATTACACTGACAGAGCAATTATATCAGGCTTCCTCAACCTCGGCCCTCCAGATGTTTTGAGACTAACAATTCCCAGCATCCTAACCACTGGTCCTGCTAGCTAGGGATCATGGGAGTTGTAGGCCAAAAACCTCTGGAGGGCCAAGGTTGAGAAAACCTGAATTATATGAGTGCTTACTAAGAAGTTAAGTTCCACTGCATTCAGTGGGACTTTCTCTCATGTATGTGTGCACAGGATTAAAGCCTGAATATAGTTAGAAGCAAAAGGCGATCATTGCACTTCCCAACCACCTGCTCCTGTAGTATTTGAAAATGCATTATATTTTTTAAAAAAGCTCTTTCCAGCAACAACTTGCATTTCTTCTACTGAATAGCATTCAGAAGTGTGTTGGCAAAGAAACAGATGTTCATTACCCTTCAGTCGCTCTTCATTAACAACGAATCTTCATAAAACCGTATTTAAGAGTGCCGCTTATACTTGGTATTTATATTGCCGTTTGCAATGGAATTCTCATAACTCCCAACTGCAACTTTTCCATTAGAAAATAAGAAGCAGAAGCTGATTAAATAAAAACCAAGCACCATGCTGAACTGATGCTCTCCATATGCACATCCTCTTTGTAAGAGCAAGGGAAAATATTTTATAAAGAAGCAGAATTGCTTTGAATTAGTGTCTGTTATTCAGGGGGCACTCTTAAATGTGTTCAAACCAGTTGCTTCATTACAAAGAATCCTACAGCTATACCTCTGAAAGCTTCTATTTGAGGCTGTGTTCGCACTACTATTTCATCACAAATTTGCTCTTTGAGATGCTGCTACAATCATAACAGGTCTTTACCAGTGCAAAATTCAATAGGAAAGTTCAAGCATCAGCTCTAGATGTCAAAAAAAGGAACACATCGAGACAGTGTAGAGCAGCCCTTCAGAGTGTCAGGAGCAAGAGCAGAGCAACCTACCTGTGGTATTTGGGGACTGAGGGCAGTAGCTGAAGTTTCCATGCCATTAAACCTTCTCAGTGGACAATAAATACATCTCTGTGATGGAGTGAGGCTAACAGAACAATCCTAAGTGCAGGAAGCTATTGGAATGAACACCAATTTAAATTAAGCGGGCATAAAATACCCCTATTTCAAAGTGGGTTCAGCAGCAGCGCTGCTACCTCCATCTGAGCTAACCCAAGTCTAACAGAGGGGAAACAAGCCTTTAAAATAGAGTTTGACTTATACCACCCTGAGTTCCAATAGGTTGCCAGGCATAGCTGTCAACTTTCTCCTTTTCTTGCGAGGAATCCTATTCGGAATAAGGGAATTTCCCTTTTGAAAAGGGAAACATTAACAGCTATGTTGCCAGGTCACAAGACTGAGCTAAAAGATGTCTCCCCTTACTCTGTCCTGCCACGCCACATCCCTTTTTGAGGAGTTCCACCAGTTTAAGACCCCCTGGCTGAGCCAGTATAACCCAGCTCAAACACACTGAGTGACTTAACATTGGCATATCCCTGGCTGAGCTGGGATGAGGCAGTCACTCCAGCTCAGCCCAAACTCACTCCTTTGTGCATATCTGGGGTCTGGACTGCACTATAATATTACTCTTCCTCCAATATGCAGGGGACCTAAGCACCTTAGGTGAGATAATCAAATCTTGCCCTTCCCGTTTTAGACTGAAAGCACTTTTCTTTATAACACTGTATTCCTAATGTGTTGTGTTGTTTCTGTTGAAAGCATGGAAGAGGGTACAGCTACCAGAGTACAGTAGTAAGGAATTAATAAGGAATATTATTTAGGTAAATATATGAAACAAATGCTGATTTTGTATGTAATGGATCAATGCAAAATTTATTTTTCTTTTAAAATAAAAATGAATAAAAAGAACATTTTTTAAGAAATGTTTGAAATACTGCATTAAGTGATTTTTGGTGTTCTGACATCCCACTTAACCTGGGCAATGTAGAGAAAGAGGACTGGAGTCAGCTTTTCATTCAACCTGGTCTTCCTATAGCATATAGTGTCTGATTAGTGATTAATTCTTAATGAATGATTCAAGGGAGCAATACTCCCCATAAATGGAAGGGGCTGGAGAAATGGGTTCTTTTCAAGCACAGTGCCCTTACTTAACATATTAATATTTTTTAAACTAGATTCGGCCACTTTCTCAGCAACCTATACTCATGCCGTGTAGCACAATAACGTCGCCTAAAATTTGTCACATGAAATATAGGCAGAACTGAAGCAAGCATAATCTGGTTTACAGGAATACTCTCCAGTCCTATTTGGGTGACAGAAATGCCACCAAGTTAGCACTGTCATTCGGCTATCGGTTTGGAAGGAAAATTTCAAAGGTTGTGATGTATCATGAGAAGACAACCAAAGTGCCTCTTACTAGATGTGAAGATATGACACATAATACAAGTTGCTGTTGCAGCGGGCAGCATTTTTTTCACAACAATAACAATTCATCAACTGCTCCTGCAGAGTCATTAAATCCCATACAAAGGAAAGGGAACCCCTACATTCCTAAAGTCACAGCTAATTGTGTCAACACAGTCAAGAAATAATGATAATAAAAGGGGAGAAGGAAGCTTCCAGCTAAACTTCTGCTTTGGTGAACTATTTGCCCTAAATACCTATCTCTGCACTGGTTTTAGGAGAGTAGCTGTGGTAATCTGTTGCCAGAAACAAACAATTCTTTTCTCCTTAACAACACTGATTGTGACATGAACCTCTGTAGACAAGCATCTACTACCATCACATGTGGTATGGGAACAGGCATACCATCACATTTGCTGTAATTTAGCAAGGAAGCTTTAGGGCTCAGCCAGAAACAAAAAGCTTTGTTCTCTCCCTGATTTTTGAGTTTACTGTATTCATACATGCATATAATATTGTTGGCTCTATGGCAGCCATGTGTCTTATTTTACAGAGAACTGTCCTCTATTTGAAGGTGTCCTCTATTCAAAGGGCTGACTGGTCCTAATCTGGTTTAAAGATAAAGAACCATCAGGAAGCAGAGCAGGAGCCTTAAAGCTGCTCATCAAGAGTTAATAGACACCTAGAAAGCAGAAGAAACAGAGGCCATCTGATTGCAGTCTTCTGCACCATGATAAAATGTACTTCTGTGCAGGTATGCATTTCATGCTAATCCATGTCCTCTTTGAGGGGGCAATACATTTATTGCTTATTATTTTTATTTTGGGGGCGACGTGCAAATAGCCATCCTAGTTGGAGCTGTGCATGAAACATACACAACACACCATTGCCACCATTTTTAATGTGGTGGTAGTGGCCTCTGAAACCCTGAAGAGCCTGAAACAAACAAATTTAAAGAACAGCCTTTGCCTCTAACTGCAACGAATGGGGACAAGAAAGAGGCCCTTTTCAGCAGGTGTGCCAAAGCTACAGAATTAATTCCCAACATGACATCTTCTAACTCCTTCCTTGGTGCACATGCATTGGCCATGCCCCATATGACATGTGACTGGGATCAATGTGAAGCTGGTTCTACACACAGGAATGCAAGCATGTAACCCCCTGCTCTCAGACTAATGGTGATCGTGTGTTGCCCAGAGAGCAGAGCTAATGCACACATCAGCATCTAAGTGGAGCTAGCCTATTCCTGCATAAGAGCCCCATCACATGTTCATTCTGACCATCTAAAGAAGAGAGCTAAAGTTGGGGAAGGAGGCAATGCATAGTCAATTGATCTAAGGGGCCACTAGCCTTTGGGGGCCTGTGAGCACATTTCAGATTTTAGGGAAGTGGCCCATCCCCTCCACTGTGCCACTCCACTCCCAGGTAGACAGGAAATATGTACACATCTTTGGGTAAACAGTCAGATCCAGCAGAATGAAAATGGATCCTGTTCAAGGGGGGGACCCCTCCCCCCCAAAATAATTTCAACTTAAAGCTTATAGTGGTACATATAACACAATTTTTAAAAAGCAAAAACAGATCTGGTGCTTACCAACACCACAGAAAACAATGATCTAAGACAAGAATCATCAAATGGTTTTTACATAGGATGACAACAAAGCCACCAACATATCACAGAACACACTTGTGGACATAGGGCAGACATTCATGTACCTGCTTTACTTCTTAAAGCAGCACACAGTTAAGCTATGGAACTCTGTACCACAGGAGGCAACGAAGGCCACCAACTTAGATGGCTTTAAAAGACAACTGGACATATTTAAGGAGGAGAAAGCTATTGATGACTACTAGCCATGGGGGTTATGCTCTGCCTCCACACCTGGAGGTAGTAATGCTTCTGAATACCAATTGATGGAGACAAAAGGAGTGGAGACTGCTCTTGTGCTCAGATCCTGCTTGAAGAGTTCCGGTTGGCCGCTATGGTTGGCCACTATGAGAACAGCAAGGGCTACTGGGATGATCCAGCAGGCTTTACTTATGTCTGAAGTAGACCAATGTTCCTTTACATCAAGGGTGGGAAACCTCTGGGCCTATATATCCTGTCCTGCTCTTGAGAATCTCCATTGAACACGTGCCTCTCCCCAAGCGATAGCCCCTCTCTCCAAGGCAAGTTACAGCTGTCTCTGGGCCCTTCTCCACACACATCTTTGAATGCTTTTACAAGGCCAGAATGCGACCTTGAACTATAATGCCTCTTTCTTGCCTGGATGGTGTGTACAGAAGCCTCTGACTTTTGCATGGCTGGAATATAGCTTACCATACAAAGGTAAAAGTCACATCTCCTGTGTTGCCCACTTTTGCCTCTGGCCCCAAACACCACTTGCACAGAGCCCTTCAGAGGTAGCCCATAAGAGAACACAACATTAGGGCAGGCTAACTTCTGTTTTACAGTAACAATATTTTGGCAAGATTAAGTATTAGAGAAATTTTATTAGAGAAATACTAGAGAATTTAGTTCACACAGAAAATAAGCTGCTGAGAGTTAGTGTTGTACTGTGACTGATAAAAATGCCTTTTTTAAAATTAAAAAAGTGCGGTTATTGGTTTTTTTTAATGTGAGGTTCCACACAGCTGCAGTTCATCTAAGTTTACCCCAAGAGCTCCCCTACAAAAACTGGGACAAATAGTGAACCAGAAAAGCACTTGCAGTAACCAGGGAGAAGCAGAACCAGCCATTTGTTTAATCTCAGTTGAACCTCCTGACTTCCTACACCAAACTGCTAAATAGGAGTTTCTCAGCCTCTTACCATAATGCCATCCATCCTTGCTCCAGTTTAGTGTCAGAAACCATATATTCAGACTGCCATTGCCATGCCAAGGATGGTGACAATGTTGGCTTTCCTAGCATGCATCTCTTAGACCAAGCCAGACCTGTTCCCTCCAAATACACAAAGCTATAGGTGCAGCACATACTCAGAAAATGCCAGAAAAAGAGATTATAATGAAATACACCATTTACAAAGCTATGCTAAATAAAACAATACTGGATTATTAATCTACCTTAATTTTATCCAAGTCTTTGTTTTGCTATTCCCTATATAAAGCAGACACCCATGTCAAAGTGTCATTGAATTACAAATAATGTTTGGCACTCACTGTGAAAATGACTTGTTACTGATTTACTGTACCCTTTTGCAGGACTATTTCTTAATGGATCATTCCCCCACATCAAGAAAAGCAATGAAATTGAAAGAACATGGCAGTAAGTGGGAGGAAATCCACCTGTGTGTTTCATTTCCAACATGGCAGGTAGCTGAAAGGGGAATTACAAAGTACAGTATCTTGTACAGTTTAAGCAGAAACACGGGGCACAGGATGATCTTGCACTAACACATCTCCCAACTGGATAGCAACTGCAGCGAAGCTATTACATTGGTGGTCATTCCAACCTGCTGTTTAGATTAAATGGGTCATGTGCTTAGGGACATGACTTGGGTGGCCAGCCCAATGCAAACCACACAATTGGGCAGAACCAGTGCTTTTTTTCTGGGGGGACGGAGGGGGACACATACCCCTAAACATTTTGTGAATCTTTGTACTTTTGTCCATTTACTGTATTTTTCCCGATTTGACCTATAACAATGTGATTTCCTTGAGTCAAAATGAGAGTACCCCTAACATGTTTTTGGGGGGGGGGGAGCACTGGAACAGAACCAAAACACGAGCAAACTAGGAATCTATGCCTGCTAGCCATAAGAAAGCTGGCCAAGATCCTACTTTTTCCAAGCTCCCTGATCTGCCAGTTACGGAGGTGAATTATTAAGTAGAAACCCTTTGGGAATCACATCTCTGACAAAAGCTAAATCCCATAGCAATCTTTAAAGATAAAGAACGTGAACCAACCAAAGTAAACCACTTTTACATCCAACTGATGTCAGTGGAAGAGTTAAATATGTGTGTAAATCTCATTCATTAAAGTCAATGCAACAGAATTGGGTGGGGGAATGAAGTAGTATATTCAGAAATGTCTTATCAGATTTAGAATCTTGACAGTGAAATCCTAGGCATGCCTACTCAGCAGTAAGTCCCAATGAGTTCAATGTGACTTAGTCCCAAGTAGGTGAAAATAAAGTGCATGTAATCATATGGTAAAATTGTGATGTGTGCTGGACATTTATGAACAAATTGTTTAAGTTTTATTCAAAGTACAACTTTAAGTACTAGAGTCAGAGATGTAAGTTTCTGCACCCTAAAGTAACATTTGTCATGTTGCAAATAGGCAAAAAGAAAATGTTGAAAGTACAAACCATTAGTATTATAGCAACGTTCTATTATTTGAGCTTAGAAATAGTTCATAGACAGTTGTTATCCAGAAACAGAAGAAAATCATGTTTTAGAGGACAAGTGTAGAATTCATGTCTGTATACTGCAATTAGAATAATTTCACTGATAATTCAGAAAAAGCAAATATTTGGCAATTTAAAAAAATCGTATTAGCTGTACACTGGTGGGGAAAGACACTTCCACACTTGAACTATTAGAGGTCTATGCATAGCTGAGATAGTATAGTATATATATTTAAAGAATTATCCTACACATAAGACCTATTGTAGTACAATAAATACTAACAAGACAATCTGCTATTATCAGGCAGAGCCTATTACACACTTACCTTGGAGTAACTCCCATTGAACTCAATGGGGGTTACTTATGAGTAGACATGTATAGGTTTGCACTGTGAAAATAGCTGTTTAAACAAAGGACATGAAACAGAAACAGCAAGAAAGCATTTTGATTGTCCCCCTATTTACAAATGAGTGCTGTAGAAGCCACATCATTAACTCAGCACATTCTTTGTTCAGTCAACGAGAGATATGGGAATCCTGAGGGGTTTTTTTTAATAATGCGTGACAAAAAAGTCATGTGTTAATCCTAGAAGCTGTAGAACCAAAACACTCAAATCCAAATTTAAATATGTGCAAACATAGTAATCTATCTAAAAACACATATTAAAATAATACCAAAAGAATAAGATCAAACCCTGATGTGGTCAACTTGCAAAGTAGTGTACCAGCACCTGAAAGACCTAGATTCACATCCCACTTTAGGTCACTTACAGAACTCATATACAAATCCTACTGAATTAAATGGGAATTATTCC
This sequence comes from Podarcis liolepis, assembly GCF_965112155.1. Lineage (NCBI taxonomy): Eukaryota > Metazoa > Chordata > Lepidosauria > Squamata > Lacertidae > Podarcis > Podarcis liolepis. The sequence continues at coordinate 55,956,891 of NC_139559.1, forward strand.
TAGGTACTTATGCATAGGGTGATTGAAGAAGGCTTCAGTCCTAGTTACACATACTTGGAAGTCAATGGAGTTTACACCTATGTCAGGGTTATTATGAGTAAAGTGCAGGGGACCTTGGAGAAGTCATTAATCCTTACCTTTGCAATCGGTAAAAATGAGAATGATTACCAAATAAGTCCTGAGAACTAGTAAACTATATCTGCAACAATATTACACAAAACAGTGATTTAAAGGATTAATAAAGCCTAAAATGACTAAATCATTATGAAACAGCCCTATATGATAAATTGTTATTAAATTATGGACCTCAGAAAGTTATAAACCTACAGAACTATAATTAAGGCAATTCTGAGTTCATCATTGTTGTTCTTAAATCACATTTAAATACCTGACAAAATTAGAGCTGCAGCAGGGGAAAGAAGCTTTAAACTTCCTACACTAGCTTGGGATACATTAGTTAAACCCTGATCCAAAAATACAATGTACTGTATATGTGGAGGAGGATTGCAGCTTGCCAAACAATGCCACATTTTTGCCAGCTCAAAGACTAAGATTAAATATAGGTAGATTTTACTGTCTATTTATAAGGTGTCTGTCTTTACAGCTGTCAACACATTTATTCAGAGTATTTAATTCCTTGCAGACATTCTCTGCAATTGTAGAACATCTCTACAAGCAGAAATGAAAATGCATGTTTAATAAAATATAATAAAAGTTTAAAATACAGTAAATGTGGACTTCAATCAAAAGCTCAGAACCAAGTTGGTACAACAAGATCAGAACTTCCCTGCTCAGGTAGAACAGGCAATAATATCAACAAGCCCAGCGAATTTCTGAAAATTTCCAAACACAATTAACAACTTTCTGATCCTTTAGAATGAGATCTTAACAGTACATTTTAATGTGTTGTAAATATTAAAACTGACCTCAAATATTATTAGTGCTATAAACAAGTAAGTTTTCTATTAATGTAATAATGGTTTCTTAAGATCCAACAAAAAAAGCAATTTCCATTGAGTTTTCATTAAAATGTTGAAGTATACATATGTGTCTAGCCATCGTAAGTTGACTTCTGTTCCTAATTAGCCGAATTCACTGCAGGTTCACTTTGAAGTGAGTTCCATGGGACTTATGTACAAAAAGTAAGGGTGCCCAGAGCAGCAGCCTTGCATACATATGTGTAACTTATTTCACTCATGTTCTTTAAAAGTCTCACTGATGATAATCATGCTAATGAGTTTGTTTAGAACTAGGATGTCAATCATAAAATTCTACGTTCATTTTACAGTTTATATTTTTGACATTGTTAAGTGATATGTAGTATTAATACTAAACATGTACCCATTCCCACTTTCTATGAAAAAAGAAAATTAAATATACCTTGATTATTGTTTTTAAAAGCATGCATTCATATGCAGAAAGGCAGAAGTGAACATATTTTTTAGAAAATTATTAAAGGTACACTTTTAGTAAGATACTGGGTTTTAGCCTTAACCTAGAAATAAAGATAAGTCCCTAGAACTATGAGTACTATGTATATCTTTAAATGTTATGCAGATACATACACACTATACATACATAAGATCCCAGTACCTATGAACAAGCATGGTACAAGAGAGCACTGCTTTTTCCTAATTATACTTTTGAAATATGTACAACAAAGTACATATTTCAGATTTGGACTGTATCCTATTTGGACTCAGAACAAGTTCATGTTAGGAAATTTCCTCAGACAGGAAGTTGGTAAGGAAACTGCCTTATTAACTTAAATTATAATGGAAGATTATCAAAAAAATCACAAAAAATACACACCATGGATGAAGTGAAGCTCTTACAGAAGTACTACGTATCTCTTTGAAACTGGATGTTTTGAAAATCAATTTTAGTGGAAAGGGAATCAGTGGATTTTCTCATTCCAGATGTCTTTTCCACCCCTACTCCCTTCTTTAACATCTTTCTCTCATATCCATGAGTGAAACAGGTATGGGCCCCTGGAATGTTGGCAAGCCCCTTTTAATGAAAGCATCTTAGTCCCTGCCCCCTTGCAATTTATTATTAAAAGCTCACAGGGATGGTCAGAATGAATCGGTGAGATCAGGATACAAACCTAAAAAAAAGACCAAAGACAAAACAAAGACATATGCATATTATCTGAGGTGGTTTTTTCTTTGTGAAGCACAGAGATAAATGCCTTGTTTATAAGTGGAGGAGCTTTTTTCGTCTTATTTATTCCCCTTGAATACCGAAAACTGGATACAATGGACAAACAGCCTCCAGAGTGTTGTTGTTGTTCCTTGTTATCCCACTGCTGTTTGAGAGCAGGACTCACGTTTCCAGAGCGAAAATCTCCCCACAAAAGCACGGAAAGCAGAGAAACGGGGAGAAAAGGAACCATTTTTAAAATAATAATAATAAAAAGAGCGAGAAAGATTATGATCAGAATATGGCAGTGGTGGATGTGGTGGAATTTGAAATTTACCTGAAAATCAGCCAGTATCATTTCTCTATCCATGTTGGACGCCATTGCAGCCGGTAGTGTCCCCTCCTCCTATCTGAACTGTGCACCTGCAGGTTGCTGCTGGCGAGAACCGGGCTCCAGGGAGTTGGGGCTGGGGCGGGGGGTGGGGGGACGAGAGAGAAAGGGAGGCTAAGAGCTCATCTAAAACTCCAAACTCAGCCAAACCCCTCGGAGCCTCTCCCCAAATATCTCCCCTCTCCCAAAATCCACTGTCCCGGCTACTGGGGAGCTCGGGGAAGAAGGACTCCGGACCTGAAGGGTGCAAGGCAGCAGTCAGCCCTGCCTTCAAAGAAGGAGAGGAGACTCCGGAGCAGCTTCCTCCCTGCCTTGCAAGCGGCTGTCGCACATTTTGCCTGTCATTGAGGTCGCAAAGAGACGCTTTCCGGCCGCCACGTGACTCGTCCTTCTGTCAAATGCTCGCAAGTGGCCGGGCCGGGAGGGGGCGGGGAGGCCGGGAACGGGTTGTGTAAGGAGCGGCAGAATGAGCATTGCAAGGAGCAGCAGGGCAGATTGCACCGGGGGCGCCCCGAGGAGCTGGCCTAAAATGGTGCAGGGAAAGAAAGGAAAGGCTGGCGCGGGCGGGTTTCTCCCTCCGCTGCCTCTTCCTCCTGCTTCCTTGCAGAAGGGAAGGGGGCGGCGGAGGAGCTGCAAAGGTGGGCTCGGCAAAGAGCTGCTGCTGGTGGAACTGCAGGCGCAGGAGAGGAGGGTTTTGTGGTGCGCTTTCAGAGGCGCTGTCGTAAATTCACGTGCTCTGTGTCCTGTGCCACGGGGTTACTGTAGTGTAGGCCTTCTCCAGCAGAGAGAACGACGAAGACTCTATATCCGGAAATGCAAGAGAAACTCCCAACAACTCAAGCCTATATGCGATTTTCTAGGAAGTAAGTAAAGGCTGCATTCCTGATCCCAAGGAGCACCGTTACTCCAGAAGTTAGTAGGACTTCTAAGTAAAATTCAGTGGGGATTATTTCCAAGTAGGAAAGGTTGCAGCTTTGGGGAACGAGGGGGCGTTTTATTCTTTTTGCTAAATGTGTAGAGAGCGCTTTATAGATTGTGGCTCTCAGGGTGGCTTCAGAGGCCACGTCTTAACTAGAAGCTGTAAGGATTGGCACTTCTTTTTGATACAGAGTTTCTGTGCCTAGCCTGCATGGTGGACATGAATTCCATGGGTCATGCTTTTCCCTGGCAATGCAAGCTGATGGGAACTTTACCTGTTGAATTTTTGCATGTTGTGCAGCTTACAAAGGAGCAACAGCCCATTCCTGAAAAAAGGTGGCAACTCAAGGTGAACGTGTGAATTTAGCTGTACCAATCACTACCAAACATCTAGCCACACCAATCTCTTGGTGTCTTCCAACAGGGGTGGATAACCACACCCATCTGTATCTTATGGACGGATCAACATGTATTGCATATTATTGAATGAGTGTCAGATCTAAATTAATATTGAGACATCCACGGGATTACCTGCAGTGACTGTAAAGCACTAACACAAACTGCAGTGAGTCATTCTCATAAAGTGGCTGTATCTAGAATTTATATATATATATTCCTACTTCCAGCACTGTTTTTCTGGCCAGAACCAGAGTTAAAGAACATACAACATCTTAAGTTTTGATCTGGCTGAATCTGAGGCCCTTCATGTGTCCCTTCCACACAAGGTCTGGAAGGCTGCAACATAAGAACAGGCCTTTTCAGTGGTGGATCTCCACTTGTGGAATGCTCTCCCCAACAATTGCCAGGCATCAGTGCTTTTTTCTGGGGACACGCATGCCCCTAAACATTTTGTGAATCTTAAGTTTCACTTAGGAAAATGAGAGTACCCCTAAACATTTTTTTAGGGGGGAGGGAGCACTGTCTGGCATCATTAGGTACCAGGCAAAAACATACCTTTTTCATCAGGCCTTTAGCTTTTATTTATCTGTGGCCTTTTTGCACAGGTGCGTTGTTTTTATCTAGCTTTTTAAAAATAAAATTGTCTTTCCAATTTTCTAAACTGCTGCTTTTAATGTGTGTGTGTGTGTTTTGCTTAAAATATTGTAAATTGCTTTGATTTGCTATGGCAAGACACTAAAAATAAATAAATGACTACTAAATTCCTGATATTCCCCAATTCAGGAGTGTGCCTTGGGTCGTTACAGTATTTGTTTTTTGATAGCTACACTATCACACTACTACTGTGACAGTTCTCAAGGTGACTCAGTATAACCTAGCTTTAAGTTAGACTTTAATAGTGGTGACTGAAAAAGGAGGAACAATGAAGTACTTAATCTGAACCAAGCCCACAACCTATTTTCAATACCAGATCTCATGCCTGGAATGTATAAAGGAATGTATAAAGTGCCTTGGTGTGCATTGTGCTACTAATACCAGTACCCAGACATAGAAATTATAGGCAGGTTTAGTCAGAGTTAAGTCACACTGATGCTTGGAGCCATAGGCCCACTGCACTACAGTGGTTCTGGGGGAATTTAGTTACAAAAATCAAAACCTGTTGATTCTGTGACACTTACTTTTATCTAAGTGTGCTAACATAGCTTTGCACTGCAGTCCTAAATGAATTAATGTGGAAGTAGATTTCTTTGATATATTTAAGTTTAAACAATTGTGGATTTCATTAATTTATTGTGCCCAAAGTCTTCCTAATATTCCTGATATGGATGGTGCTCCTGTCAAGGCTCTTGTCCCACTGTTGAATGCTAAGATGCATAGAGTCATTGACACAGTCACTCCTGATTGCCCTCAGTGTTGCTGTAGAGAGCACATAGAGTGCCTTGGTATTCTAGTGACCTGCATGTGATGAAAGAGGAGCGTTGGTGGCTAGAGCACAAGTGGCATAAGACTCAGTCTGAATCTGACTGGAAACAGATGAGACTACACCATCATGCCTACTTCAGAGTTTACTTCTCTGCCATCAGTACATCTGCAAGTAGCCATCCAGCAGAGCTTTTCCAAGTGGTGAATTTTGCTAGTTTGCCTCACTGAAAAAGTGGGACATATATGCATGAGTATGCCAGTTTATACACTATTTCAGATTATACTACCCATTTTCCAATTGTTGCTCCTTTAATTTCATTGCTAAACAACAGCTCACCTTTTGGATGGTGATGAAAGCATCTTATTATTTCACATCTATTTCCTGACAGCTTTCAGTGAGACCTGGATTTACCTGCCTAGCGAGCTGAACCTGTCAAACATAACAAAGTCACAGTCTCCATGTTTTGTTTACATGGTTATTATATTCATGTATGCACTGTTAAGATATAACTAGGATTAAGCAAAGAGTTACTAGAGCAAACAGGAAAATCTTTGTGCTTGGTTTGCTTGACATCTAAATAACGTATCTCTTTCTGATAATTTATCTAGACATTTGGAGTCCTGGGGGAAGAAGCAAATATGAGATATCAGATGCACACACTTTCTTGTGAGTAAGACAGGCTTGGGCACAAACACACTTTTCTGGGATCAAATCCTATTGAACTCAATGGGATTTGCTTCTGTGTAAGATTGCAGTGCCATGGGAAGGGTCATGTTTCAGTAAAGGAGTACATACTTTTTGAGTTAGTTATTAAATTTATATCCTGCTTTTCCTCTCAAAGGAGTCCAGGGCAGCAAACATCAGTGTAAAAACAATATAATTAAAAATAAAACAGCAACATTTTTTTTAAAAAAAAAAAACCTTTTAACAGTCGCATACTTTCACAGCAATAGTTTCAAGGCCGCCAGAAACAGAAACTTTCAGCCATCAAATGCTAGGGAAAACAGGAATGTTTTCAAATTCCTCCTGAAAGTTAATGAAGGCCACACCTCACTAGGGAGGGCATTCCAGAAACAGAGAACCACCACTGAGAAGGCCCTGTCACAGGGCAACACCAACTGGACAACACCCAGTAGCAGCAGCGCCAATAGGGCCTTGCGTGCAAAAGGTCCCACATAGCTGTCAACGTTTCCCTTTTTTAAAGGGAAATTCCCTTATTCTGAATAGGATTCCTCACAAGAAAAGGGAAAAGTTGACAGCTATGTCCCACATTCAATCCCCAGAATCCTCAGGTAGGGCTGGGAGAGATCCCTCTCTGAAACCCTGGAGAACCATTGCCAATCAGCACAGACAATATTGTGCTAGATGGACCAATTGTCCAATGCAATATAAGGCATTTTCCTATGTTCTACTGTAATTTATCTTCCTGCTCTGCTTCAGAGTGCCACAGACATGAAGTCCAAGCATAGGGGCATCTTTCTTCTTCTTCTTTGGCGATCACTCGTAGCCGAGTAAGATTGTCTTCCATAGACATGGTTTTAACAATGAGTCCGTAAGTGACTGTGGAGGCCAATTCTGGACCCACACGTCCTTCCACAGTGGGGACATTGGTTTCTGGGCAGGAGTTGATCACAGTGTGGGTTTGCCAAGCGTGCCTTCCTCTTAGGCATATATGTATAGGCACAGAGAGCGATAACGGGATCTCCCACTGCAGTATATGTTGCCCAGGTAAAGCAAGTAATTAGAACTTCCAGTTACAGAAAATTTCTGTAACTTTAGATTCACATTGAAGTGAACATTTCACCTGGTGTAATTTTTCATATCACTGCGGCAAAGTGATTAGAAAAGCCCTACGTGCTGTGACTTTTCCTGCTATGCTGCTATTAAAGATACAGAAATCCCCTCAGGGCCATGTTGAGGCAGTGAAAAATAATTCTACACACAACTGGGTTATTTGCCACCCACTTGTGTGGAATTGCTTTATGCCAGCACAGCTACCTCCAGGAACCTGTGGTGCTCGAATGGTTATTCCCCACGCAATTGGGCTGAATGACACAATAAGTGGCATACAAATATTATGGCCACACCCCACAGAAGTATTTTCACAGCCTTTGTGGGGGTGGTGAAATGTTTGAATCATCTGTTTGGATCTACAAATAATTAAAGGTGAAATGTCAGTGGTAGAAATATACTGATTCATACCTTCAGCTGACATAATGATCTATGAATTTGTCTTAGATAAACAAAACTTATTTGTGGAGGAGGAAGACAAAAGGAGATGATGATGATGATGATAGGAATTGATAACAGAAAAACCTACCTCCTGGAACACTTAGGAACACCAGAAGTTGCCTTATACCAAAACATTGCTTCATTTAGTTCAGTACTGTCTCCACTCTCCAGAGTTTCAAACAGGTGAAACTGCCCATCCTATATGGGTAAATGCCAGAGACTGAACCTGGGTTTTCTCCATGGCAAAGCAGATACTCTTATCACTGAACTAAGACTCTTCCTTTTAGTGGAACTCACTTAAAAAGATAGGTATGTTTGATATGCCTGTTGCTCAAATAGTTTGTAGTGATCTTAATTAAGGACAACCCTATGCTCATTTTACCTAGGAGAAACACCCATTAAACTCAGTGGGGCTTACTTCAGAGTAAACATGTATAAGATTGTGCTATAAATAGCCTTGTTCTTAAATCTGTCAATAATGTGTCTATTAAACCTTCATTGGCTAGAGCAGTGTGACCCAACTTTTCTTCCAACTGGGCCACAAGAGTAGTTTGGCACAGAATCTGCAGGCCGCTCACTACCTTGTTGCACAAGGGGGAGCAAGGCCAAAATTTGATGCCCCCTCCCCTCAAACTGCCTTCCCAAAACTGTCTAAGCAAAGTGCCAGGCTTTGGGAAGGAAGCACAAGGCTCTAGCAGGGTCCTAGAGCCCTCCCACCTAGTTCCCAAAGCTGAGAAAGCACAAACAGGGCTTTGGGAACTAGTAGGTGGAAGGACTCTGGGACCCTGTCAGAGCCCTCACGCATCCTTCCCAAAGCCCAGCACCTCACTCACCCAGCTTTGGGAAGGCAGCATGGGGGGGGCTTTCATATGTTACCAACGGCCACCAAAAATGCCTCAGGGCTGCGTGTTGGACCACCCTGGACAGGAGCATACCTTTCATTTCTCTTCTGTTCTCTGTCCTGCATCAACATAATTCACACAAGGTGGAACTAGCAGGAGAGATTCCATGTGCTTGTTAGCCTCACATGTGAAAATGCTCTAAAGAGGTACTCTGCTACAGTAACCTAAGTTTTTCTTCTTGAAAAATTATTAATCTTTGGGTCTCCCATGTTTTTAAATATGGGGGGGGGACTTATGTTAGGAAGCAGATGGAAACTCTGTACGCATATAACAAATCTGCTTCTATGGCTAGTACAGTATCATTAATCCTGTCTGCCTTGGTCAATCTTCTATGTAATCTATGGTGACACAAAAGCCCCCAAGGTAAAATAACAAACAGACACTAGCTGATTCCGACTGTTGCAGGAATGACAAAATGCTGCAAGAGGTTTAGATTTGTGTTTGGCATTTTAATGACTTCTTGATGCTTTTATCAAGAGATGTATACAAACCCATCCAGAATCCATATGCTTCCTGCAGAACAGCAGAGGCATATGACAGAGCTGAAAACTAAAAACAGAGAAGGCAATTCAAGGTTAACAGTGCAATCCTGTTCGTGGCTACTCAGAATTAAGTTCCACTGAGTTTAATAAGGCTTGCTCCAAAGTAAATGGGTACAAGATTAAACCAGTTATGTATACAGTATATGCTCAGCAATTTGTTTTCTCCACAAAAAAGGACCAGAACATAGGTTGGAGAATAAGAAGCTCCTTTAGGATCCTTTTTTTTTTTTAAAAAAAAAAAAAGGATAATTGAAGGACAATGGTAATTCTTGATATAAGTTTCTGTTACAGGCTTTTGGTAACTTTTATTAGAACTGACAGATGATACAGCTCTTGCCCAGAGTCTTCTACATATTTGTAGTGCCCTCCATCAGGGTTTGGCTTTAAACACATTCCGTGATATGCACAACCCGTATCTTTGTGCCAAACAGGGTATATATACTTAGCTGCAAACAAGTCCACCCACACGTTATTACAAAGTGGCTATTTAAAACAAAAAAAATAAAAAAGTTGAGAAGCAAGTTTTGAGAGTTGGGTGAAAGCCATTCCATTCCTGTCAGCCTTTAAAATTGTTGCATTGTCAACAATGTTGCAATATCATCCACAGACATCAGCTGAGGTTGAGAATTAGTCATTTTCAGTTCCTACGGGCAACACTGAAAGAAAGCTTATAGCCATTCTAAGACATGAATGACTGAAATGGTTCCCAAATGCAAAGAATGAACTGAAATGAGGTGAATGCAAAATAGGTACCGTATTTTTTGCCCTATAGGGCGCACTGGCCCATAGGACGCACCTCATTTGGGGGGGGGGATGAATAAAAAATATATATTTAACCCCCCAGCCCCCAGAACAGGCTGCTGCCCGCAAGCCTTGTGAGCCCGGCGGCAACTCCCGCCAGACTCGCAAGGCTTGCGGACACCTGCGCGAAGCACAGGGCACCCTCCGGAGGGCGCTTCGGGCTGCGGGCTGCTGCCCGCAAGCCTTGCGAGCCCGCAGGAACTCCCGCCGGGCTTGCAAGGCTTGCAGATAGCTTCCTGAAGCCTGGAGAGCAAGAAGGGTCGGTGCGCACCGACCCCTCCCGCTCTCCAGGCTTCAGCGAAAGCCTGCATTCGCCCCATAGGACGCACACACATTTCCCCTTCATTTTTGGAGGGGGAAAAGTGCGTCCTATAGGGCAAAAAATACGGTATATCAAATGCAGTTTTATTTTATTGTAAATAGAAATGGAGTTCTTTTCCCTCTCATTCAATTCAAAATAATGATTTTCCAGAAAACAAAGGATAAATTATTATTTACCATTCAGAATGAGTGTGTGTGAAGAGGGTGGTTTCATCGTAATTCTCATTATTCACTGCCAGTCCCTAACCTCTCACCCAGGGCTGACCAAAGTTATTTTGGTGTCTGAGATGGAACAGTAAATACCCCACTCAAAAAGAAAAAATAATTCAAGGTTCATAGTACCCAAGCCTAGCCATGTCCTGCAACCATCTCTCCCAAGAAGTTGTTATGGTAAAGATGAGGAAGAATAAGAATAAAATTAATAATGATTATTTCCATAACATCCACATTACTCTGCTTAATGGCCTCATCCCACCCCTATGGTGTCATGATGAACCCCAGGACAAAACTGTAAACCAGAGACAGAATCACCAGCCCTCTAGATGTTGTTGGACTACATCTCCCATCATCCCTGACCATTGGCCATGCTGCCTGGGGCTACTGGGAGTTGGAGTTCCACTAAAGATGTAAAGGTAAAGGACTCCTGAATGGTTAAGTCCAGTCAAAGGCAACTATGGGGTTGCAGCGACCATCTCACTTTTCAGGCCAAGGGAGCCAGCCTTTGTCTGCAGACAGCTTTCTGGGTCATGTGGCCAGTATGACTAAACCACTTCTGGCACAACGGAACACCGTGACGGAAGCCGGAGTGCACGGAAACCACGCTGGTATGCTTTTGAACTGTTAGGTTGGCAGAAGCTGGGACCAAGCAACAGGAGCTCACCCCGTTGCGTGGATTCAAACCACTAACCTTCCAATCAGCAAGCCCAAGAGGCTCAGTGGTTTAGTGCACAGTGCCACCCTTGTCCCTATCTACATCTAGATGGCTCCGTTGGTTAGAGCATGATACTGATAAAGCCAAGGTCATGGGCGCAATCCCTGTATGGATCCTCTAGGTCCCTTCCAACTCTGCATTTGTATGATTCTATGACCACATGTTCCCCACGACTACTGTATGTCTTCTGTGTAAGGCTCATATTATATGTGTGTTTTAGTACAATCCCTAGCTGCTAGGAATTGCCTACCAGATCAAGGTGCTCAATAAATGTTTAGTAGTGGTTGCGGTGGTCAAAAGGTGAAGTCATGTCACTGAATAAACATTTATGTGTTAACAGCTTGAGCTGTGCACATTTCTTCAGAGGTAAGTCCCAATGAACTGACTGGCTTATTTCCAAGTAAACATGCAAAGGATTGGTCCGTCAGTAAGACTATAGACTTTTACTAGGAGGTAAGTTCACAGTGGAATGTCAGAAAGCTAAGAAATAATGTTTAGGATTGCACAGCAAGAAGAAAATTACTTCTTGTAGTTTTAATGCTGGTATTTGATACAGTGTGCATATACATATATGTGCACATATACATCCATGAACATATACATATACATAAACATAAACATTACGTGTTATTACTTACAGCCCACCCTTCACCAAATAGTCCCAGGGCAGGTTACAAAAATGCCACATTTAAAATAAATGCAACACATTAAATCATAAAATAAAACTATAAAGTGACAAGATAACAAAAGCAAACTGCAGCATCAGATAGTAGTGCACAACAAGGCAGGAGATGAGAAGACATCCATGCAGCCCAAAAATTGGGTAAAGAGGTGCATCTTCACCAATCATTGAAAAGCATACAGTGAAGGTGTAAGATGCCACTCAGAGGAGAGGTCATTCTACAACCCGGGGGCTACCAGAGAGAAGGATCTCTTGAGCACCTCTGCTCCTCAAACCACAGATGGGGGTGGCAATACCAACACAGTAGCCCCTGCTGTTCTTAATACCTGATCAGGTTGGCGTGAGGGGAAGCATTATTTCAGATATTTGGGGCCCAAGTCATTAGGGATTTATATGCCAAAGTTAATACCCTGAATTGGATTTAGTAGCAAATTGGCAACTGGTGCAAAGCTTTCAAGACCAGCATAATATGTATCCAGGCAGAGACATTCACCAACAGCTTTGCTGCTGCATTCTGCTCTTGCTGCAGCTTCCAAACTATCTTCAAGGGCAGCCCCACATAAAGTGATGGTAATGGTGCAATCTGTAAGTTATCAGAACATGGATTACTGTGGCCAAGCTATCTCTACCCAGGAAGAGCCATAGACAGTGAACCAGCCAGAACTGGAAATAGGCACTGCTAGCCATGTAGGCCTCAGGTGACAATAAGTACACCCCTCACAAGCTTTGCACCTGTTTCTTCCACGGAGTGCAACCTCATCCAGAACTGGCTGTCTCCCAGACTTTAGAACCGGCAATGCATAGTGCCTTTGACTTGTCTAGATTCTGTTTCAATTTACAGTGTATTGGTCCACATTCAGCCTATTACCGCCTCTAGGCAATAGTTAAGCACCTGTACTGCCTCTCCTCATTCAGATGGTATGGAGAGATAGAGCTGGATGTCATTAGCATACAGGTGGCAGCTTACTCAAAATTCCCATATGATATCTGTTAGTGGGTTCGTATAGACGTTAAAGAGTATGGAGGACAAGACTGAACCCTGGGAAACACCACAAGCTAGCTTTGAAGGCAGCAAGCAATGGGCCTTCATTGCTGCTTTCTGAAAATTGACTTGGATGAATAATTATAACAGTGCCTCCCAGTTCCCAAACTCTGGAGCCACTTGATGATCAACAATATCAAAATCCACTTAGAGGTCAGAGGGAAGAAATAAGTTTGCACTTCCGTCTTCTGACAAAGTTCGCCAAGGGAATTTCGGTGCCCTATCCTAGCTTAATCCACGTCCTCCAAGCATGCTGACAATTGGATCACCTTCCCCCTCAAGCAACTTGCCCCCAAAGTGGGTTTTGGTGACTGAGCAATAGCTGTTCAACATTTCTGGGTCCAGGGAGGTCTTATTGAGAAGAGGACACACCACCATCTCCTTAAGGCCAATGGCTCCATAATGAAGCATTTACCATTCCCTAACCACAAAGCTTCAGCTAACTTCTCTAAGCCAAGAAAGGCACAGAGTCCATGTCAGCCTTCCTCGGCAAATAACACTGATTGGGTGGGAGCCAGGTTCTGCAATCATGAGGCTAGGGAGTTGACTTTGAGGGACAGTCAAAGAGGCAAGGGCAACGGTAATGCTTATTTTGACACAGATAATTGCCTGGACCAGTTAACTGAAGTTGACTGACAATCAAGTGACTCTGGGGCCCAGGTGATTCAGATCCTCTCCTGGAACATAGCAGGTTGGAGGAAAAAGGTAAATGACCCTGAAGTCATTTGTTTTATCAAGTCTTTTGACATCTTATTACAAGAAACCTGGGCTCACTATGGAATAAATTTGGAGGGATTCAATTTGTACTCCTTCCCAGCCCATAAATCCAACATCGTGGGCCAATATAAAGCAGGACTAACCCTTCTTTGCACCCAGCAGCCTAATCTTGAAATCATTTCCCTCCAACCATGTGACAACATTACCCAGGCATTCTTATTAAGATCTTCAAACTTGGTTCAATTATAATCAATGTATATATACCCCCTTGCCCCAACCAGCAGACATCAATGGGCTATTGGAACTAACATCACTTTTGGAAAAACTGGAGACCAAATTCCACAACATCGATCTGCTAATTGCAGCCAATTTCAATGCAAGAGTGGGTAAAGACAATTTTGAGCTTGCAAGAGAGCTGGGCTCCGACACTGAGGATCACCTGCCTGAGCTTCTCTCTGGCATACAACATTCCAAAGACGCCCATATCAATGATGCCGGAGTTTGCCTTGCCAAGTTGTGTGTACGTTTCGACAGAGTGATCCTGAATGGTTCATTACCAGGTGACCAGCTTGGGGAGTTCACGTTCATCTCCAGGAGAGGAAGTAGCATGATCAACTACATGTTAGGCTCCTCTGCACTGATAAACCAGGTTGAAACCTTTCAGGTGGGAGACTGCATCAAGAGCAATCACCTCCCTGTGGCGCTTTATCTCAGAGTATCTTTGGAACCAACAGCTTTTCACCATGCCTGCCAGCACACCTTGAAGGACAATTGTGCAATGAAGGTCATAAGCAGACTCTCCTATCCTGCTCCTAGCATTAAAGGAATTTACAATACACTTCTGAGACAACCTCCTCCAGTCAGCAAGGCTGTGCAGAGGGACGATACATCAGCAACATCCCTACTCTGTCTGTCAGACCCAACACCAAGAACAATCCTGAATCACAGAGCAATGGAATCTTTGTGGATGACAACTCCCTGCTCCCATCTCACTGGCCTGGTGCTGCACTGAATACCTCCCCAGTTTATTCACCCAGGTGTCAGTAAAACATGCCAGGTTGGTCCCCTCATCTATGATCAAACTGTGGATGATTAATTACTTATTTTGGACCAACCTGGCTTTCAATAATAGCACCACCAGACCGGGGGAGAGGTTGATTGTGTGTATCTCCAAATTCTACTAGCTGGAGGGCAGACCATAAGGAGTGATAGTCTTCATGTAACTAATGTTCCTTCTCTGAACCACGCTTCTTTGCCTTCCAATGCCATACGTCCTTCTCTCCATCACAATAGCAGCCCAGACACATCACGCTCACCTCTGCTATTGTTTTCAGGGAAGCAACATCATAAAGAGATCAAAGAGCATGTAAGAGCACAGTTATAAGGCCATGACCACATTGGGTGGCGGAGGCTCATCCAACACACCTGATTCCTATAAGCTAAATGGCATTCTTCTTATTCACCCTTCCTGCTATCTGCACAGCAACCAAGTGTCAGCCATCTCTGGCCATGCAGCAGTAACTCAGTCCACACTAGGAAATTAATTTATGTCAGCACAGAAACCCCAGAGTACACCATACCTTGTTTTCTCTCAGGTACTATTTCCCACACAGTAAAGTGCCAAATGAAGAGTGAGTTCCCATTTGTATCAGTCAGTGACTGCAAAACCCAATGATGTCTTGCATGTGTGGAAAGACTATTATGGAACATCTGCTTTTACTTTAGACTCAATAGAAGCAGTTCACATGTTCAGCTGTGATGTTATTGAGTAATATAGTTGCCTGTGTGAATAAGCCTTAAGAGTACATGAAGTTTATATGTGGGCATATTCCACATTGCTACAGGGAGTTGAACTACATTCAAAGTTGAAACAAAATGACGGTATTTTTATTCTAATGAGAACCAAACTTGAACCGTAATTGGAACCGTCTTATTGAACCTGAACTGGAGCTAAGACAAAAAAAAAAAAAGAAAAGAAAAAAGAAAAAAGCTTTTGGATCACTAGTTAAGAGGAGTAGTTCAGCATCTTTTTTTCAAATTAAATATGAAAAATGTTGCTAAAATCAAGGATAATGTTGTTTTGATTATAAAACATGACTACAAATAACTAATAGACCTCAGAGTGCTACCAGAGGTCTGCCCCACTATAATGAGAATTGAAAGAGATTAACCCACTAGAGTAAAGATGGGGGGGAGGAAGCGAAACTGGCGCAAGATGTACACCATATGTGATAGCATGCCTCAGGCACTCTCCCCAACAACACCACAACACTGAGAAAGAGGTGTAATGCTGTCTGATTCCAGGAAGATAGTGGCTCACCAGTTTTACTATACAAACCATTTCCTGTACACACAGCTTAGTTCAGGTATCATCTATCCCCAAATACTTTGCTAGCGAATCAAGAGGCAAAAACCACTGCTTCCCACTCCCACACCTTCCCAGCAGCAACTCTCCTTAACTGCTCCCTAACAGTACGTTCAATTCTGATTATTACTATTATATTTTGCTTCACAGGAAAAATGTTGGTCTAAAAAAGTTTGTGCAACAAATTGACAGTATTTTCCCCTGGCTTATTTAGTCAAAACCTGGACCCAAACCCTATAAAATGCACCTGAAACTAAAGTTTGAAAGGGCAAATACAAATGCTAGTTTGGCGGTTTGAGCTTCCAGGTTTACGACCCAATCCCATGGCTCTTGCAGCACCCAACCAAGCACAATAAATTGGACATAACTACCTAAGGCCACACCAACCTTAGCACAACTGATATCAGATGCAGGATAGGACACAATTATCATTGCACTAGCACTTTTGCTTGTGCCATTGTGGAGGTGGAACTGGCTGAGCCACAACGCTGCATCAGCACAACAGCGTAGGCTGATATTACTGAGCCAACATTGTTCTCCTCTGTCAGATATAATATAAGTGTAGAAAAGGAACACAATCGGGAGCAGGTCGCACAGTTGCACCAATAGGAATCAGGTTGGGTCATGTTCTATCCTAAGGAGGCCTCTTAGCTACTCTGAACTGATCTACATTTGCATGTCCAGCCTACACCATTTCAGTGGGATAATAAGCATAATGGAATTGCAACTGACAGTCAAGTTCAATTGACCTGACATAAGACGTCACTCATTGTAAGCCACACAATATGCTATTAGAAGAACAATTGTTTTAATTACCAATCATGGGGTGGAATCTGACACTTACAACCATACTTTCCTTCATTCTTCTCTTTCCCCCTGTAGCCCCCTACACACCACCAAGAACTGTTCCAGGTGGTCCCCCAACCCTCAGAGCAAAATTTGAGAGTGCATGGAAGCAGGGATGCCAACTGGAATAAAATATCAGGGGGGGGGCAGGTAAGTCCCACCCTGAGTATTGATTACAGTAGGTGGTACACACACCATCTGAATGTTGGTGCCCCCGAAAATATTTTATTGGGAGAGGAGCAAAGGGACCTCAGCCCCTCGGAGTTGGCTCCTATGGTTACAGTGACTGATGTGGCTGGAGAGGATGTTTTGTTGCAGCTAGGGCAGATGTGCTGATGCAGGTGGACCATGGTGTTTATTCTTTCTGTGCTCCTCCCAGCGATCATTCCTCCCCTGGTCACTGCTGTGAATACACAACCAGACTGATTGCCTCCAGTTGTTGTGGTTGTCTACAATGTATTCCCACGCAGTAGGCTTCAAGTTGACAGCCTTTGTGTCATGTTTGGGCCTGGTGTCTGAAGCCAGTAGACTCCTTTGAAAGCAACTGAAACGCAAGTAGACTCTGTTGAAATCAATTATATTTACTGCTATGTGAATATAATAAGTACTGGAGTGTTAAGAATCTTGACTCACCTCTCAGGCCTTTGATTCACCCACCCTACCCATCTACCAATACAAAGACTAGGGTATAGCAATTAATGTCTTAATAGAGACAACAAAATTTGGAATGTTGGCAGTTTTATTTGCAGCAAAAAAAAAAGTTTGTCCAGAACTCTCCAACTCTGTTTTGGTGCTGAGGTTCAGCTTTGGAGCATGTTAAATAACAATAAATAAAATGTCTCTGAAAATATATTGAGTGTAACAATTACTGCCCAGCCTTATATATTAACTACTGGGTTGATTCCTACTGACACAAACTAGATGTGCTTTAGGCCTTGGGTCCCAAATGTGGTTCCTGTGGGCACTACAGGGTTCTTGAGACTGGTGGCTTACAAGGACACTGCTATTTTCTTGCGTTTTCTTTTTCTTTTTTCACCATTGGTTGGCTGTCTGGAAAGCAAAATGCAGGCGTGTAGCCATCCTCTCCTTCCTTTCCCTAGAAGGCCTCTAGCTCTAGGCCCCATGTGGGCATGTTTTACCTGCTTTCTTTGTGGGTGTTGCCTGCTTTTTCTTTCCTTTGGTGGGGAGCTGGTTTGTTTGAGGGTTATTTTTTAAATAGTGCTTGGTTTTGCCTGTTTCAGTTGTGCTGTCTCCTTATTTTTGTCTGTGCTTTATTTGTTTTCGGGTGCATTGGTGTTGCTTATAGCTGTGATATGTATTTCTGGGTATTTTGTGGCGCTTACATTATAGGTTTCCAAATGTAACCCAGGCCCAAAAACGGTTGGGAGTCCCTGATTTGGACTTATTTAGCACTTTTGAGTCAACCTACCTTTCAGAGAGGACAACCTGTGTGGAGTTCATTCCTGGATTCTGTTTCTTACTTATTTTAAAAGGACATGTTGAATTCACTTCTTAATTCCGCAACTCACTTAAGGTTTGGTGCAGCTCCCACGCCTCATAATGTTTAGAATACATTTCAATCCACCTATATGACGGGCATCTAAACCCTTTTTGCCCTACTGCCTTCTGTCTTGTACACCAGGGCGCCTCTCTTTCTCATTCCTGCATTGGAAATAAGCAGCAATGCTGACAAACCCGCTTTCCATTTTCTCCAAGGTGCAGCAGTAGACACAAGCCTGGCGGGAGGGCAACGGGGTGGGGTGGGAGAGAGAGAGAGAGAGAAGTGAACGTTTTTTCGTTTGCTACAGTCGGAGCAATCTGACATTGACCCTTCAACGTGACCTTGTCTGGGCCGTCTCCTTAGTAACGGAGACCCAGCGAAAGAAAACCTGCATATCGCCTCCTTTAGCTACCTTTCTACCGGTCTGATGTCACTATTCCCGGGTGGCAAGGGGTGGGCTGTGGAAAAGGAAAGGAATCTTCGAGGAAGAGATTAGCTATTTTGCTTCGCGGCGAGGGGAGGAAAAATAAGATTGTGGCGCGGAGGGCACACTCACTACACGTAGCCTTAACTTTTGGCCCGCCTCCTTTACCCGTCTCTGCGCTGATCAGGCAAAAAATCATTGCAAGCTTAAGACATAGAGAGATTAAAAAAAAAGAAGCGTGCTTGCCTCGTTTTGGCGGCTTGGCTTGTATCTAGGGCTAGAGAAGTGCTCTCCAGTGACGTCAAAACCCTATAGGGAGCCCTGGAGATGACAGGGGCTTGGGCGGGAGCGGGGTTTGGGATCGGTACGAAAGGTAGATGCAGCAATGGCAAAGCAGCAAGAAAAGGGGCACGCGCGCGCCAGCTTGTGCTTGGGGGCGCGCGCGATTTCCTTTCAAGTGCGCCCCAGGCCCTCCGCGAGAGCAGGCAGGGCCCCGTCCATTCGTCCGGCGACGCGGGACAGGGAGGCCTGCTGCTGCCCGCCAACAGCATCGGGGGAAAGAGGCGAGTGGGAGGCGCCCTCGGCGGGACTCGCCCTCCCGCGCAAGGCCTTCCTGCTTTTGCCGGCAACTCGCTGGCGCCTCCTTAAATCTCTGCCGTTAGAATGTGGGCGGGTGTTTCAAGTCAAAGAGCGCTCAAATGTTTTTCCTTTTCAAAAAAAGCTGATGCGGGGGGGGGGGTGAGGAAAGAGAGAGAGAGAGAGAGAGAGAGAGAGAGAGAGAGAAAGAGAAAGAGAGGGAGGAAGAAGAAGAAGAAAGAAGAAGGAGACCGAGAAGCAGGGAAGCAGCAGCAGCAGGAGGAGGAGGAAGAGCCGGCTTCTCTGGGCTGCGACCGGCGAAGGGCTCCTGCAGAGGGGGCTGCTTGCTTGCAAAGAGCCGGGCGAAGAGTGGCGACCCCGGCAGGCGCTTTTTGCAGAAAGCTGCCTTTGCCTCTCCGCAGCCTTTTCCAGAGCGATGCGAGGCAAAGGCTCCTGTCAAAGAAGCGGCGGCAGCTCCTGACCCGCCCCCCCCCCGGCACCTCTCTCTCCATCGCTGCTGCCCGCGGTTGAATGAAGGCGGGGAAACCAGCAGCAAAGCGACGCCAGGAGAGAGGCGCGGACGCTCCAGAGAAACGGCGGCGACTCCTCTCCCGCGCGCGCCTGTGCACAGGCTGGAGATCGCTGGTGACCGCCGAGCTCCGCCCGAAGCATGCCGCCGCCGCTGCCGGGTCCCCGGAGCCCCCGTCGCCCTTGATCGGGTGGCGTGGAGCAGGGGGGACTCCTGCGCTTCCAGCAACCTCGGGGCAGGGAGGGAGGGCAGCCGATCTGGCAGCTCCGGCTGCGGTTAACTCCTTCGCTGCCGCTGCTTGGAGAAAAGGAAGGTCCTGGGGGCTGGTTTGTGCGACCCCCGCGAGACTACGAGGGGAGGTTCTTCGGTGGAAAGGAGCGCGCGTCGGATCTCGGGCGTCCCCGCTGGAAAGAGCGGTGAGTCCTTTCCTTTTCCCCCCATCTCCGCTTCCCTCCTTCCCTCCCCGCCTCCACCTTGTTCTTCACCTTCTCTGCTTCTCCTCGCACGTTTGGCTTAGCGCGGCCGTGTTTCTCTGGCCGCGTACTACACTGGCTGCAAGGGTACATATCAATTTATTTCCCACTGGCCAAGGTCCTCCAGGAGGGGGGGAGCGTTGTGCGTGTTAGAGGTGCAGAGATCTGCTTTTCAAGCGGAGCTGCAGCAGTGTGCGTCACGTGTGAACCCAAGGGGCGGGCTTTTGGCAAGGAGCTTCTTTACGAGTATTTACTACAAGGTCTACTCCAGAAGATTAACATCCCCACTCCTTCTGTCAGTTTCCGATGCCATGCCCGGCTAAAAAGAGCGATAGTAATAATAATAATAACAATAAAAATTGCAAGCGCAAGTCATCTGCTCGCTGCCGATCGTCCGCAAGGAATGGCCGAACCTTTTGCGAATGAGTTGGCGTCCGCAGCTGCCAGAGGGGACCTAGCGCAACTTAAAAATTTGTTGGAAAAAAATGTAAACGTCAATGCACAAAATGGATTTGGGAGGACTGCGCTGCAGGTTGGTATCCAGACGGACAGAGGCAATCTTTCGCCACTAGGTGAACTGGTTTGACGGGGACGCGAACCGTTTTTAAGAGGGGAGGAAAAAAAAAACACCCAGCATTTTTTAAAAAGCGAGTTGGTTGCCATATTTTATAACTTTAGCGGTTCCAACTCCCTAAAGTGACGTACTTTAAGTAAAACTGGTCAGTAATGCTTTTAAAAAAATATCTGTAGACTAACTCGTCCACACGTTAATTCGATTTTTTTTAAAAAAGAAAAACAACCCTTTTTCTGGGGCAGGGAAGCAAGTGGCGGAGGGGGGAGGGGGAGGGAACGAAACCATCCGGGCTAGGTCGTCTTTCACTGCAGGTCGGTAAACACCTCCTTTCTATTCTTTGAAATCCCGATTATATGTTTAGCTTTCTAAAAGCGGGGGTGCTCTCTTTCTGATGGGAGCGAGGTCAGTTTGGGGCTTCACTCTCCTGCTCTCTTTCTCTCTTTCCCCGCGGTGATCTCTCCCCCCCCCCCCCAAGTTTACTATCTGCACTGCATAGCTAAGATGTACATTAAAATAGTTGGGCGATCTGAATCTCTGGAAAGACAGTGCCCTGGATTATTATTTTTAAAAGTGTTTTGGTGGATCGCTACGCGGCGAAGATTTCCTTGCCGTAGGTACCATCCTTGTATACACCCATTTCCACTGTTTAGATTTAGAGACGGCAGCTGGAGCCCTTCCAGTTCCTAAAATCCTGGACCCGCTGAAAGATGTTTTCTTTTAAGAACATCGCATAACGGTGCTGAAAGTGTTACAATGCACGAGGGAAATAAAAGTGGGGGGGGGGGACAGTCACGCAAGAGATGTGGAAACGTAGGTGAAAGCCTGCGACTGGGGGTTTTTTTGGTGTGTTTTTTTGTGCCAGGCAGAGGATCAAGAGTGCAGTTGGGACTACTGATTAGGTTTCTCAAAGAAAAGGGATTTGTGCTTTAAACTACAAAAAGGTGATCCACATGTCTCATATGTTGGTGGGTGCTAAAAAGAGAGAGAGAGAGAAACAGAAGCCCCCTTTTGTAAGGGAGTTAAAAAATAATAATAACCCTGCCTGTGAGCTATCTTCCCCCCCACTTTACAATTCCTTTCAATAATCCTTAAATTATTTCCTTTTCTGAGAGCGATGACAATGCCCAGAGGTCTTCTAGGCTCTTTTTCTTCTACCGACCTACAAATAGGAAAGCTTCAAGGCCCACAGGGCCGGGAGGTTGTTGAGTAAAGCAGGGTGTGTGTGTGTGTGTAGGTTTCTGCCTCTAAAATGGATCTCCAATTTCTCTTCTAAGTGCAGAACCAACGTGTTGTTGCAGGAGCAGATCACAACAATTGAATGGCACATTTGGCCATTTTTTAAAAAAATTACAGGGGTGTATTTTCTAGGCAGAGATGGATCAGGGAACTCTCTTGGCTGCCCGTGTATCTTTTCCAACACCCACTTTTTATTGCTCCTTCATCGTAAACAAGGATTTGACGCACGCTACCAAATGTGCACACACACAAACGCACACACTCCTCTAGAATAAAAGCTAAACATAGAAGAGGCTGACTGCTTATTTTCAGTATGTATAATCCAGAGAAAACTAGTGGGTGGATGATAGAATCTGAGAAAGTTGATAGTCAACACAGTCCCCAATATTGCTTACTCTATATTATACCAAAGAAAGTGAAAACACACTTTGACTTTGGTCCTCTCATCCAGACAGCATTTTGCTATTATTTTCTCTGACCTTTTCTCCTTCCTCACCTTCTGCATTTTGAATATGCATGTTTTAAAGCAGGCCTCTCTCTCTTTTAGATTTGGCCAAGCTCCTAGGCCTTTTCTTTCGTATCTGTCCCCTTCCCTTGTCAAAACAATACTACATCAGCAACCTGCACATCTGAAATGGTATACTAAATGAAACTTGTTCCACATCCTGATCCTGCTTTCCTTACTTACCTCAAATTGCACAAGGTGTCATAAGGCCCTGCTGAGTGAGAGTTTAAAATGTTTCGGGAGTACCTGTTGTGTTGGAGGTGTTGGGAAGCCACTCACCTTGCTGAGTGTTTTGCACATACTTAACATTACTATTAATTTCCAGAAGACTTAGCAGTCCTCCTGGCTATTTGCAGCCCAGACCTGCCTGAGAGAAGTCAGATGATATACAGCAAAGCATGCAGGTATCGCCTAGTCAATATTCCACATTGTAGATGCTATTTCACACTTACTGCTGTTGTATCGTCCAGCTCTCACTTCCCCACCCACCTCAGCAAAGTTGGGACATACTTATTTTTACAGCTCTTTCCAGTTTTGTTTACTGTAAGTGTTCCCCCTTGTTTATGCAAACAGTGGAAGGCAAAATTCCTTGCAGTAGAAAATTGTATGGAGCAGATAGGCAGACAGACAGATAGCTATCCCTTTCAAGAAGAGTGGGTAGAACAGAGATGGGGGTGGGGGGTGGAATTGAAAGCAAATAAGGAACACATCATGCTTCAAAACTGGCTGTTCCAAAAAGAAAAGAACTTGACCGAAACATAACCTTCAATGTGTGATATTACAAAAGAACTGACTCCAATTTTCCCCCAAGTCATTGTGAAGATTCAGAATGCCTGAGGGTCTCTCTGAACTAGGCAGACCTGCTCCTGTGTTGAAAAATATTATGCAGGTTCCATATTGCAATTTTTAAAATTATTTATTTTAAAATGGCAATATCGGACTACCTTTGCCTTAGCAGGAAGCAGTATGAATGATGCTGAATCATCAGAGCCATCCTTTTAGTGGCAGTTGGAGTGCTTTCACAAAAAGTAAAAAAAAAAAGGAGGGGAAGGACCTTTAGGAAAGCCAACAACCTTTGAACACTTTTCCATTCAAACAAAGCCTAAGAATTTGAGGAATATGTTTGTCCCTCTCCAGTTATTAGAGGAAACCAGGATGTGTGTTCATTTGCATTCTAGCGATTATAGAGATACCAAAAGAAACTAAGATTGTGATCTTCTTATGCACTCTTACTTGAAATTAAGGCTAACTGAATTCAGTAGAAGACTCTTCTGAGTAAAGACATCCATGAGGGCGCGCTGTCAACAGGTGTGGTACACCTGCTGTTCTCAATTATTCATGTGTCATCTGTTTAAAAAAACAAGCAAACTTTTTAATCTAAAATATAGACCTAATAGGGTTGTGTTGTAGCTCACTGCCAAGGCAGGAGCAGAAGAACTCTAATCCTAGGACTATTCCAGCCCTCTCATCTCATCATTGGAACTGACTTTCACCTTTACTGAAGTTTTCTCCTTTCCCTGGCTCAGTCTGACAGAGTTTCCTTTTGGGTCTGACTCCGTTTTCTTATTTCCGTGTGTCATGGTCCCCCCCCCGCACTCCCCCCCCAAACACATCTAAAGTAAATGCCCCAAAGCTTGCATTTCTACCAACAAGTCAGTGCAGTTCAATGTATTATCTCAACCTGCTTATGTGCCTTTGACTTCTGATATCATCTGTTCTGATATGACTAAATCGCACTTGAAGGTTAACAAGGGGGTGGGTGGGAAGAGTAGGATTATTGAATGCTTACGTGACTCCCCACCGTGGTGGGATGTTTGGTGTTTTTTTTTTAATTACAATAAACCAACTGCTAAACAGACGCTTTGTCCGCCCCACCTCATGATGAGGACGAAGTATCAAGATGGGAAACAGTTTATCTCAAGACCTCGTTATTTCACTCGATGAAACGCGCCTAGGGTACAAAACCCCTTGGGTTTCAGTGGGACCGGCTCCCCAAGGCTGAGGTCAGCGCGCAGGGGCTGAGGGGAATCAAATTGGCGGGGAAAACAGACGGAGGTTCCCTGAACGTTTTCGCCCTCCGCCCTCAGGATCCTCCGTCGAAATCATGTCAGCATGTTGCCAAGAAACACACACCCGCGCGTTTTAAGTAGGTCTGCCACTTCAATTAATCCCTGTTCTGCGTTAGATACCCTCCCTCTCGACTCTTCTGGGGTATTGAATCCTTCGTAACCCTAAGAGGAAGGAATATCCCCCCATCGCCTCAGTAGAATTTTCTCCTTTAATTTTGTTTTTCCCCCTCCCAGCACAGGAATTCTGAGGGGCAGTGGTGACTGGGCAGGTGGAACTTCTCCATCACCTGCCTGGGAAAAGACCTGAGCCTCTGCCTTTGTCACCCGGCTGTTAAAAGCGGGCTGGGGCGGGATGGCATCCCTTAGGAAGGGAGGCAGCGGAGCCCTGAGGACGGAGCAGTCAGGGGAGCTCGAAAAAGACAGCAGCTGGCGCCACCTTCTTCCACCGAAATGGTGGTGTAGGGAGGGCAGAGAATAATCGTTAGGTGCGCCCCCCCCCCCACGAGCCCTGGACCCAGTGAAATACAAATCGATAGACTGGGTTCTCCGACCCAGGTCAAGCGACGACTCTCTGAGGTAAGGACGCCCTAGGGTGCTATGTTGAGGTACACGCTCCCGTAACGTGTGAACGCAACTCAGTCGTGTGCTTTTGTTTCCCTCCCCCTTGTCTTTCCCGCCTTCTCCCGTCAGGTGATGAAGCTGGGCAACCCGGAGATCGCTCGGCAGCTGCTTCGGCGGGGCGCCGACCCGAACCTGAGGGACCGCACCGGCTTCGCCGTCTTGCACGACGCGGCGCGCGCGGGCTTCCTGGACACGCTGCAGACTTTGCTGGAGTTCAATGCGGACGTGAACGTGGAGGACGCCGAGGGCAACCTGCCCTTGCACTTGGCCGCGCAGGAGGGCCACCTGCCCGTCGTGGCCTTCCTGCTGGAGCGCACGGCCAGCCGCGTGGGGCACCGCAACAGGAAGGGCGACACCGCCTACGACCTGGCTCAGCTCTACAGGAGGAGCGCCGTCGCCAAGCTGCTCGAGGGCCGCGCAGGAGGCAGCGGGGACTGAAGCCCCTGGCCGCGCCTGGCTCGCTCGGACTCCGGCAGAAGGAGGGAGAGCCTCTGCCTTCCCTGCCCACCCTCTCCCGCCCCTTCTCCCCCTGTCCCGTCTCTCCATCTTAACCAAACCACACCAGTAAATATTGTAGGTCTCTTTCCATTGCAGACGTGGGGGTGATTTTCTTTCTTTCTCTGGAAGAAGAAGAAGAAATATCACGCCAGTAGCAGCAGCTTTTCTCAAAGGCGAGAGAATAAAACCAGCCAGAAGGCCGGTGGCTTTCTCTCTCTTTCTGTCTCTCTCTCGCTCTGTGCCTCTGTCTCTCTTAATTCTTTTTTTACTTGGTTTATTCCGTCCCTTAAAAAAACAAAACAAAAAAACCCTCCCCTGCCAACACAACTTGCATAAGGACCTTCTTTATGTTTGCAGATGACTTTCCTCTTTCTTCTTCTTTTAAAGATCTTTGAAAGTTTACTGTGATTTCTCCTCCCCTCCCCTGAATATCATCTTGCCTAACAAAGGTTAAAAGAATATGAAAAAAACACATGAAGGAGTGTGTGACATGATGTGAAAAGGGCTTCTTTGCCCAAAAGGGGGAGAAATAGGGAGGGGAATAAGAACTTTGGTTGTGTTTAGATACATCTAGATACTTAACTAGATGGTGACACTAACAAAAGCTTTTGATTTTGTATTTCTTGCGATTGTGGCTGCCATCCTAAACCATTTGCAGTTCAGTCCTATATGTGTGTATTCAGAAGGAAGTCCCACTGAGTTCAATGGGGCCAAATCCTGGATTGCAGCCTTGATTTGAAGAAAGTGATGTTGAAATCATTGGGATGTACTTCAGAGTAAACGTGTTCAGGATTGAGGTTTAATGGGTTAACAGAGTGTGTCTCTGCTGGGGCAGGGGAGGGAGAGAAGCAAAACGTGTCTGGGTGTTTGTTTTAATGTCGAAGGTTCAGAAATTCATCAGGAAAAAAGTATTTGCTTTTTATAGATTTGTTTATAAAGATCAGTTTTTCCCTCGCTGAATTTCACATGAATAAGGTTTTACCAACTTGCTTTTCACAAAATGATATTATGACCACAAACACACCAGTTTCGAAAACTGACCTTGCAATATGGAGATTAATTCATAAGATTAACTTGTGTTTACTGCCTTTTGGGGAGTGCTCCAAGAACGAGTCTTGTTTGGTTGAACACCATTTACTCCAGATAGTTCCATTTGTTCTCACATAATGAAGCCAGAACAAGAATGTCTTGTTATGGGTTAAGATTTGAAAACCGAGGTCAAAGCCTGCTTTTAGAAAGTCAGTGAATCATCTTAAACGTCATTATATTGAATAAAAGCTGAAGGATTTAAAACGTATTTTAAAAGCAAAAATGAGAGGGGGGGAGTGATTTAAAATGGACTGTTTTAGTTCTGGTTTTTAAGCTTTCCGGTAGAAAAAAGGAAGGGTGTTAAAAACATTTATTTTGCATAGGAATAAACTACAAAATCTATAAGAGTTTTATCACATATTTAAAATGCTCTCACTTCTGATACTGCTTTCTGATTAAAAGCCTCAATGTGTTGCGAAGTTTGGAGCATATCTGTTTTTATTTTCACCGTGTTCAGTAAATAACTTCTTTTTTTAAAAAAAATCGGACATGTCGCAGGACGGGGTGTGTGGCCCTGTGAACGAAAGGACACATTGAAGGATGTGATTATCATAAACATGGGGGAATGGGGAAGTGTTTTAATTCAAGATTTTGGGTTGCTACTTCCAAGAGCGCAACATAGCCAGCTCGGTGTCGTTTCCCTGTCTGCGAAACTTTAATATTAGGCTTGAGAAATTGGTAAGTTTGCCCCCTCCCCCATTTTTTTTAAAAAAAAGAGTTTTAGAAGTGGCTCCGGACAGTTTTGTTCTCTGCTGAAATGAGTATCTTATCTGAACTGCACGAGCTTATTCTGCACTGAACCGAGGTTTCAGAAGGGTCAGATTAAAAAACAGCGAGTTCCACCGCTAATAAAAACAGCGACCTTTACTGCAAGCCAGAATTTAACCCAATCATATCCTTTACTGAATGGTCTCTTTTTCTTGTGAAATCAAACTGTGGCCATTTAAAAGCAAACCAGAAGCCAAACGCTAACCCTGGATTTGCCATTTGATAAAGAATCTGATTTTTTTAAAAAAGAGTGAGTGAGTTCTGGTCGGTTAAGCATGCAGTTGTACCAGCTTAATGAGTTTTAAAGGTTTTAGCTTTGGTTATCCAAAAAGCTAAACTATTAATATTCGAAGCTGGTGGTATATATAGTGACAGGCCTTTTAACAAGCGACAGGAGTTGGCTAATGGGTTCAAAAACAAAACACACGGAGAGACACAAAATATAGTCAAATTTGTCATTGCTTTGCATTATTCGCGCAAAAGAAACGTTATGAACTCAGCGTGGTTTCAGAAATGAGTTTTACGGTTCCAGGGATGTAAGGCCAGAAGAACAGGAACACTCATTTTCAAACAAGCAATAAAACCCCAAAGTTTCAGCATTATTTTTAGCCGACAAGAACTCTTGCCCTGGATATTGTCCGTCTAAAAGCAAAGAATGTGGATTTAGTCATGAGGACAGACCTAACCGACCTTTATAAAATATTGCATAAGCTATTGAAGATGTTAGGCTTTTTAAAAAGTGCTTTACAGCCCAGTTCTTCCCATGACTACTCAGAAGTAAGTCCCCTTGAGTTTAGTGAGGCTTTCATAAAGACAAGTGCGTATAGGATTGCAGTCTTAAGCTATGAACCCAAGAGCACTGCTGAAGGGTGAGTGGCAACGATCCTCAATACCATGAACACTATTATTTTAAGAGCGCGCTTTGCCAAGTAAGCAAGCTGAAGCCATATTTCGCAAGCAAGCCTCCTTTCAATTGCACTCACTCCCCATTAGAGTATGCGCAGAATCGTGGCCCAAGAGGTGCTTATTTTAGCGTGCTGATCCTTGGAACCAAATATCCGACACACACACACACTGAAATCGAATACGAATACATATGTCGTGGTTAATGTTTAATAAACAGTCTAATAATATAGATAGGGATGAAGAAAATGTCAATTGGCTGCGATGCGCTGGGCGGAGGGGTGTGTGCGTGCACGCACTATAGCGTGTGCCTGCTACAAGATAACTCCTGTAGTCTTGGAAAGTAACTAGCAAAAGTTTCCATTAAACTTACTTTCAAGAAAGCACCATCAGGAAAAGCGTTTACAAACAGGACCAATAGATTTCCGCAGAACTTCCTTCCATGGGAGAGCAAATGAGGTCAGAAAAGTCCTGTGGACTCCTATGGCTTAGCCTTAGGAAGTAAGTGGCATTTATTTCGACAAGATTTCCTGCCAAGAAAGTGTGTTTAGGATTAGGGGAAGCTGACTTAGTGGGAGCAGGTTCAGCTGAATGCAACGCCACTTGCTTCTAAATAAAAGGATGGAGGTGCAAGTCAAATCTGGAGCGATTAAGGCTGGGTGTGAGTGTGCGTGGGAGTCAATACATGGCATGCTCCGGTAAAACGGGCAGCGATCCAATGCACATTCAGCACACCTAGCAGCCCTTAGATCACACGGGGTGTAAGCGCGCATAATAACGCTGCCCGGGTGGCATATAAAGTTCATGTCCAGGTTCCTGACAGGCTTGGCAACGGCGCGCTGCTCGATCACAAAACTGAAAACGTGCAGCTTCCCAAGCATTTGAACAAATCCACACCCCTCGCCCTTCCTGGGTGCTCTCCGCCCGCAAAGGAGACGTGCGTAATTTTAGCGGTTCCACCAGGCTGCTCCTCGTCCCAGGTATGGCGCAGGAATAACAGCCAACAGTTGCCCGCCTATGGCGCTCCTGAAACCTGCATCCCGCTTAATAAATCCGTTTGTTTGTTTTTTTTGTAAGCGGGTGGGGGGCAGGATCCCACCCCGTCATGGCAGGCCGGCTTCTTTCCCCAAGAGCCGCTCTGGCCCAGAGGCAAGGCGCTCAAAATGTCGGTGTTCACATGGCCTACGCGCCCGCCGCCGCGCGCCTCCTTCCCTCCTCTCGCGCCTCCTGGTGCGAATCTGCCGGCGGCGGGCGGTGGTCGTGTGGCCGGTGGTGCGAGGGCAGAAGACGGGGCCCACCCGCGACTCGTGTCCAGAAGCCGAGCGGCCGAAGGGGAGGAGAAGAGGCAGCCTCTGGACCGTTACTTTCCCCCCGTCCCTCCCCTTGACGGTTTCTTTTCCCCTGCTCTTCCTGTCCAAACATTTTTAAATTTCCGCGCCTTCGCCGATTTTATTTATTGGGTTTCCTCCGCGGGCTTTGCCGGCCTTTCCTCCGCGGGCTTCGCCCTTCTGGTGTGTGCGGGACTTTCCCCTCCGCCCCTTGCCCGGCGTGAGGGAGCTGCAGCCCCTTCTTCGAGGCAGGAGAGACCCCCGAGGGAGAGAGGCCGCGCGCCGCGCCTCGCCTCTGGCCTGGCCCACCTGGCTGCGAGGAGCTCCCAGGTCGCCTCTGCAACCTGCTGCCACGCAGGATAGGGCGAGAGGTTGTTATTCCCCTCCCGCCCTCGCTCCGCGCCAAGCCAAGCCAAAGACGCCGGAAACTCTGAAGAAGAAACTCCATCCCTCCGCCGTTTTCCTTCAGTGCCGTGGAGGAGGCATTTGCGCACTTCTGGGAAGCGGGAGTTGCTCCTCTTCCTCCTGGGAAAGCCAAAGCCAACTATGAGAGATGCCAGGCAGCGGCGGCGGCGGCAGCCTCTCCTTGCTCGAGGCTGGTTCATCCCGTGGAGAGAGAAAGGAACCAGCGTTGTCTTCAGGTTTGCGGCAAGTGAGGTATTCTTCTGATTTTGGTTATTTTAAAGTTACTCTGGCTTTACAGATAATAATAATAATAATAATAAAATTGACCTACAAACGTTAATATTGATTTGACATGTGAAATATGATGTCATCAAACCATAATATTACATGCCTATGAAACAGCAGCCATCCCTGGAAGTCAGGTTAACTTGCTTATGTCAAATTCTGCGCCCAGCATTAGTGCCAAGTTAATAAACAGCGGGGAACCCTCTCAGTTCAAATGCCAGATGAAATATGCTCGCTTGTCATTGTCACTATCCCGAGAAGACGATGCCCAAGTGATAAGAGCCAAATGGGGTGCTGAAAGGAATGGAGGGTGGTTAAAAATCTGTGGGATCTCATGCCAGGCCATTTTTAGAAAGCAACCACAAATAAGATTCCAAGGCTTTTGCACCTTTGAATTACCTGGATGTAGCCAATGCAGTTTTAGGTTTTGACTGTCAAATATCACTCTAAGCAAGCTTTCATTGTTGCATCACCTTTTAAAGTGAGAAACAGTGTTAAGAAGCAGGTCATTATTAAACATGCACATTTCCATACCCCTTAATGGCTTTGGGACTTGAGCTTCCCCCCAAAAAATCTAAAAAAAAACAGATTAATACCAGAGGGTAGTGCCTATTCTTTTTAAGGCACCAACTGACATAATGTTACATCTGGGGGAAATATTCAAAGCACGGAGACTATAAGCTGTTGGGAAGAGAGTGTACCTATTCTCTTCAGCCTATCTTCTCAACGGCATTGCAACCGAGAAGTAAGCAGAAAGCTCAATTGATTAATTCAGTGCTCCTAGTTAAATTTCATTTTCATTGAAGAGTCAGTATTCTGGGGTTCCGATTTTTGCTACTTCTTAAATAACAGATTTAGGGGTTTATTCAGCACAGCGTTGGTGTTCTTTTCTTATTTACTATACTATAGTTCAATAAAGGTAGCAATCATTTATGTAACATAAGCCCTGGGGGAGATGAAAATACAATCCAATATTCAGAATTAAGTGTTTTATAACCATAAGGATTTTCAGCTAACGGATTCAAGGCATGGGAGGAGAAAGGTTGGTATTAAAGGTCAGTACTGGAGCGTGCTGACTTGCGTTAAGGAAATATTTAGTTTTACTGCAGTGCTGCAGCAGCTGACATTTGAAGAACTCTACAGTTGCCTTTAAGATGATAAGCTCCACAACCTTGCAGTTGGAATTCTTTTCAGAGTTTAGACAACAATATAGTGTAACATGTAATTCAATTTTTCTTATCCCCTGTTTCTGAAACTGAGAGCAAAAACAGTTATATTCAAGTAACAGCCATTTTACTGGAGCTTTAAGTAGGAAACACCATTTCAGGCCTTGAATTTTAAGTTTCCTGTTCAGTTTCATACTAAATGAAATACATGGCATTTGGGCCCTATTTATGTCCTTGGCAAGGGCATTTTCTCCTACATGTGTGCTAGTACAAAGGTGATCCTGCATCTGTTTTGCATGGTGACATCTTATATCCAGGATTATCATAGAGACTGCATCTTGGCAGTACTGTCTATTCAAATATCAGTTGTTATTTCTATTTTGGGTTGCTGCTGAACAAGGAATGCATTATGTTTGAAAAGTTTCCAGTGGTTAAGGGAGGAAAAGCAGAACTATTGGACTATTAATTAAAATTTCCTCAGTATCCCGTACAGTCCATTCTTAAACAGGTCTTCCAATAAGAAAAAGAAAGTGGGTTAGCAAAAGCCCAATTTAATAATAATAAAAACAGTTTAATAGAATTTCCACTTGATGGGGTTCTCAGTTCTACTTGTTCATAGCTGTCTCCTGGCAAACAAAGCTGCAAAAGGGGGGTAAAGCACCTATTTGAGATCCAGATTCCTATCCTCTTTTAAGTGTAGTGTAGTGCATTTTGAAGCCTGCATTTATCATTTGATAATATTGATTACAACATGGATTAACGTAAACAGTATTTTTTAGGTGGGGGGGGGCAAGCTATGATATTTCTAATTTAGGTTATAGCTCTAAGCATGTTTGCTTTTAGAAGCAAGTTCCATTAAAATAAGTGGTACTTACCTCCTATTTGTGTATGGAACCAGATATTAGAAAACAACAATGGTGTTTTGAGTACATTAGGTACTATCTTATTTACTTTAATATGTATCCCTTTATGGCTAGAGACAAAGAGCAGTAGCTTTTACCATAGTATGTTCATAGGTCTTCCCTAGAG
This sequence comes from Podarcis liolepis, assembly GCF_965112155.1. Taxonomy (NCBI): domain Eukaryota; kingdom Metazoa; phylum Chordata; class Lepidosauria; order Squamata; family Lacertidae; genus Podarcis; species Podarcis liolepis. The sequence continues at coordinate 55,989,524 of NC_139559.1, forward strand.
GGGGAATAGTGTTGATATAAGATATAATATGCCCAGCCCATTTTGGAATATAGTTATATGTTCACAATTTGAATGAGAATTAAGTCACCTGTAGCTCAGTTGGTAGAGCAAGAGAGTCTAAATTTCAGGGTCCTGGGTTCGAGATCCAAATTGGGCAAAAGATTCCTGCATTGTAGGGGGTTGGACTAGATGACCCTCATGGTATTTTCCAACGCTACAACTCTGTGATTCTATAACTGATGCCATTCACGGGAGCAGATATAGTTCTGTACTACTACGTTAGTCTAGGAGACAAAAAAATAATCTTAGGGCACCTTAAACACCAACGTTTATTGTACCATAAGCTTTCACGGACAAGAAATCACTTCATCAGATGAAGGCAGTATTACCCTCTTTGTATACCAAATGCACATAAATGGACCCTCACGGAGAGAGATACAGAGAAATGAAAATGTAAAAAGTCCTGTTCCATAGTTGTGCATGTATTGTTAATTATGTGATTTACAAGTAGTCAAATGTACACAAAGCAGTGCCCAGTGTATGTGGAAAAACACTCTGGAATAGAATTGCCAGTGGGTTTGGGGGGGGGGGGTAAGGAGAGGGTTGTTAATAATAATAATAATAATAATAATAATTTATTTATACCCCGCCCATTTGGCTGGGTTTCCCCAGCCACTCTGGGCAGCTTACAACAATATATTAAAAATACAATAAAACACCAAACATTAAAAGCTTCCCTAAACAGGGTTAGAGTACAGGAGTGAGGAGAGCCACAGCAAGGTTCAATGGCCCCTTCTTGTATTTATTCATTATTAAATTACAAAAAGCAGTGCGTTTTAAATATCACATATTGTACCTCATAGTACAGTTGATAATAAACAGAACACAGCTGCTATCGAGAAACACATGTGGCCTGAAAAACATGGGGGCTGCTGGGGAACTTTCTGCCTTCCTCGTTGTCACCCCTGCCTGCACAAATGGGGCAGTGAACCTCATTCGGTACATTCTGGCACCCTAGAGCACCTGATAGACTATGATAAGCATCCCCATCTGTCCCTTGATTTAGAAGCCTGTTACTGCATGTTTTCCCTCCTGTATACAGTAGTTCTAGCTGCATACAATGCCATTTTGCAAACAAACATATCTGCATTTGGGTCAGGATAACACCCTATTGCATAACGTTCATACATTATTTAGCTTTGGAATTTGTCCTTCTCACTCTCATGTCAAAGCAACAGCTAGTTGAGCAAAAGAGATCACTGCATTGCTTGATTAGAAAGGCAGCCCAGACTGTTTTTGGTCAAACCCCAAACCATGTGCTAATCTCTGTGCCTGTCATTTGAGGCTCTCTTGCAGGTGCTTTCAGTTTTTGAGATACTTTGCATGAGGATTGGGGAAAGGGCCTTTTCAGTTGTAGCACCATGCCTTTAGAAAGTTCGAGCTCTTGCCCCTAGGGCCTACTTTTTTGTCTTTATTGTGCTGGGCAAATATATTTTCATTCTCCCAGGCCTTTTAGACCTTTTAAGTCACAGTGAAAGTTTTTGTTGTTTTTTTACCAGTTCTGTCCTATCAAGTTTTTATTTATATTGTTTCTGCTGTTTCTTGCTCTTCATGATCTTTTTATAGTGAAGCATCTTGTGTGCTGAAAGTCTGGGACAGAAATTTAATGCAGTAAAAAAGAAAAGGAGAAAGGAATTATTATCATGTTAATATTATTAATTGCATTCAGAGACTAATTTACCGTGTTTCAGATGATGTCTATGAGAGAAAGGGAGTGATGCTTAAATCTTAGTATTTTAGTTTTATACCAAAAGCCCATGCACAGATGTTAACTCCAAGGAGCGTTCACTTATTAAGAACTTGCCTTAAATGGTATCGTGGCCAAGACAAGGATGTTGCAAACAGAACTTCCACCTGATGCTCTTAACAGTTCTGTGTGGTGCAAAGCACTTCAAGTTAACTTTCTTGAAGTTAGAATACTTTCTTCCATTTTGGCAGGTTAAAAAGGATGCAGTTACAGGCGATGTAAGCCAGTAGTTGAGATGTGATTGTCTTCTGCCTTATGAATATTGTGCTTACTGCTTTATTTTCATCATACCTTACTTACTTGCAAATCTGTAAATAAACCATTTTAAAGATACTGTAATATTTTTGCTCTGTCTCTTTTGAAGGAAACTGACTCTAGTAAGGCTGCCCAGTATGTCTCAGTGCTCAGGAAAGAGGAAGCAACATTATATTTTAAAATGAGTGCAGTCCCCCCCCCCCCCACATTCTGGTATATTATTCAGTTTACAGCTAAGGGAACACAACTGCCACAGTAACTTATGCACATGCTCTCACACACATTTTCAGTTAACCTCTGTTTAGCAAACCTCCTGCTTAAAAATAATAATAATAAAGAAGCTACTTATTTAGGCCCTTTCCAAATCTTGTCATTGTATAATTAAATTATTGGTCTAGAGCACTGTTTTTCCTTTGACAGAAGTGGGATACAAAACCTATGCAAAATTATTTAATAGCCTTTTAGACAAGAAATCTCAAACTATACCATTATTTTGGGATTATGCCAGAAAAACTTAAAAGTTGCCAAAGTGCTGCTAATAGCCTCAGCTGTTAAGAGTCATCATTGAATTAAGTATTAGAATAAAGCAAAATATGTTGGTGGAATTGCCACTGAAGTTTAAGATCTTCAAAGGCTCCTTCCATGAAAAAATGTCTCTGCATAAATGGCAACTTAGCACCAATCTCACTATGATTTTTAGATTTGGCATTCTAGATTGACTTTTAGTTTTAAGCAGGCTATTTGTCACAGAGTTCCCAAGCTTCACTCACGTTAAATCTTCACCAGCAAGAGAAAGTAAGTCTTTTATGGGTAACCATAAAATTGGCATTTCCTATTTTGACTCACTTTTTGACCAGGCAACCTGAAATAACATTCTTTAATGTAATTTTTGGACGACATGTTAAATTAAGGGTAAAACAAGGCTCTAAGGCACTGTCCATATCCTTTTCAAGTTTTGGGCCTTTGGAATTCAGTATCTTTCCACTGCTGTCAAGCTGCTATATGACATAGCATGTGCATTGTTTGAGAAAGTCTCCCTCTTTTGATTCTGCCTACATTTTAATGCAGAGACCAGCAAGAATTTGGAATGCATTTGTGCTTCAAATAAACAGATCCTGGGAGGAGCTCAGGGTGTGCTGCTGCTGCTGCTCAGCCATGAAGAGGGTACAGACCTAGTCCCCTCTGCACCAGATCCCACCCTCTCCTCTCTCAAATCCCACCCTCTTTTGCAGAGGCAAGTGCTGACAATTGCACTCATCCTTCAGTCCTTGCTCTCCCTGGCAACATGCCTAGAAGTCTAGATCTTTGCAACAGAATGCGCAGTGGGGGAGGGTGAAAACTCTGAGCAACTCCTATTCTGATTACAAGCTTTTCCTACATGTGATTAGTCAGAAATAATAGCCTAAAGTGGTGGAACTAGAAATATACTGTTAATTTGAGAAGTATACCCTTTAAAAAAACCTGGCAAAGCAGAGGGCTCTTAATTTACCCAGTACCTGCTACTAACTGCGATGAAGATGATGTCATTCTCAGAATGTGACAAAGGGCTAATAGTATATGCAGTAAAAACAATGAGTCAACAGTTTCTATGCCCTTGAGGTCAAACTTTCCACAGATTGAAAGTAGCCTATTCTTTTTTTACACACAGGATTTGCAGTTATTAGCTACTGCACAATAAAGAAATGTGCAATGTCAAGATAACAGAGGAACAAAACTTTTTTTGTTCAAAGTAGAAATCCCTGAAAGTGTTTACTGTGACAAAAAAAGGAAAGAAGAAAACATTCAAACGTTTTAGAAAATGAATTCTTGAGCCTTTGCCTCTCAAAGCAGTGCTAAGAAATGCTGTGCTTCGAAAAGCAGTGATATACATATGCAGAGTTGCAATATACAACCTCGATAATTCTGAGAACCCAACTTCCTGTAAGGTTGAGAGGAGAGGTTCACTGTTGCTGTTTAAATGGCTTCATCAGCTCCATCTCTATGTGGGAATCTTCATAAATATCAAACAGCTTTTGTTTTCAGCAGTACAGAGTAAGAAGCTGCTCATTTAATTTCTGAAGATGTTTTTGATTATGGCCATTGGTTTTGGTTGCTTGAAGGACAGTTAAACTGTGAGTCTTGTCTGTTATGTTTACTCAGAAGCAAGTCCCACTGGTTTCATTGGAGCTTACTTCCAGGCAAGATTGCGGCCTTGAATGTGAAAAATTGTTGTTGTTGTTTAGTCATTTAGTCGTGTCCGACTCTTTGTGACCCCATGGACCAGAGCATGCCAGGCACTGCCTCCCGCAGTTTGGTCAAACTCATGCTGGTAGCTTCGAGAACACTATCCAACCATCTCATCCTCTGGAATGTGAAAAATAACATCAAGTAATTGGATGGACCGCAATGCCTCATTAGCTTTTATTTGTAATAGACCTATGTATTTCGTGAAATATTGTCTGTCTTTTGTATTAACTAAAAATTAACTAATTTGTTTAATGCCAATTGCACTCTCATTTTTCATACCACCATAACAGAAAATAAGTATGGTGGAGCAAGACTGTGGGGATGAGAGAAGTGGCAGGAGCCAACATTCTGTCAGTCTGGATTACTGATATCTGGTTAAGAAGAAAACGTATATAAGCCGCATTCAGCATCTTGCCTATACAGACCTCTGGGTGTTTAGTTCTGTTTGTTTTTTGTTTTATACAATGCTTGTAAGGATTGTTCTGCTCTATGGTAGCAACTAGTAACTAAACTGAATGGACATATTAAAACTGAATGAAGGCATATTGGCAGCCATGTTTGTATACTGTTGAGTCCATTCTATCACCCTCATTAATTTCTTTATGGCCTCTAGAGAAGCCACACTCAACTTGCTCCCACTTAAAGTTTGCATTTTACAGAGGGTGGTGGTATCTGGTCATGTCATGGCTCACTGACTTGCTTAAATAAATTGATTTCCTTGGATCTGTTCTGGTTCAAATCCCAGGCATGAACTTCACTAGCTGACCTTACAGGGTTCCTCTGATGATAAAATAAGAGAGCAAAAGGAAAGGTGGCTATAAATATTTTTTGAAAAAATTGTTTTGTCTGGAAATACTTAGTAAAATACCACCCAATATATATATAACTCATCTAACAATATGTTCCAGTAATTTACTAAATGTGTACTCCAGAAGAACGATAGCAAACAGTTATAACATGCTTTACAAATTGTTGCTGCCGATTTCCTTATCATTTAAAGTGGCTTTTCTTTCATTATTTCATTACAGATCAATACTTTATTGAGCAAGGAATGAAATCTGAAAAGGTTGTTTGTAACCACAGCATTGAAAAAAGCAGCTTCCACAGTTTCATCGACAAATCCAATACTATTTGGCTCTGCTGCTATTTGTCAGGTAACCAAATTTATCAAATGCAGAAAAGCCCAGGATTTCACTAGCTCAGATTGGCCAGAAAGTCCCATTTCACCCCAAATAGGAGGAAAAAGACACCAGTTGTGTTGTCATAGCATCAGAGCCAGGGTCTTCGTTCCTGGTCCTGTGAACTGCTGTGCCCATGACGCAGCTCATGGGATTGTTATGAAGAGATTTCCTCTTATAAATGCCACAGAAGGTGTCTGTGAAAAAAAAACACAGTAAAGAATCAGGCTTTCATTTAGCTGCTCAACTATGGCTAGAGAAACCCAACTTGAGCCATGCAGGTGTTAATGTTTGCATTACATCTAAAAAAAGAAAGAAAAACAATCATAAAGATTCTTTGGCACCCAGGCCTAAATGGCATGTATATGGAACTAAAGGTCAGTTCGTACAACCCTGGAAGCACAGCAGAGTGTGGGCTGACTGAAGGAGCGTTACAGGGTTGCCCAAGGTACCCTTGTCATCAGAGTGCATTGCCATGAGTTCAGTTTGCCAACAATTTCATGTGGCGCTGTGCATTTCTGACTCATGACCCCAATACGTGGTGAAATCTCAGGAAAAAATGCAGCGCAGACCAGTTCCTTATTATTCCCTCCCCAAAGCTAAGTACCATTGATAAGTGGGCTTTCCATAGCTCTTTGCTTTGCAGTTTGAAAAGAGTATATTCATTGTGCATATATATATATATATATAGAGAGAGAGAGAGCTTTTCCTCTAGTTTTCATCACTGTGACCAAAGGTCTGGGAGATTACTACATCGTATTTCACATCCTTTCTCACTTTTGTACATCTATATTACTGGCCAATAGGAAAACCCATTTGGATTTCTTTTTAAAGGACAATTTTCTCTACAGACAAGTGTGTGCTTTCCTAGACATTCCCTCTTATAATATTTATTTATTATTACATTCATATACCATCTAAAGGTGGTGTACATGGTTCTCCTACTCCCTATTTCATCCCCACAACAACTCTGTTGTGGGAGCTTCATATCTGCTCAAGGTACTATTTGTCTTTTTAAAAAAGAAAAGGAATTAAATTTTCTTTTAGTTTTGATTTATTTATTTATATAATGAGCATTTTTCTTTCTTTTGTTAAAATCAATATGGGGTGGGGGTGGGAACAGAGCCTAGCTCTTGGAGATAAGTCATTTCAAGTTAAAATGATTCCGCTCACAGCTATGGTATTCCCTGTTTTGCTGCTGTTATGTAATAGTGAGAGAAAACAAGAGAATACACCGTATATGCTTTGGATCTACATACACTCATAATGCAAACAACCCCCAGTGCTTTGTAAGATTCATTTTTTTATGTTTGGTTACTGTCAATTAACACATAAACTTTAATGTGTTCCTACAGCAATCTGCATTGTATTGATTTTTTTTTTTAAAGAGTATGCCACTTTGAAAAAACGCTTTTCAGATAAATGCAGGCTAGAACAAAACAAACATCTCAAATCAATTTATAATGTAAGAAAACTATGCTGGAACAGACCAATGGCCTACCTAGTTCATATTTCAAGAGGCCAAATAGATGCCTCTGGGAAGACCACAAGCGGGCCATGGGCAGAATAGCAGTCACTTGCTCATGTTCCCCAACCAGCAACTGGTATTCAGATGTGTACTGCCTCTGTTAATGGGTGATATATAAACCAGTAGTGATGTTTGTGATGGGGCAGACTCATGCTTCAAACATGGCAGCACTGCAGCTTACCCGGATATGCTGTGGGGCAGCCAGGTGAGGGCTACACAGGTGCACCTGTGGCAATGCTGGATTGGGCAGTGGCAGCCTCTGTGGTGCAACTGTGCAGGTCCAACCTCACCACCACTTTTCCCTGTTTGAGTAAGCAGCTGTTCATGCTGGTTTTGGGAGGGTGGCTCCATTGCATCGCATGTGCTGCCACTGATGTGGCCCTTACGACCAGTAGTTATTGATAGCCTAATCCTCTATGAATTTCTCTAATCCCCTAGTAAAGCCAACCAAGTTGGTTTTCATCACTACACTTTGTGTAAGTGGATTCTGTGCAATGTGAGAAGAATTATTTCCTTCTGACTGTCCTGAGTTTCTTACTGTTCAGCCTAATGGGATGATTCTGGGTTCTAGCATTATGAGGGGAGAAGATAAACTCATTTCCCACTTTCTCAGCACTATGTGCAATTGTATACCCATTTATCATGTCCATTTGCCTTTTTGTGCAAAATCCTTTTTTATGTATGCAGAACAGTTGGTCATTCCTCCACAAAGAACTGAATAGTAAAAGAAATTCCAATAACTGCTAAATATCAGCATGAGTCACTTTGGAAACTTTTAGATAAAACTCATTTGACCATCTCTAAAATATTTGGTGTGATGTTGCTGCTGTTTTATAATATAGAACAACTATATTTATTCCACTGTTAAAAAACAGAAAAGGGATAAAATAGCACAAAATGAGAAAGGATATTTTGTATTTTGTTCGAACCTGTTTGGTTAAATGCTAGTGTGTGCCGGATCATGGCCTTAGTGATTACATTGGTTAATTAATGTTTATTATTTTAGTGATAGCAATTGCTTGCATGTCACATTGAATATAATTTTGCCAGAAAAGCCACCTAGAAGTTTTTTGTTACTTAGTTTAACAAGAGAAAAAGAGTTACTGTTAACTTGGTGGCCTTTGTTAAGAGTACATTACTTCAGAAATATCTTGCTTTTCTAATACAGTAACCCAATATATTTTATATCACGTGCTTTTATTTGCATAGAGTATGTACTCATTATTAACCTTTCAGCCATATTCTCTATTTAAAAAAAAAAAAAACTATACAATGCCAATTTTTTTTAAAAAAATACTCTGGAGGTTAAAATAGCAAGTGCTGTATACAATATGCCCTTTCCCCTTCCTTGAAGCATAAAAAACCTATTTGTACTTGAACTGAGACACCAGTGTAGTTGCTTATTAAACCACTAAAGCTACACAAGCTAGAGGAAAGTCTAAGAATCAGGGTTTCACACACTGTCTGCATGGATTGTATAATCTCAATAACACAATTGTGTTCTGTTTGGCAATTGTGTCAAATGAAGAAATATGCTATTGGGAATCTAGTAATGACAAAAACAATAATGAGCCATATGGCAGATTGTTTATATTTCCCCAGGGCATGCAATAGCTATATTTCTGACATACACACAAAGACTGTTATAGAATACTGTCTTTTCAAGTGAAGAAATAAAAAAGAGCAGATTGTGAAAAAGCAGATTACTGACAGTTTTCTTTGTAACTTAAAAACAGAAAGCATTATTGAAATGAAACCAGTTGAGCAGATCTAAGAGAGTTGCATTTGGCCTCAATATTTTTGGTGAGAGGAAGCATACACACCAGTGCTATGTCCTTCTATACAATCTTTGAAGCAAAGAGAGTCAAGGCTGAAGAAGCTTTATGATAGCTGCAGGCAGATGAACCCAGAGGGATGTTTCACAGCTAACCTCACAAACGTAACTTACACAATGAAGGTGCTGGAGAAACAAAGCCAGCAACTGCCTTTAAAGTTGCATCTCAACTGCTATCTTGAATATTTGGTCTGAAAATAATAACAGCAACAATTGTTATTTGGGGTTGAGTTTCATTCAGCCCTTTAGAACAGATTTGGGGGGAGTGTGGGTCATGTGGGCGAGAGCAGGGCCGGATTTAGGTTTGATGAGGCCCTAAGCTACTGAAGGTAATGGGACCCTTTATATGTCCAGCTGTCCTTTGTCAACAACAAATTGTTGCTGTTTTTTGTGTTGAATATATGCTGTAGGGTACTGTATTTTTCGCCCCATAGGACGCACTTTCCCCCCTCCAAAAATGAAGGGGAAATGTGTGTGCGTCCTATGGGCCGAATGCAGGCTTTCGCTGAAGCCTGGAGAGTGAAAGGCACCGACCCCTCTCGCTCTCCAGGCTTCAGGAACCTATCTGCAAGCCTTGCAAGCCCGGTGGGAGTTCCCGCGGGCTCACAAGGCTTGCGGGCGGCAGCCTGCAGCCCGAAGCACGGGGCGCCCTCCGGAGGGTGCCCTGTGCTTCGGGCAGGTGTGCGCAAGGCTTGGGGCAGCAGCCGCGGCTGGGGGGGATTTTTTTTTATTCATTTCCCCCCAAAAAACCGAGGTGCGTTCTATGGGCCGGTGCGCCCTATAGGACGAAAAATACGGTAATTTATGGACCTAATAGTTATCCAAAGCCATTTTATTTGTTTTTTATGTATACCCAGTTTTTTTCCTTTAAAATTTTTGGGGCCCCCCAAGAGAGTGGGTCCCTAAGCTATAGCTTGTTTAGCTCATACGTAAATCCGGCACTGGAGGGATGAGGAAGAGGGAGTTCTGTGGCGTTAAGCATAAATCCTTGCTCTGACAGGGCATAGTTGGATACTGCCCAGTACTGATATACCTTGCCCTCCTTTTGCAGTAGCAATACTTTGGGCATCTTACAAGCTGTTAAAATTACCAAATAAACAAACCCCAAAAGAATAAACTACTAAAATATAAAGAGAGACAAGTGCTGAGGATAAAAACTTCTCAGGCAGGAGTCTAGTCCACTAAACACTATTGAAAATGGCAGGCCAAAAGCCTGCCAGAATGATCGCTCCCCGCATAAAACGGGGGGGGGGGGCCTTTGCATGGACGCGCACAGCCCCTGGATCTGGAGCGGCTCCATCAGCATAGGCTTGGCTTTGCCTTCTCTCAGGTGGGAGGTCTCCGCCTACCTCAGTTAGTTGTCCAATCCCACCTGGGGGAAGCGTTGCCAAGGAGACCAGGCCAGGTAGGGGAGGGATAACCTGCCCACACAATAGAGGGAGGCTCTTACCTGGGAATCCTCACTTGGCTCCAGAGTCAAGGCATTCCAGAAAAGAAATGCCTTGACTAACTGACAAGAAAAGCGAGAGAGAGAGAGAGAGAGAGAGAGAGAGAGAGAGAGAGAGAGAGGTCCAATCCGACCTCCACTGTCAGTTCAGACAAGGGGCTCTTTTGCACCTCAACTGACAGGGCACCCCCCAATGTGTATAAAACATAGTTCCCCTGATGTACTTTTTATTTTACATCAGAGTGTCCTAGGCCTTGTTCCCATGTGAGAAAATGGTCTCCTTCTTACCCATGATATTTGCTCAGTTTTTTTAATTCTCAGAGGCCTATGGATAAGAGTATGAATTATCCACTATGAGTCTAGCATTAAACTGATCCACTTCACTAGAAGCTGTCAAGAGCCATCAGTCAATAGCCTGCTTGGGCCTGTATCCCAAGCTAGTCACTGAGTCGGCTTGTGGGATTTATCAGATGCCACTTTTTAAGATGAGTCAAGCAGCATAAAATATGCAACAGTGTGCTTAACAATACCTGTTGTCAGTAGAGTTTGTCATTTGACTGGCATCGATTATTTGGCACTGTGTGAGTGAAGTTTATCTCATTTGTGTCATATTAGTAACTAGTGGTTCTACTAAGAATAGACAAAACAATAATATTTAGTTTTCAATTATTTACATTGATTTGTTAACACTATAGTGGTTTTTTTAAAAAAAAAAATTAAAATTAAGCAAATTTGCAATGTACGGTAACTGGGCCAGATTCAACTAACTAGGTGTGCTTGTGGGAGTCAGCACAGCAAGTCCTGATAATGCAATGGGACTTTCTCCTCTTTCTTCCCTCTGTGCATCCTGCACCCCCCCCCAAAAAAACCCCTCCCCTCTGCTCTCCCTAGAACACTGTCAGCGCAAGCTCTCCTTCCCCCTCTACAAAGTAGTTGGAAGAGCACGGTGTTTAATTCCTCCTGCTGCTTCTCAGCTTTTCAGTAATTAATACAGTTAGTTTGGTTTTATCTGCATAGTAGCCATAGGCCTTAACAGAAATTCAAGACCCAATGTACGCATCTACGGAGACCTAGTTTTCACACAAAGAAAATTTCTATCCATGGTATTCATGTCCATATTTACAGTGTTACAGTTTCATTCTCAGACTTCTTTGGGTTGCTGAACCGTTGAGTGACTGGGATGAACTGAAATGACAGCTCTATAACAATATGGCTGTAGTGGAATCCCCTTTTGTAAGGGTGGCAGGAAACAAACGGCAGTATTGACAAGACCAAATTGTCCCAGAGTTGAGTTTGTGCCAACAGCTACTGCCTCTGAAATTACTGCCTTTTTACTTCTTCAGCCAAGGTGGCTCCTGGAAGTCTATTTGCTTTAAGAACTGTATGCTGCTAACACATGTAGTACATTCTGACCATGATTCCACTAAAGAGGTAGTACCTAGACGGCAAGCAGGCAGTCTTACCTTTCTCCTTGACTTCTATATAAGCTCTGAGCATCAGCATATTATGATATTAACTACTAAGGGAAATTGATGTGGGGTTTGTGTTTTCCTCCTGAGATATAGAGGCTCCAAGTACAAATAAAAAACAGCTGACCCCTCACAGGCTAGTCCCAATTCCTCCTGCCCCCCTGCCACTGCTATTTGTAATTAAAAACAGAGGTATAGTCATTCATTTCCATTGTAAATGGTAGTTTGCCCTAAGCCTGGAAACCAATGCTAATATTACAATAATATTGACTGCCAGTTTGTGTTCTTTTGTTCTTTTTGCTGGTGACCTGTTTCTGCAAATTATAATCCATTTCTTTTAATTGTGATATGTAGACATTGAAACAGTTTGTTTTTAAAAAGTGGGAAATAGATATCATATCTACCAATATACTTGTACTTATTTCCTGTGTTTAGATGTAGCCACAGTAATCCTAATACCACAATGACTAGAACGTATAGCTGAAAGCGCAGCCCTCTGTAAATCATCGTGTATCAAAATGAAATATACACATCCTACAGGATGCTACTACAACTCTAAATTCCTTCCTGTTAGCAATATGCATATATTTTTTAAAGTTTTTGTGCTGCACTAAGCATTGTCCATGGAACTTCACTATTGTGAAATACACTGCAGTATAAAACAAGTAGGTTATCACCAATAATTATTATTTTTCTAAATTGTTACATGTAAAAAACGTTCTATAGTCATAGAGACTGTGGGTGTTTCCAGCTCTGGCAGCACTTAGTCCTGGCCTATTCTTATTTGGTCATTGCAAGCTGTATGAGGAATTGCACTTTTCTTTTCACATATTGAGAGTTATAGCTATCTCTCTTTCTCTCTCTCTCTCTTTCTCTTTCTCTTTCTCTCTCTCTCTCTCTCTCTGCTTTCTTCTACATTCCACAGAGGGTGTCAAACAACTGTGTGGATGCCAAAGGAACAATTAACCAGAGTATGCCATTTTTTATGCCATTTGTTCCAGATCAATTTTAAAAAATAATTTCTGAAGTGCTCTTTAAATTTCTAAGCTATCGTTGATACTTTGGCATTAAGGAGGAAACAGTAAAAATGGGGGAGGGGATTCATGTGTTGATAAAATGGTGTTAACTGGAAAGGCTCTGTGTTTGCGTGTGCGCACACACTGTTCTTATTTAGTTTTTTAATATGTGCTAAAGTACTTTAAAAAATTAAGCACTATTGCTTAAGTATTTCAAATTATTTAAGGCAAAAGATTGATAATGAAATGATAATTTTAAAAAGTATGGCTAAAATGGCACACACTTGGCACCATTTGGATAGGTGCTAAACTGGAATGGCTTGGTGTCTATACTACCTAGTAAGCACCTTCCCATATGCAATCTTGATATTCAACAGAGAATGGGCCTCTTGAAATTGTCCTGAGTTTGAATTGTTTTGGGCCCACAGAGACAAGTTATTAGCAGCTGATCCCTAGCCTGGAACTTTGTATCTGGTGACATGCCAAAGCTTAGGCTAGGAATTTCCCCCAAATGCATATTGTAGTGATCGGTGATGATGAGTGCAGAGCCATTTCAGTTTTCTGTTTGTAAGTGTTTAAATTCCACGTTTTATGCATTTTGCAAATGCAGTTTTTAAAACTGATGTTTGTCATCTTAAGCCTAAGGGATAGGGTGGGTGTGAAATCAAACTAAATGGTATCATAATTCCATATAATATTTAATCATTAACAATAGCTCTTTACAGTGTGTTTATGTCTAATACATTATTGTTACATTATGCATTTCTCATCTCTCTCTCTCTCTCTCTGTGTGTCTGTAATATTACAGTCCTTCATGGCTTAAGAGTGAACAACATGATACACCCAGAGCCAAGATCATATCCCCTTCTGTTTTATTACTTGTTTGACAGAGCACCACCTTGTGGACAATAAAAAGCTACTGGTAAAAGTCAGTTAAGATCATCACCACTCTGCAGCTGGTATATTTTTTTTAACTATTTCAGAAATGATTCTGTACATAATATTCAATATTAAGTAGCAGAGCTATACGATGAGGCTATGTTAGTCTTATTTGAACTCCGGTTCTTGAAGCCATGTACCGCTGTTCCTATATGAGATGACAAAAGGCTGAAAAGCTACAAAAATGGAGAGAACTCTGCAAACATAAAACAAGCCGATTAGTTCTAGAGGACAAAACTGAAAGTTATTAACAATTAAGAGGCATTTGAGTTCCTTTACATTGTACATTTTTCACTAAAGCCTTTCCCAGAAGACCTACACAATGGTAATTTTGTTCCTCTAATTACTAATAAGTTAGAAGCCTTGTTTATGTCTGGCTTATCAATCTTAGTCAACCTTTTGGCTCCTTGTCATGTTGCATCAGGTCTAGTATGGCAAGGTATATAGACAAAATCTTTATATTTTTATATACCTGTGGAAAATAATATTGCATATACCTATACTGGTCAGTGGTACTACTCACCACTGTTCATGGCAGTGTTCAGCCCTCTGTAAAGCTGAACAGGAATTACCCGTTTATTAAAAATCCAGACCGTTATGAAATCCAAGGAATTGCCGGGGAAATAGCCTATGTCAATATGTCAGGGCCACAGTGTATTATGGCTTGCTCTTGGAGTGGCTGGGACTTTGGGGGGTATTTGTATTGGCTCTTCTTCAATGACTATTGGGTTTCCTGTTGGGTTGGTGGTATTTTTCCTGCATGAATAATTTTCCTTTACACCAGACTCTGAGTGTTGTTTAAGGTTTTTGATACGCTGCTACAGTTTAGTTGTATTAACTTTTCAGATGTCAGATTTTTCAAAGTACAAGTAGTTTTACCATTCAAACAGCAATTGAAATCCTGTTCACATTTACTTGGGAGTAAATCAGCAATCATGTTTTCCTTCTGGGAGCTCAGAGGAGATGCTCATGAGTCTTTTAAAATCAGCTATGAAGAGGCTTGAGTTGTCAACCAAACTTCCATGGTAGTGAGACCAAACTGGACATGGTAGTGGGCCAAACTGGACATGACAAGAAATCAGTGATTGCAATTTTTATGTAAAAGGTATAAAATTAAAAACAGCAGCTCCTGCAAGCCTAGGCCTGAATTAAAACTGCAGCACGGGGGGGCGGGGCTTAAATCCTTCTTAAGATGATATTTGCTATGAAGGGGGGTGAACTGGAGTTATGTTAGGAAGTCCCAGGAGGTCTGAGCCTAAGTACAGTAAATAAAAAAGTCATCAAGTGTGCTAAGCCCTCTATGGAGCCCAATTGTGCTTTTTCTTTTGCAGCCTGCTTGCTGGGCCAGGTGTCCAAATTGTAAGGTGTACCCTGTGGATCAGATGTTGTGTGTTAGGCCAGAGAATTAGCTAGCAAGATTGCCACAGTCATATGTTTTGGTTGTGGGACATCTTTGAGAGAAGGCAGCTTTTTGTTAGTAAGACAGCTTGGAGGAAAGGGTTTACCCCCATCCCTTAATTGCCAGTCTGGAATGGGGCATGAGTGTGTTCTATAGTTTTATTGCCAGTTATACCTCACCATATCTATCTATCCATGAATTATCTCTAACAAATTCAATATAAAATGGACAATGACTTACCATACAAACACAAGAACTGATATAAACTCATTATTTCCATATTCACATTCATTGCACTTTTGTTTAATAAGTAGATGTATCATGTGTTTGACCTTACATGCTGCTTGTGCCTGAGACCTTTGACATGCATGGGACATTCTGGGTCTCCTCAGAGTAACATTGTGGTTTTGCTGGCCTGCAAAAGTAGGAACGCTTTTCTTAGCTACAGACATTACTGTTGCCTTATCTTACCAGTGTGGGCTTACTAGGTGGGCTATGCTGTATTTTACAGTGCAACCCTAACCATGCCTATTCAAAATAAAAAAATTCCTTCCAGTAGCACCTTAAAGACCAACTAAGTACTTAGTACTAAGTACTTAGTTGGTCTTTAAGGTGCTACTGGAAGGATTTTTTTTATTTTGACTATGGCAGACCAACACGGCTACCTATCTGTAACATGCCTATTCAGAAATTAATCCTATTGAGTTTGATAGGGTTTACTTCCAGGCAAATGGGACTAGGAATGCAACCATAGACTGCAATCCCTGATCTTCTAGGCTAGTAATGTTTTTACTGCTGAGGTATTGTGTCTCAGCAATGCCATTCATCTTTCCCTGCCACCTTCTTCACTCCTCCACAGATTCCCAGGTACTCACACAGAGGAATAATACATTGTAGGTGATGCAGTTGCTTCTGTATTTCCATATAGAGATTTCCCATCCTATCAGCGTCCCCGCTGATTATTACAGCCCGATGAATTCAAGTGTGTTTGGGAGTTGCAAAGGCTCCCCTATGGATCTGTGTGATAAAAGCTCTAGAAAAGGTTGCTCCCTTTAGGGTGGTCTGTAGCAGCAGTAAACTGGTAATGAAAATATTAACGAGAGACTTGATCACTTCTTTTGAGCCAAGCACAACATAGCCATAACAGCTGCAGGCTCCAACTGTTTTCAACTGTCAGGCCCGCTCAGCCTGTTCCATTCCAACAATCACAGCAGCGACGGCTGTGGAACATACCATTTACAACAACTCTACCTCTACACCAGCCAGGAGGAAGCCATGCTGAGCACTAGATCCCTTATGGCTACACTGCTGGTTCTGGTGCCAGTCACAGGGTCTCCTGTTCTGGGCCATCTGCTTGTCCTTTGGGAAGTGTGGCCAGGTGAGAGGAAGGCATAGAGTCACAGCTGGGAATGGGGTTTGCGAAATGAAACTAGGGGGCTCCTTCCTTGCTCACTCTGTCCCTGGTATTTGAAAGGAAAAAATGGGAGGACTGTGTGGTATGGGCTTGAAGTCATGGGTAGCATTTATTTGGTGGGACTGAGGTTTTAGGGGCCTGCCCTCAACGCAGTAAGCATGGCAGGGGTATATATTGACTTCAATACCTTCTCCAAGTTTCATAGGCACTGCCATTTCCCAACAATATAAATCTAGAGTCACTCTGACTTTCAAACCTGAGAATTAAAGGAAACTTTATATTTCAGACATAACAAAAATCATTATCCGTTAGATACCGCTGCCAGACCCATTGTGGAATTCACATAGATACAAAGTCAAATCTGAATTAAACAAACAAGAAAAAAACCAATAGTAATTCTGAGATGTCTCAAATGAATCTACATTAAATTACCAGTGTGTTTATCCTTTATGTTTCCTACCAAATAGGGAACTGCTGGCAGTTCCAATCTCCTTATAGGCAGGCTTTCCTCTTGATTTGGGTACAGTGGTGCCCCGCAAGACGAATGCCTCGCAAGACGAAAAACTCGCTAGACGAAAGGGTTTTTCGGTTTTGTGTTGCTTCGCTAGACGAATTTCCCCATGGGCTTGCTTCGCAAGACGAAAACGTCTTGCACTTTTTTTAAAAAGCCGCTTGAAGAGGCGCAGTTGCGACGGACCGTGCTTCGCAAGACGAAAAGCATAGCAAGACGAAAAGACTCGCGGAACGAATTATTTTCGTCTTGCGAGGCACCACTGTATATTTTAATGCCTGCTGTGATAGCTGATTAGAAATATAATCTGTTGTAACTTCCCTCAGTGTCTAACCCATAGGTAGGCAAACTAAGGCCCGTGGGCCGGATCAGGCCCAATTGCCTTCTGGATCCGGCCCACAGATGGTCCAGGGATCGCCGCAGGGATTGCCAGCACACGAATACTTTCCCTCTCCCTCACATGGCGGCAGTGGCGGCACCTTCTACCTCCCTCCTGATTTCTCCCCTCCCTGCCTAGAAGAGGAAGGGGGCTGGGCTTCGAGTGGCTGCCATTTTAACCAGCCCCTCTCCGGAGCCCTTTCACGCGCCGCTCATCATCCCTCCACTGCCACCAGCCCCTGCCACTCGTAAGACACAGGTAAGCAGCCACTGGAGCTCATGGTGCTCTTGCATCCCCCCCCCAAATATATATAATCCGGCCCCCCACAAGGTCTGAGGGACAGTGGACTGGCCCCCTGCTGAAAAAGTTTGCTGACCCCTGGTCTAACCTGTGACACTCCAGATGTTGTTGGATTACAATGCCCATCATCCCAGGCCATTGTCTGTGATTGGCTGAGACTGATGGGAGTTGGAGTCCATCAACAGCAGGAGGTCCACTGCCTAAGGCTGTAATCCTGGTGCCACTTGGTTGGGAGTGAATTACATTGAATTCAATAGGAATTACTTCTGAGCAGACATGGCTTGGATTGCACTGGGCCATGGGGTTGCAGTAAGGGGTGTGGCAGATTGGGGGTCACGATGCCTCGCTACTTCCCCAGCTCCAGCAGCATGGTAAGCTGTAGCAATTCTTCTTTTAGCAGGGGGGCTCTGCCTCACCACATGCACCATTAGTGGTTACTGGTCTTATTGGTGAAAGGGATGCTGAGGGGAAAAGTCCCCCTTTTTGCATAGCATCTAAAACAGGCGCTTCATGGAGACCCTGTCTAGGCACCGTGTCTCTGTGTCAAGCTACACTATGATGTATGACAAAGAGAGACAGAAGGCATCATGTGGCTTTTACAGTTATGACAATCCTAGTCCTTATCAGTTGTTGTCATTTTAGTTTTTTATTTATACTTTTCAAATTTATACATTTCATTAGTTTTACAATCAATTTGACATTCCAAAATTTGACTTCCTTCCCCCTCTTTCTGTGGTTTTTAAATTTTATTTCTTAATATCTTCTGCATATCCAAGTTCATTTAATTTACTCATGTAATTATCTACTGTAAATATATACTCTTATAAAACTGCAGGTTATGACACTAATCCTCCTAATGTTTTTTTTTTATCTGTTTACAATTTATCTGTAAATATTCAACAAACAATTTCCATTCTTTTATAAAAAGTTTGTTATCTTGATTTCTTATTCTTCTGGTAAGTTTCGCCATTTCTGCATATTCCATAAGTTTTTGTATCCATTCTTCCTTTACTGGGACTCTTGTTTCTTTCCACTTATAGGCAAGTAACATTATTGCTGCTACAGTAGCAAACATAAATAAATTTCTGTACAATTTAGGTAGTTAGAATCATAGAATCATAGAATAGAATCATAGAATCATAGAATCATAGAATCACAGAATCATAGAATCATAGAATCATAGAATCATAGAATCATAGAGTTGGAATAGACCACAAGGGCCATCGAGTCCAACCCCCTGCCAAGCAGGAAACACCATCAGAGCACTCCTGACATATGGTTGTCAAGCCTCTGCTTAAAGACCTCCAAAGTAGGAGACTCCACCACACTCCTTGGCAGCAAATTCCACTGTCGAACAGCTCTTACTGTCAGGAAGTTCTTCCTAATGTTTAGGTGGAATCTTCTTTCTTGTAGTTTGGCTCCATTGCTCCGTGTCCGCTTCTCTGGAGCAGCAGAAAACAACCTTTCTCCCTCCTCTATGTGACATCCTTTTATATATTTGAACATGGCTATCATATCACCCCTTAACCTCCTCTTCTCCAGGCTAAACATGCCCAGCTCCCTTAGCCGTTCCTCATAAGGCATCGTTTCCAGGCCTTTGACCATTTTGGTTGCCCTCCTCTGGACACGTTCCAGTTTGTCAGTGTCCTTCTTGAATTGTGGTGCCCAGAACTGGACACAGTATTCCAGGTGAGGTCTGACCAGAGCAGAATACAGTGGCACTATTACTTCCCTTGATCTAGATGCTATACTCCTATTGATGAGGCCCAGAATTGCATTGGCTTTTTTAGCTGCCGCGTCACACTGTTGGCTCATGTCAAGTTTGTGGTCAACCAAGACTCCTAGATCCTTTTCACATGTACTGCTCTCAAGCCAGGTGTCCCCCATCTTGTATTTGTGCCTCTCATTTTTTTTGCCCAAGTGCAATACTTTACATTTCTCCCTGTTAAAATTCATCTTGTTTGTTTTGGCCCAGTTTTCTAATCTGTCAAGGTCGTTTTGAAGTGTGATCCTGTCCTCTGGGGTGTTAGCCACCCCTCCCAGTTTGGTGTCATCTGCAAATTTGATCAGGATGCCCTTGAGTCCATCATCCAAGTCGTTGATAAAGATGTTGAATAAGACCGGGCCCAAGACAGAACCCTGTGGCACCCCACTAGTCACTCTTCTCCAGGATGAAGAGGAACCATTGATGAGCACCCTTTGGGTTCGGTCAGTCAGCCAGTTACAAATCCACTGAGTGGTAGCATAGTCAAGACCGCATTTTACCAGCTTCTTTGCAAGAATATCATGGGGCACCTTGTCAAATGCCTTACTGAAATCAAGGTAGGCTATATCCACTGAGTTCCCTTCATCTACCAGGCTTGTAATTCTGTCAAAAAACGAGATCAGGTTAGTCTGACATGACTTATTTTTCAGAAATCCATGTTGACTATTGGTGATCACAGCATTCCTTTCTAGGTGCTCACAGACTGTTTTCTTAATGATCTGCTCCAGAATCTTCCCTGGTATTGATGTCAGACTGACTGGGCGGTAATTATTTGGGTCCTCTCTTTCCCCCTTTTTGAAAATAGGGACAACATTTGCCCTCCTCCAGTCTGCCGGGACTTCGCCTGTTCTCCAGGAATTCTCAAAGATGACTGCCAGTGGTTCTGAGATCACATCTGCCAGTTCTTTTAATACTCTTGGATGCAGTTCATCTGGCCCTGGAGACTTGAATACATCTAAACTAGCCAAGTATTCTTGTACTATCTCCTTAGTTATTCTGGGCTGTGTTTCCTTTGCTGAATCATTTGCTCCAAATTCTTCAGGTCGGGCATTGTTTTCTTTATCGGAGAAGACTGAGGCAAAGAAGGCATTGAGGAGTTCAGCCCTTTCTGTGTCCCCTGTTTGCATTTCACCATCTTCTCCTCTGAGTGACCCCACTGTTTCTTTGTTCTTCCTTTTGCTACGAACATACCCATAAAAGCCTTTTTTGTTGCTTTTAACCTCTCTAGCAAGCCTGAGTTCATTCTGTGCTTTAGCTTTTCTGACTTTGTGTCTACACGTGCTGGCTATTTGTTTGAATTCCTCTTTGGTGGTTTCCCCCCTTTTCCATTTTTTGTACACATCCTTTTTTAATCTTAACTCAGTTAAAAGTTCTTTAGATAGCCACCCTGGCTTCTTTAGGCACCTTCCATGTTTCCGTCTCATGGGGAATTGCCTGACGTTGTGCTTTTACTATCTCCCTCTTAACAAACTCCCAGCCATCATGAACTCCCTTTCCTTTTAGTATTACTGTCCATGGGATCTCACCCAGCACTTCCCTAAGTTTTATGAAGTCGGCTTTCTTAAAGTCAAGAAATTGAGTCCTAGTATGCTTGGCTGCTCCTTTCCGCTGTATAGTAAACTTCAGAAGAGCATGATCACTTGCGCCTAATGATCCTTCCACTTCTACCCCAGTAACCAGCTCATCAACATTGGTTAGGACCAGATCTAAAATGGCTGTTCCTCTTGTTGCTTCTCCCACTTTCTGGACAATGAAGTTGTCTGCAAGGCCAGTGAGGAATCTGTTTGGTGAGGAATATAGTTCTGTCCCTATAATTCCTAAAAGAAAAGCTTCTGGGTTTTTTAAATAAAAGTTATTTTGATCATCCTTTTCAGTTCATTATATATCATTTCCCAGTAAGCTTTAACCTTACTACAAGACCCCCACATATGGACTAGTCCTTAGCAGTTGTGATGATACATAATGCCACTATAAATTTACGAAAGTCTGCCATACTGTAAAGTTTTCTGCGCTGAGGGAGTTGTTCATAAACCCTGTCCTAAAGAACTGTGCACTGGCAAAAATAGCTTTATACGTAACTGAGCTTTAGCCTTATAATAACTAGAACTTGGTGCAGCTTAAAATGTTTTAATTAAATTAATGTTGTTTGCTTTGTTGCAGGACACGTACTAGAGTATCAACAAGTATCAGTACCAGCGGCAAAAAATTGTTCATGCAAAACATCAGGAAATGTGATCTTAGACCAGTCAACGCAGAAAAGGGGCATCAGAAATTACAGCAGCTTCAGAACAAATTTGAAAACATCTAGGAAGAATGCTTACAGGAACTATCAGCATAAAATCTTGCTAAAATATGTAATATTATATAAAGGAAATCCATATCCAATTACAGATGGAAGCATAAGTGTACACATTTCAAGAAAACATCTAGGAAGAAGTGAACTAATTCTGAGAAGAAAAAGTTATTTAAGACACATACTCAGGAATATTCTGAACAGAAAATGTGGTGGTTATGAAGTAAAAGCGAATTGGCACAGTATTTTGAATGGTGCTAGAAAGAAATCTGAAACTAAAAGAAAGGAGCAATTGCAAATCACATACTTTGAAAATAGGCACAATTCCATAAGAGCTGGGTCACTATTGGGTTATATAGCATGTCAAACAAATATGATGTTAAACGTTGAAGAAGCATATTTCCAAAAAGATCAGGAAGGTTTAGAAAGTATGGTGATAAAGTTAGTAAAACCACAGATACCAAGAGAAAAAGTGCTTACTGAAGCTGAGGTACTACGAAAGAAAAAATCTAAAAATAACAGTAATAGAATATTCACTTCTGTCAACGAAAGGGTCTTTTCTAAAGAGAACACAAATATTTACAATAAAGAACAATTCAGAATGACTGATGGGAAGAAAATATTAAATGTAGAATGGAGCAGCCCATATATGGGATTTGAAAAATATGGCCAGTTCTCTAAAAGTTTTCTGCGGGGGACAAGCTTTCCTATCAGAGAAAATATCAAGTTGCAAAAATGGAAAACAAGAACTAAAAATTATATGAATGCAAATGAGAAGTTTCCGTTTATACATGCATTTACTTACCAAAGAAGTAGTGCCAGCAAACAGAAAATATTCTCAGGACATGAACCTGTAATGCCCAACATTCAACAAATAAAGGAGTCTGCATTTCAAATAAAAATGTACAGAAGCAAAAAATTAATGAAATTAGTCAAGTGGCTCAGAGCTAAAGAAAATAAAACTGGGGAAAATGGAATAGAAGTTTTATCAACAATTTACTATGTGCAGCCTTCCTTAATGAGTCCTACCTTTCCAGCCATTAAAACTGCTGTGGGTATGAAGAATGAAGTATTTACTTCAGAAATGGATGAAGCAAAGGCATCAATCTACATGACAAAAATGCTGAAATATCTCATGCAACCCTCAAAGAGAATAAAAAAGAAATACTTGAGTGTTGCTCATAAGGGATTTAGAATTTCGCCTCTAAAAGCACTCATGGTAAGAAAGCATCTTGATACGGAAGAGAGTTTACCAATCTTGTTATATCTCTTTAAACACATTTTTAAAGGTCCATCGGTTGTTGAAAGAACGAAACGATCGGCAAAAGCAGAAACGGTACCAATATCTGTAGGTAGGTTTACGCTGCTGTTATTTATGCTATAATTTACATGTAGAATAGAAATGATATTTTTTAAGAGTTAAGGCTGTAACATTTAATTGATAGCAAGCTTGGGAGTTAGGAATCTGTGACTCCAGATGTTGTTGGACTGCTGCTCCCATCATTGGTAACTGTTAAGTTGTGGGTGAACATATCAGACAACAAAGCTTTCAAACAGCTCTTGTTTATTCACAGGCCAGGGCAAAACTGAACTGAAGGGCTCAGTCAGCCTGCTTACATAGAGCTCCAGTACCACGTTACTGTAACAACTTTCTAAAACTATCCAATCACTGAACGCCACTTTCGATCCTTCATTTGCATAACTATCTACAGTATCCCCCTGCTGGCCCAGGGTGAGAACTTCAGTACATAACACTAACCATTGACCATGCTGGCTGGCGCTAACCTACTCCTTAGTTAGAGGCATAGCTTTAAAATGTATCCTGATTTTTAAAAGCGTCCCTGAGTAATTGGGCAATGCATTTCCCTCCCAAATGTTAAACATTTTTAATATGAGTACTTATACAAAAGTGAAGATGGCACTTTAGAAAGGTCATTCCCTCTTACACAGGAAATGCCTCTTTTGAGATGGTACTGCAGAATATGTATCCATTATCCAAAACACTAAGGCATGGGCGTAGTCAAGGTGGGGGACTTCACAAATATTATTGAAAATCATTGAAAGTACTCAATTATCTGAGGTTCTTCCCCGCCCCCCCAGCAGAAGCCTGCCCCCCATGTCCTATTTAGGGGTATTTTACTTTGGCTGCCCACCCCAACGAAAATCATGGCAATGCTCTTGCACTAAGGAAGTATTTTCTGCTTCATAATAAATGTTTAATAATGCAAACTTATGCAGATTTAATAGATTAATAAATTAAAACCAGCTTGATTGATCAGCTGAGATTTCTTTAAACATAGGACAGTCCTACAAACCATGTTTTCTTTATATTTAAAATATTTTTATTTGGGGAAGTGAAGCCAAAGTTGTGAAAGGCTCTTCTGGCCCCTTATTAACCTTCATATATTTAGGGAAGGATGTCATACTTCCAACAGGTTTTAAGTATTGATAAGTTATCTTCTCTGACTGCTGGTTTTGCTGAGGCCGCTGCCTTTGTTGTCCGTTGTGCTCACTTTTGTCCTTGTTTTGCTCTGGCAGTGCTAAATTAATGTTAAGTTTGTTTTTCTTTTCTTTGCTGTTTTTTTAAATATTGCCTTGAGGACTCTTCTTAGTTGGGAAATGTCTTGTAAATGTTAACACAAATAAAAAATAAATATAAATAAGAATTGTATTCAAGGATTTCTAGTCTGACACCAAATTCTAAACATCTGTGCTTTCTCTTTTTGGCATATCAGTAAATTGTTACATACTGTATATGAAGTTGCATAAATATAAGAGTTAGTATGCCCCATACTGCTGATTGCACTAGATTGTGGCCTGAGTAATAGAGCTTGTATAATCTTGGAGGCCTTGGAAGATTCTGTAAGGCTGATATCACTCAAAATGGAAGGAACATAATATTGAGCCTTGCAATTTCTGAGTTCCTTGCTGGTTACAGGGCCCTGTTTATGGACTTCTGCTACAGACCTTAGCCTTAGTCTCTGAAGTTCTAGCTACTGATATGATAGATTTGCTGGAGATGGAGTAGACAAACATCATCATCATTATTATTATTTCATTCATGAAACACTTCCCATGAGTCATCCTGCAATGGCAAGTCATCTTGCCTTGAGTGATTCTGTACTTTTTTTTACAATCCATAAGTGTTTTATTGGTAATATCTTAAGCCTTGTTAGACAGACAGGCCTGCAATCTGGCAAAAACACGGAAACATATCCTTAATTAATTTTCTATTCTCCTGCTCACTATGTTGTGTCACCTTGGGAAGTGCTGGTTCTATTATGTGTCTAAACAACCTAGTTTTGTTTGTCAGTGAGATGGCAATAATTTGTTGTTGGCATCTGTCTGCCTTGAGAGACAATGGAGTGCGCCTCCGTGGGTGAAGTAAAACCACTGTATTAGCAGCACCAAAGTGACCTCCCTGAGGTGCAAGCTTGAGCAGTGTGTATGGAGGTCCTGGGCTGCCCAGATGGCAAGACCCCACTCTTAGCCTTGCTGATGTGGTTCAAAAGAAAGCAGAGCAATACATTTGTCGCCAGCATGCATTCTGTCATATTGGCAAAACAATCTGTGCCAAATGTATTAAAGTACTGTAGAGGCTGATTTTGAAAATTGTTGAAAAAATACAGCTAGATCTAATATTACTTTTAAATACTCATCTATGTTTTAAAGAGTGGGACGCGGGTGGCGCTGTGGGTAAAACCTCAGTGCCTAGGACTTGCTGATCGCAAGGTCGGCGGTTCGAATCCCCGCGGCGGAGTGAGCTCCCGGCTTTCGGTCCCAGCTCCTGCCCACCTAGCAGTTCGAAAGCACCCCTAAGTGCAAGTAGATAAATAGGTACCACTTTATAGCGGGAAGGTAAACGGCGTTTCCGTGTGTGGCGCTGGTGCTGGCTCGCCAGATGCCGCTTAGTCACGCTGGCCACGTGACCCGGAAGTGTCTCCGGACAGCGCTGGCTCCCGGCCTCTTGAGCGAGATGAGCGCGCAACCCTAGAGTTGGACACGACTGGCCCGTACGGGCAGGGGTACCTTTACCTTTACCTATGTTTTAAACAGAATTTTAAAAGGCCAATGCTGACCAAAGACTCACCATCTATTTTTCTATCCTATGGGCAGAGAGACAAATTACAGAATGAAATGTATACTTCTAAAGTAATCTGTCTCTTGGCCCATAGGGGAAAAATAGATTGTTGTAAAGTAGTGGTGATGGTAATTTAAAGCAGAGGAAACAGCCCAGGAGGAAAGGAGTAAGAGACCCTTCTCTTCCCATTGCTTTTGCTCCTTTCAGCCCTAGATGTATGGCAGAATTTCTGCTAGCTGGGTTTATTTCTGGTACTGGAGTCAAAAGGTCAAAAACACAACTTTGTGAAGGGATTGTTATGGTCAAAAGTGAAGGACAGGGAGAGGTCAGCACCCATATCCCACCTACTTTTAATTGCCCTACGTCACTCTGCTTTACAGCTGTGTAAAGGACCTGCGTTCAGTAACATGGATACGCTGCTATAAATGTCTAATTAGCTTTGCACATTCAAAGTGTCTGGTTTGTGACAGAAGTGTGATTTTTTAAAGAAGAAACACCCACAAAGTAAATGTTGAGTACATACTATTAACTTTCAAAATATTTTTTTCTGTTTAGATGTTTTGACGCATGTAACTTCTGCCCTTATAGCATGTGCCACTATTTTTGGACTAGCTCTGTTTACTTTGGCATTAGCAGCAGGTTACTTGTACTATAATAGAAGGTAGGTTTAAAGGTTTTAGTAGTTCATCTTGTTATATATATTCTAAACAATGTATCTTAAAAATCCCAAAGATCTGAAAGGCACTAAATGTTTCAAGACATAAATAAATAAAAAATAGAGTAATAAAATTAAAAGGTACCAAAAAGACCACAGTGTCGCCACAAATAAAGTCCATTTGGGGTAAGTATTCCACAACCAGGGTGCCACCACTGAAAAGGCTCTCACTCTAGCAGCCACTCTCTGCACCATGTTTGGTGGTGGTATATTGAGAAGGGCATCAAAATATGTTCTTAAAGTTGAGGCAGTTTTATGTGAGGAGGTGATCCTTCAGGTAAACTGACTGCAAGTTGTTTAGGGCTTTTAAAAGTTAATATGGACTGGAAATGGACTGGAAGGACTGACATAATATATTCATACCAGACAGTCACAATTAACAATCCTGCTGTATTGCTTCCACGACAGGGATGTGTGGGGCTTAGGGCAAGGACTGGTTGAGTATCGCACCTCTTACATCTCCATGAACTGGGGAATTTTTATTATTGATGGATTTATTGCATTTATATACTGCCCTTCTGCCAAGGCACCCAAGAGGACTTACAATTTTAAGCTACTAAGACAAATATATATAACGTGGAAATTTTGCCCAGGTGGGGAGATGGACCCTCCAATTGGAGCAGGCCTTGATTTTGTCTTTGCCTGCCTCCCTCCCTCTCCACAGGGCAGGTGGTTCATACCCTCCAACATTTCTCCAATGACATCCCATTTCATAATGATAATTTTACTATTTATACCCCACACATCTTACTGGGTTGCCCCAACATATATGAAAACACAATAAAACATTAAGCATTAAAAAAAACTTCCCTATACAGGATTGTCTTCAGATGACTCGGGAGTTGGACAATTCCATACCCTCCAACTTTTCTCCAGTGAAAATAGGGACATCCTAGGAAAAAGCGGGACATTCCTGGATCAAATCAGAAACTGGGACACCTTCTCTAAATCAGGAATGTCCTTGGAAAATAGGGACAATTGGAGGGTCTGGTGGTGTCCCTTAACCTTGTGGGAGGGGGCAAGGAGGGGGCAGTGTGACTGGGAAAAGGCCACAAGCACAATGTTTTATGGAGAGCCCCTTTGACTATGAGCATACCAAACATTTTAAGTCCCAGGTAGAGAAAGGTTATTATGGCTCCCCACCTCTCTGCCAGAAGATAGTGCACATCTGCCAAACAGATCCAAATAACCCTGGGATTCCATTCCCCGTTACAGGAAAATATACATTTGTGTAATTTGGGGTTCTGCAATTTACCACAACTAGTGCCTTATAATGGTGGCCTCTATTCCTTCCCTCTGCAATGTTGCCAGCTTCCTTTTGAATAAAGATAAAAAGGGAGATAAAAGGGAGTGGAGCAACAGATATAAATTTTGCCCATGAGCACATACCACTTTGGATCCTCTATCCAGAAAAGCAAGAGCACATTCCAGCCACTCAAAAACAAGGAGTCATTGAGGGCCATGGCCTGTGGAGAGTTCTGAAGGCCAGATAGAGAGAAATAGAGGACCACCTTCAGCTCCTAGGCCTTAGGGTTCCCACCTCTGATATATACCAGCAAAGCATTTTTTAAAACCTTGCTGTTTAATTTTATTACATGTTAGTTCTTTAGATTCATGATCTATAGAACCATAATATTTATATATTAAAATGCATTTCAGGCAATTTGTTCCATTTCTTGAAGCTGGTTTGAAAGGCGAAGAATGCAAAAAGGAATGGAAACACACTGCTTCTCAGTGTTGTCCGCCTATTTCTCTTTCACAGAATTTTCATTTTGGACAACCACAGGTAAAATATAATAATGGAAAGTGAACTGTTAATATATGTGGCATTTTTGCACTGGTAATATTTTGAGGCCAAGTTAATCCCTCAAACCGAAACACGTTTGCACTAGTTTAGCAAGGGAGGTCTTTCTGTAAGATGGCAACTCTGAGCCATAGGAAACCAATTACATTGGAGCAGAAGTCTCAGTAGGTGAGTTTCTGCAGAACAGGGGTAGTGGAGATCCACTAGAACAGGAATGCAGAGGCTTCCTGAGTCTCTTACAAGCCAGCTATAAACCAAGCAAGCTACAGTTGAAAGTACTTTATTTTATATCATTTTTAATATAATAATCATGGTGCTTTGATTATAATCTTTCCTTTTATGTCTCACAGGAATCAAGGAAAAATCAAATATTGGCAACAGGTATTAAAACTTTTCTTAAGAGTGCAGTTTGAAAATTTGTTATACTGCTGGCATCGCTTGTAAAATAAAACAAAGTAGAAATCATATAAACTACTAACTATATGGAAATGCATGTTTCCTACTATCAGTTGTCTATTTTTAAAGACTAGAAAAATTAGATTCAGGCAAAACATTTTGCGAAAAGGCTCTTGGTAACAATGTGATATACCCCTACATACAATAATATTGTATGACTGAGGATGCTTAGGCCAGGAAATAAATGTAGGGCAGGAAATAAATGTAACGTTAACAAATAGATGAAACAAACAGATGAAGTCATCATACCATGTTGTATTGTCCATCCACAAGAAGGGGCTCTTACACAGAGACCATGTTGTCTAAAGTGCATGGACTTCCTTATGAGGAACATCTAATCTTGGTCTCTTCACAAAAAAGTGCCAAAAGGAATAAAACAACACTTTCTCCCATTAATACTCAGAACCTGCAGTTCCTTTTACAGCTGCATTTTGTTTGTAGAAATTTAACACTTAAAATACAAGTTTGCAGTATGGAAGAGGGTACAAAAAACCCTATAACGGATTCTAGCTCTTCTGGTCACTTTCAATTACTGTATAGTGAAAATGGTGCTTTTCAGACACACACTGTATGTGCTTTTGAAAAGCTGGCCAATAATCATTATTCTTTAATAAGAGAGTCTTCAATACATCTACCCTAAACTCCAACTTGCAAATTGGAGTATTATGGCCTTGCTACTTTGTTTCATGGCAAGAATCAGTTGAATTGCTTTTGTTGCTTTATTCTTTACTTTTTAAATACGTTTTGATGCCCTTTTATGCTTGTGCATGTTTTCTTATCTACTGCGAGGATCCTTTCAAGGGGCTGAAGATGTGAGATATAAATAATTAACGAATACACAAAAATATTAAAAATTAGTTATACCACAGGAAAAATAGCACATATGCATGGGAGTAGCTGGGGGGGCAGGGGGGGCAGCTGCCCCCCTGAATCAATAAAAATAAATAAAAATACATAGCAAACTGAGGTTCTTTCCCCCAAACAGAAAGCCTGCCCCCCCAATAAATCCTGGCTACGTCCATGCACATGTGTAGAAGGAACTCTGAACTCATATGCGTGTATCAAATACACCAAAATCACTGAAAATCAGGCATCTAAGCAGCACTCCTATTCGCAGAATCTGCTTCTCCTTGACCTTTACTATCTCTCCCTTCCCTTGTGCCACAGCCAAATCCATTCATCAGGGTCTCCCATCTCTTGAGGGAGTCATTTTAGAGGTGTTATGGGGCTGCCAGTGAAAGGAAGGGCTGGTAAAAACAGCTTCTTCTTCTTCTTTTTTTAAATGATATTTATTAAAAGTTTAACAATTACAAAAAAAAGAAAACAAATCCTTCCAGTAGCACCTTAAAGACCAACTAAGTAGTTCTTGGTATGAGCTTTCGTGTGCATGCACACTTCTTCAGATACACACCAGAAAAAAGAACCAGAAAAAAGAAAAAAAGAAAGCAACACAAAATTTAACAAGACATACATTACAATACATAATAAGGAAACCATAAAAAACAATACAACAATATAACCAAAAAAGAACAATAACACTAAAAATCCAATATTCCATATCTTTATCTTTCATTTACTTGTTTCATCGACCTCCTCACACCTCCCTTTTTGTATTCTAGTTCAATTAATTGTTTCAGCAAATTCTTTCCCTCTTTCTCAATTTTTATTCTATAATTTATCTTAACAGTCTAACCTATTTATTAACTCAGCAAATCCTTTCCATCTTTAACTGTATTCTGTCATTAAATTACCTTAATTTATTTTAACCTTATCTTACCATAAAAAACCTTAAAACTTAAAACTTAATACTTATTTATACATAACTCCTTATATCATTTCTACTAAAGCCAAGTAATTTCATTCCAACATTTTTCCTAACACTCATTAATTTTACACTAATTCTCAAAATGAATTTTTAAAAAACTTTCTTCCAATCTTCATCCAACGTCTCTTCTTCCTGGTCTCGGGTTATGTCAGTCCTTTCTATCCATTCCATCTAGTCCATCAACCTGGTGATCTTCTGTCCGAGGCTCTTAAGTCTTTTCCATGTCCCTTCTGCAGATCTTCGTCTTGTTTATACCTGCACTTTACTTTGTCTTTTGCTGATCTTATTCTTAATTTCCTTCCTTTCTCATTGAGGAGTAGGTCTCGGGGAGACTCCAACCCAACCATGTCTCCATCCCCCCTCGGCAGGTCAGCCCATTCTCCACAGTCAGCACTGTAATCCAAAAAGTATTTGTAGGCATGTTTCAAAGTCCCTCCAGAGTTAAGAACCCCCACAACTCCAGACTCCCCCTGGCCCAAAACCATATCCCAAAAGCCGAGACATCCCTGCATAGGGGGGTCCATCCAACTTCCCATCTCCAAACCAAACAGTACTCCATCTCTCCAAATCTGACTTTCTCCAGATTCAGTCGTCAAAGACAGCAGCTTATGTTCCGACAAGGCCTCGGGTCTCTCCATTTGTGTTACTTGAGGTTCAACAACAACCTCTTCCATTATCTTCTGCACTTGCCCTGTCAAAGCAGATTCCTGGGTTGGTTCCTGAGTGGTTTCTATATGAGTATTCACTGTTTGTCCAAAATTACTGACTGCAACAGTCATCAAATCCATCTTCTCATGCAGCTCCTCCAACAAAGCACTTGTCTTGCAAAAAGCAAGCACCAAAACTTCTTCTAAGCACATTCTTATCCAAGGTCAAAGTCTGGTCTCACGATCCTTAATCTCCACAGCTGTGGAATTCCCCAGATCGACTCCAGCAACAGTTTAACAAGCTCCCTCTAGAGGAGACAATTTCTATTTGTATCTTTTGAAAGCAGGTCCAGCAAGAAAAAAAAAATTACTTTCGTTTTTCAAGTATTTTGTTTCTTTTAAATGCAAAAGGCAACATTGGAATCAGTACAGTGGTGCCCTGCAAGACGAATGCCTCGCAAGACCGAAAACCCGCTAGACAAAAGGGTTTTCCATTTTGGAGGTGCTTCGCAAAACGAATTTCCTATGGGCTTGCTTCGCAAGACGAAAATGTCTTGTGAGTTCCTGTGGGGGTTTTTTCCTCCCCCCCCCCTTTTCCCCAAGCCGCTAAGACGCTTATCAGCTGATCCTAAGCCGCTAAGCCGCTTAACAGCTGATCCGCTAAACCGCTTATCAGCTGATTCCCTAAGCCGCTTATCAGCTGATTCCCTAAGCCGCTTAACAGCTGATCCGCTAAGCCGCTTATCAGCTAAGCCGCTTATCAGCTGGCCCGCTAAGCCGCTAGTAGCGCTAATCCGCTAAGCCGCTAATGGGCTTGCTTCGCAAGACGAAAAAACCGCAAGACGAAGAGACTCGCGGAACGGATTCTTTTCATCTTGCGAGGCACCACTGTATGTTTCTCTTTTTTAACTATCTGTCAAAAGACGTTTCATTCACAGTCGATGAACTTCCCCAAAGCGTCTGTCACTGACACCCCGTTCCCAGGTTTGAGACGGTGGAAATTTATCTTTCTTTACTCTCTCTCCTGCAGGTTTAAACAATCTAAGATTCCCCCCCTCTTCTCCTGCTTCCAAGAGGGGTTTTGGTAATTTTAACTGAAGGAAATTTAGTCCTTTATATACGACTTTCCAGACTTTAGCTTGCAAAATTTTTGCTTCAGTCTATTTACAAAAGCGGAAGGCGGACTTCCTGTTTAGAACCTTCCCGCTTCGGTGCCAAATTAAAATGTTTCGTAGTCCAATTTTCCGTTCTACTCACGGGTAGTTGTTTAGAGTCCAATTGTCCACAGGAAAAAATCAGCGCTCTCCGGCAACGGCTGTGCGGCTTCGCTCCGTAAAAGTAGCAGTCGATTCAAAACACCGCGCCACTCACCCCACTTCGCTTCGGATCCCCTAAAAAGGGTTTCCCCACGAGTAGTGGAGGCGCTCTTGGTGTCAGCCGAATCCCACGTTCCCAGGCTTCCTCCGCCTGGGATTTTTGAAGGGTCTCCGCCTTCGCCGCGGCGGCAAGACCCGATTTTCACGGAGCGGGTTCCTCTCGGTCAGAGGAACTCCGCCCTTGCCGATGGCGCTAACCCGGAAGTCCTGGTAAAAACAGCTTCTGCTCATCCCCTTCCTCAGACAGATCTTTGGTTCCAACTCATTTTATCTAATATAAATTTATGATATGGTTACATTTTTTAAATCATGCACTTCTAATGAACAATGTGATCCTTTTCATTGCAGCTACTAAAACATGTTCCAAAGAGGAATTTGTTATTATGAAGGAAATATATGGCAGCTCTGATACAGAAGGCAGTTCAGAAATATCATGTAGAGGTTTGACTATAAGATCCAGAGCGATTGTGCTTCCGTCTCGGTCCAGTGACAGCATACAATCATTATTTGATGTACGTGATGAGGTCTCTTCCCAACAGTCCGTGACCATGGATAATGGTTCCAGCGCTGTCCCCCCCAAAAACGACCTGGTTCCTGTTCCACAACAGCCAGATAATCAAGAGCAGAGTACCTCTAATGATGTATCATCACAACTGAAGAAAACAACTATTTCAAAATCAAAATCCGACAATGATCTCACAATATCTAGTAAAGTATTGCAAGGAGTCCAGCCAGACCATTGTTTATATGATGTTAAAGAACCAAGTACTTCAAAGGATGTGACACTAAAGAAACCAACCATCTCAGAGCCAAAACCTGACAGTGCTATCACAGAGCCTACCAAAGCATCACAAACAGGCCAGACACAGGCAGTTCTGAAGTCAGAGCCTGGCAATGCTACCACAGAGCCTTCCTCTACTGAAGCATCACAAACAGGCCAGACACAGGCAATTCTGAAGTCAGAACCTGATAGTGCTACCACAGGGCCTTCTTCTACCGAAGCATCACAAACAGGCCAGACCCAGGCAATTCTGAAGTCAGAACCTGATAGTGCTACCACGGGGCCTTCTTCTACCGAAGCATCACAAACAGGCCAGACACAGGCAATTCTGAAGTCAGAACCTGATAGTGCTACCACAGGGCCTTCTTCTACCGAAGCATCACAAACAGGCCAGACGCAGGCAATTCTGAAGTCAGAACCTGATAGTGCTACCACAGGGCCTTCTTCTACCGAAGCATCACAAACAGGCCAGACACAGGCAATTCTGAAGTCAGAACCTGACAATGCTATCACAGGGCCTTTATCAACTGAAGTATCACAAGCAGGTCAGACACAGGCAATTTCTAACACAGGACTTGACAATGCTGTCATAGGGATTTTCTCCACTACAGTATCACAAGTAGACCAGGCAGTGGCAATTTCAATGTCAGAAACTGACAGTGGTGTCATAGGGCTTTACTCTACCACAGTATCACAAGTAGACCAAGCAGTGATAATTTCGAAGCCAGTACTTGACAATGCTATCCCAGGGCCCTTCTCCACTGAAATATCACAATCAGACCAGACGCAGAATATTTTAAAGTCAGAACCTGACAATGCTATCATACCACCTTCTTCTACGACAGTATCACAAGTGGACCAGCCATTGACCAAGATTTCTACAGTGCAAAATCCATGATCGATATTTTACATCTTGGTGAATAATTTTAACTCTTCTCACAAATGTTGATGGTTCTGTTTCCCACTAAACAAATTCTTTGAATATGCTTACATGAAACATGGAGAAATTACAATCTGAGTTTTATGACGAAAAAGCCGTTGAATAGTAGTAATGTGTCTTAAGATTTTTTTTAAAAAAATGTATACGTACTGGGCAACATAAATTCTGAATTATTTTTCAGAAATTAAAACTGACTAAACATATTGGAAGTCATTTTAATTTAGGTGAGAGATGGCAGACATCTTTGTATTCAGGTTGTTGTGTGGACAGCATGTGGGAAAGGGCCATAGCTCAGTGGAAGAGCTTCCAGTGTTCCTAAAAAGGTAAAGGTAAAGGACCCCTGACAGTTAAGTCCAGTCACAAATGACTCTGGGGTTATGGCGCTCATCTCGCTTTACTGGCCAAGGGAGCTGGTGTTTGTCCACAGACAGTTTTTCCGGGTCATGTGGCCAGCATAACCAGAGCAGCGCACAGAAATGCTGTTTACCTTCCCGCCAGAGCAGTACCTATTTATCTACTTGCACTTTGGGTGTGCTTTTGAGCTGCTAGGTTGGCAGGAGCAGGGACCGAGCAACGGGAGCTCACCCCGTCGCGGGGATTCGAACCACCGACCTTCGATCGGCAAGCCCTAGGCTCCATGGTTTACACCACAGTGCCACCTGCGTCCCTCCCAGTGTTCCTAGTATGGACATAATTTGGGTTTTCCCTTCTCAGATCAAGATAGAGATGGCTGTGAATAGGCAAATACTTATAGTGGCATAAATTAAATTTCAATACTTCAGCAGAACAAATCCCATTTTCCTCTGGAGGAATGTTATTTAACAGAACATATTTATGATTAAACCATTCAGATTTTAGTAGGAAAATCTAAAAATCACATAGCATTTATGAGAACTTAGACCGTTTCTGCTGTTTATAGCATTTCCATAAATTATTGCAATAATCCTTGCATGCAACAACCTTGCAAAGTAGGCCTAATTGCAGAGGGAGGTTCAAAAAGTATCTACATGGTGCTTAGAGAATAACTTGCACCTAAATATTAGTGAGACAAAGGAGATGGTGTTGGACTTCCAGAAGAAGAGAGGGGAACCTGCCCCGTTGTATATTGGGGGGGAGGGGCTGTGTGGAGAGAGTCTCCTCCTTTAAATTCCTGGGAGTCTACCTTATCGAGGACCTCACTTGGAAAATCAACGTAACTCAGGTGGTCAGAAAGGCCCAACAGAAACTCCATTTCCTCAGGGTCTCGCAAAAGTAATATTAAACAACAGCTGATGAACTCCTTCTGCCGGTCTGCAATAGAAAGTGTCCTTTCATATTGTATCACAGTGTGGTATGCTGGCCTGATAGCCACGGACAGAAAGTCTCTACAGAGGGTGGTGAATACAGCACATGATATCATGGGCTGTCCCTGGAGTCCGCTAGATGACATCGCAAGGGATCGTTGCCTTAGGAGAGCGAGAAAAATTCTCAGGGATGACTCACACCCCGGCCATCACCTCTTTAATCTTCTACCCTCTGGCAGGACATATAGAAGTATAATCAGCCGTACCAACAGGCTAAAAAATAGCTTCTATCCATGGGCTGTTAGGCTGTTGAACGGAAAATAACATAGCGAAATTGACTTGCGAGGTGGTGTATTGTTTGATAAGAGATTGAGTGTTTGTGGGGGGGAGGCTCATTTAATTTCATTGCACACAGGCTGTACAATGACAATAAAGGTATTGTTTTAGTATTGTCATATTGCAGATATACTGAGAGAGAATAGTGACTTGCTTAAAGCTACCTAGGAAGTTCAAGGACACCAGGACGAGGCCATGAGACATGAACCAGTGGCATTCTGGTTCGAAACACATTCTCGTTCAAAACACAAATCATGATGGTACGTCAACTTATGTGTGGCAGCAGTGGCCCAGTGGAAGTCTGGTGCTGGCAAATAATTGCTACTGCTCCACTGGTTGCACATGGTCTGAGAACTTGATTTTTGCTTCAGTGCTTCTTTTCTCACTGGTTTTTTGTTTTGTGTTTTTTTTGTCTCTTTCCCTTTCCTTGGTGAATCGCAGATACCTGTGTATGATACTGTGCCATCTTTACCTGTGCTGTTCATTACACAGAATTTTCACATGGTCACTGCGATACTTGTTGAAGTTCAACAATTACTCATGTTTTTGAGTTAATATTTTTGTGGTCACCACGTTAAATTAACACAAGGGGGAAGAATATTGTGTTCCTACTGACTTTGGTAGGGTTGTGCATTCCATCTATGTTCTAACTTGTGGTGCAAAGTGTTGTCAGTTTTGTTGTGCCAGCCTTCGTCCACAGTGCCATATCACAGTCATATGAAGTAATCAAATGGATTGCTGAAATCTTGCCCTCTCACATGGGGAGTAGAAAATGTATATGTTCAGCTGGATAGGGGATCTGTGATCAGATGGAGGCATGTCAAGCCTCTTGCAGGGTAGACTTTTAATTCTTGGAGATTGCGGGGTTGATGGAGAGGGTGAGTAAGACAACCCACAACAGCCCTAACAACCACCTTGGCCACAAACTAACAATGTTGAATCTCAGCATGGTGATCTCCCTTCATCCTGTGATCTCTGACAAATGAACAGGCCCCTTGTCTTTTGTCTCATCCTGTGATCTCTGATGAACGAACAGGCCCCTTGTTTTTTGTCACTTCTCAGACAGTTCCTTTCTTCTGGACAGTCAGTCTGAAACTTTGATGACATACTGCAGGAAAAATATGATTCCCTTCTCCTTAAAATTGCTTATAAATATATTTGATGGGGCTTAAGGTGGCCTTTTGCTATAGTCTCAGAATTGATCTATAAAGAGTAGACACAATTTTGAATTCCTGTCTTTTTACCACCTGGCTTATGGTAGTAGAAATATGGGTGGGTTATTTTTTAGCACTACATAACCTGTCCTTATTTTGCAGATGACTGGTACTAATACCTCCACTGAGATGACCAGCTTAAGTTTTTATGATGCTTTTTTCTATCTGGTCTCAAGCAGCCTACTTCCAAATCGAACTGAACTGAAGCCATTTTTGAAATCCTACTAGCAATAGTGAAGTGGATGGCCTCCCAGTTTCAAAAATAGTAGCTAGCTGCTAAATGTCTATTAACACCTACTCCAGGGAATAGAGTTTTAGACTCTTCGGAAACCCACTGTGAATACTTTGCAAGGCACTTCAAGCCTAAAGTCACCTCTATAGCAATATTAATGCTATATCCACTGCAGTCTCCATTGAGGTGCAATGTCTGTTGCAGCATTATGGGATCAGTTTTGGTGGATGCAGCCTACCGGTGCTGATAAGGTGCTTAGGACAATGTGGTAGATGTGTCTTCTTGCCCCTTGCCCCCTTGCCTTGCTAGAACTTGCTGAAATGGTATAACCAGATGAGTCTACGGGTAAATCCATATATCCTTGCAGGAGAGAGTGGTCCTGGCCATCCTGAAAGAGGCGGTGATCTGACCACTGGCTTGTGACAGTCCAGAGGCCTGGGTGAATAAGAATGTTTTTGCTTGGTGTTTAAAAACAGTGCTGCTGCTAGGCCTCCCTCCCTGGGGGCAGCATTCCATAAACAGAGACCCTCTACTGAGAAGGCCCGTCCTTGTGTTCCCACCCTCTGCACCTCAGAGGGGGCACAAGGAGAAGGACCTCAGGTAAAGAACGCAGGGTTCAGGTTGATTCATGTGAGAGAGGCTATCCTTCAGGTGCTGAGGTCGTGAGTCACATAAGGCTTTATAGGTCAAAACCACCTCCATCTCTGCTGAGTGGTGCACTTTAGGGATTCTAGGCATTTACCCAGGGTTTGTGTTTCCTTTGGGAATAAGACACAGTGGAGACTGGCATCTTTATGATATATGGTTTATTTGTACATATATACAACTTAAACCCAGATGAAGGGCTAATTTGTGAGAATTCACATTCCAAGCAGGTCT
This sequence comes from Podarcis liolepis, assembly GCF_965112155.1. Taxonomy (NCBI): domain Eukaryota; kingdom Metazoa; phylum Chordata; class Lepidosauria; order Squamata; family Lacertidae; genus Podarcis; species Podarcis liolepis. The sequence goes on from NC_139559.1 coordinate 56,027,853, forward strand.
GGCCTTCGTAAGTGCAGCATTTGATTCAAAGAACTGCAAAAAGGCTTGCTCTGTGTATCTCTTCTCCTGGCTGTCATTCCCAGATCACATGGAGTTCTGCCCCTCCTCCTCCTCCTCCCTTACAGACTCAAGGACCTCCTTCAGCAACTCCTTCAACCTACAACAATATTAACAAAGCTGGAGAATAATTTCTGGTGTCTCACATTTTTTTTGCTAGTGTTGTTTTTTAATAGATAATACAAAACCATTGTTGCTTCTTGGTTTTATGCACGCCATTGCCAGTCTGAATTAGAATATGCACCCCACCTAACAACACAGTGGGAGAAAACAACACTTGTCAGCGCAATGGGGAAGTAGCCAACATATTAACGCTGTCATCTCGAACATACTTATCCGGCAGCAAGTCTTTGGGATTTCTCAGGAAGTATATACTGTACATAGAATCGGGCTCCCTACAGTTGCCCTGAATTAAAACGACGGTCTTAACGGAGAAAGGTTGCCAGCTGCTTCTTATTTGAGGGGATGCAACGTTACACCTTCCAGACAAAAGTGCTACAGCTGTGCCGGGGGGGCTCCTTTTAGAACGAAACGCGTAATCTGACGGGAACTTAATACGGAAAGCATGTCGGGACAAAACGCCTCCTTTGGCGAAGGGGAAAAGCCGCTGGTTTCAACGCCGCCGCAGATCCTGAAGGTGCTTGTTTCTCCCTTTGGCTCGGAGAGGAAGGTGGGGGCCGGGCGTGCAGCGAGAGAAGCCGGGCCTGTAGACATCAGGGCAAGAGGAGGGAGGAGGGAGGGGAGGAGGAGGAGCTCCGGAGCGAGAGAGGCCTGCCTGACAAAAGCTCAGTGCGCAGAAGGCTGGTGACCAGGAAGAAGAACCGCGCTTGGGGCTGAGGGAGGAGACGGGCTCTGTGTATATACCTGGACGCCGCCGACGCCGCTTCCCCTGCCCGTTCCCCCGCCGGAGGTCTAAGCAAGCCCCTTGCCGAGGCCCTAATGGCGGCCGAGGGCTAAGAACGCTCTCCCTTCCCTTCCCAACCCCGCTGCCATTTCTCCGCCGGAGTGCGGCGAGGAAGAGGGGGAGGCGGGCGGGCAGGCAGGCAGGCAGCGGGTCCCTGGGGCGAGCCGACTCGGGGCTAAGCTGCTTATGCAGGCTGGCAGGCTGGCATGAGCTTCCTGAGCTGGGCTCCTGCTGCTGTTGCTGCTGAGGGGAGGCCGGAGGAAAGCCGTCGCCCGGAGCTGCCATTGTGTCTCTGAGGAGGAGGAGGAGGAGGACACCCCCCACTTCCCTTTGGGGAAGATGGGGAATTGCCTGAAATCCCCCACCTCGGATGACATCTCCCTGCTGCACGAGTCCCAGTCGGACAGGGCCAGCTATGGGGATGGGACTGAGCCGGATCAGGAGCCGCCGCCGCCATATCAGGTACCGTGTGTTGGGGGGTGAGGAGAAGGGCAGGGGAAAAACACAACAAATTGAGAGGAGGTCGGGGTCGCCGTGAGAACGGCTGCGCGTGTCAGACGGGCAAACCCGGGGCTGGGCTTGCGGGGTGGGGAAGGAGAGGAATTTAAAAGGTGGACGGGAAGGCTACAAAAAAAAAAACCACCCCAAAACACAGGACAACCTGGTGGGGAAGAGGCTTCATTTATTGATATTTGTGTGGATGTGCACAGTTTTGTTGGGGGTGTTGTTGTTTTGTTTTTTAAATGAAAATCCCTCATACATGTGACATTTATGCAACGGCTAGGAATCGATATTAACCAAAATACTTATACCTCATGAGTTGAATGTCAGAAATTGGGGGCCTCCCTTCTGCCCCCACCTTATCCACCCCCAGTGCTTATTCTACTCCTGAGGTTTGAAATTTGACAACTGTCCAGACCTCTCTCGAAGCTGAACCTCTTGCTTTCAGCCTGATGGGGGAGACTTTCTTTGTTTCTTCTGTGCCTCTCTTGTCTGATTTTCAGCGTTAAAATGCTGCTGTGTTTGTCTTTTAATATGCCGAGCTCCCTTTTTAAAAGGCAGATATATAGAAAACAGCTTTCAGAAGTGAGCTTGGAACACTGTACTGGGCAAAATATATATAACAGCAACAAAAATAAAACAGAACTACATCTTGGGTTGAATAAAACAGATTGTAACCATTTCTACTTGGAAGCAAGCTCCAAATTTCAGCGGGGATTACCTCTGTGTAAGCATGTTTCACACCTAATTGATGACACTGTTTTTCTGGACCTGATAACTTAATTATGACATTTTAAAATTATGATTTCAGATATAGTCTCTTCATTTAGGCCACAGAACAGGGGTTCTAGTTTTTCAGCTTGTGCAGCTTCCTTTGTTTCTTCATGCGGTGACATCACTGTCTGGTGTTGTTCTTGTCTCATTACCTTGTTAAGGCGAAGACTGTACACACACACACACACACACACACACACACACACACAGTATCTTTGTCTCAGTTTCTTTATTCTGCCATTCATTATATGCAAAAGCAGTAACTCCAATCATTAATTTTGAACTTTCTTATGGCAATAGATCCTATTTCTCCCAAATGTGATTGTCAGCAGGCCAGGGCAATGACATTTTCCTCCTGGGTGTTTTCTTATTCTCTTTCCCTTGTGTCCTCTCTGGTATGAATTTGCAAGTTTTAGAATTGGGATTATTAGCTTTTTATTGTTTTTCATTAATATTTTTGCTGATGTCAAAATATATGAAGAAAATTTAATCTGTATTTGCGTTCATTTTATAACCAGAAAAACACACTTATTTATGTTTTGGAGAAACAATAAATTATTTTTGTCTCATTGATTTACATCTAACAGTGTATTAATCTAGATTTATTCCTTGGTATTAGAACAGCTGTAAACAGAATGAATTATTTTATGAATATATAAGGCTTGGATTCTAAGCAATTATATTTCCATATTTTATTTAAGATAAAGGAAGTATTGATTCTCCCCCTCCCCCCCATCACTTTATTTTTTACAGGATATGAGATGTTTTCTTAGCAAGCACTGAATCTTGAAATGTGACTTGCACCCTCATCTCAAACATAAGCCTGGTGAGCTTAGCACATTAAATCATAGTTAAAAACAAACAATGGTTTAATGTAAAAAAGCAAGGTGCACACGGCTCAAAAGTTCTCCCTTTGCTTGTCCGCTGCTGACCCATTGGAAAACAAGACAGTCTGGCTTGTTGTGACGTGTGAATCTTGGCTTACTTTACTTCTCAATTATGTGTTTGGGGAAAACAAACCACAAACCCATGTTCAGGCATCACAGCAAGCCAGAGAGTCACTTGTTTCCTGGTGATACAGCAGGAGTGGAGCCATGTTCAAAATTCCCCCAGAATTTTTTGCGCTTGGCTTTCGGCCACTTGCGACCAAGTGAAGATGCCCGGGCACCAGGATGGTGCCCAATATCTGCACCGTCTGGCAGGCTGGTGCACAGCAGCGGGGCTTTTTGCTGCCATGCTATGGCGTAAGTCACCTGGTTCACACCATAGTGCTTCAGCGAAAGGGCAGTCTCTTCTTCTGCAAGCCAGCTGATTTGCGCAGTTGTGTAGCAGCAGAAGACTTCATCTTTTGTAGAGCATTATGTACCACTCCACATTTTTCCATCTGTGTGGGGCAGGGCTGAGGTCCTGCTATAAGTAGTAGTGCTGAGCCCAGCTTGGAGGCCAGCAGCTCGCTTGCCCGCTTGCCCCATCGCCTGATCCCTGTGGCAGGGCTGCACCGGGTCCCTGCTGCTCTCACTCCTCCTGCTTGCACAGCCTGTCTGCACTTGGGAAAGCCAAGACTTGGAGGTGTTCAAGCTGATGGAGGAGGTCCTGCAAAACTTTAACTCCTGATGTTTAGACAGGAGCAGTGAACAACACTATAGTTAACTGTTGTAGCTTGTCTTCACTTACCCCACCCCACTGCCCTGCTCAGTTGTGAAGAATATTCTTACGTTAAGAATGGTCCGAGTGACCATTAAGAAAAAGGGACAGGAATAGGCCAATATATATGTGGATCAAGTGACTTTTCTTCTTTAAGTTCTCAACTTAACTCAACTCCTAGTTCAAGGTTGTCATCTGCACTAGCCAGATGTTTAACTGATAATCAACCACAGTCAGTTCATCATTTGAAAAATAAGACTTTAGAGCCATCTTGCCCCAAAATGGCAACTAGACATTCAATTTTGGCGACTGTAACCTTGATTAAAGGTGCCATTTGGTCCCTAGCTTATATATCTGTGTTTCAAACATTGGAGTGGAGCAAGAATTTTTAAAACATACTGCACATTCACATTAAACCATATTTTGTTTTTAACTATGGTTTTAATGTGACATGTAGACCAGGCCATTTGAACTCCCATTGAGTTCAATGAGATACATTTCCAGCTGAAGTATGCATGCATATGATTGCAGCCTTGGTATTTTGGAATGGGGTTTGATAAAATGCTGCTCCTAAAAACACTAGCAGTCATCCAGTGAAGTTATATCTGCACGTACAAGAGACTGTTCATTTGGCGTTTTTCATTTTTACCTTGGGTGCATGCATGTATCTGGCATGCACATTAATCAGGATCACATTCACAACTATCATGTTGCAAGGACTTACTTCCATGTATTTAATATCAGGATGTAAAGTCATTCAAAATATTCAAATAATAAATAGTTAACAAAATTACAGGAAGTATTTAATTTATATCGGTCACCTACAGGTGTTTTAGATGATAATTATAGGTTGGCTCTGATGGACTGTGTGAATGATTCAAAAGAAGAGAATGCAGGGATGTTATAGAAGGATCACCAATATCTGAATCTTGTGCATAACTTTGCACACTTTTGGGAAATAGATGGCACTGAAAAAAGTGGGACTTTTTCTTTCTGAGTATTGATATGCAAGGCTGCTTTTCCTATGCACAGTTACTTGGGTGTACTGTATATTCCATTGAACTCAGATTATCTCAATAAACATGAATAGGATAGGCTCTGCACAGTTGCAATTATGTGCACACTTATTTAGGATTTTGTCTAATTGAAGTCAGTGAAATTTACTTTTAGGTAAAGATGCATAAGTTAGAAGGCTGCAGTCTTAACATACTTACTAAAGCGTAAATATGATTGAACTCAGTGGATAGTTCTGAGTGAACATTCTTAAACTGCAATTCTGTATCCACTTATCTCTACTACCCCTCCTTTATCCCCTCATATACCCCAATTATACACTGAATATATAGGTCATAAACTCTCACACTAATGGAACAGAAGGAGGTGAGGCAGGAAAGAGTTAATGTATTCTGTTATATACCACATTTAGCAACTGGCGGCAGAAAATATTTGTCTGCTACCATTTTATTTTGCTCATGTTTCCCATTATATTCCCCCCCCTGATTTGTAGTAATAATTGGTTAGCATATATTTCCACAACTATTATACTTCTTATATTTCATATCATTCTTAGTGGTAAATGTTTGTGTATATACAAAGGATATTTGTATATAACACTGGTGAATAAAGGAATACAGTAATTTACTACACTTTCACGACAACAATATGTCTCTTACCTTTTAATTTGTCTATAAGGAAACAGTTTCCAACCAGTGTTTTTCTAAGCTAATTCCAAATTACTTATCTTTTTTTTTAAAAAAAACCTATTCTGATTGACTTGAACTTTTTCCTTTGAGGTTTGTGTGCATGCTTGTGTATTCACTGGGACGTGGGTGGCGCTGTGGGTAAAACCTCAGTGCCTAGGCCTTGCCGGTCGTATGGTCGGCGGTTCGAATCCCCGCGGCGGAGTGAGCTCCCGGCTTTCGGTCCCAGCTCCTGCCCACCTAGCAGTTCGAAAGCACCCCTAAGTGCAAGTAGATAAATAGGTACTGCTTCATAGCGGGAAGGTAAACGGCGTTTCCGTGTGCTGCGCTGGTGCAGGCTCGCCAGAGCAGCTTCGTCACTCTGGGCACGTGACCCGGAAGTGTCTGCGGACAGCGCTGGCTCCCGGCCTCTTAAGTGAGATGAGCGCACAACCCTAGAGTTGGACACGACTGGCCTGTACGGGCAGGGGTACCTTTACCTTTACCTTTTCTGTATTCACATGCACCACTTTGGTTTCCCCTCTTATTCACATTTATTTAGAAGTAATTTAAAGTTTCAAGTAAATGTGCTTAGAAAGAGTAATGATCCCAAAGGATTATTTTATGGTTCCTTTAAGTGCTAAGCAATTGTAAAGGAAATCATGTTTCTTAGCCTGATACATATGGTTGTTTACTATTGCCTTGTGAGCCCTGTATGAATGGAAAGATGAGGCACAAATATTTTACTAAACTAATAAAAGTTATCCAACAACCTAGAAATAGTTTTTGATTAGTTTCAGGTATAACAGTAAAGCTACATAAAGACTTGGGATGTTAAGGATTTTGAAGGAATTGGAAAAAGAACTCCTCCCATCATACTAAATGTTGGGATGAAGTATGATGACATGAGCTAGCTTGTATAGCGTGATTCCAAACCAAAAGATCTCCTGGGACAATACTATAATAATGATATTTTGTCATGTCAGGTTCCTACTGAGTCATTGGAGATGATATGGGTATTGGGAAAAGCTGAGAGTGGGAAATATAAGGCAGGAAGCTGAGTTGCTCTGCTTAAATCAAAGAAGTGTGCTTTGTCATGACCTGCTGTGGTCAAGCCTGTTGGCATTCAGGAACCTGTCTGGCTAGTTTCTTGCTGCTCCCCCTGTTGGCCAGAGTTAGGGCTCTTTTGTGGTGTGCCAGGTACACCTGTGCCTGGAAGCCACAACTATTGCTAGTGTGCTTTGCTGTGCTGCTTGAAATAGTTCTTTGTTGTGGCACAAATGGTGAATCCATTGTTAGAGCTAAGCTTGAAAACTATTAGAGCTATGGAGAAATGTGTTCAGTTGCTGTTGCAGACACTTTAATTTTGGCAAAGATATGAAAGTTGAATTCGTATTGCTAGTTTCTAGTTGAATTGCTAGTTGAATATTTAAATACTTTTCCTTTAATTGAGTGTGTGTCTGTGTTTAATCCAACTATATGGTGAATACCTGAAATAGTGTTGCTTTATCAAAATAGACTTTGAGATTGCATTTGACATAATTGATCTGCTGGATCTGGTTCATCTGATACTTTAACACTGGCTCTTAAACATAAGGAGCTTTTAATTAAATAGGCTATAATAACTGAAAACCAGAGTCACCAGTGCATATTTCATTATGAAGTGGATAATGTAGTTCAATCCTGTGCATGTTTCATTCAGACGTATGTCCTAATTAGTACATTAAGCTAACTCAGTGTCCATGAGCATAAGATTGCAGCCTAAAAAACTGCCATCAACTCCTAGAAAAGCATTGCATTTCTAAAGAAAGGCATATATGTAGAACAATACTATTACATGTTCATTCAGAAGGAAAACTATCGAGTTAAAGGGGTTTACTGCCAGGTAAGTGGGCATATGATTGCACCCATGGTGATGTTTGTTACAGCATTTCCAGCTGCAAAAAAATCTAAAGGCTGTATTGATTTATGCAAGTTCTAGAGAGATCAGGTCACGATTTTAAATATTTTTTGTGAGCCTGTAATTTTTTTCCTGGTTTTGTTACAATACCTTTATGTATTATTCACTGTGTCATAACTAGGCTGTAGCCACCAGTACAAGGCTGACTTTAACAGCAAAAGCACATTTCCCCAAAACATAGAATGCCAACACTGATTCCTTTGGAGGTGCCATATCCATATTCAGGTTGGACTTGCAAACTTAATTTGTTAGCAAGGATCTCCCCTAATACTTATATCATTTCCTTTGTGTTTTTATACATACACAAAGGGATGTATTAGCACTAACTTTTACCCAGCACAATGTCCTGTTCCTAGGTTGGAAGTAGGGGTGAGTGGGACAGTAGAGGAACGCTCACATTTTTCATCCTCTAACAACTATTGTACAAAAGACATGAGGTAAAATACATTGGAAGTACTAAATAGAAATATCTACAAAAAGGAAAGGTTACCAGGTTGGGGTATCCTTGCAGGTGCTCCTATTTATTTGAAAGATTTACATGAGGTAATTCCTTTGAGTGATATAGTAAAACTGCATTCTCATAATGTGGCAATATGGTGCTGCCGTAACAAAGAAATAGTGCAGTTTGTCTTTCCTCACCAACGAGGTCACAGTAACGAGGTCCAGTAAGTCGCTCTTCACACTTGTGCAACTATCACTTCTTATTGTAATAGACATTTGTTCTTGGAAGCACATTGTTCTAACCAAGTAACATCATGCAATTTTATCAGGTGGTGCTGTGGATGCCGTAACAGCTGGGCCTTCGCTTTAACCCTTTCTGCACTACAGCACTCCCCTCCCTTTGAATGCTGTACATCACTTTGGCTATACAGTGGTACCTCGGGTTACATACGCTTCAGGTTACAGACTCTGCTAACCCGGAAATAGTACCTCGGGTTAAGAACTTTGCTTCAGGATGAGAACAGAAATCGCATGGCAGCAGCGCAGCAGCAGCGGGAGGCCCCATTAGCTAAAGTGGTGCTTCATGTTAAGAATGGACCTCCGGAACAAATTAAGTATGTAACCAGAGGTACCACTGTAATCCTTTGGTTATAAACCCCATTGTACTCAGTGGACTTGCATCTGAGTAGTTGTTAGTAGGTGAGGTAGGGTAACATTTCAGACAAATGCCATTTGTCCCAGTAAGGGCCATTCAGGGTGATTGTTTCATGAAATTCCTTTTGATCATACTAAATTTATGAACTCTGAGTAGAAGAAGAACTGTCATTTAGAAACTAGTTTATTTTATATTTGGCAGTTTATTCAAGCTTTTGTTGTTTCCAGCTCCACTTTTAGCGCTCAACTTTCTGAGGTTTGAAGCTTTCTGATGTCATAAAAGTTCAATTTCTGCAGCTGTTCCAGCTCAATAACTTCATGGCTTAGTAATGGAAAAAGTCACATTCCAGTGAACTTGATTGGACCCAGCATTTATATACATAAAGTTCTCCCTCTCTTGCCAACTGAAAAGAGCATCCCTAAGGGTTCGGGCCTGTTCTTAGAGGGAGGTTAGAGAGCCTTATGTAAAACTGCCCTTACCCATTCATAATGTTCAGAGAATTGTAGTCATAAAGTATATCTGTTAAATGCCAGGTGTGTATGTGTGAGACTGCATGGTAGATTTCAATAGGAAAAATTTAAAAATAAAGATGAAATAGTGGGAACTTATTAGTCTTTATTTACTTTTTTTAGCGTATTTGTGCAATGTTGGGGCATCTCACTTGGATGCTACAAAGTAGGTTAATGGGACAAATCAAGCCAATCAGTTATGTTAAAGTAAGCTGCTGCTGCTTTTTAGGGGGAAACGCCCCTCCCATTATTTTTCAAGGCAGACTTTCAAAATCCTGATTCGGTATTGTTCTCTTGTTAATTATATATTCTTTGCTCATGCTCTATTTACACTGAAGATCTATAGCAGTTCTTCAGGAGTAGTTTATTTATTCTAAATATTTATATCACTTTTTACTTCGAAATTTTAGGGCTCTAGAAATCTGGATGTCGCTGGACTACAATTACCATCATCCCTGGCCATTGGCCATGGTGGCTGGGGCTGATGGGAATTGTAGTTCAGCAAATATCTGGAGGGCCAACAACTCCCAACCCCTGCAACAATCTCATCAAGAGGTTACCAGGAGAAAGTTCCATTATTTCTTGTGTCCTGAACAGTACTAGATGTGAGTGAATATGAGTGAATAACCATTTAACAAGCTGGTTTTTTGTCTGTATTCTCTTTTATCACCCTGCCAGCTGGTGAGGAGAATCTTGCCATTCCTCTGCTTTCCTAGATTTATGGTTGGGTTCAGAGGTGTGACAAGATTCCTCACTACTCCGCAGGACAATACAAATGACAATACAACAGCTGGACAGCTAAGTTGGTTAGAGCATGGTGCTGATAATGCCAAGGTTTAAGGTTCGATGCCCGTAAGGGATAGCTGCATATTCCTGCATTGCAGGGAGTTGGACTAGATAATCCTCAGGGTCCCTTTCAACTTATGGTTCTATGAGCATCTTATAAAGTGGTTACATGCACACCTCGGTAGAGTATCACTTGCCTAATGGTTGTCTTTGTTCACCCTTTGTATGAGATAGAAGTGGGCAAGCTCTTTCTGGCTTCTTCATAGGAAGAGGGATTTTCAGTTCCTTCAGGGTTCCACTCCTCCCTTAGCTGCAAGTCAGCTCTTTTGACTGTTCTCACACTTTCACTGTGTGGTATGACATTGGCAGTAAATACAAGCTTTCCAGTAACCATGTGCTGCAAAAGGACATTACTTTTGGAGTATGATCCTGAAAGGTAAAAATACTAATATTTGAAATTGTATTTATTTATAATATTTATATAAAGGTAAAGGGACCCCTGACCATTAGGTCGAGTCGTGGCCGACTCTGGGGTTGCAGCGCTCATCTTGCTTGATTGGCCGAGGGAGCCGGTGTACAGCTTCTGGGTCATGTGGCCAGCATGACTAAGCTGCTTCTGGCGAACCAGAGCAGCGCACGGAAACGCAGTTTACCTTCCCGCTGGAGCAGTACCTATTTATCTACTTGCACTTTGACGTGCTTTTGAACTGCTAGGTTGGCAGGAGCAGGCACCAAGCAATGGGAGCTCACCCCATCATGGGTATTCGAACTGCTGGCCTTCTGATCAGCAAGTCCTAGGCTCTGTGGTTTAACCCACAGCGCCACCCGCATCCCTATTTATATACTCACCAATAATTAAGCATCTCTGGGCAGTTTACAGTAAGTGTGTCATCAGGTCTTCATATGTTGGTGAAAGATTATTTAGAGGGTGTTTGCATCTGTTTTGATGTATGTAAGCGGGTGATAAACTCACGAGACATCGATGGTTACAATAACGTCATTCATTTCTGTCATGGGACTCGGCTGTGTTTCCTTCTCTTCTCAAAACTGTCATTTATTACAGTAGATTTGTTTCCACAGCAACAGACTTTGGTAAATAGTGGAGTGCTAGAAAGGGTTGGGCTTGGGTGGGGGAGTGGGAGCTTTGCTGTGTTTTCAAAATGCTTAAGTCACATTGTGCTTTTACGATGCTCAGTTTTCCTTTATCACTTATAGAACTTGTGTCTGCTTTCACAGCAAATGATTTATACTGATCAAAAATGTAATTCTATTCTAGGGAAGATACAGCAGAAAATGCTTAATTCCGAGTCTCTAGCTATGGAGAGCACACTCCAGTTGTATTTGTGCATGGAAGACAGAATGCAGTGACCTCCATGCATGCAGAGAGACATGCCATGTGCCAGGTTTGCACACTGCCTGTATCTGCATTCAGTCCCTGAGGACTCTTGGAGCATAAAAACTATGTCATATGATTGCCATTCCAGCATTATTTTATAAATGAGCTAAACCAAATGTCTTACAAACCTAATTTGGTTTGTGGGCTCTTCAGATTTCATTGTCTGTGTCATCACTTACATTCAGAGGTGCTCGAGTGCTTCAGAAAACTTACTTAGTGTCATGCTCATCCCTGTTTATCATAGTGTCAGCATAGCTCAAGGACTAAGAGTAGCAGTTGTTTTTTTAAGAGAATTTAGCATCCTGGTCCTTACCTCTAACATGTTTAATTGAGTTTATGAATTTAAATGTTGCCCTTCAATTTGAAAACAGTTCCAGTATTTATTTTCTTTAATAGGGTGATAGCCTGCTTTAAAGCTCTGGTGTCCCAACATACCCATGGTAAAATGAGGGGAAAACAAAGGTTATTAATGATTTTATTTTGTATGGCTGTTCCAGGTAGAGTTTATTAATCCACTTTGATGCTGAATTGCTGTAAGAAACTGTAATCTACTCAGCTATTCTATCGTAATCTCTTATATAGGGACAATGAATTTACAGCAGAAGTGATACTGTTGTTTGACTGAACTTCAAAAATCTCATTATGTTTCAACAAGATGTATTGGCTGAACTCCAACTTTGGTAGCACAACTGTATTCTGGCTAACTACATTCTCCTTGTAGTTTAATACAGAACAGCTATTCTCAGTCACTCCTCTATTTAAGCTAAGATATCTAAAATGACAAGCTGCCAAATTGCAGGATTGATACTGTGCCAAAATGCCTGCAACAAGATAGTTGACTAAGACTGTAGTCACCAAAATACGTCTTCCAGAGTCATGTTGGAACTAATAGGACTAACTGTGGGATAAGTGGAACCACAATTCAGACAGTTGTGCCATCAGGGAACGATTTTGGGGAAGAAGTCCAGGGTCTCACTCAGATAAATGAATAGGGCTGGCTTACTGCATTTTGAAGTAATACACAGTGCCTGCTAAATGGGGGAGCTGCAATTGACAATAGAGCCAGTGTTGAGCACCCTATGGTATGATTAGTTATTTTGCTGCTTATTAGTTTAAGTTGCCCTGTGCTCCTAAGGAAGAAAGGGCAGGGTAAAAATCTTATAAATAATTAACACATAAATTTGTATAAGATGAACTGGTTTTTGGTTTGGGGTTTAATAGCCCCATTATACTCGTTCTCTAGCCGCCATAACATAACAGCATTGTTTGAAATATACTATATAGCTCTCATTGCCAAGATATAGAGCTCTTTTTGTACACACTAGGACATTGACTAATCTTAACAAGTAGTCCCAAGCCAACAAGCCCCTATATGTATACAAAGGAATTTAAACAGCACCATGTACTCTGTGGTGCAGGATGCTATGTTGTTTAGAAAAACATGAGCAAAGGTTACACCTTTGTGAGCAAAACTTCCCCTTGCATTTCTCTGATCAGTTGGTGCAAACATGGAACAACCATGAAGGGAAGGGCAGCATTTCACACTGGGAAGAGATAGATTGTGAATATTCCTAAGGCTGATTCTTAATATGCAAGCTATGGTTGTAGGGTACCAGCACCACATCTGTGCTAGGCTGAGTAGCCAGCATAGCAATATTGGTATATTGTCTTACTTCTGGGTATTAATGAGTGTGAGGTTTTTAGTACGGTAATTGTCTGTAATGCAATTTCATATTGCATTGTGGTGATCTGTTTAAATTGTGTCCAATACTTTGTCTTGAAACTGGCGTAACACTTTGCATCTTCTGCCTCCAAGCTGATGTCACATAGAGTTTCTTTCATGTTTTATTGCAGGCATGAGATGACTTGCTCAAGTTACTTCCATATCACCATTTTTTAATTAGTACAAGTCACTGATTTGTGAACTCGATAACACTGGAATTCTTTTGAGACTTTCTGAATCTATATATGTGTATATACAAGAGTCACAGAACTGACATTTGACAGTCATCCCATATGTGAAAAATAATACAGGAAGTAACTCTTGGTGGGTGTTTTTTTTTTAAAAAAAGAAGAGTAAGAGTGCTTTTTTATTTATTTTTATTTTTCATTTCATTTCTTTATCACATTTCTTTATAAGTTTCAAAATAATACAAAGGAGGCCATGTACAGTATGCACATTTAACACAGCAAGTTAACAAAAAAAATTAAACATAACAAAAGAAAACATTACTAAAGGAAGTTCAATAAAATGCACATTTGAAACAGCATAGCTGGCAAGAGAATAAAATATTATCTTAAACATACAGCATATATATTTCTGCTGTTACTGCCAATAGTGGCTCAGGCTTGATGACCTTGGTCTCCACTAAGACAGCCAGTATTCGTCTCTCCAGCAGCATCAGCCTTTGTAAGTGGAGTCAGTCAGGACCCTGCTTTCCCAGGCCCGTAAAGGAGCAGATCTTCCAGGACTCACAGCCAAGATTTATTGACATTACTGCAGTTAATAATGAAAATCACAAGCCTGTGGCTCATAGGTATGGTGGTCTTGTGTGTGTTGATCTGTGGTCTAACACATGGGTGATTCTGCAGTATTGTGGAGGTTGGTTTTATTTATTTAGTTTTTATTCCCTTCTGCCCTCATGATTGTAAGAGAAATGATAAGATTATTCTGCAGGGCTCCGTTGGTGGCCGATTTCTGAGATGCCTGCATTTTTCTAACTGATCTATGGGAAACATTACATAATACCCTGAGGATCTAACCAGGAACACCCAGCATTAGCTAGATTCTGGACCAGAATGAACAATCAGCTTTTTCAGTTGTTTTATGTTTCCTTTAGATAAAATTCCAGTTAGTGCTTTGGCAATGATATTTTCATAGTTCAGTATTACAGCAGCCTAAAATGAGTAATTCAGGCAATAAGGCAGTGGACTAGGAGTCAGGAGACTTGGGTTGTGATTTTAGAACTGCAGTGTCTTTCTTATGTGCATCTTGTCCAACAGCTTTGATGATAATTATTTTTTCTTAAACAATCATCCTCCAAAACTCAGTTTCAATAGCTTCATTTCTATGGTACTTTACTAAAATACAAAATCTGGTTAAGTGTATTTAAATGCACTGTGAAGGATGTCAGGCTGCATTGATGTTGTTCCTCAGGTGGTACAGCTAGAGAGATACTGGCTAGCATTAAAATATTCTCATGATAATTTTGGTTTACTTGTTAGGAAAAGTAGTGATCATAATTTGATCTCAGTTGTGCTAAACACTATCAAAATATAGGAGTGCTCATATAAAAAGCACCTTCTTTAACCAATCTACAGCAAACTAAAAATCTAGCATGCTTGATATTAAAGGAACATTGTGTGTATAAATAAACCTTTCTCAAATTTAGCAATATAATGTATTTGTATTTTGGAGGAAATGGTTTTGTTATGTTTTTTGCTAGCTTGCAATTGAGTCTTACTTTCTGAACTCAAAACAGTCAGCTTTCAAACCAGTGGGAGATCAGAGGCTGTGGTAGCCATTCTCCCATCAGAAATGTCATCAGTACTGGTGTTTGATCAAAACCTAAAGTTTGGAGTGAAATGCTCTATTTAGAACCTGAAAAAGTCCTAATCCACCCAGTTTACAGTATGTTGGTTATATGCTAATATAGCTAGATACTTAACCCTTTGTATACATCATATTGCTTTGCCCTATAAATACACAAAACAGTTCCCATACATTGACCTGATATTCCTTACAACAGCAGTGAAAGGTAGACTGGTCTCATATTTGAACCAGGAATTTCACAGTTCATGTTATTAACCATCCTAGCAGCTAAGAAAATATTTTCTTGAACATAGACAATCTGTGTTTTTAGAGTTGGTATCTCTCTGTCTCGGCAGACAATGGAAGAATGTCCCTTTGGGGGTGAAGTCAAACCATTGGAGAGTTACACAGCACCTGTTCTGGCTGTAGAGACATGTTTTGTTGCAGCTGGGGCAGATGAAGGTGTCTGGTTGTGCTGATGCAGGTGTACAATGGTTTTCCTTCTTTCTGCTGTCCTCTCATCAGTCATTCCTCCTTTGGTCACTGCAATGGATACACAACCTGATTATCTGTCTCCAGGCACAGCTTTTTTTAAAAAAACAAAAAACCAATAACCAGTTGTTTGGAAGTTTTTTTTAAAAAAAGTATTATCAACCACCTGAGTGAATATACTTCTTTCTTGCATGTGTCCTTAGTGCAAACATATATTCTGTATTAGAAGTGGTTGAGCTCTGAATGAGATCACTCTTGGACTTGTGCCCTAGAAACTGAAAATGCACAGTCACAGCAGGGATAAGCTTTGGGTTATCACAAAAAGGAATATAGTACAGGGGTACCTCGGGTTAAGAACTTAATTCATTCTGGAGGTCTGTTCTTAACCTGAAACTGTTCTTAACCTGAAGCAGCACTTTAGCTAATGGCGCCTCCTGCTGCCAAAGCACAATTTCTGTTCTCATCCTGAAGCACCATTTCTGGGTTAGCGGAGTCTGTAACCTGAAGCGTATGTAACCTGAAGCATATATAACCCGAGGTACCACTGTCCATGCTTCCCATATCAGATACATTAGTGTAAACACATTTTATTCAACATACAAAGTGCTTTTTGGTTGCTGTTCAGCTGTTGCAATAAGCAAAACAAAAAACCAATTTTTGTAAGCTGTATGGTAAAATTGGAGTGTCTACTTCCCTCATCCCTGAGGGAAATTGTTATTGTAATTTGAGAGAAACATTTTACATCCCCTTTGGATTAGGGGATAAACTAGGGCACCTTGGTTGTGCAGAAAAGGGAAATTCAGCAGGCGTAACTTGCATGACTGCTGCTAAAGGTGCAGAAACCCTTCCCTCTTTTACATCTGGACAGTCCACTTTGGAGCCTTACCAATTAACAAGGTAATTGCTTTAATCAAGCAAGGTGTGGGGTTTTTTTTTTGTATCTACTTTACTCTGTTTCTAGAGAACTAGAATGAACTCAATATGCAATGTTTCAGGGTAAATGGGGTCCATTTTGTGTAGCGCCATACAACACCATTTACTTGTCTTGTTTGGTCATTGATCCTCACAGAATGGATGGTGTCTTAGTTGCTGTTGCTGAGTCCCTCCAAGTAGGGGGCTCTGGTTAATTTAACAGTAGAAGTGTCAGCTCCAGATCTTGTTGCCATGGCCAGAGAGAGATGAAAGATTATACAGGCCTAAGGCTTATTCCAGTTTGTGCACATAATGCTAAACAATAGTAGTGTTGCAGCCAAAAAAGCCCCACCAAGATATCTTGCCAGTTTTAAAAGGGAAGAACTAGGAGGTTTGGTCTTACACACAAAACACTTAAGTAACTTTCACCTCCATCTTGGACAGAAGTTGAGTGATCTGGTTTAAATAAGAAACAGCAGAATTTTCCACAGGCACACATATCAGATGGTAACTCCTACAGTGTATAAAATAAAATAGTCCCAAGAACAAGGATGGAAATATTTGGACTAGGTTGGTGCCGAGAGTGAATTGTGCATGGATGTTGCCTGATTCCAAGTCAGAATATTTATCTAGTGAGCCAGTACTGCCTACTCTGACTGCAACTTTCTAGGGTCTCAGGCAAAGATCTTTCTACCTGAATATTTCAGTTGGATATGACAGATTGATCCTGGGAGCTTCTGCTTCCAAGGTATGTGCTCTATCATTTAAGCTATGGCCTCTCTCCAAATGTGATCCCTCACACATGGTTCCCTATTTATGCAGCTAGGCATTAATCTGCCAGAAATGCCCATCTGTTGATTAAGGTTAAATGCGTATGAGACATATGGCCAACCAGCATGGAGATGCTCAGTCTGTAAAAATCCTAGGGATCGTATATATGCTCCACAAACAGAAACAATTTTCACATTAAAGTGAATTTGTAGGAAACTCAAATGGCAACATTTCTAAACTATCAACTGTCGTGGGGACATACTGTACATAGATATTATATGCTATTTCCCTGATTGCAATCTCCAAAAGCAAGGAATTCCTGCCAACTCCGATCTGAAGGGATGTAAGGGAGGGATTTGTTCATTTCATTGATTCTTTACTTTAAATTTGTGCGGTTTGTATATATTGATTCTGTTTGTGCACCCCCAGTATCATCCAAAGAAGCTGATAAACTGTTGGTTGGAGAGCAACTTTGCAGAAATGTTGAAATAATGTACTTTTCTGTTCTGAAAGTAGTCTGATCATCAAGCCAGTTTTTAAAAAATGCATACTGTTAAGAAGGGGGTGGAATCATGGATCAAATCCAGGCTTTCTTGGAAAGATCTAGGCTTTCTTGGAAAGATCCAGGCTTTCTAGAAATCAACATTCTAGATCCATTTCAAATGGGCTTAGGTCCGGTTTTGGCACAGGAATTGCTTTGATCACCCTGTATGAAGACATCTATTGAGAGAGACAGGGAAATGTAGCAATGTTAATTCTCCTTGACCTCTCAGCAGCTTTTGACACCATCAAAGCACAGTTATTGGGTTTTTCCAAGCCAATTTGTTCTAGAGTCCCTGAATCAAGGTTGGCTAACTCTGTGATCCTTCAGATGTTGTTAGACTTCAACTCCCATTAGCCCAACCACTGATCAGCAATGATGGGAATTACTGCCCAACAACACCTGAATGTTCATAGGTTGGCCACTCTTGTCCCATGTTATGATACTTGGAAGGTAGATTTTATGCTTAGTAATAGAGTTGTATTTCTATCTGAGGTTTCAGATATAGTTCTGTAAAAGTGAAAGACGATGATTAAATCTAAACAGTCAAGGAAGTAATGCCCCTCTAATATATTGCATGCAAGGGAACTGCAGTGGTTCCGTTCCTGCTTCTTGTTGCATACATACTTCTGCAGCGTGGTAGCATTTATCAAAACACTGGAATAGTCTGGGTGCCATTATACTTAGGAAGCTGTTTATATGAGGCAACTTTCTACACAGCTTAGCCAATTTTAACAATGTTGGCATAACCCTCACTCTTCACTGAAGTAGCTTCCAAGGTGGAATGAGCTACTGGTTCCATTTTTCATAGTTACCATGTCACAAATATGGAGAAGCAGCCTGTGGCCTGATTCATGTGCTACTTCGGCTGTTTGATTTGGCTTGTCCTCTCCTGCCTGAAGTGACACAAGCACTGGCTGATGGAAGAGTTGGGGGGTGGGGTGGAGGAGAGGAGCAAGCAAACAGCAGTAGTAAATAAACTATTAAGGAAGGAAATACTTTCTCCCGTCTACAGGGTAAAATGATGCCACTCTATCCCATTGGCTTCGTGGTAAAGCCAGTCCTGCCAGGCAGTGTTTAACTTGGCTGCTTTGCACAATATTTTGTATTGCCCAGGCAAGGCTGCTGCTAACAGGAATGGTTTCTTCAGTCCAAGAAGCAATCTCTATAAATCTACAGTTAATATGCAAGGCAGGTGGGAGCATGAATAGACTTCCATAGAAAGGCTGCTGGAATTTGGAAGGAAGCAGGGATTAAGCAGGGGCCACATCCATTGTTGTAGTATTGTTCATTGCCCCTTGGAAATGAGTTATTTTTGCAGCTTTCTCAAGACAAATGCTTTTGACTTCCAGACCAGGCTGTGCAACCTTTCTGCTGTCCTCGGCAAACACAGCACTTTCTCAATTTAGAGTGCTTAAAATTAACATTTTTTCCTAGTGTGTAAATCGTGATTTATTGGATTTTCAGGAGTAGCTTCTGATAACAATGAATTTTATGTAGACCCTTCCCTTCTTCCACTTCAAAACAAAACAACTTTCTAAGGATGCATTCAGACCAGCACTTCTGTTTATGCAACTGCTTCTGATACTCCACACCACATCCTGTGAATCTTATCGCTGTTTGCACTCTGTTTCCTGAATTTTTTATTCTCACAAAGCTTGTACCTCATTAAAGAGGTACAAGCTGGGGTTGTCCACCTTGGAGATTTGGATCTGAACTATACTGCTGCATGTACTTTTCCAATGAGGCTGAATATGGGACTTTTGCCAGATAAAATGAAATTTATCACACCTGGTAGGGACAGGAACCAAGTGAAGAGCAGCACTGATGAGCCACTAAACTCATCAGGCTGAACTGTACCCTAAGACATTATCCTGGAATGAGGGAGCATGCTGTGCAATAATTGAAGTGCAGAAATCAGTTGCATGTAACAAGGAGCTTTATGCTTCATTAAAATAATTATTATTTCTTGCTCTTCACTTAATTCTTTTTTGCCAGTTTCCAGAATCTTCATTGGATGGATGAATAGTCAGATTCCAGCCCCATTGTCTTGGAGTAATTTAAATTTTTTTAATGCAGAAATTTAATGAAGTTTATTGTAGTTGTATGTTCGGAAAGATTGAGGGCACGAGGAGAAGAGGACGACAGAGGACGAGATGGTTGGACAGTGTTCTCGAAGCTACGAACATGAGTTTGACCAAGCTGCAGAAGACAGGAGTGCCTGGCGTGCTCTGGTCCATGGGGTCACGAAGAGTCAGACACGACTAAACAACAACAAATGCATTCAGCAGTCAGCAATACAAACAAAATAGATTTTATTATTTTTTACCTTTTAAAGATTAGCTATGAGTTGGATTTGGATTTGATATCCCGCCTTTCACTCCCTTTAAGGAGTCTCAAAGCGGCTAACATTCTCCTTTCCCTTCCTCCCCCACAACAAACACTCTGTGAGGTGAGTGGGGCTGAGAGACTTCAAAGAAGTGTGACTGGCCCAAGGTCACCCAGCAGCTGCATGTGGAGGAGCGGAGACACGAACCCGGTTCCCCAGATTAAGGGACTACCGCTCTTAACCACTACACCACACTGGCTCTCCCTTTAGTTTAGTTTCTAGGAAGAGAAAAAAAGTATATAGTCTCAAGAAATGGAAAGAATCACAATTATGTAAATAACACAGAGACAGATAACTATCTACACAGAAATTTATTTGTGGCTTGGTGGTTTAGTGCAGGACCCTGTGTGAATCCAGCCACACATTTGAGATCAACAGACGTCCTCTTGCACATCCCTTTGCTTTGTGGGTTAGGGAAGTTATGCATGGTCAGGTATTTTCAGTAGTGGCACCTGCATTACTTGGTTCCCACTATCACTTAGCAGAAACTAACTGGTATATAATATTTAGTGGTATATAATATTTAGTATATAGTGGTATATAATATTTAATAAATAAATATGGGACAGAAGGTAAAGAAGGTAAATGCTGTTTGAACACAGCAGCTTATGTAGGTTGATGTCTTCCTGCTTTTTTCTGAGTTTTGTTGCTTTTTTAGCCAATGCTGTAGCTGAATGCTGTTTATTGCATTCCAATTTATGTTTTATTGGTTTATGGATTTTTAGAGGATTGTAAACTGCTCTGGGGACTGTTATGAATGAAGGTGCAGGATGAAAGCTATTTAATAAAATAACTTTAGTCACATATAATATTGTAAGTTATAAATGATAATTTACAGGAAAATGCAGTAAGATTAGAGTTCAAAGCAGAGCCCTCAAAGTAATCTGTGAAGCTGGTATATCTGATTTATAGGCGAACTCAGTCTGAGGGTCCTCTTGTGGATCCCAGCCCCCTGAGGTCAGTCAGGTGGCAGCCAAAGGGGGCCCTTTCCTTGGAACTTTCTAAACACATTTGCTAGGTACCACCTTTGTTGTTTTTAAGTGCCAGATTCTCCTGTTCCCTCACACTTCATCTGCTTGTTTATTGCTGTGGTTTGCCGTTCTTTAAAGATCATGTTATAAGCAATCTTTTTTTGTGGCTGCATTTATTGTGGCTAGGGGCCTCAAAAGCCAGCAGTGGTCTGGGCCTCCCCAGGCTTCTATTCAACCATCAACATTAGGTGGTTAGGGTTATGCTCACAGTTATGAAAATTGTAGAAAAAAACTCTCAAATTACAGTCTTTTATTTATAGTAGGCAGCAGGCACCCTAAGGAACTAGGTTTGGGTAAACAAAAGAAGGTAAAACAACATATCTTTTTAAAAATCAAAATTGGTATTTGGGTTTTCTTTGGTATAATATTGTACATCAATATGCCCAGGAAAATGTTTTTGTAATCATGATAGATGTTTTTAATGGTGGGGTAAGAAAAATCACTACCCTTAAATTTCACTACCCTTAAATTTCTATAAAGTTCACTATACAGTTTTTGTTTTTTTGCTATATCCCTATCCTGCCTTGCTCTGCTACATACCTAGTCTCCACAACAGACCCCAAGAGTGGTATGTTTCAGGGCAAACTGCCTTCTAGTTTGTTTCCAGGTGTCAAGATTAGGCTCTTTCTGTCTTCCAGGTGTCAAGATTAGGCTCTTTCTGTCTTCTTGTGTTTCGAAGGCATATACTTTCTTTCAATTTTAGTTACTGCATACAAGGGTTCAAGCTCATATATGTCTTACAGGAGTAAAAAACAGAATTCTCTTCTCTGTTGTGGTCTAGAAGCTCCAATTCTAAATATCTGAAGCAGCTCAATGGGCCTAGAATGGTCTCCTTGAGCCAACAAATTTTGAGCACACCAAAGTCAGTGCTATGATTTGTAACAGTCTGACAATCAGTATACCTATTTTTAACTAGTATTAGTGTCACAGCACAATATTGGTTGGTCAGACAACACACTTGAACAGCAATTAGAGTATTTTCTGATTTTTTTATATAAATCATGTTGAACATTGTATCAATTTATTAAACTGAAAAAAGTAATCTTCAGATTATCTTTATCCAAGGATTAGTAGTTTCCCAGCTACGACCTCTTTTCAAAGCATTATAATATCATTATTAATGGTTATGCTGGCTGGGGCTGATGGGAATTGTAGTCCAAAAATCCAGGAGAGCACCTGGCTGTGGATGGCTGAACTAGCCACTTGAAGAGTCTTTATTATTTTTCATAATTTAACCTCTTTCTTAACACTAGAAAACCTAACGTTAACTATGCATGCTATGAAGTTTGCTCTTTATCAACTTTCCCCCATACCACACATAATTGCATATACCGCTATCATTTCTCTTCCCGCACCCTTTACTCACTTTCCCCACTAAAGCAACACGTTTAACATAACCTTTCCTCTCCAGCCCCCAAAACATTTTGGTTCTCAATTTAGCACTTTTTTCAGGTCAATGATATCCTTTTTTTAGGTACGGCAAGCAGAACTTGAACATAGTATTTGTATAATGGTAGTATTATGATATAAGCAATTTTATTTTCAGTCCCTTTCTTTCATGGGATTCTAATTTTCATAGCTGCTGCACACTGGGTTAGCATTTTCATTGATCTAGTTCCTCTAAGCCCAATATCTCTTTCCTAGTCAGTTGCCAATTAGCATAATTGTGAAGTGGTTTTGTTTTTTTTACCTTATGTGTTACTTCATACTTGCTCCCTTCCCCCATGTAACTTCTTACATAGAATCCCCATTTGCCATTTAATGCCATTGCATCCAGGATTGTAGATAAGGTCTCCCCTTAACCACAACCTGTAACCCCAAAAACATGGTTAAGGAGAGCTCTTATCACAGTTGTGGGTCTATACAACATGCTGAGCCAAACCTTGGCTTGGCTGCCACCCATCTATCACCTAAAAAGACCAGGGAGGAGCAAAATCTACTCCTCGCAAGCCAGCATGTTTGCACCAAGCCATGGTTCGGCTTAGTGTGACATGCAAATGTGGCTGACATGCTGCAAAATGCACAGACCTGCCCCCATTGCATCCAGTTTGACCTTTATTGCTGAATATTGCTGTTCTTTAATTTGGTTTCTTATTTGCAAAAAGGGATGGAACATACTCAGTAGTTACACCCCTGTGAAATAACATACACTAATTGTCCAAAGATAAAAAAGGGCTTCTGAATGATAAATGAAGGGCACAAAGAAAAGTGGAATGGGGAAGTCTCCATTTTACAGTCCGTAAGCGCCTTCTGCTGAAGATTAACAGATGTCCATCTGGCAGCTCTCATGTATCCATTTGTTCATAGCTTTGGGGGGGGGGGCTTCGGGGATTAAGTGAAACTAGGAATCCCTTCCATTAGTAATTGGTCTTTAAAAAATCACTGCATGGTAACCTGCCATTTACATACAGCATAAATGTGGGAAGAGGGGTGAATCAAAGGGAAGCCTTTTACAGGAACTGTTCTGAGGAGTTGGCTGTTCGGTATAGAAGATGCTGAGTGTTATATGTGTGCTAATGCAGTGTGTTCAGATAGATTATGTGATTATTCACAGTGTGCATACATACAGGGTATGGATGGAAGAAAACCAAAAATGCAGCCCACAGTGAGTCAGCTAAAAATCATAATTGCACAGAGGTGCATTTTATCCTTGCCCACGTGCAGCTCTTCTGTTGCTTTGTGGCAACACTGTTGTGTCTCAACACTGAAACTACAGTGATGTGGTTGTGCAAATGACCCTGTACCTGTGATTGTTGAGATGGCACACCTTAGCCCAGGAAACTTACAGGTGACGTAGCTGCACTAACACCACACAAAAAGGAGTATGTATTTGAGATATTGCTACCATAAATGTGCCTGGAGATTTTATAGAGACTTTCACTTAAACTTTTAAAATGTGTGTGTGTGTGTGTGTGTGGTGTTTTTTCCATTTAAATAGAACTAGTTGTATTGTCTGGGCACAAGGGTATTCAAAAACCTTCAGTATTTCAGATGTTTGAGTGGTCTGTTACATTTCATTTCTATGACGCTAACTTACAACATCAAGTTACTGTTTGTTTTAAGCAGATGATGAGATTGGTGTCAAGTAATAGTTAAAATATATAATTTTCTCTGTATTGGCAGGCCATATGTTCATCAGTTAGCCAGCCTGCAAGCATAATTTTCCAATTCTCATGTCATAGTTATGCATTTGTTTTACTAATCCATAGGCAACTAATAGAAACAAAAGTCAAATTGTCTGTACAGAGAACATCCTAAAATAGATCCATGCCAGCTTCCCAGCAATGATGGCACTGCAGTTTGCCCCATTTTATGGCTTATAAGACTAAAAAGGAGAATGAAGTGTTACACACATTTCCTCCCAGAAAGAAAGAGGTTTAAATTTCCATATACTGTGAAGTCCATTTCTATCATTACTTTAAAACTGACAAAGCAAATGCATTTGTTTTCATTTTCTTTCTTTTAATTTTAGGAACAGGTTCCAGTTCCAGTTTACCATCCTACTCCCAGCCAGACCCGCCTAGCAACCCAGCTTACAGAAGAGGAACAAATTAGGATAGCGCAACGAATAGGCCTTATACAGCACCTGCCGAAAGGAGTCTATGATCCAGGAAGAGATGGTTCTGAGAAAAAGATCAGAGAGTAAGTGCCATTTTTTGTGGTAACATCACTTATGTAAATACATGAAATAGCTGCACTAAAAGCAATTACTTATCAGTTTTCATCAATGTGTAAGTTGCTTCTCATCAGAATAATTGTTGCAAAGAAGAAATTAGATAATGCAATATGTGAAAACATCAGAAAAATCCACAAAATACGATAGAAGAAAAATCTCATAGATCAGATAAAGTTAAGCAAATCCACCACAGGCTTTGCTGAATAAGAATTATCTTGCAGTGATAAGGAACCACAAAGATGTAGTTGTTCATGCTACCAGGGGAAGGTTGTGCCACTACTGAGAATACCCATATTCTCAGTCTTCTTCAGAACCTTTTTGACATAGGCTGCTTCCAGACAGTACAGTGGTGCCTTGCAAGACGAAAAGAATCCGTTCTGTGATTCTCTTCGTCTAGCGGTTTTTTCGTCTTGCGAAGCAAGCCCATTGACAGATTAGCAGATTAGCGCTTTTAGCGGCTTATCTGCTGATCGGATCAGCTGATAAGCGGCTTAGCGGCTTAGAAAAAGGGGGGGAAAGGGAAAAAACCCCGCAGGAACTCGCAAGGCATTGTCGTCTGGCGAAGCAAGCCCATAGGAAATTCGTTTTGCGAAGCACCTCCAAAACAGAAAACCCTTTCGTCTAGCGGGTTTTCCGTCTTGCGAGGCATTCATCTTGCGGGGCACCACTGTAATTTATTGTGGAATTAGTGCTGCTCATGCATGCTAATTTTTTCATGCATTCCATGTGACATTGTCAAAACAATCCCAGCCCATTACTCCCCTCACTTTATAAACTGGATTTTCACTACCATAGAAAATCATGTAAGTATTATACATCTGCAGCCACTAATGGCGTAGATGCTTGTTAGTGCATTTTTGGGATGAGTGATTTCTTAAATATAAAATGCTGTTTCAATAGGTGACCTGTAATTCCGGACCCCTATTACTGTTTACCCCAAACCTGCACACAAGCTAGCCACCCAGAGAATTTGAGTGTAGCTGTTTTCATCAGCTGCTGTAACCTGATGAGGAGGAACACTTGCAGTATTGCCTCAGACTGCATATACATACAATCACTCTTATTTCTTCCTTGCCTAACCACAGAGATCTTGCACAAGACTTCAGTAATTTTTTTTAACCCAACTCCTTCATTTTGCCCACTGTGAAATAAGGCTGGCAATATTTGCTCTTGAACACTACTCAGAAATTTGGAGCAATGTGCAACCGAAGCCTTCTGTGCCCCATCTCACACTATTATGTAAAATCTGGATCCAAAACCAGTAACGCTAATCCAGTTGGGTTTGTCATGCTGATTTCTGAGGGGCTCCTGGCGAAGTGGGTTGGTGGGTGGCACATAGCTGTCACAGCTGAGTAATGACTGAAGAGGATGGACAACCTAGTGGATACTGTGAGCCAGTCCTCCACACAGCAGTCATGACATCATTTTTGTCTAATTCACAATGGATTAATTAAGAAACTGGGTTGCCCTTTCTGGTTGCAAAAGGATACTTCTAATTAAGTTCCAACATTGCCTGCTGATCTTTGAAGGTGGGCCTATAGGGAAGGTCATATCAAGTGAATATAGTAGTAAGTTTGTTTCCAGGAAGACCTCCCTCTGCTACCAAGAAACTTCATAAGGCAGCAAGCAGTTTCCCTCCACATGTCTCCTTCACACCTGTACAGCTCAGTGCTCCTAGTAATTGGATATGCTCTTTCCGTAATGGCACTACAAGGCAAACACACTTATAAGAAAAAAAACCTCATGCTGTGGGTATTTCTAGACTGATTTTGAGTTATATTTTGCTTTCCTTCATGGCTCAAAGCAGCTTGCAACTTTAAGGTATTACCGTCGAAAATGATTCCAGAGTAAGCTACAAAAGAGTTACAATAAACTTTGGACCACCGGGGGGGGGGAATATCAAGAGTTGTATCTAGCATTGCCTGTGCAGAGTTGCCCTCATGTAATGGAGCTTCTTGCTGCCCCCGCCCCCCAAATCTCCTGAGCTTCCTCCCACTTTCTGGAACAGATGGAGGGTGTGTGCAGGCTGCAAGGGAAAGTTCTGTTAGACAAGCAGAAGTCTGCTCTGTTAGTGGAACAACAAGTGTTTAATATGGCTCCAAATCTACAGGAGGGAAAGACCTTCCTTAGGGCCAACCAAAAGACCACAAAATAGTGGTCAAGTTTCTGAGTTCTGTATAGCATTTCATGATGCTGAATGTTAAGCAGAAAAAGTAAGAAAAAAGTTGGCATGATAATATTGCCATGAAATTTGCAATTATAACAGCCTTAGAGTTCTGCTGACTTATTTGGATTAACCTCTGCTAACTGATTTTAGGTTACATCAGTGGTTGCTGGGAAAGAAAATGTAAATGTCCATGACTGTTATTTTCAAAAAATGGCACTAAAAGGTCTTGAATCTGTCTCCAACATTAGGCATAACACATGCATGTTCCCTGTGAGATAAAATGTAGAAGTAATAAATAAAAACAAAGTAGTTTTATATTAAAACTATAGATTAATTTTAGGTGCTGCATCAGATATAAGCAAGTGCACTTATTCTATTATTTAGCAGCTTGTGGATATGAAACCCCTGCAAAAGGTATGGTTCTACAGTCGTACCTCAGGTTACATACGCTTCAGGTTACATACGCTTCAGGTTACATACGCTTCAGGTTACAGACTCCACTAACCCAGAAATAGTACCTCGGGTTAAGAACTTTGCTTCAGGATGAGAACAGAAATTGTGCGGCGGCAGCAGGAGGCCCCATTAGCTAAAGTGGTGCTTCAGGTTAAGAACAGTTTCAGGTTAAGAACGGACCTCCGTAATGAATTAAGTACTTAACCCAAGGTACCACTGTATAAGCAAACATAGGAATCAATAATAGGAAAACTAAAGAATATTCAAAATTATTTAGGAAAGTTCTACATCTCTAAATTTTAAAAGTTAATAAGTTTAGGCTAATCTATTTGTTTTAGCAGATGGGTGCTTCAGCAACAAGCATTTCCCCTTATGTTTTGGTGAGAGGTGGGCAGGCTAATATTTCAGCTGAGTTCAGATTCTCTCCATCTTGTTTCCTTTTTTCCTTTCTAGATGTGTGATCTGTATGATGGACTTTGTTTACGGGGACCCTATCAGATTCCTGCCATGCATGCATATTTACCACCTGGACTGTATAGATGACTGGTTGATGAGATCTTTCACGTGTCCTTCCTGCATGGAGCCAGTTGATGCAGCACTGTTGTCCTCCTACGAGACTAACTGAGCCAGAGCTTCTCTTCTGACCTGTCAAGGAAACCATCCACTTTAAAGGGGTTTGATCCTTTGCCATCTGCCCAAAGAACCAGGGATTAGGAAACAAAATCATGCACAATAAAATCTCCTTTCTTAAGAATAAATATCCTGAATAGCAGACAGAGGGAGGAGGGAGGGAGGGAAGGAAGGAAGAAGAAACACATTTATAGACTATAGAAAAAGTAGGAAGTTATTTTTATGTAAAGCCTTGATCCAGTGCTTACAAATAGTTGCTCCTTAAGAAAGCCTGTTAGCACACCCATACAGAAGAACTGTGTGAATAATAAAATATGTTAAAAATTAAATTGTGTGGATGCAGCCCACCAGGAAGTTTCCTGTTCAAGCTTCTTTGAGATGAATGACAAGAATACTAGGGGGGGGGGTGAGTGTGTGTGTGTGTGTGAGAGAGAGAGAGAGAGAGAGCACTAAAAAGGAGAAAGGGATGCTGGAGTATCCTTTGTCCTAAAGAAAATTTTTTGTTCAGATTGCTTCACAAGTTCCTGGTATTTGGGTCAATGCTCTATTTACAAAAAAAAAAAGCTACATTTTATAACACTGGCACAAAAATAGTTTCAAGCTTGTTTGCACAGTTTTTTTATTCATTGGAAATGGAATCCATTTTGCCTTAGGTCTTCTAAAATAGTGTATTCTTATTTTGGGGCTGGCTCTATGCTTGAAAACCAGTTTATTTATAACGTGTTATAAAAGTGCTATATTTTGTTTGCAGTTAGGATTATGTGGACTTTGAGAAGATCTCCTAGCTTGTAAGCAAACTTGAGATGCACTTTTTTCTATATGAGACATTTTGATGTGACAATATTAAAAGAAAACCAACACAAACCAGTATTTGCCTTTCTAGTGTTTCCTTTCATCATTTTCTTTCTAAACAGAGTGCAGAATTTAAATACTAAAATTGATCTTACATTTATTAAGTTAAAATGGAGCATGATGAAGACAAGATAAAGATCACCCTGCATCTCAAAAACACAATTTGTTGGGGATGCATTCTTTTTAAAAAGTTTCATCTTGGATCATATAAAAAAAATACTGCATCTCTTGTTTTTGTACTTCTTAGATTCTCAAGACCATACTGTGTCTCGGTTTCTGTGTATTAAGTGTACCTTTGGTATTCTTTTGGTTGGCATAGCAGTCTGTCGGCAGATATTAAAATATTCTATATTTTATGTTTTATATGCAAAATTCATATTTGGCAAATAATTACATAAAACTGATCAAGTTAGTGATCCTACAGCTGGTAAGGGCTGTTCCAAGTATTTACATTTATGAAACTAAAAAGAAAAGTGATGTGCTTGATAGATGCAGTCTTGCAGAGAGGGTAGTTGTAAAAAAAAAAAATCCACTTAGGATGTGGAGTTTTGTTCTCTTAAAACATTCTTTAATGTGACCTTTATACTTTTGACTTAAAGCCAATATGTTGAAACGTCTTAGTTTAGCATGAGATGCAGGCAACGTATCAAGGACTGTTCTGATTGATTCGAAGAAACTGTATGTAAACAACTACTGCACTGAAGACTATGTCTACAGTATAAGCACTGCAGACTGTAAGCATTCACCTAACAAATTCCATCAGCTGAAGCTGTACACAAGGACTTATGCAACAGGGCTTTCACCCCTCTCCTCACCCCATGCTTCCTGAAATTGGCTCTGGATGTGTGTCAGGAGACCCCCCAGAACAGCATGCAAGGGGAGGAGAGGGAGGCTTCTTCCATCTGGCAAGCTGAAATGCTTGGGCTGATGGTAAGATCAGAAGAGCACAATGTGGAATTCCTCCCTCAATGCTATAGAATAGAGCATTTACATGTAAAATAATTTCTACAGGATTAGTTGGCAGATTGCAAAAGTATCCACTAACCTGTGGAAGATGCTGTATAAGACACTGTAGACTATTTCCATTCAAATGCCTTCCATATCCCATGGTGTGTAGTGGTGTATACACAGCACCTATGCAAGCAGCCTTTCCCTATTTGTTTTGTTGGTCAAGGCAAACTCGGGCATACTCCAAATTGCCCTTGTAAGTGAACTTCAGTGTTTGCATCAGAATCGACATACCTGCAAAAGACTGCTGGATTGGGATAGTTGTTAAAGTATAAATGGTGCACTGTTGGAAGAAAGTAACTAGCAGTATACAGTCTTGGGTTGATTTGCATTTGTATTGCAAACCTTTTCCAGTTCCCCTCCTTTAATTCAGCTATTCTTAATTACAGAAAGTAAATCTGAGAAAGAAAAATATGAAGTTGTGCAATATTTTCAGTAGTAAATCATACTACCTTTCTTATCATTCCACCTGTTGTTTTCCATATATGTTGATGTCTATCTTGTCAAGTATTATAGCCAGACTTTTCTTCTTTTACCTTGGATTGTTAAATCGACAAATGAACACTTTTTAAACACCTTTTTCTTGTTCATTGTTGTTTGTTCCCAAGATTTTTTTTCAAAAGACAGAGGCAGTGAGTTGTAACTGGTTTTCCCAACTTAATTTCACAAACCTTCTACTTTTTATTAAGCTATTTATTAAAATATTAAAGGGTTAAAATTGTAAGAGACTTTCAAAAGAAGATGCTAAATACAGAATTAAGTGCCCTTAAGAGTAAAGAGTTGTGCTTATATTTGTGTTGCCTTGTGGCCTTTTACTCAAATACCAAACCAATTTTATATAAATTGATTTTAAACCCTCATAGTTTCATAACATATTCAGTGCTTTTTTTCTGGGGGAGACGAGAGGTATGCATACTTCTAAGTTTGGCCTCACTGAGGGGCAGTATTTCAATATGAATAGGAAAATAAGTACCCCCTAAACATTTTTTTTTATATATAGAAAAGCAGCACTGGATAGATTTAAGTTTAACTTTTGTTCTAAAACTCTATCGTATGATCCTCTGGCTAAAACAAACTCTATTGTAAATATGAGTTGTACATTACATGGAAAGTAAATTATTTCTTTATACAGTGGTGCCTCGCAAGACGAAAATAATTCGTTCCGCGAGTCTTTTCGTCTTGCGATGTTTTTCGTCTTGCGAAGCACGGTCCGTCGCAACTGCGCCTCTTCAAGCGGCTTTAAAAAAAAAGTGCAAGACGTTTTCATCTTGCGAAGCAAGCCCATAGGGAAATTCGTCTAGCGAAGCAACGCAAAACCGAAAAACCCTTTTGTCTAGCGAGTTTTTCGTCTTGCGAGGCATTCGTCTTGCGGGGCACCACTGAATGTCATGTTTCATGGCAAAATATCATTAAAACAACACTGCAAAATAAAGGCATTATAACATTATTTTTTTCATTTTTTTCCATTTGGAAAACATTATGACATTAAAACACCAACAGTTAATGCAAAACAGAGCACCATATATTTCAAAGAACTTGCCTGTTCCTCCATGAGAACCGCCAAATTGTGAATTGGATCTTTCAGGGGGAACGCAACAAGTTTAAATAGGTAGAAGTAAATATCAACCATATTGCAAAGGGGAATTTGAGGTTGTTTGAATGCTCTTGGTAACAAAGGAAGACCACTGAAATTTGACAAAAATATTGCATAAAGACCTGTAATAGGACATTGGGTGCGCTATTTAATATGTCGTACCTACTGTAAAATAAAAAAAATATCTAATGGGACATTAGCAATTCAACAGACCATTAAGCTTTCTTTATTGCTGGGTGTTAAGAGGATATGAACAAGGGATGACATTCACAAAAATCTATGACAATTAGGTGAATCTACAAAACTTCCCAAATTATTCTACAAAAGCTTGCTGTTTTTCAGATTGTAGCTTAAACAACATCGCCTCTAACCTTACGCTTAAGTATGTATTAAATATGTGTTTAATACTATTAGAAGTTATAAAGCAATACTCCTGCACAACCTTCATCAATTTCAACAGTTTAGTTTAGTTTCCTGAATAGGCATAACTTTCAAAAGTTACTTGCCTATAAGTTCTATTAAAAACAATGGAATTATGGAACTATACTGTTACCATCTTAAACATCCAAAATTAATGGTAAATTCCACTGAACTCATTAGGATTTACTTATAAATCTGTAGATGTCCAAGCTGTCATTTCCATTGATTTCAAACACTCTTCAATGCAACAATTAGGTTTTCCTGAATGCTGCTGGAAGTCTATTCAGCAAGAAGGGTATTTTGAAAAGAAGGGGAGGGAGGGTATAAGGGAAGACATGATACATACAACAAAAATACAAGAACAGCTAGCTCGATTTTGTGCTTTTTATAGTTGCACTGTACACATATTCTGCATCCAATATAAAGAGTCTTTAGTATACTGTATTGAGAAAAGATTAATAATGCCTACTCAGCGAAAAGGTTCTCTGGTATATATTAGTTTTGCATTGAGAGAAATCAGCCACATGTGAAATCTATGTTTTCAGTTCTCTACTGAAACTAAAGA
This sequence comes from Podarcis liolepis, assembly GCF_965112155.1. Taxonomy (NCBI): domain Eukaryota; kingdom Metazoa; phylum Chordata; class Lepidosauria; order Squamata; family Lacertidae; genus Podarcis; species Podarcis liolepis. The sequence continues at coordinate 56,060,192 of NC_139559.1, forward strand.
AAGGTGAAATTTGAAATGACACAAATCTATTTGACACACTCCATAAGAAAGTCCTGCAAGTAACAGAAATGCAGTAACAAATCATCCCCCTACTGTACAACAGAATGTGTCAAACTTCCTGCCACCTTAAATCTATAGTGGGTACATTGTTTCTGCAATGTAGCTTCTAACCCTGCTTCAAGAAATTGGTGACTTCCAGAACCTATGGGCATTCTGTAATACCACTGAGGGGCTGATCAATATGTGCAGTCCTATTTAAATAGTAGCCAATCAATTGTTTGGTAAGAAGGAGAGAGTGAATCCAGCCATCTGCCAAAGAGGTCATTGGTGCTCTCTAAATTTCTAGCAGACCTCCCCCCCTCGCAAAAAAAAAGTTCCAGCAGCTAGTTAAAGAGGAAGGACTGCATGATTAACACTCTCCCAAATGATATTGCTAATCCAAACTGGACATGCTCCAGTTCAAAAAAAATCTGTACAGTGCTGCCTTGCAAGACGAAATTAATCCGTTCCGCGAGTCTCTTCGTCTAGCGGTTTTTTCGTCTTGCGAAGCAACCCTATTAGCGGCTCAGCGCTATTAGCGGTTTAACGGCTATTAAAGGCTTAGCGGCTATTAGCGGATTAGCGGCTAAAAGGCTATTAGCAGCTTAGCGGCTTAGAAAAAGGGGGGGAGCGGAAAAAAATCGGAACACTTGCAAGACGTTTTTGTCTTGCAAAGCAAGCCCATAGGGAAAATCGTCTTGCGAAGCAGCTCAAAAACGGAAAACCCTTTCGTCTAGCGGGTTTTCCGTCTTGCGAGGCATTCGTCTTGCGGAGCACCACTGTACTCTAAAATGGCTTATGAATGTTCACAATGCCTCCAGTAGAATATTAAAACAGGAGTAGCCAACTTGGCACCTTGATGTTGCATCATCATCCCTGGCCATTGGCTATGTGGCTAAGACTGATGGGAGCTGGAGTCCCAAGAGCTGGAGGGCACCATGCTGACAATCCCTGTTCCAAATCATATGCCAATTTAGGGGGGAAATAAAATAACCGTGTGCTGCTTAACAAAAAGAGTAAACCAACACTAAACTTCTTGAAAAACTCCAGTTTTCTTAATGCAGTCTAAATGTGACTTTTGCATCAGAAAGAGAGAGATTCCGGTTTATTTACTTTGGTTCTTTGGCTATTTCAACATTGATAACTCTTTCAAACTGGTAAGCAACAGCACGTTGCAATTGGATTTTGGCTGCATTGGTAATTTGTTGGCATCTTGAGGGTTATCAAAATAGAATACATTAGAAGAGAGAAAAATGAAAGCGAGATTAAAGAACAGTACATTATAATATTAAACCTGAATCAAAGGTTATTAATTGGTTGTTCCTTCTATCAGGAAAATTATTACCTCATTTAAAAAGTAGTTTTAAAAATTCAGTCTATGTAGAAAATAAACGTTATATTCATAACCAAGTGTGATCTAGGTATTTGTCAGCAACTCTATAGAATTCATGATTTCATCCATTTAAATATTCATTGCCAAATTAACAAACATGAATATCTTATTTAAAAAACTTATAAAGAAAGTAAGTCACATTTGTATATATTATAAACAGTTGTGGAATGAAATACTGGTTTGTTAACCCCTCAGCATTTTTAAATACGTTTTGTGCTAAACTTGACAAAGACCACCTTAAAACTATTGCCTGTAATGTCCTCTTGTGGCAGTTTGCATACCAAACAAGATTTCTTTTTTAAAAGTTAACATGAAACCTCCGCTTCCAAAACACCATTTTCTGGAGACAATTTGGCTTGGTGCAAAGCAGCTTGAATTCTGAAGTGTGTTCTTGTTTCCATGGAATAATTCTTATAATTTTGCCTAAAACAAAACAGAGATATATTGTGATAGGCACTTAAATATTGCACCTCCCCATCATCATTGTATTGCAATATTTAAAAGAACAATTTTTACAAAGTGAAGGTAGAAAAACCAAACTTAATTCACAAATGTCTTCATTGCTTCCTCTGAAATAGAGACACAGAGAACAGGACGATGCATCTCTTTGTAGTTCCAAGTCTTAACATTTCCCTGGAAAATGTATGCTTACTCATGCTTACTCATACATGCTTATCCTGCCCCCCAGCCCAGAAAACAAAACAGCAAGTCTCTATTACCGGTAAGTGTCCATTATGCAAAAAATGAATAAATCTAAAGTTCAGAATCCACAAACACACACGAAGGCAACTCTATGTTGCTCTTTTATGGTGAGTATAAAGTGAGAAAAGAAATCTAAACTATCTTCCCCCTCAATACAAAATAAACCCAGAGAGTACATAAATACAAAAATAAGATATTTAAGCAATACTGTAAAGTATTATCAAAAAACATAAACCCAATCAATGTATGAAGCACCTTATACAAAATGCAAGCTATTGGTCTAGTGCAATATTATCTGTCTTGATTGACTGAGGCTCACCAGGCTCCCAGGCAGAGATCTTTCAAAGCCTTGCAATCCAAGTTCCCCTTTAAACTGGGGATGCTTTGGACTGAATCCTCATGCAAAGCGTACGCTCTGTCACAGAGACAGCTTCAAAGCACTCAGTGGATACACAGGGATTATCCACTTCATCCTTGCAACAGTCTAATTGGTGAGGTCAGGGATCCCAAACTTTTTTTGGGCCCAGGAGAACATTTGGAAAACAGATGTCATGGGCATCCCAAAATGTCCATTTCACAAGAACAAACTGATGATGCTCAGAGAGAGCACCCCAACGAACATGCAAAACACTTCCACCCTCAAAGCTGACTGGCCACTAGCTGTGCCCACCCCCGCTACTCTTCCTTTCCTATTAAAATGCTTTTGCACTATGGACCCAGAGACATTAGAGGAAGACAGGACAGTTTGTCTTTTCAGCCAGCCCAGTTGCTGCTCAAGGTAAAAATAAACAAACTTAAATCTTAAACAAACTTAAAACTTGGAATGGCAAGGGGCCTCGACAGGGACCCAAGAGTTAACCTGAGAGTTTTATCTGAATGCTGCAGTTAGACTATAGAACCTTGTAACCCAAGTTCAGCACACTAGCCAATACCTCATTTTGGCTCTGTCAGGATTCATATTGTGTAGGCCACAGCATCACTGCTGAAAGTAGCATCCCCATAGGAAGTGCACACCTTACAATCTCATTTAGGAGTAATTATAATGGGATGCAGTGTCATCACATTACAAGTTTCCCAGCTTACAGCAGCCAAGAAATGGAGAAATGGGCAGGGATCTCACACAACAAAAGCATCTCATACGTCTTCCTAGATATCACTGCAAGGAGCTAAGAAGGTAGCTTCAGTGGGGAATGCAGCAAGACACAAAATATTTAACATATTGGGCCCTAGAATTTTATTTTCAACTCTACATTAAGTTCATTCAATTAATTAATTAATAATCTGATAAAGCTTGGTGTTTATTTTTCTAGACAGGTTGGCCTTGATATGATCAAGTCCTATAGATATGGCAGTTTTTAAAGTGAGAAAGTGAACATATTTAGAAACTTAACATAAAAACTTGGTATACTACACATACAATGTGAGGTGTTTAAAGAAGGGTATCCAATTCTGACTTTTTACTAGTAGAGAGCACTTTTGTTTGTGCAATATGAAATAACTAGTTTTCACCGGTAGCTCCTGCCCTCCCTTCAAAGATGCTTTAGAGGGTTGAAGTGGATCCTCCAGAACACTATGGGGTATGGTGGGAAGCAGAGAAAAATCAGGTACTTCCTGCTAACTCTTAAGGCACCATTGGGTACAACTAGAAAAGAATCCAGGTTTTCAGTTTTACATTATTTATCTTATAATCCATTTTGTGATAGCAAAATCAGTAGTCTCCAAAATGCAGCCTGTATTTTTTTAACTCACAATCAGTGTTGAAAAAAGTACCTGAATTGCACCTGTTATTTTTAACCTATGAAGACAGAATTAGGGTGTGTGTTTGTTTACAGCTGCTTTTATTGGCTTCTCTTCTGTCTCAGAACCTGGGTTGTGCTAGTATGTAGATTTAGGTCAGCTAAAGCAAGTCTTGGTTCCCCCACCCCCACATTTTTTAGCAAGCCTTGTTAAAAAGAGTCAGCATGATCCCATTCTCTTCCCCAAGCCCATAGGCTCTCCCCTGCTCCATGTTAGTCACTTATTCTCCCCCTACTGGCTAAAGAGGGAAGGAAATAGATTCTTAAGTAATTTAGAAAACAAGCTCAGGATAAATGACAACATTAATATTTCTCTTTTTCCACAGAGAAAACGTTTGGAAGAAAGGAATATTCAAGAAAAGTATTACACAAGCATACAAAACTCATGCCATATTCCTATCTAAGTGTAGAACCTTAAATTTGTCCCTATTGAAATTCAGTGTGTTAAGTTTTGGCCCAGTTCTCCAATCTGTTAAGGCAACATTGGCCAATCTGTTAAGGCATTGGCTACCACACCCAGCTTGATGCCATCTACAAATTTGATGAGTATCCCCTCAATTCCTTTGTCCAAGTTGTTTAGACAGATGTTGAATAACAAGGGGCCCAGGACGGAACTCTGCAACACTCCACTTAAATAACCACCACTGTTTCAGCCCCCTGCTCTATCTAGTTCTAATAATCAAGTGCTTATTATAGGCTTACTTTGCTCGCTCCAGGATCTTCACAGCATCTTCTCTTCTGTCTTGGTCCAGGTATAATAAAGCAAGTTCAAGCAGTGCATTTGGAATTAAATAATGATCATACTTTATCTTCTTTTCACTTTAAAGAAGAAATAGCAATTAATGAACAACAGCAGCTTTATCTACAATCAAATAATAAAGTCACTTGGTGCTGACACGAATGATTCACATTGTTTGAATGTATCCTAGGTTGTTAAATAATCTACATTTTTGGCACCAAAGAACATCCCATGGCCATTCTTGTATGGCATCACTCAGGCTCCTCAAGATCCTTACTTGAACATAATACCTACAAGCACCTGCACATGGGGCTTTCAGAGTTACACCACAGGTTTGGCCAGAGACTTAATTTTCAGGAAACAAGTCAATGCAGTTATAGCTTCCTTACAATATAATAACAGAACATGGAGTGTCCCATGTTCATCTGTAATTGGGATTGATATTATATTGCAGTCTTGGGACAGAGTAAGGGCGATTCTGTGTACAGATACATGTACTGTACCCTTGTTTCAATGTAAAGTTTTATGACAGTAAAGGAGTGGTTGAAGCACAGGAAATGCAACTGTTCCCACATTCGTTTTCTATTTTGAAGAGTAGAGCATCAGGTCATACAACTGGGGCTCCAGAAGTGCAGATGGATTTCTACATTTTCAGCCTCAGCTTGTAATCAATATCTAAATCAGCCACAGATTCCGAGTCTCCTGGGTGCTGACCTCATCACTTCTCAGCATAGTTAATACATTACTGGCATGAAACGACATCATGATGTCAGGGCAGATATGCTGATTAAGGAAGCCAATTAAACAAGTGACCCCCACTGTAGTCATATATGTGTGATATAACTATGGATTCGCACCTGCATATTTGTACAAATATACATTACATTGCAGGGGTTGGTTATATAGTTTTTGTGCTCCAGGACACAGCTAAATTGTGTTTCTGGCAAAATTTGTGGTATGATGGTTATGTCTCTATTCAACTTGGGCAGGGGATGACTAACCTTTTTTGACCTGAGGCTGCACTGAGGCCTCTGAGGCCTGGCCAACTTTCTGGGGCCTGCATGGCAGTGGTAGGCAGGGCCAAAGTGGCCAATACACATTTACCCACTCATGTGGCAGATGCAGGCAGCCTCTCTCCTATACTCTTCTGTCAATCAGCAGAGGAACAGGAGGAGGGTCTCCTCAATGTTTGAGGATTTTTGTAGAATACTGGAACCTGCTTTGTGGGTTGGATGTGCCTGTGTCATGGACTGGCTGCATGCAAAGAAATTGTGGGGAACCCCCCGTTTTAATGGGACGAGTTGCTGTGCTCACTAGGCCTCACCTCCTGAGATGACCTTTTCTTGAATAAAGAGTTAACTTTACTGATGTCATGTGATTTACTGCTGTCCCACTCCTGACAGACTGCCTCTGTAAAGAGCACTATCAGTGCTGAGTTCCACTGTGACACATAGGCATAATCCTGACCTCTGTTATATCCTGAACATTCAGAGGTGCAAGTTCAACACCTAGGCACATAGTGAGATACAGAAATGTACAACAATTTATATAACTGCATGGTTGTCCATTAACTACGCCAAACTTTGAAACATCTCTATAGAATCACTTTCCAATGAGAAATGCTCACAGGTTTTGATAAGCTGATGTGGCTCAGTATTTCTTATTGCGCTGTCATCTTCTCTAGTTAGGACACTTACTTTAAGTGAATGTAAGTGAAGTGTTCTTCTGCTTCTGAAATCTTGCCAAGGTATTTCAAGCACAACCCTTTCAGTAACTTGATTACACACTGATCATCAACAAACAAATCTGTAGCTGAAAAATAAAGCAACAGGGAGCTGAACTGAGACAATTTTGTAAACTTTGAAAAGGGGGAGAAAGAAACTATTCCATCACAATACACACACACACACAAACACACACACACACACACACACACACACACACAGAGAGAGAGAGAGAGAGAGCGAGAGAGAGAGAGAGAGAGAGAGAGAGAGAGAGAGAGAGAGAGAAGCAGCAGCAGCAGCTATCACCAACTTGGTGCCCTCTAAACATTTTGAACTGCAACAGCTTTGCTGGCTGGTGCTAATAGGAGTTGTAGTCCTAAACATCTGGAGGGCACTAGATTGGGGAAAGCTGCCCTATGCCATACATCAAGTGTGACCATAATTAAAGTAGTAACCATCCCACTGCATGTTATCTAAGTATCAGCCTGTTGAGATTTCTCCACAATGATCCTTAAGGAAAGCTTAATGGATTGAATAGTACAACTGAGGTTTAGCACAGTTTAAGCTGAAAAGAAATACAGAACAGATGTGTGATGAGAATATGCAGTTACATCAGTGACACACATACACCATAAATCACCACGTTTTTTGTTTGTTTGTTTTCTACTGCCTCTTTTCAATAATTATGGGGGAAATGGCAATGGTTGCTGGGATCCAAAGTAACATAGGCTTTAAACTTGAGAGAGGGATTTTTTTACTGAACTGAAGTGACTGCGGGTTAGCAAGAGATTAAAGGAGGTTGCTTCTGGCTAACCCATGCTGTCTGTAGATAAAAGGCAGTGACACACAAATGCCTACAAGAGGACCTAAAGTTGTTGGGTGAAGGAGAAAATGAAGTGTGCTTGACCCAAATCACTCCACATAAAAGCTAAATGATGTAAGAGAGGAGAGGCAAAAAATGTCTAGTCATGCAAGCAAAAAAGGGGGGTGTTGCTGACAGGTGTCTCCAAAAATAGTCTGGGAAGATAGTGACCTTTCCTGTCTGGTTTCAGTATCCAGTTGGGCATTAGTTTGTCATGTCTGACCGATAATTGGCTATATACAGTTCTTTGCGCCTTGCTTGTTTGCAGCCTTACAGGATACCCTGCTGTGGCCCTTTTACTGCAATTGCCATTGAGAGCAATTGCTACTTATAGAATCATAGAATCGTAGCTGGAAGTGACCCAATGGTCATCTAGTCCTACTTCACAAGGTACAAAACTTCCTACAGAGAGAGCACTTCCTTGTAAGGTACTGTACTGCAGAAAGGCCCAGGCGACAATGCACTTTTTTTCTTTCCTTTCCTTTTCGCTAAATGTAGTTTGATGCACTGGGAAGAAACTTTTGCGTTGCACCTGCCTATGCTATACTCAGAGTAGACCCATGGAAATCAATGGATATGAGTAAGTTATCCATTGACTTTGATGGATCTATTCTGAGTACAACTTTGCTTCATCCAACCTTTGATATCGTGTGAAGACAAAAAGATAATGGCAGGGGAAACCAATAGCTGTAAAGAGGCATTCCTTATTGCTAGGTTTCATTAACTGGTGTATCTGAAATAAATATCTGAGCTTTAAAAAAATCCCAGACTGGTCAAATTAAAATGTCATCAACCAATGGTCAATTAAAAATAAAACCAAGTGTTATTTAGAACTAGCATGTAGCAGCTAAGAACATGCTACTGATCAGAAGCCTTCTAAGATAAAACAAAGGGTGGAAGGATTACTGCAAGTGCAGTGGGATTTCCCACCCTCTCCACCTCCATCATGTAACCTGTACACTCCCAAAATCTGCTATGCAGATTAAAACAGATTGGGGTGGGAAGACGTTCAAGACCTTTGGCTTATTGGCATCCAATGCCCTTTTAAATGTGTTGTGGGAGGGGGGGTTATTGGCTTGTTTTTGTTCTTATTTTTATTATGTATTTTGTGTCTTTTATATTGCAGTTTTATCTTGTGAACTGCCCTGAGACTTATGGATGAAGGGTGGTATACAAATTTAATAAACATCAACAAACAACAACAACATTGTGCAAATAGAAATTTTTGTGCTGATGGAACTATTTACTTAGTTTTATGTTGAATACAACCAAACATAATTAGGCAAAAAAGAGCTTTGCTTGAGACATACATACATATTTCCCCTTGCATCTTGTTCAAAAGTCCTGTGTCCCTGTACTGCCAAAGTCATTTATTTCTTGTATCTCGCCCCCTACCACACCGACTAACATACATGCAGTTATACCACTGCATCCTTAAAGGTTAGTCAACTTCTCCCAACACAGAGACTGACTGAAGGCAGTCAATTTATTGTCAGGAAAAGTCAACTTCCCAAACTTACATCCAAATATAAAAATAGTTGTAAATACAGTGGTGCCTCGCAAGACGAAATTAATCCATTCCGCGAGTCTCTTCGTCTAGCGGTTTTTTCGTCTTGCGAAGCAACCCTATTAGCGGCTTAGCGGATTAGCGCTATTAGCGGTTTAGCGGCTATGAAAGGCTTAGCGGCTATTAAAGGCTTAGCGGCTAAAAGGCTATTAGCGGCTTAGCGGCTTAGAAAAAGGGGGGGGAATGGGGAAAAATCGCAAGACTCGCAAGACTTTTTCGTTTTGCGAAGCAAGCCCATAGGGAAATTCGTCTTGCGAAGCGCATCGAAAAACGGAAAACCCTTTCGTCTAGCGGGTTTTTCGTCTTGCGAGGCATTCGTCTTGCGGGGCACCACTGTATATTCCTGGAAGTGATTACTGTATTTTTTCGTCTATAAGGCGCCCCCATGTATAAGACGCCTCCTACTTTGGGGGACTCATTTAAGAAAACGGGGGGGGGGGAATGGCCCCATGTATGTATAAGACGCCCCCTAATTTTTGCATTATTTTTTAGTCTTATACATGGAAAAATACGATAGTATTTTCCCCCCAATTTAATAAGGTAGTAACTGGGGAGGGGAGGCCAAAGCAACAGTAAAAATACTGCTACTATCTGTATCATCAACTCATTGACCCATAATCCACTTGCTGATTAAATAAAAATGGGCTAATAGGTTTACCGTCTAACAACTCGACGGACAACCACAATCTCTCATGGACCACACCCTCTGAAATTAGACATGAGGTACCTGGGCTCCTTTCCAGGGCTGCTTCTGCATCTTCCAAGCACTCCAAAATACCGCCAGTCAGGTCAGGACACTTCCCAATCACAGCATAACCATTCCAGACATACATCATCTCCTAGATGCGATATCAGAGTAGAGCATGTTGTTACAGCAGTAGAGAAATTTAGTTACTGGAAACTAGAGGTGTTAAGCCCAAACAATTAGCTGGTTTAGTTCAAATATTCTGGAAGCAGAGTTAGCCAGTTTCAGCAAAAACAGACAAAAAACCTCCAGAACCATTTAACTCATCAGAAAGCCAACTCATTCATTTGGTTGTCTTTACAACACTGCAAGACTAACTTCTGCTCCCCCACCTCTTACCTCTCAGTGGTGGATTTGGCCTCCCTCATTCACTTACTATTTTCCTTCAATATTCATTTTGAACTTGGCTCCTCCTTTCTTCAACCTTCCCCACTCCTAATTCCCTCAAAATCAAGATAGCTTTAGCCAGCTGCCTACACTATCCTCACTTTAGCCTTCTGGATTTCAAACCTCTGTTCAGCTTCCTAGGTAAACCAACACTGCTCTCTCTCTCTCATCATAGCGTCTTGTCCCAAAGCCATATGAGATCCTCTTTCTCATGGTTTCTCCAGAATTCCATTTCTCTCTGTCTCAAGTCTGCTTCTTCTACCAACCTTTTCATAAGGTTCCTGCTCCTTGTTCCATGGTTTCATTTCTTCTTCAGCCACCCTACCTCCTAGGCCTTCTTTCCAACCTACTCATACTGGTTCTCACAACCTTTGGTCTGCATAAGCTCTCTCTAAAATGAACTATTTTGTTTTATCATGGAAGCTTCAAGTTGACCAGACAGCAAATTGCTGACTCATTCACTCTGATCGTGCAGAATGTCTGTGAACATTCATGTCCATAGCAACTCAGCCAAAGGATAAGAGAAAGAATCAACAGGACATTTTTTTGTGATATTGGTATGCAAACTCAGTAAAGGAAAGAATCCCTGGGGAGAAGCAAATAGCTCCCATGGCAAGCAACATATTGGCTCTGATTAATATTAATGGTAAGAATTAGACATAAATATTTCATTTAGTTTGCTCCTTTGCTAAGCTGAGATCACCTGTGTAACATGTAATCACAAAATCCAGGAGATGTTATCAATATGGGGCCAACTGGAAAACTGATTCTAGGAAGTTTGATCTGAATCACTGAGTACTTAATTACTACACTGGAACTGACGAATAATGGCCTATATCCCACTGGCACTCTTGTCACATTTCATTTCAACCACCTGATGACCATGACATAATATTGTTGCATTTTCTAACATTACTCCTAATAAATGCTGAATTTGCACAAGTGCACCCACATATATCCCCTTTAATATTGTTATGAGTTTGTGAATGCTAGCCCCCTCTAAATTCCCATCAAGCTAGTGTTAGAATTAAGGCATTTAGAGGGTGTACCCAACTTACATACATTTAACTTATGCATTCGAGGACCTATAATGTAATCCCTGCATTAGTGGAAAGTTGCCTGTATATGAATAAATATAAACATACATACATTTATAATTATTTCCAGTCTTTTCTAGTTTGGACCTTAAAAACAGGTGATCAATAGTGAAATGGCAAGAGCAATGGGATAGCAGAGGTGGGTAAGCAGGAATATAGTAGCTGAAACTTTTATATGGGTATTTCTATTTCAGATGTTACCTAGCATATGAGTGAATAACACAAAAAAGAAGTGAGCAGGGAAGGAACAGAAAGAACTTTCCAAAGGAACCAGAGAAGATGGAACTACTAGGACTATTTGTGCCATGTGATGACCTCAAGGAAGCATGAGATAATGAATTTAATGGGCTATTAAACTTTATTTCCCATATTTGAATTTGGGTTTTGAAGCTAGTTGGCTATAATACTTAAAAGAACTCAGGGTTCTGTGGAAAAAATCTAGTGAAAGCCTCTCCCTTCTATAATTTGTAGCCCAAATAAACATAGCCCTATTATGATCATAATATTCTGGCTCCATTCCCTATCAATGGTCTGACTAGAGACACTGAAATGAAGCTCAGCTGCTTTTCCATTTAAAATTCAAATGAGAAGTGTAGCAAGTGATGTTAATGTGGGGGAAGTGTTCAACAGACTAAGGCAGGGGTAGCCGCAAAGTTCCTGTCAATGTTGTGGACTACAACAACTCCAGAGGTGGTTTTAGGGTAGCAGGACTGGTGGGGTTGCACTGGGTCCTGCCTTGCAGGGGGCACCAAAACAGTGCTGTACAACAGAACACCACTGACAACTCCCATAACCCTGACCACAGGACATGTTGGGGCTGGGGCATTGTTTGGGAGCAGGTGCTCCTGTCGTTGATATTATTTTTTATATATTTATTTTGGCTCTTATGATTTATGTGGAAATTGTTCAATTTAGCTACGTACTTTTTGATGTTTTGTTTATTGTTTATGGCTACTTTTGCTAGGCTTATAGCTATGTTATTAAAAAAAATATGTTGCAAGCCGCTTTGAGCACTTTGGAAAGGTGGCATACAAATAAAATGATTGACTGATGCTGGGTGAGGCTGATGGGAATTGTAGTTCTCCAGATGTTGTTGAATACCAGGTTGACTAAATTATGACCCAGCAGACTTAACGTTTGAATCTCACCTCAACCACAATACAATGCGGTTCTTAGGCAAGCCACCATATTTCAGTCTTAGTCTACCCACTCTCCACTTGCAATATAGGGATAATATTGCCCTACCTTACAGGATTGTTATAAAGATTACAAAGGTGATTGATCTGGTATACTTCAGTTTGTTCAAAGAGTATGCATAAATGCTGAATATGAAGAAGAACTTTTTCAGGGGGGAAATGTTTAGGGGTACTCTCATTTTCCTACTCATATTGAAATACTGCCCCTCAATGAGGCCAAACTTAGATTCACAAAATGTTTAGGGGTATGAGTCCCCCTGCATCCCCCCAGAAAAAAGCACTAATAATAATAATAATAACAACAATAATGCTTGTGAACTAGCTAACCTCTGAAATATATTTTACAACCACTTTTTCAAAGATCAGAATGTTATAAAAATGTGCACGATGCACGTAGTTAGCAGTGAAAATTTTATCTACTGCTGGACCAACTGAACTGCTACACTTTTTGCCAGATTTCAGGCCTTGCCTTTCCCCCCTGCAAACAATGTTCAGCCTGTCCATCCAGCCTAGCTGAATTCCTTTGTTCTTAGAGAATGCCAATAGCCACACCCCCAATTATGCCGAGATGTGCAAGAAAGTGTTCCATTTTATTTCTATCTACTTTGAACATCCACTGCTATGGAAAGGTATGCAATGACTGAAAAACTGCAAGGTCTGTAGTCTCCTTGGACAAATAAAAAGCAAAACATTTGATCCTATACTATTTATTCCTCTTAGCTACTTTTTATCTCGGTTAGGCCACCCTGCACATTACTTTTCTTCCTGTCTTGGTAGATTAGACTGAACAGATTCAACTGAAGCAGCATCACTTTTTATATCAGCTTTATATATTTTGTACTGAACAATTCTGTAACTGAATGCAGAAACTGTGTTTTTGTCAAGATCATTCTAGCAGGGATTTGAAGAAAATAAAAAATAAAAATTGCAGTACAAAATATACCCCCCCCCACTTTAAATTAGAAGCTTCCAGCAGTAAGGACCTTTCGATCCAAACCAAATAGACCTAGCACAATTAACTATTAACAGAGTGCTATAAATAGCTTCAATACCAACTTCCAGTTCCTCAATGGAGAGAATTGTTAAAGAGCACCATCTGCTGTGTTTGTAGTGCAAGTTCAGCAGAAAAGGGAGGACACATAGAAGTCAAGGTGGCTTGCAAGAGTCACATGTTTCAATACCAGACTCCACTAACTTTGACCTGAAAGAGATGTAATGTAGGTGCTTATTTGCTCCCAGTAGCCATAATCACTGGATGCAGGCTAAGACTGGGTGATTTATCAATATATCATGCAAAACTGGTTTGAAGTTCACATCGTAATAATTGTTTCATAATATTTGAGCTGGCAATATATCGCAAATCACAATGTGTGTAAGAGCTGAGAGATATTTGGTTTTCAACACTGTGATAACTCACCAGCTAAACGTTGCAATGTTATCACTAGCTAAACCTCACAATATCACCAGCTAAACACTGCAATCTACCACAATGTCTGAGGCGAACAGAACAATGTCCTGGCAACTGCTACTACTTAGGGGGTCTAAAACAGATAAATGACAATATTATCAATCATCACTCAGTTTCATCAGGAGGCAAGCCAAAATGCATTCCAAGCAGGACTTTTGGCTTGGGGCTTGGCTACCAAATGGTGGTATTCAGGACAATCCAAAGAACCATGAAAATATGGTTTATCCACAATGTGTTATGCAACTGACTGCATACATTTCTATATACTTAAGCTGTTGTCCACATTATCCACCCACCTGTTTTCCCCTGGTACAGCAGGGCATATGCATGAAAGTATGCACAGGCAGTATCCATTATTAGCTGCCACGACAGAAGCATTTCAAGCCTCTCCCCACCCCCCAACAACCATTTCATTTAAAAAAGAAATACCAGGGAAGTTTTTATATAAATAATGAGATCTCTAAGCAATGGATGGGCAGGGGAAGCCTCTTCATCTTACCAAAACAGGTACAGGAAGTGGAACAGGATTTGAGGATAGATATCGGCGGGATTTCCGAATTGCAAATTTTTCTGTAGGCAGGGACTTTCCTGCTATTTTCAGTTTCAAACTAGGCACAGCCCTGTGAGGTGTGGGGAAGATGAAAGGAAGCATACAAAATTTCATTTGCTTTATTTACTACATACTGCAGCCCTCTGAACTAGAAAGACAAAATCAGAACTGAAAACTCTCCCCTATATTTTTCCATCTGCATTGTCAAGCAGCAGATTCCATTCTAAAGATGATCAGCTCTGAAGAAGTACTTATTTTATTTAACAAAATGTGTATACTGCTTGATTGTAAACAAATAGACAAACATCTAGGTATTTAAAAGAACATAAAACAGAAAGAAGGAAAGTGGTAGTGGAGGAGGAATACAGCACCATCAAAATATCAACATCATAGAATAACTAGACATCTTGCTCTGCATTCACGGAGGAGCCATCCATTCCTACATCACACCTGACCTCTGGGCAGCTGCTTAGTGACAGAATCAGACATGCATCTCAGGGCCCCTTAAACCTGTACGTAATTTAAAAACACTTTGTGGCAGCTACAGAAGTTTGAGGATTCTGGCATTTCCAAGTTTCCTAGAACAAATACCTGAGGATGGTACTGCACTAGCTAGAGTAATGGCACATCCAATTCAAATTATCCACCCCATGTCTTGCCCCAGAGTTAAAGACCACCAAATGCTCCCTGCAGACTTCTCCATAGGCCACAACCCTTCCAGCTCTGCTTCATGCCCTCCTTAAGGGCTTGCCTTGTCTGGTTCACATGCATCCTTAACACTGTGACCACCCTGTTGCATGCCAGGACGGAGCAAAATTGGGGTGCAGAAACTTTCATCTCTTCTGTGGCTAGAATGTAGCCTATATAGAAGTGTTAAGATTTCCATGTGTTGCTCCATATACATTTAATATTGACCCTCTATCCCATGTGACACAGAAGAAGAGATTCAATTAATGTTATTGTGGGTAGGATTCCCATGTCTCAAGTAGTAGGAGAAAATTAAAACTATATTCAAGAAATGTTGTTGAATTATCCCATTGACCATAAATTAAAATATGGCTTGGTGTTAAATACAGAGGAATGTACAAAGTTACAATTTTAGGTGTAGAGCTGGGCTGAATACAATGGGTATTTTTTTCATGACTAATCTCAGTCAATATATAGGCCTTGTGGAGAGTCAGGTAATCTTACCGATATAGTGCAACGTCATCATCCCCAAAAGGCTTATGATCATCTGGTCCAAACATACAGAGATAAGCTGCTTTCATATATATGTATGTAGCCTAAAATGAAAATTACGTATGATTAAAAATCCTTATTGTAATTTATATTCCTGTGTCATCTTCAATATCTAAGACAGCATGGTGAAACATTTAAGGGATATGGCCTTATACTATCATAAGTGAAATTACCTAGAACATATATTCTTGCATTAGGATATTGTAACCAAATCGAAGCAGAAAAGGGAAGTAAATACATCAGAAACATATACTAGAACTCAATTCTTTCTGTATCCAAGTTTTTCTACTTGCAAAGAAGATGTGTGTACAGATACATACTTTTACACAGTGCTATTTTTCTAGAAAAAGAGGTGCCGGAATGCACCATGAATGCCTCCCTTGTTCTCTTATTATGGCAATGGCGCACACCTGAGAGGTGCCGGAACTGAGTTCCAATGATTTCTGGCTGAAAAAAAGCCCTGCTTTTACAGTTTAGTATGTGTGTGTGTGTTTGCAGAAAACAGATCTTACACCAAGGAACAGCTTTTGGGCACTTCGTTTCAAGGAAGTTAAGTCAAAAGTACATGACTATGGTCATTCCTATTCCTTTTCTCACTCCTGAGGATGGCATGAATCTATCCTGATTAACATTGTTTTTATAGGCTCAAAAAAGGCACCATTAGTCTAGAATCGTAATCCAACAGCACTGCCATTTGCCTAGCACTGCCCCGAAAGCAGGCTATTCTTAGGCTTTGTCCTCACCTAAAGTGGTAAATCTATGTTTAATGGTTCCATTTCAGACTGAAGATGGAGGTGCAAAAGACTGGATGCTTATTCATACGAAACAACAATCTCTACATGAAACTAGGAAAATGGCTAAGTTTCTATGTGTGGGCAATTTTTGTAAAGAAAAGCGTTCAGGCATGTGAGCACTCACTTATAGTCTAAAGTGGTACAGTCAAGACAAAGGTTCACCCATTGCCAGCAGGAACTAAGCCTTGCTGCAACTGCATTGACTATAACACATCAATAGGGCTAATATGTTCTAAGTGTCCAAATCAGGTAGCAAGACCCACTAGCAATATATTTCACAACCCCCACCCCTACCCTGCCAGGCACATTATCCCTTGAAAAAGTAAAATTGAAAATTCTGATTTACATAGCATTTAAAAAGCATAAGGGGAAGAAACTTATAAAAATGGGAAACACACATGACTAAGTATAATAATACAAGATTCCTATACTGCCCAGCTCAGTATCTTACCATAAGAAGGAGCCCAAACTTATACGGTTTTAACTACTCATTTATTCAAGCCACTTCAAAATGAAGACACATGTTGTCTCAGAACAAAAGAGAAGCAGAACATCTACCCCACAGCCAACCGGAATTTCTCTTGCCAAAGCAGCAGTTGGTTCTGCTGTGAGACATTTAATTGGACTGAAAGTGTATCCAATCAGAATTAGCAAAGAAAGGCTTTTAGCAAGTCAAGCAGAGAACTGAAAAACTACCCAATTATTGAAGAGTAAGCAAAAGCACAGAAGGCTTTCAAATTTCATGCAAATGTGAGCCTTTTTTTCTAGACAACACAAGAGTACACATCTTGCTATCTGAGCGAGACAGGATTCCTACACAGGAAATTGAACACACATTTATTATCAAAACAAGCTGCTTGAAGGGAGGAGAAAGATTTGGGATATTACAAAAGGCAGACCTGGACAGGTTAAGCTGACCAAATGTATAAAAATGAAGACAATTTCTATCAGAAGCCCCTAATCTTTCTCAATGGAAAGCAATCACTTCTTCGGGGGAAATTTAAAAGATAGCAATCAGGGACACAGTGGAAATGAGCCAGCAGACATGGCTTCTCTTCATATGCTTACTGAACAGCTCAGAACAAGAGAGAAGACCAAAGCTATAGGCCTCTCAAGGACTCTGGCTCTATGCAACAGCATATGCCACTTGAGCTTGATTAAGAGGAGAAAGTGTCTGCTACTAAAGTACAACTAGGAATAGCATTGTTTAATATCTTCAGTGGCCTTTCAATCATATTTTAATGTCTACCTGGAATAAGTCTACTGGAAAACTGATTGATCCAAATCACACCATAACATTACCTTTCTTTATCAGATGTGCTCATCAGCCCATCTTCCTTGTACTCACCTTGGACCAGGTGTTCTCTTTGCTGAGCAGATCTGCATAGAAGTATGCCATCTTCCACTGACGTTTGTATGTGAAGCACCACATGAGTTCCCAATAGCACATGTGATGAAATTGCTTCCAATTCTGCTGGGCTTCACAACATTCTTCAAACCTTTTGATGGCCTAGAAAATCAAAAGAAAACCTTAAAGGACTACACCCCTCATTCAAAAATGTCAGCGCAGCTTTTGAATATACTTGTCAAGCATGCACTCAGGCCAGAAGCCATACACTACTGTTCCTGTATCAATCACATACTACAACCAGTTCTGACAGTCTGCATCTCCATGGAAAGGGGGAGACAGAAATAGCAGAAGATATCAATATCTTTGCTTAGAAACGTTATTTCTTACTTTTAATTCAATTTTGATGCTACACTTCCTCCAAGTAGTTCAGGGGGTATATATTGTTCCTCACCTCCTACACTGTGAGATAGGTTAGGCTGAGCGAGAAAATACTAACCCAAAAGCATTCAGTGAGGTTCGAGGTGGTGTGCAGCTTTGAATCTGCGTCTGCCAAGTCCTAGCAAAACACTATCACATCATATTGCTTCTCAAACCAAGAGCCAATTCACAGTTTAGTAGTAATTTAGTGTTGTTTCCACCCAGTACCTAACAATAATAGATGCTCCATTTATTTATGTTGAAGTATTTATATTCACTTTTAATACTTAGAGGGGCTCGCATGAAGTTAAAATAATAAAAGTTTAAAAACCCACCACTACACTCACACAGCATATCAGAAATAGTTGTAACCAGTCCAAAATCTAAATCCAAAAGGCTCAAATGATTTAAAATGCCTAGGCAAATACTTGATGCTGAAAAAATGTCAGGCTTTGCACCAGGTGGGAAAGGTAGTCCACAGCAGAGACATTACAGCTGAAGGGCATCTCAACCAGTGACAGGGTTGCACCAGTGGAGAAGGACCTCTGTAGATGACCTTCATATATGTGGTCAGGTTCATGTGGAAAATAAGATGGCAAATAGCCTTGCTTTTCTACCGTGATTTGCTTACAATCTTTATTGAATCCTTCTTATCAAATCTGCCAGGTCAACCAGTTGCATGCCCTTCTACTTCTTTCAGACCAACATCCATTTGTCACTCTTAGTGTGGCCAAGTACTATACTGCAGAGAGCAAAACCCACCAGGAACTGTGGGCCAATCATAAGGCCAAAGATTTCTTAAGCCCCAAGGAAGGTATGTGAAGGATAAAAACAAATTACTTACTCCATCAACATTGCCTCTTATTGTTTCTATTCTCCCTGCAAAAAACAGGAATATGGATCCCTGGAATAAATCAAGAAAAAACATTGGCAACAATTTTCATATACATTTAATCATCTTTCTACAATAAGATATTACATTGGTACACATATCAGGCCTATTTAAGATATATCTTACTTTTGGATATCGAGCCAAGTAAGGCTTAAGAAGTTTCTCTGCTTCTTCAACATTTCCTTTTCCTGTCCCTAAATTAATTGGGAGAACAAAAAATTAGAAAGTGGGGGTAGCCCAGACTTAGTTTACATTGTGAGTCCTTTCCATACTTTCTCTCAAGGCCAAATATAAACATTAATTTAGCTCAAAAATAATGGTGACACAAAAATATTAAAAGCAAATGATTACAGGGAAATTCTCATCAAAACTGAGCAGCTCCTAAATAGTCCGAAGATAGTTGACTTTTAGGCAACTCATTAAAACAAGTTTGGGCATTTACAGGTTTCACTGGGGAGGGGATTCTGTAAAACTGAAGCTATGGGCAGGAAGAGTCACACTTCTAGAATCAGCAACCCCAAGCTCCCTAAAGCTGCATCCCTATAAAGGCCTCATATCATCTGATCCCAGTGACTAGGAGGACCTGTGCTAAGGTTTTTAAAACAAGTTAAAGAGTGGTTAGGGGAACAGCAAACACCTAACAAAATGTTTGCATTTATAGCTCATAATGTTATGTTTCTGTTTAAATTGCTAGGATTAGCCTGGTTCAAAAACTGCCTATATGTTTTAGAATTTTGGGATAAGCTATGCATATATCTCAAAGTGCAAGTAGATAAATAGGTACCGCTCCGGCGGAAAGGTAAAAGGCGTTTCCGTGCGCTGCTCTGGTTCGCCAAAAGCGGCTTAGTCATGCTGGCCACATGACCCAGAAGCTGTACGCCAGCTCCCTTGGCCAATAAAGCGAGATGAGCGCCGCAACCCCAGAGTTGTCCGCGACTGGACCTAATGGTCAGGGGTCACTTTACCTTTATGCATATATCATATCCATCTTAAGTGTTTCTTGAAGAAAATAAAAGTTTGTGAAGAATTAAGTCATACATGAACAATGCTAAAGCTATTCTGAATAAGTAATTCACAACCAGCTTTGTGATGAACACACTTGGATGTATGAAGGGTCAACATTTAGAGAAGAAAAGGAATCCTACCTAGCACAAAAGTCATGAAGGTATGATAGCAGAGCAGCAGCATAGTGCACAGCACAGACCTAAAGCTGTACACTGAGGCTCCTTCCTGAAGCTGTCGCAGACCATGTTCCTGCATCACAGTCAGATAAATGGTTGTAAATTAATTACACCTGTGGTTTGCTCTATTTGTTCCACCGTAACTAAGGAGAGAAGTATCTTCCAACACAGAAAGTTAAATTGGTTTACTCAGCTAGTACAGGAGAACAATATCAATGTATGTCACCATAGTGCCCAATAAAGTTATCAGACATCTCTTTTACAAAACACCAAATGAATGAAGTAGTGGTTACAGAAAATGCAACCGCAATTAACATGTGTTCCCCTTAGAAGATGTGCCATCTGGTCACACAAAGGGCACAATGTATTGAGGTTTCTCTACAGCAGGCATGTAATGCAGTACTACCGCTCACTTTTCCAAGACCAGGATGCTCAGCTTAATCACGCAACAGTATCTCCAGAAAACTTACCAGCTTGGCCCCCAGTGTCCACGACTGAGATAAAAGACCTAATTACACAGCTAAAAAACAATAGAGCCCCAGGCATTGATCACCTGCCCCCTGAACTTTTGAAGTCCAATATTGACTGGTGGGCACCTCTGCTTGTGGCACTATTCTCTCACATTGATTCATCTGGTTTACTCCCCGACAGCTGGGCCATTGAGGTAATCATCCCAATATTCAAAAAGGGCCCTACATGGGATCTGGCCAGCTACAGACCTATCAGCCTCTTATCTATAGTTAGTAAATTATATGCAAAACACCTCCACAATAAATTAATCAACTGGATTGATGCTGAGACTATCCTTGTGGAAGAGCAAGTAGGATTCAGGCAAGGCAGATCTACTATAGACCATTGCTTCGTCCTAGCCCACCTCATAGATAAGTACGCCAAGCAATCCTGCGGTGTGCTGTATGCTGCTTTCATTGATTTGAAAGCTGCTTTTGATTCAATCTCACGAATAAGTCTATGGGCCAAATTAAACACCTCAAGCATAGACAAAAGATTATTATATCCGATTAACTGCCTTTATAAAGACACTGTGCTGGAAGTGTGCTGCTCTACAAATGGCCAACTTACAGGATCTGTCCCAGCCACAAAGGGTGCATTTTAGCCCCGGCACTCTTTAACCTATACATAAACGACATGGTCCAGTGCCTAACATCTTCAGAATTCCACGCTCCTAAACTGGCCTCAAAACCAATCTCTGTACTATTACAGTGGTACCCCGCAAGACGAACGCCTCGCAAGACGGAAAACCCGCTAGACGAAAGGGTTTTCCGTTTTGGAGGCGCTTCGCAAAACGAATTTCCCTATGGGCTTGCTTCGCAAGACGACAGCCCATAGGGAAATCTCAGGGACAGCGGGGAAGCGCAGCGCGTCTTCCCCGCTGTCCTCGGACCTCCTCCCGCCGCCGGCTTCGGAACGAAGCTCCGATGCCGGGCGGCGGAGGGGGAACGTCTCCTCCCGCCGCGCGGCATCGGGACGAAGCCCCGATGCCGGGCGGCGGAGGGGGAACGTCTCCTCCCGATGCCGGGCGGCGGAGGGGGAACGTCTCCTCCCGCCGCGCGGCATCGGGACGAAGCCCCGATGCCGGGCGGCGGAGGGGGAACGTCTCCTCCCGCCGCGCGGCATCGGGACGAAGCCCCGATGCCGGGCGGCGGAGGGGGAACGTCTCCCCAGCCGCGCGGCATCGGGACGAAGCCCCGATGCCGGGCGGCGGAGGGGGAACGTCTCCCCACGCCGCGGGGCATCGGGACGAAGCCCCGATGCCGGGCGGCGGAGGGGGAACGTCTCCCCAGCCGCGCGGCATCGGGACGAAGCCCCGATGCCGGGCGGCGGAGGGGGAACGTCTCCCCCCGCCGCGCGGCATCGGGACGAAGCCCCGATGCCGGGCGGCGGAGGGGGAACGTCTCCCCACGCCGCGCGGCATCGGGACGAAGCCCCGATGCCGGGCGGCGGAGGGGGAACGTCTCCCCACGCCGCGCGGCATCGGGACGAAGCCCCGATGCCGGGCGGCGGAGGGGGAACGTCTCCCCACGCCGCGCGGCATCGGGACGAAGCCCCGATGCCGGGCGGCGGAGGGGGAACGTCTCCCCACGCCGCGCGGCATCGGGACGAAGCCCCGATGCCGGGCGGCGGAGGGGGAACGTCTCCCCACGCCGCGCGGCATCGGGACGAAGCCCCGATGCCGGGCGGCGGAGGGGGAACGTCTCCTCCCGCCGTGCGGCATCGGGAGGAAGCTCCGATGCCGGGAGGGGGAAAGCCTTCTCCCGCCGCCCGGCATCGGATGGCTTTCCTGAAGACTTGGGGTGGGAGGAGGGTTTTCCTTCCCACCGCCAACATTCAGAATGCTGTTCTGAATGTTGGCGGTGGGGAGGAAAAACCCTCCTCCCACGCAAGCCCCGGGAACAGAGGGAAAGCGCTGCGCCCCTTCCCCTCTGTTCCCGTACCTGTCCTGAAGGCTTGCGGTGCGGAGAAAAGCCCTTCTCCGCACCGCCAGCCTGGCAAGCGGTTTCCCTAGGAACGCATTAATTGATTTTCAATGCATTCCTATGGGAAACCGTGCTTCGCAAGACGAAAAACCCGCAAGAAGAAAGAACTTGCGGAACGAATTAATTTCGTCTTGCGAGGCACCACTGTATATGCTGATGATGCGGTCTTCTTATCCCAAACAAAAATAGGCCTAAAAAGATTGATAAGAGAATTCTCAGTGTATTACCAGAGAGAACACCTGGTCATAAATTATCAGAAAACCAAAGTTACGGTTTTCTCAAGAAAATATAGGCCCCACAGTTGGTGTATGGACAATCAGCCTATTGAACAGGTCAAAGCTTTCAAATATTTGGGCCTTATCTTCCAGTCCACGGGGTCATGGGGAGCACACCAAAAATGTGCAAAAGAAAAAGCATCCCAAAGTGCCAAGGCTTTGACTCGCTTTTTCCATACAAAGGGTGGCAAATATATACCATCAGCCCTAGAAGCCTTCCAAGCTAAACCCCTAGCACAGCTACTATACAGGGCTCAGATTTGGACTGGTAACCACCTTGGCACTTTGGAAGCTGTTCAATCAAAGTTTCTAAGGCAGATTTTTTCGGTGCCGCCATGCATCCCAAACGCATCATTGAGACTGGAGGCAAGTCTCTCTTCAGTAGAACTATGGACTTGGCAAATAACTTTTAACCTCTGGCTTCGCCTAAACTCAAATCCCCCAGTTTACTATCCTTAGTACTTCAAGACTCCCATAAAAGTGCCTGACTTAAAACTGTCTATCAAAAACTTCACTCTTGTGGCCTATCCCCACAACATCTACTCACTTTGGGCCCCACTAAAGCAAACAGTCTAACTGGTCAGCGTCTAAAAGATATTGAGCACCAGAACAACCTGGCCACTATAAGGAAATTCTGCCCTTGGTATGTTCCGTTTTCATCTCCCCATTTTGATTCTCTGGCCCCATAGCTGCACACTTATTATCCCAAAATAGATGTGCTTTTACACTTGCAAGACTGGATGTTGTGCCATCTGCGGTACCTGAGGGTCGATTCCAAAAGATTCCGCCTAAGAAACGTCTTTGCCCCTGTGGAGATGGTAGCACCAAAACAGCGGCACAAGTCCTCCTGTCCTGTACTCTCTACAAAGACCTTAGGAACGAGATCATCACCCCACTCGTACTGACCATCCCAGGGTGCTCAACCACTGCCATAATGTCCTTTCTTCTATCAGATCAAAATGAGCAGATAACAGCAAAGGTTGCTAGGTTCATAGCAGGGGCAATCAGAATAAGGGCCACTAACTGACTGCTGATTCAGGACTTTAAATTGTACTTTTATATCAAATTTCCTTTTCTGCATATACTGTAATGTTTTACTGTTGCTATGGCCATAGGCTAATGCGAATAAAGTTTTATTTATCTTATCTTACTGTAATATATGTGTGTGTGTGTGTGTGTGTGTGTGTGTGTAGCAGTTCTTAGTTTTGT
Source organism: Podarcis liolepis (assembly GCF_965112155.1). Classification (NCBI taxonomy): domain Eukaryota; kingdom Metazoa; phylum Chordata; class Lepidosauria; order Squamata; family Lacertidae; genus Podarcis; species Podarcis liolepis. The sequence goes on from NC_139559.1 coordinate 56,084,310, forward strand.
CTGTACTGTATAGATGCCAACTAAATGTTCACAGTGGTGGCTCCTACCCTGAAATAATATTAGCTTAGAGAGCATTTGGGAGCCAGCTATGGGGTGCAACTAAAAATGTACTCATTTACCCAGGCATTTGCTGACCGCTAATACTGACTCCTGGCATTTTTGGCTACTGCAATCAATACTGGTGTTTTACAGTTTTTTATTTATAGGATTTTTATTGTTGTATTTTATTATTGCCCAGAGAAGTGCCTTGGTATGTCTTTTGAAATGACAGGTGGCATATAAAAGATTTTAATAAATGAAACAACATAAACAAACATATACTTGCCTTATTTCCTGAAAACCCAACAAACTCCAGTAACCGTACAATCCTTGATGGTAACATAGACAAAGTCTATAGAAATAAAAACCAAAGAAAATTTGTGGAAAGAAAATTATATATAGATATACATTTATTTTACATGCAACATCTCAGAAAAGATATTTTACAAATAAAAGGAAAAGAACAAGTTTCATATCAAGCTCACCTAAAATGGCTTCCATATGTCATGTTTGCCATACCACACACCCCTCCATAGCACTGAGCACAATGCAATTTCTTCTTATTTGTTAGTTTATTTATTACTATATGTTTAAGCCATATTTTAGGGCAAACTCTCCTAAGGCACATTATTTACACATAATGTGGAGAGTTCCCATGTCAGCACAAGAAATAATGGGGCAGGTGTGGGAAGATGCTCAATGCCTCCACATTGAGCAAGTCATGGGTCAAGTCATCTTTCACCAGAGTGGAGACATCACATCTCTACCAGGTAACAAGCTTGTGAGGTTGGTAATTACAATCTGCCATGGTAATGAGGAAGGTCAAACAGTAGGCAGGGTTAGTTTTCTGTGTGTGTTTTTGCTCTTCCTTCCTTCCTTCATTATGAAAGCAGCAGTATAAAGTGGTGCCTTACAGTCTTATTATTTTGGAAATAAGCTTAACAAACATATCTAGAAATGAAGCTGAACCAGTGCTGTTTTTCTGGGGTGATGCAGGGGTACGCATACCCCTAAACATTTTATGAATCTAAGTTTGGTCTCATTGAGGGGCTGTATTTTAATACAAATAGGAAAATGAGAGTACCCCTAAACATTTTTTAAGAAAAAAAGCTCTGAGCTGAATCATCAGAAAAGAAGATTCCAGTATGAAGGAGCCACTTCTGTTATTTTTGTTCAAGTCACCTTTATAAAGGAAAATCTTGACATTTGATGTACTTATACCTGCAGCCCTATTGGGCATTATGAGTAAAAATCATGGTTCAGCAACTATCCGAGTTCCAGATTACAGGAAACCTTCTGCATGTACAACTAAACATGCAAAACACCCACCCCACAGATAACTGCATAAACATCAGGGGCGGAGGATGCAAAGTTACTCCTCTGTTCCTGAACATGTCAGCTTATAATACCACACATGTGCAAACTAAGAGCCTAGCTATGTGTTACTGTACTTTAGTGATGCAATTAGCAATTGAATTGTGGGTTTTAAAAAATTATACACTGGGGGGGGGGGGCTGTCATCAACAATGGGTGGGGGTTGTTAAGCCTTATCTCTCTGGCGGTGTTCAAGAAAAACTGGACTGTGCGCAGCAATCACCATTAGAAAAAAATATCCCTTCAGCACCAATCTCTAATAAAGGAGGATGAGGTGTTACTGGAGAGGGAAGACTTAAATGTTACTTTCTTGCATATTGAAGGTACCGATGAAACTACCATCCCCTACTCCCAATATTTCCATTGTTAAAAACCACAGTGCAATTGCTAATCACATAATTAATATAACTTGTAGTTAGCTAGCCCCTACAAATTCTACAAACAGCTCACAAGTAGCTCACAAGCAGATACTGATATAAAATATAAAATCAGAAGGGTCATAATGGAGGGAACCTTCCTGCAAATTAAAATTGCAATATCATAAAAGCTTTTCATCAGTACAGTAGCTCTTCAATACATAATGCTGCCCTTATAACATTCTGATTACTGGCAAGAAACAAGCTATATATAATAGAATAATCTGAGCATTTCCAGTGTGACAAATATAGCTCTTGCAAACTTGATGAGTTTGAGCTTCAAGCACATGTTGTAAGGTTTCACACATTTCCTCCCTGAAAAGGCCTTCACTCCTTCACACAAGTTAATTCATTTCCTGAAGTGCTTGTGATTTTAATCACTGTAGCCTAAACGTTCTGTATAATTGGTATATTGTGATAAAATTTGCACAGGTGAAAAGCATACAGGAAATTATGGCGAGGACTAGTTTCTCGAAACTCAACGCACAGAAAGCTTGTGGGGCACTAATAAAATTCTATTTTACACTGGGTGGCCAGTTATTAGAACCTGTGCTGAAAATCTTCACCAGTAAAGTGGTTTCCCAAATGCTCTATGGAGTAGTGATATGGGACACGGACCCAAATGCTAACAAAGCCTTAGAAATAGTACAGAACAAATTCCTCAGGAAAGTGCTCTCGCTCCCCAAGGGGACCCCAGCTGCTCTTATCCGCGTTGAAGCGGACGTGACAACAATATGGGCTAGAATTGACTATCTGTGTCTAAGCTATGTGAAAAGACTCCAATCGCTCTTGGAGGAGAGATTCCCCACTATGTCCCACACTGAAGGAGAACAGTCCAAATGCTGGAAGGCTGTCATCCAAAGCCTCTTGTCCCAATATCAATTACAAGATCTTCAGGTGACCATGAAGATGGATAGGAGGCACCTAATAGATTGTCTCTTTAGGTCCGATGAAGAAAGGGATTTATCCACGATTGCCTCTACCAAAAGTTCACCATGGCTCCCACTTATTAAAACGGAGCACACCCGAGCTAGATATCTGACAAAGCTCCCACTTGCCGTACTAAGAATCGCTTTTACAGAATTATTATTCCAATCAGTGCCCTTGATGGTGTTGGCTGGTCGGTACAGCAAAGTACAGTACAAGGAGAGACTTTGTATATGTGGGCAACCCTGTGTAGAGGACCTGTACCATTATTTATTGCAATGCCCACTATATATAGATCCAAGAGACCAATTTATAAAACCCCTGCTTATGAATGGAATACACTCTAACAGGGTGGAAAGGGTGAAATGGCTGCTGAGCGATACTGATGACTTTGTAACCTATAAAGTAGCACTATATGTGTTGGCAGCTAAAAAGATCAGGAGAAAAGAGCTAGATAAAATAGCAGTCAACTGGGATTCGGACACTTAAACTGGCATATTTTACCTGAGATTTCCCTGCTCCTATTCTAGCTTATGCAACAAATAATTTCTAGGAGACTTGACCGTGGTTTTTTGCACTGGTAGTGCTAAATGTTTTTATGGTTATTGCTGTTTTTCCTTTTGTTCCCCTTGTGAACGATGCCATGGCCTTTGGCTAGCACAAGAGAGTCTATGAATGAATATACAATAATAATCATAAAATGATCAACCATCATGACAAATTAAGAACAAACCACCATCAAAGGCTTGGGAAGTAAAGTGGCTTTCAGTAAGAACTAAAATGCTAGCCGGTCACAACTCAGAAATTATTCTGGTTCCACAGAGAAGGCTCACCCTGGAAGTTGCCTTATATTGAGTCAGACCACTGGTCCATCTAACTCACTACTGTCTCTCCCAATCCCACCTGGAGATGCTGAGGACTGAACCTGGGACCTTCTGCATGCAAACTTGATGCTCTACCACCGAGACTCAGCCCTTCTGCTGCAGGCCACAATACAATCAGGAAGGCCTTACTCGCATACCTCAACAGCCAGGCAGGCTGATATTGAAGAAGGCACTCCCTAAAATAGCCTGATCTCAAGTTGTTTAGAGCCTTCTAAGCCAGTACATGGGCCTTAGATATGGCTCAGTCGCAAACTGGCAGCTAGAGCAGTGAGAGAGTTACAGGTGGTGGGAAATCTCATAAGAAAGCAGCTCATAAAATGTTTTAGCCACTATATGGAGCTACTACCACATAGCAGCATTTTCAGCCGCTGGAACCAATTCTTATGTAAAAGATGTCAACTTCAAATAATCTCTTGAACAGTCAAATATAAAGCCACATGATGGAATACAACTCCCAGCAGCCCTAGCCAGAACCATGTATACAAAAAAAAACAAAACTGTGATACATACCAGATTAAATGCCCCAACTCCCAGCTTTACGCCACCTTCAAAATGGGGATGATTTTCTCCTTTAACATAGTGGGGAGAATGTATTAGACTGTCCAGCTCCCTATCAAACCAAAAGATCTCATCAAAACCCAGAATGTAATCCAGTTCTAATACCAATCATGGTCTAGCACTTTGAAATGCATGACAATAAGAGCTACTGCTAATATACCATTTACCCAATACCCACGGTATGAAGAGAGTACCAAAGATGGCCTTGCATCTTTTGAATTCCCTCCCCACTGGGGAGGTGCACATCGCCCACTTGCTGGTGATTTTAAAGAGCAGTTAATAAAAAAAAAATCATTCCACTCAGACTTTTATTAATGGCCTCACTTATATTTGTGATTCATTGCTGTTGTTTCAACTGTGAGTTTACTGGTTTTGCTTTTAGATTCATATATTGTATTTATTAGTAACCACTCTAAGCTGCTTTATAAGAGTTTTTACTTTGAAAGTGCAGGATATAAATACATTAGATTGATTGATTGATTGATTAATTAATTAAAATAAAATATCAGCCAGAATCAATTTAGACTAGAGTGAAGCCTGAAGTGCAGAGCACCAAACATAATAAGCAATACGTTTTTGATTTGGATGGATGCCTGGAACATAATAATTGTAAAAAAATATTAAAATGCTACAAACCTATATGTTTGATAACTGTTTCTGACTTTGATGCTTCCTTTGATAAAGCTAACCATGTTTTCATCCTAAGGAAAATACAATAGATAACACATTTCAGCATACGTGTACATGAAAATCCTCTTGCTTTTGGGGACAATGACTAAAAGTTAGTTACAAAATCTAGACTGGTAAATACTTAAGGGTCAGTCTTTTCTAATACATGCACATATACCTTTAAAAAAAAATCTTTAAAATTTTGACCTTGTTAAATATCTAACATAAATTTCAAAGCTCTAGCCCTTAGTTTGGATACATCAAGTAAAACAGAAGCAGAATAGTAGTATTCCTTATTAATTAACACTAGAAAAATGAGACAGGAAGTATTTCATCGGAGAAGAACCTATTATTACTGACTTTGCACAAAAGCCACTGTTCCTACATGCTATGTCATAGGCTTTGCAATGATTTGGACTACCGATGATTAGCATGGGGTCATCAGCTTTAGCTAATCCAAGACACATGCTGGACACTTGCAAAGGCATCAGAAACCTTAGAGAAAGCAGGTATCAAGAACAGTGTTCGACTGAATTGAACTTGCAAAATGCAACCAGGCCACCCTGACACTGTAGAGTTTGATAAGGATCCAACAAGCTGTCTCCATCTCAAATCGAGGACAAGGAAATCTCTGTGAAAAGTAAGTTACAGAATGATTTATCAAGTCCCCATATTATAAACTGGAAACATCCTGACTTCCTAATTAAACTTGCTTCTCAGTGTGTGAGAAGCTACATGTTATGCAAAATGCATAAAAGCAAAGCTGCATGGTGTTGGTGTGGGTAGACGAAGAAAGAGATTCTTATTAACATCACCTGCCCGACTCACTGTGATCTCAGTAACCACGGTCTTATTCAAAATAAAAAAATTCCTTCCAGTAGCACCTTAAAGACCAACTAAGTTAGTTCTTGGTATGAGCTTTCGTGTGCATGCACACTTCTTCAGATACACTGAAACTCAGTGTATCTGAATAAGTGTGCATGCACACGAAAGCTCATACCAAGAACTAACTTAGTTGGTCTTTAAGGTGCTACTGGAAGAAATTTTTTTATTTTGACTATGGCAGACCAACACGGCTACCTATCTGTAACACGGTCTTATTGAAATTAACTGAGGCCTCACATTCCTGTTTCCACAACAATGTTCCAAAAACAAATGCTCTTACCTGAAGGAATGTAAGAGCAGCTCTCTGAAGCAAACATTCGGCATAGCAAATTTCTGCATGAATTTCCTCTTTTTAAAAAGGAGGAAAGGGGAAAAATATATATGAAGTGAATAGCAGGAAAGCTTCACGACCAAATGGAAGAGTGTCATCATAACCACTACAATCTTCCACATTATAATACAAGCACACCTCAAAAATGTCCACATTAGGATGTTCTATTAAGGCTGTTGCCTGGATGCCCTTGTTTTTGAAAATTAGGCAGGTGGTGACCTTTCCAGTTGTGGCTTCCCACCTACACAATTCTTTCCCCACAGAGGCTTGCCAGCTGCCCACTCCTGAGCTGTTAAGCACCAGGTGAATATTTATTTATTTTACCAGGTAGTCATGTGGACAGAAACAGGAGCTAATGTTTATTTTTGTTTATTTTTTTACCTTCAGTTAATTGGTCAACATTGTGTCTGTGCACTAAATTGTTGAGTGAATCGGCCACGGTGGATTTCTTCCGAAACCTACATAAAAACAAAAGAGGCTGGAAATGTAGAACATATTGACAAAACCCTTTAGTCATATTGGCCTTTAAAAACTAAGCCTAACAATGCAATCTTATGCATGTATTATCAAAAGCAAGTCCAACTGCTGAAAGCTAAATAGAAAGAGGAATGGAGTCTAAGTACATCTAAACTATATCTGCATATATTCTTGCTCCAATACCTTTGTCTTTTTTTTATTTCAGTGCTTTTCCTCCACTCTGTCAAAACTTTAGATTCCAATCCAAGGAGATTACAGACTTGAAATTTTAATTTATTACTCTGCAAAATGCCAAGTACACAGAACAATATGTTCTTATGCTCAAAGTGATTTAAGAAAAGGCTGTATGTATAATTAAAGGTTTCATATACTATTTTTCAATTATCTTTTACATTACAGTGGCACCTCAGGTTACATACGCTTCAGGTTACAGATTCCGCTAACCCAGAAATAGTACCTCGGGTTAAGAACTTCGCTTCAGGATGAGAACAGAAATCGCGTGGTGGCGGCGCGGCAGCAGTGGGAGGCCCCATTAGCTAAAGTGGTGCTTCAGGTTAAGAACAGTTTCAGCTTAAGAACGGACCTCTGGAACGAATTAAGAATGTAACCAGAGGTACCACTGTACTTCGGCATACTAAATTTTGCCATTATATTTCTATGTGTTAAAATTTCTGACTAGGAACAGTTGGGTCTCAATGCCTTTATGTGGTCACCTCAAGCATTTTCTGACATAAACATTAATCTCCGTTTAAAGCGGTATGTTATTCTATAGTTGTTTATAGTCCCACAATTGTCATTTTGGCTGCATGACAATAAATAAATATTTCCGAAATGGCTTACATGTGGCCATATGTAGGTAAAGTGCAAGTAAAATTATACCTTTCAACTTTAATGTAGATGACTGCATTTATATATGGTGGAATCCAACTGTCAAAAAAAATTATTGGTGGCACATGAAGGTTCCTAAGAATCCTTTAGCGTTTTCCTCTACTAAAACATTTTCTTCATTCTTACTGTTGCAAAGCTGTCTTATGTACTTATTCTATGCTTTTGACCATCTAGAATAATTCTCTGTGCTTACTTCTGACATATGGCTTGAGCTTCTTTCATTGTGTTTCCAGCATTCAGTATGTCCTGAGAGTCAAAGGTCATCATGGCTTGCATTTCCAATATGGTGGCATATGTCAATGCATGATACATACTCCCCTTTGTTCTGTGGGAAACAAGTTATAGGGAGATGCATCTATTCTATGATGTTCACAGAAGCCACAATAAAGAGTAAAGGAATGAAAACAAAAACAATGGCCTTAAAGGTAGGAGGTCAAGGGAGTGGAGAGTTAGAAGCAGCAACACCCAGGATCACTGAAGGATATTTTAAAAGCAGGATTGGAAAACCTACCAGCCCAAGAGCCATATTCCTTCATTGGCAACTTCCTGTGGACCACATGTCAGTGGTGGGAAGAGCCAGAGCGAAAAGGTACATAATAATAGGTGGGACTCTTTCCTTTGTACAGTTGGCTACATTCCAGCTGTGCAAAAACCAGGTTTCCATGCACACAAGTCCATCCAGGCAAGCAAGAGGCATTACCACACTTCAAGGACGCATTCCAGCCAAGCAAGAGCATTCTAGGAGGGTGAAGGGCAAGGTGTGATGGGACATGGCCTGGGGGAAAAACTGAGGGCTGGATAGAGAGGCCTAAAGGGCCACATTCAGTCCACGGGTTGGAGATTCCCCTCCCTTTAAAGAACTGGACTTTGTCGTTGAACATCACAGTGCCATTCACAACACAAACGCTTCTCTGAATAGCACAGAATAAACACTGCAGTCTTGCTGTAGACCTCATTTCTTAAATTTCAGTACAACAATCCTATCAAGATTTAAGAGATCAGACAAGCAGAGATATAAGAAGAGCGGCCACGGTGATACTGAACTGCTTTTAAGAGGCAGCATGATGGTACATGGTCTTGACTTAACTTTAGCCCTTGTACATGTTTGAAAACAAAACAGCTGTGTCTGTACATTCTGCAACACACATTGAAAGGATACCTCCTGAAGTAAAAATCTTAGCACCAGACATGGAATCCCTAATATTAACATCTATTACTGTAATGTGTGCTTACCTCAGAAATACTGAAGAGACCAAGCCCAAATTTTTACTAAAGTTCTGTCTGCTCTACAGAATTTTCTGGTTATAATTTTTGTTGGATTTGGTTTTCAGTGCTTAGAACATGTACTCCCTTTGTCATCCACTCCTATGGGTTTTCTCTCCCATCCCCCACAAGTATGTCTGCATGTGTTGGATGGCGGTGGCAACTCAAGTAGACTATCTTAAAAGATGTTTTTAAGGGTTGGGTCATCTATTAGGATCCTTTGTTATTAGACCACTTGTAAAGGTTCACACAATTGACTGCACTGGTATATGGTCATCTAGTTATTTGCACTACTATGAAAAAATAGAAAGAGGGGAATGCAACAAAGACTGGGCTACCAGTCAGAAAGCACACAAAGACCTGCGTGCTGCCTTCTGTCATCTAATACATCCTAAAGGGTCCTTCTAGGAACCTCTTAGTTTTGACTGTTGCTACTGGTTCCTGTCAAAGCAACTTCTTATCTGTGGGCATTTTTTTCCTCCAAACAGTTACAGTATCTCCTTCAAGCAAATTTAAATCCAAAAGATGTAGCCCCCCCCAGTTTATCACCCTAGGACATATAGGTTCTCTCATCTCTCCATTATTTGACTCCTCACCATCCAAACAGCAGTTCCTCAGGCTAGAGACCTTGCATTCAGCAAAGCTACACTAACACAGAACACAACAATGGGACAAACCCTTAATTAAATTACAGTCTCCAAAGTAAGGAAAGGAGGAGCTATTAATCGACATTTAATTACACTAGATAAAGAACAGCAAACTGTTCTGTGGGGAACAATCTGCATTGGGAGGGAAGAGAGGGATTTGTCTGACTCACAAAGAGATCTTATTTATATGTTAAATTGGAGATAATCACAGCATACCCTTAAGGTTTGTCCACAGAGGTACTTTCTCCTTGTGGCAAAAGCCTTTCCACCTCACATTTATGACACTGTAAAATCAAACCTATTACTAGCCCATGAGGTTACTTGTAAATACAGCCATTTAATGAAAGGTTGCTACTGCTTCTTGCAGTATATTTGTACAGATAGTTGGTGTGTTATACCACAGAGCAATCATAAAATGTGTTATAAGTGGTACAGAAGCCAATAACTTATTAGCTTGTCTACTTGGGCTTGCCAACATATATTGACCCCCTGGAGTTGAGGGTCAAAAGAGGTAGAAAAAGGCCTGAGGTTGAAAAGCAGTTTAGGATGTATAGTGCAATCAAATTAACAAGGAACTATGAGCCTCATAAATAAAGGCAGGTACAGAGTGCATCTCCTTTGTGAATGAATAACCTCTGCATTTAATAAACTGATTCCACAATATTACAGTATTCTCATAACATGCTGTTTTACTGCTAAAAATTGTATACAGATGTTGTTATTTTTTAGTTGTTTAGTTTCTTTTTTATATAATCATAGAATCATAGTATTGGAAGGGACCCCAAGTATCATCTAGTCCAACCCCCTGCAATGCATCATAGAATTTTTACATTCTACGATTCCTAGGAATGCTGGTTGATTATAAATAAATGTGGATTTTATACTGATTTATTTTACTTTATTTTATTTGCATTCCTAAGAATTTGGGTTGAGCCTCATTACAACTTTAACAAATGAACTCAGAAGTTTGGGAAACACTAGTTTACCTTTACGTTTGGGCAAGATAAAAGCATTGTTTTGCTTTTGTTTTTGTTTTCTCTCTCCATAAGATGTATTCTTGTATTCCTGTGCTGCACCTACATTTTATATATTTCTCAGGTATTTTCTATGGTGTGTAATGGCAAACACAAAACCTAGATAAATTAGATAAAATACTTACTTGTTCCTGCATTCAAGACAGGCATTACATGATGCATGAATACCAATTCAATTTACTAAGGCAATATAAAAACTTTGAAATAGCATTTATGTTATAGTCTTGGTCTTTCAATAAAAAGCTAGCAAAGTGCTTTTCTGTCAGGACTGGCAGGCACTCAGATCAGTTATCTTCAATATCATCAGGAAATTCAGTGCATTATTCTGATTCATATCAAAACAATGACATCAGAATTTGAGAAACCTAATAACTAGATCTGACATTTAATCTACAATATATGGACTACAAAGAAGCTTTCATCTACACTGTTGAATCCTGAAATAGCTTTTGCCCATCAGCTTCTATGAGCTAGAAGAAAGTAACCTTTTATATTCCTTTGAGTTACCTGTTCCTAAAAGATTCATAAGTCCTCCCTGCATGAAGCGACCAGATTTGGTGTGTCACCACCAGCATTTGGCAAAGGAAACAGAGCTAGGCAGCTAACAGAGTGATCCTAACTTCAATTTATGCATGCTCAATGAGAAAATAGACACCTACTAGGACAGAGGAAAATGGTCATTTTGGGTGGAAGCATCATCTTTCCCAATAGGTGACTCTCTAACTCATATTCCAATGGGATTTCCAGTGGGAAGCGGGGCTGAGACATGAAAGCGAACACCAACACAATGGCAACACTCCTTAAATCACTTGCCAATAGCTTCTAGTTAGTACCTAGTCACAGGAATGGTCAATCACATTATTATTATTAATTATTATTAATTATATTTTATTTATATCCCACCAATCTGGCTGGGTTTCCCTAGCCACTCTTGGCAGCTTATAGCATATATAAAAATACAACAAAACATCAAATATTTAAAAAAATAGAATATGCAACCAATTATTCATCACTATCTCTATGTGTCTCTTGCATCTACAGGCAACCAGCCAACATACACAGTGGCACTGATATTAACCACCCACAGTGTCATTCGGAGGCTGAAACTAGTAGGAAGCCAGTTACTTGTTCTTTCAGGGCACTGTGGTCTAAACCACAGGGTAGCGCTGTGGTCTAAACCACTGAGCCTAGGGCTTGCCGATTGGAAGGTCGGTGGTTCGAATCCCTGTGAAGGGGTGAGCTCCTGTTGTTCAGTCCCAGCTCCTGCCCACCTAGCAGTTCGAAAGCATACCAGTGCAAGTAGATAAATAGGTACTGCGCCGGCGGGAAGGTAAACGGTGTATTTGTGCACTGCTCTGGTTCGCCAGAAGCGGCATAGTCATGCTGGCCACATGACCCGGAAGCTGTCTGTGGACAAACGCCAGCTCCCTCGGCCAACAGAGCGAGATGAGCGCTGCAACCCCAGAGTCATCTGCGACTGGACCTAATGGTCAGGGGTACCTTTACCTTTTAGTGTCTCTCTCAGCAAATGCACGGCAGGCTGAAATATAAATAGTGTAACTATGCCAAACCTAGGGATTCACAGATGTAGAATCATTTACTGCCCCAAGCACCACCACCTCTCATGCACCTTTCAAGGGATACAGGGCTCTGAAAGGACAAAAAGCTGAAATGCAATAGGGTTACCAGTGTTGTCAGAACCCACTTCTCTATTTTTACAAAGCCCTTCACACTCATGCAGTTTGCTCCTTGAATCCTGTATCACTCTCCCCCCCACACACACTCTTCACAGTTTTGCAGCTTATGATTATACAGAATATAATTAATACTTCATTTTCCCTAGGTGAAGTGGTATCTGGAGCTAAAACATTCTGGCACAAGGGAAAATTTTATCAAACAAATGGAATATGCTAATTTTATATGATATGGCTATATGCTTCATAGCTCCCCAGTGAGCTTCTGCTTTTCCTTCTCCACAAGGATGCAGTCCTATGGACACCACCACACAAAAGAAATAGCAATCACCAGCCTATCCATATTGCTAGTATTTTTTTTTCCCTTAACAAAGCTGGTGCATCAAAAGTTATTTCAGTGGCTTTACAAGAATGGTACTTAGCAATAAACCTGAAATATTATCAAAGGTAAATTCTTGCCTGCTGTCAAATAAAGTAAGGCAGTAAGTATTTTCCACTAGGAGAAAGAGAGGGAACGTGTGTGTTTATAGACCGTGAAAACCCATTTAGATTCACAGGACACTGAAAGAGTGAATGACGAGGAACAGATGTCTCTGAAAGAAAATATTGTGTATTATTATATGCCTGCCCCACTTCTACCACCATTCCCTTGACACAAGGAGTGTGTCATAATGAAGCTCATTTGCAGTTAAATTAAGCTCCCTGTTTCTCCCTTTGACTCTTTGGGGCCATCACTCTGTATTCAAAGACAAAAAAAGGAGTTGACTGACTCTCTAAGTTAAAGTAGTTTAACAGTGAGAAATAAATTCACATGTAAAATCCAAGGATACCTAGTCATCTCATTAAACCAATTCAACAGGGGCTCATTTAAGCAATAATCAAAACCATCTGTGATGAACTGTGTAACATTTTTAAACAAAGGATATGGCTCCCATCACTTTTGCAGGCGCCCCCCACCTCAAGTTTTATATGCAATGATTTTATATATATAGATAAAGGTTTAAATAAATGCAGATTTTCCCATTAATTCCCAGGCCCCAGTAATATTTTCCACTTTGCACATAGCATCCAAAAAGACTGGATGTCATTTAAAGAGAATTATCTGTTTGCATGTCCTGCCTATACCAGGTTAGACCACATATGCTTTCATATCCTAGAGCTGCCATTTTTCTATCTATCCACCCTGCTCCTTGTGCTGCTACTAGATGAGCAGAGCTTAGCCAAAAGATTATGCCTGTCTCTGCCAAATGTAGTGACATTCCGATTCAATAAAAGATATATTTTTTGTCATATATATTGAGTACAGTGATACCTCGGTTTATGAACTTAATCCGTTCCGGAAGTCTGTTCTTAAACCGAGGTGTGCTTTCCCTAATGAGGCCTCCCATCACCGAGGTAAAGTTCACAAACCGGGACACTACTTCTGGTTTTGTGGAGTTCATAAACCGAACTGTTCATAAACAGGGCTGTTCTTAAAACGAGGTACCACTGTACACCATATTCCATTCCACATGGGACTAAAACGGAAAATTGGAGCGGTGGGTAGGGAGGAGAGGAAATAGGGAGACAAAGCTGGCTAACGTCATGCAACCTTTGAACAATCATTTTCAATTATATCCTTCTCTGTAAAGTTGTTAATAGCAACTAAGTATAATTTAGTAGGGAAAGATGCAGTCAAATTGAAGTAGTAGTTGTAAATTAAAATGAGCAACAAATAACCATTGGAGAATTTTAAGAAACAGTAACTGGCGTACCAGCATTTCAAGAACTTTGTAACTTGCAAGTACAGTGGTACCTCGGGTTACAAACAGCCTAGTTAACGAACTTTTTGGATTACAAACACTTCAAACCCAAAAATGAGTGTTCCAGGTTGCGTATTTTTTTTGGTATACAAACGTACTCCATTCAGGGGTGCACTTCCGTTTTGAGTGCCACACTTCTGTTGTCCAGCAGCAGAGAAGGGGGTTGTCACAGTGTTTCCCGCAGACGCGAGGAAGGGAAGCTGCTGGTTGGTGGGCTTGCAACTCTCCCCCATGCCGCTTCGAGAGGAGATCAATCCCTGCAGAGGCTTGGGAGGGAAGCTGCATGCCTGCCAGCCATCTGGTTGGAAGGCTCGCAACTCTCCCCCCATGCCATGCCCCTGCAGGAGACGCGCTCTCTAGGGAGTATTTCCTGCAACAGGGGGGGGGGTTTGGATCTGTGTGGATCCCAGTTCTGCTACTGATTGATTGTGTGACTGAGGAAATGGATAAAAGCCCCACATCCAAATAATGACTATCATCAGCGCAGGTAAGAAAATTTTTTAATTTTCATTTTTATCATCTACAATACTGTTTTAATTATTTTATAGTACAGTACATTGATTATTGCTTTCATTTTATGGATCAATGGTCTTGTTAGATAGTAAAATTCATGTTAAATTGCTGATTTAGGGGTTGCTTTTAAAAGTCTGGAGGGGACGCGGGTGGCGCTGTGGGTTAAACCACAGAGCCTAGGACTTGCCGATCAGAAGGTCAGCGGTTCGAATCCCCGCGACAGGGTGAGCTCCCGTTGCTCGGTCCCTGCTGCTGCCATCCTAGCAGTTCGAAAGCACGTCAAAGTGCAAGTAGATAAATAGGTACCGCTCCGGTAGGAAGGTAAACGACGTTTCCGTGCAGTGCTCTGGTTCGCCAGAAGCGGCTTAGTCATGTTGGCCACATGGCCTGGAAGCTGTCTGTGGACAAACACTGGCTCCCTCGGCCAATAAAGTGAGATGAGTGCCGCAACCCCAGACTGGACCTAATGGTCACGACTGGACCTAATGGTCAGGGGTCCCTTTACATTTACCTTAAAAGTCTGGAATGGATGAATCCATTTTGCATTACTTTCTATGGGAAAACGTGTGTTGGTTTAAGAACGCTTTGGTTTAAGAACGGACTTCCGGAACAGATTAAGTTTGTAAACCAAGGTACCACTGTAGCAGCTTCCACCTTTGTAAAATCAAGTATTTTCCCTTTTATAGAAGCAGCCACCTTACCAAAGCTAATGAAGGGGGACACACATTATTTCCTTTGCTGCTCTAGTTAAAGAATATTGCCAACATCTTATCAACCAAGACCAGATGACTGGGAGGTCGCCTGCTCTAGATGGGGTTACACTTCCTCTGAAGGAGCAGGTTTGTAGCCTGGGAGTACTCCTGGATCCTTTGCTGTCACTAGAGGCTCAGGTGGCCTCCGTGGCCCGGAGTGCCTTCCATCAGCTTCGGCTGGTGACCCAGCTGTGCCCCTATCTGTATAGGGATAGCCTAATTACTGTTGTCTATGCTCTGGTAATTTCAAGGTTAGATTACTGCATTGCGGTATATGTAGGGCTGCCTCTGAAGACGATTCAGAAACTTCAGCTAGTGCAGAATTCAGCGGCCAGGTTGCTCACCAGAGCAAGACGGTTTGAGTATATTACACCGATCCTGGTCCAACTGCACTGGCTACCAATTAGTTTCCAGACCTATTTCAAATTGCTGGTTTTGACCTATAAAGCAGTATAGGGTGGCATATAAATTGAATGAATGAATGAATAAATGAATGAATAAATAAATAAATAAAAACAAGTTGTTTACTACAGAACAGCCAGGTTGTCTTCATTCACTTTTTATGAGGCACCTACAATACATTGTCATCATATCATTGTTCTTCTGTTTTTCCTGCAGTTCTTCCATTTCTTTCCAGACTTCAAACAAAATCAAATTCTTATTGCTAAGGAACACAACAGTAGCAACATCTGTACAGGTACTGATCAACTTAGTGCTTTTTTTTTGCATTTTTAAAAGAGGCATTTTGACATGTGCAATGAAGCCTATTATGAGGCATCTTCTTTGGCATACATTCACTATGATCTTTTGCACTGGTATCATTTTATCGGCATATTTATTTTCTTTTTAAAAATCAGTTATTTAATTTGAACTAAAATGATTTCCTTTTTTAAAAAAAGAAACTGAAATATTTGTGTGATAGAATTTAATTTTAAATAAAAACATTTTAATGCAAATTTTTATTTAAAAAAATATTTGTATTAGTTTTGCAAATAGACATTAATCAGGCAGGCTAATATTAATACTCTATCCCTTCTTTGCCTATGTGGCTATGCCTAGTCATTTTCAATTCCACATATAGCTTACATTGGAAGACCAACAATTGGGTAGCACTAGGAACTACCAGACTGATAATACTACATTTCTCTATTTAGTGGCCTCGTTCACACAACACTATAGTTTGTTCTTGGCTGCAGCTCGTGGTTACCATGGAGTGAGCTTAACCATGAACCCAGGCTCAGACAACACATTAAGCCAAATTTTGGCTTCTTTCAGCTTGATACACAAGTAAAAAGAACTGAGGAGGAGCAACGTGGCTGTGAGCTCCTGTCTGGGATCCTGCACATTTGTTTGGATTACCATGTCATGCAAACCAGGCAAGTGTTTTCAAAGAATCCTTAAACACTAAGGGTTATTTTTGCACAGATACTAGTAAAATGTGGGAGCACATTACAACTATTATTCTTGAGTAGAAAATGTTTAATTGTACTTCCTTCTTTAACTATTAAATTCTCATATGTAATCCCTCTCCCAGTCATACTGATCTTCTTAACACTCATTACATCCAATGGCAACAGCCAGTGAGGAGTTTTGAACTCCAATAAATTTTTGTTCCTGTTCCATACTTCAATCAACGGACCTCTAAAGATGTGGTTTTCAAAACCTTTATGCACTTTTTTTTTCATACCATAAATATGCATGCCAACCAAATCTGTTATCATAACCTTCTAAATCCAATAATTCCATATTTTCTAACTTTATCCATTCTTTTACCCAGCAAAGACATGCAGCCTCATAATATAACTTTAAATCTGGCAGGGAAAAAGCCTCCTCTGTCTCTTGCATCTGTTCATATCTTAAACTTTATTCTCGGCTTTTTGCCCTGCCAGATATATCTTGAGATAATTCTTTGCCATTCTTTAAATATTGTCACTCCTTTAATTATCAGTATTGATTGAAATAAAAACATCATTTTTGGTAGCATACTCATCTTTATCATTGCAATTCTTCCCCAAAGTGATAACTTCATTCTCCCCCACACCTCCAGGTCTCTCTTAATCTTATTCCATGTCGGTACATAATTGTTTTGAAAAAGATCAATACTCTTGGGAGTTAACATAATCCCATGATATTTAACTTTCTTAACCACTTCCATCTCTATTTGTTGTTGTATTCTTTCTATTATCTCTTGATCCATATTCTTAACCATTATTTTCATTTTAGTCTTATTTAATTTAAAACCAGCAACTTGTCCAAATTGCTCTATCTCTTCTAATACTTCCTTTACACTTTTGATAGGATCTTCTATTGTTATGACCAAGTCATCAGCAAAGGCTTTTACCTTATATTCCTTAGAACCAACTGTCACACCTTTTATCTTTTCATTACTTCTTAAAGCTCTCAAAAAAACTTCCATATGAAGAAGTTAAAGAATATGTAAATGACTGGTTGGTTACATTATTTTCAATTGAATGCGATGTTTAAAAAAGAGTTGTTAGAAAGAGGTTTTCAAGAAGAAAAATCTAGGTTCCATAAAGAAATTTTGAATGATGATGTAAACATTTTATCTAAAATGTATAAATTATTACTTGAGTGGCATACAAAGAATGAGAAAGTTAAAGTTGCTATGATTCAGTGGGCCAAAGATTTTGGTTATAACATACAATTTGATGATTGGATAAGATTGTGGGAAGAAGGAATGAAGTTCACTGCATGTACTACAATAAAAGAAAATGTCATGAAATGTACTACAATAAAAGAAAATGTCAAGAAAATGATATATAGATGGTATGTAACACCAGTAAAACTTGGGAAGATGTATAAAGTTAGTAATCAATGTTGGAAATGCCAAGAGAAAGAAGGAACATTTTATCCTATGTGGTGGGATTGTAAAAAAATGAAATGTTTCTGGGAAATGATTTATAATGAATTGAAAAAAATGTTGAAATATACTTTTGTTAAGAAGCCAGAATCTTTTTTGTTAGGATTATTAAGGAATGATATTAAGAAGAAAGTTGAGAAGTTATTTTTATATGCAGTAACAGCAGCTAGAATTTTGGTGTCCCAAAAATGGAAACAGGAAGAAATCCCGACGAAAGAAGAATGGAGAATGAAGCTGATGGAATACGCAGAAATGGACAAATTAATGGGGAAAATTCGGAACCAACGTGACCAGAGATTCACCGAGGACTGGAATAAATTTATAGAGTATATTAAAAGTATATGTGAAGAGCAATTAACGTTTGTAGGTTTTCAAGAAGTTCTGTGATAATAATTGATAGAAATATTGTTTTATAAGATTCGATAAGATTAAGATTGTTAAAATGCAATACAGATTGAAGAAATGTGAATAATAGTGATAATATGAAAAATTCTCCGACAGGCTGAGGGAAGTCCAAAAAAGTACAAAGATTGGAACTGGATGTAAATTTAAATGGAATGTTTTTTTCTGTTGTTTTTGAAAATTTGAAAAATAAAAATAATTTAAAAAAAGAAAATGTTTAATTGTACAACTTATTCAGCTATTCGGCTGGTGGTACATTGCATCCCTAAATGGATACAACATCACCAGGTCTGGAAGTGAGTTACAAGTTTTTCTGTCAGAAACTGAGTATTAATACTTGCACTGGGGCTTATTCAATGCTTTTCATTTCAGGTTAAAAAATAATTTGAGAATCAGAGAGTCAGATTCCTATGTTCCTTTGCGGGGTGGGTGAAGTTGAATGCCTGGGCCCCCTTCTCATTATTGGAATAGTCAGGTTAGCTTCCCAGTAGAACATTAAAGGGAAGAAAGGAAGTGAATTTGTGAGAGAGAGCAAATGGATGGGGCCCACTACCTCAACTTGTGGGTAGTTTGAAGGACAATAGGTCAGAGTAGAAAGTTGAGTTATGTGAACTAGAAGCTAGAACCCAGAAAGTAGCAAGCTAGAAACTGAGAGAGACAGAGCCATGTTTTATTTTCTGTTTGAATCCAAGGCTGTGGCTATGGGTGCAGCAAGACCCTCTTGGGGTGTTAATGCTGTGAACTCCTCCATCACAAAAGCTCAGGTTGTATATATATGTAAACAAACCATATATTATAAAGACACCACAGTCTCTGCTGTACCTCATTCCAAAGGAAACATGAACCCTTGGTAGGCGCCTAGAACCCTTGGAATCTCGCACTGCTTGGAGACTGGAGTGGCATGCAACAATACAGAAAGACTTGTAAAAGCTAGTTACTTTAGCACCATAGCTTGGAAAAAACCCTCCTCTCTTGTCAAGCACAAATGCTAACAATAATTAGAGAAAGAAATAAATAAGCTTACTTAGTTTGCAGAGAAACAAGGGCATCCTGGAATTTGTTATTTAGAAACAGATCCACAGCTGCCATACATTCACTGAGAGCAACATTCAAGTCCTGTGCAGATGATCTGGAAAAAGAGAAAAGAGTTAATGCTAACTTCTCTGTTTCCAATGCGGAATGAGAAAAAGAAGTCCCGTCCTCCCAAAGGTCAGCATGTTAACTATTAGAATGCTTTTCTTAAAGTGTATTTCTGTACATGTCTAGTCAGAAGTAAGAATCATTGAGTTCAATAGAACTTACTCCCAGGTAAGCACGCATAGGATTGCACCCTTAGTTTTCACATACGAAGCACAATTACTCCATCAACACCATATTAGAAAATATCATCAGGCAATCTTGTTTGAAATTGCCTTTTTAAAAAAATTATGTGAAAGGTGCAACATTTTGTGCTTGTGCATCTGCAACAAAATGTACCAGAGGATTCTCACGCCCTATGAGTGCTCCTGTTCAAGGCTCTACTTTTTTTAAAAAAAGAGAGAAACCTGAAATGCATAACAACACATTGAAACTCAAAGAACCTCAAATAGTTTAATGCACTACACAACATATGTAATAGATTGTCAGAAGCTGAGCACTGTTCAATTATGGAAAAGGATTAAGAGTAGCACTATTCCACCATTTTTCTATGATACAGAGAGTCTGAGATAAAGTTTTAACCTCCAGAACAATTAGCAGTATATACACCTTCTTTACAGGACAAATGAAAGAAATTATGTATTCATGCAGCTCACAGGAGGCCGTGATGGTCACTAACCTTTAAAAGAGAATTAGGCAAATTCATGGAGGAGAGGGCTATCAATGGCTACAAGCCATGAAGTCTATGCTCTGCCTCTACAGTTGGAGGCAGCAATGCTTATGAATGCCAGTGCTGGAAACTGCAGCTGGGGGAGAGTGCTGTTGTGCTCTAATCCTGCTTATGGGTTTCCCACAAGCATCTGGTTGGTCACTATGAGGACAGGATGCTGGACCAGAGCGACCACTGGTCTGATCCAGCAGGCTCTTCTTATGTACTTACAATATGTCTTGTGATTGTGATATAAGTATAGAGATGGGTCTCACGTGCTCTTGTTCCATGGTATTTTAACAAGCAACTTATCTTCAATTGCTCACATGGACTTAACTGCTTCCTTCTCCATGTTCTTCATGCTCCCCAATAATGTCATTATCTTTCTGTCCTTTGATCCAAATGTAGTGGCCCTTAAAATACTATTAGCATAATTTCATATTAAATTAAGACATTAACTACTAAAAAGAAGCAATAGACGTCAGTGCACCTACTGGAATTGCTTCCCTCCCTAAGCAAAATGAGATAAGAACTACTAAACATTTTGTGCACTCAAAAATTATCTGGAAACAATAAATAAAACACAAAGGATAGCATCTCATAATTCATGACCAAACTTAACTTGCTCACTTCCAGAAGTATTTAATTGACATGGACACATTCACATCAAACATAGAAGCAAGTTCTTACGATATCATTTTAAAAAACACACAAAACAATATTATATAGAAAATGCGGGAAAATAAGAAAAATGGATGATTGAGGGAGGTGCTGGTGGAAGTTTAAAAACTGTAAATTTGTAATTATGGTTGTAATTAATACTTGTAAAAGGAAAACTGAATAAAAATTTAATCTTGGGGGAAAACACACACACACACACACACACACACACACAAAACAGGAATATGGTTCCTTCTTTCAACTACTACAGCAGCTGGCAACTAAAAAAAAGTCATAAATATTTGACTAGCAATGGATTTATTGCTAATTTCCACTGCAGCATCTAGTATTTATTCAATTGCTTTATTTCAGCAGTTATACCCTGCCCTTCCCCCAAATCAGAGCACAGAGCACAACATGTAGTATAAACAATATAAAACATGTAACAAAATTAAATTGTACATCCATTATAAAAAACTGCAGCACTAGACCTCAATTCCATCCAGAATCAACACCAACATGATACTTATTATTATTTATTCAATTTATATCTCAGCCTTCCTGCCAAAGGAGTCCAGGGTGGCAAACACATCATTAAAATAATATTTAAAATATTCTAAATACAACCAGTCTCTCAATGAATTATTTCAGGGTTGCTAGGAATGGTATCTTTCTGCTTTCTAATACCTGGGTGAACAGGAATATTTTGAAGTCAATAATGAGGAAGACAGACTCTCCTCACCAGGGAAACTACCGTATTTTTTGCTCTATAAGACGCACCAGACCACAAGACGCACCTAGTTTTTGGAGGAGGAAAACAAGAAAAAAAATTCTGAATTTCAGAAGCCAGAACAGCGAGAGGGATCGCTGCGCAGTGAAAGCAGCAATCCCTCTTGCTGTTCTGGCTTCTGGGATAGCTGTGCAGCCTGCATTCGCTCCATAAGACGCACACACATTTCCTCTTAATTTTTAGGAGGGAAAAAGTGAGTCTTATAGAGCAAAAAATACGGTATTCCAGAAGTGGGGAATCACTACTGGAAAGGCCCTGCCATAGTTTAACACCAACTGGGTAGTTCCCAGTGGAGGCACCAGGTTCCAAAAGCTTGGATGGAGAGCATGTTTCTGCTTGTTGTCTGAAAACAGCTAATGTGGAGGACTCTCATATCTCAGAGAGGAGCTCTGTAAAAGGGGCGCCATTGCTGCAAATGCCATGCCTCATATCACCATTTTACTCACCACACTAGCCAGTGGGACTACAAGCAGAGACTTTTCAGCAGTTCTTAAGGTTTGGGGTAGCACATACTAGGAAATACATAAAAGGATTACTTTTTTTATTAAAAAAAACTAATTACAGACTAATGCCAACACCTTGAAGCGGGCCTGGTACAGTATATGAATGGCAGCCGCTACAGTATCTTCAGAACTGAAGTAACATGACCCTGTCAGCTGTGCCCAACAGCCAGGTTGCAGCATTCTGTACCACCTGCAGCTTCTGGAATGTTGCATTTCTCTATATGGGTGGTTATTAGAGCATTGATAACTGGCGTTAAGCTGTTCCAGTCCAGGAACGGCCATAACTAGTGAACCAGCAATAGTTGGGCGCAGGTACGTCTCACCATTTTAAGTCACTTGGGTCTCTTGTGACAGCTTGGAATCAAAAATCACCCTCATCTATGAATCTGCTCCTATATGGGGCAGCACTCCCACTGAAGAACAGGCTGTCCACCTAATGCCTGGAACTGGGAACCACGTTGACTCATAGAACCACTGTCTTGTTGAGATTGAGTTTATTAGCCCTCATCCGGCCCATCACTGCCCCCAGATAAAAGACATTTGAATAGCTCAGTTACTTTTAAATATATATGAAATGCTTTAGCCAATAACCCTAGTGTATTTCTTAAGTCCTAAACACAATGATGATTATGGATAAACTATTAAACTAGCAAACCTATCAGCTATTGTACTTTTTGGTATGCAAAGTAATATTTATTTCCTTTTAAATTTCCCAGCTGTTGTAATGGACTTACAACATGGCTTTGAAATAGCAACGTTTATTTCCTATCAAAGTTTATTTCCACTTCAAAGTATAGTTACTGTGCATTTTTCTATCAGAAGTTGCCCAGAGATTATGCAGTCCATTGGCTAATTATAAAACTTCTCTAACCTAATTTATGGGTTAGCTATTGCAACATCACGAGCAAAGTAGGCTGCTTTGACTTATGATTTTGATTTACAGAAACAGGCAGTGGATTTGTTCAGGACATAAAAAATACTATATTGGAAAAACACACTGAATTTGGGTTGAATGCATTGAGCATAACCACTAACATACTGGAGTATGAGCCAATACCTGTGCATTTGGAGGAAGTGCAAAAGGCGGCTACCAGGCTAGACAGTGTCCTCAGCATCCCAGAGGACATGACAGAGAACCTCTTGACCTCTATCACCTGCCTGGGGCACAGAATACAGTCATAAAGCAGAGAAAGTAAGAAGCAACAGACATTAAAGATTAAAAATAAAGGAAGTGTATTCTGGGCAACCTATGACCATTTAATGTGCTGCTGTTATGCTGCACAGCATGTAGGAAAGAATTTGAACAGAGTAGCAAGAAAAACGTAGGCCTGGCTCTGAGTTTGTTTGTTTTAAAGTAGAAAATACTTATTACATTATATATCTGACGACAGACAAACTTTTATTGTTGCTGTTAAATTTAAAACTTTCAGTCTTCCAGATTTACAAGACAAATGGGAGAAAGATCTAGATCAAGGAGTTTCAATAGTAGAATGATACTAAATATTAAAAATATTTTGAGTAGATTGCTACAAGCTGATTGGAAATTAAAAAAAACACCTTATAGAACTTAATCCAACAGTGTTCAACCCTGTACAAGTTGGATCAAATTTATCAGTGATTACATGGCACCACATCTCTAAAATGGGAAAACTCTTAGCGACAGTGTTGAAGAATAAAGGTAAAGGGACCCCTGACCATTAGGTCCAGTCGTGGGAGACTCTGGGGTTGCGGCACTCATCTCACTTTTTTGGCCGAGGGAGCCAGCGTACAGCTTCCGGGTCATGTGGCCAGCATGACTAAGCTGCTTCTGATGAACCAGAGCAGCACACGGAAATGCCATTTATCTTCCCGCTAGAACGGTACCTATTTATCTACTTGCACTTTGACATGCTTTCAAATGAAAGACTTTCCTTCATACAGCATAGTGCCCAAACCCTTTCTCTCCTATTCAAGTGCTCAACAGCTTTTGATCTATTGCACAGAGCCCTTCTCAACCCTCTGAAGACTTTATGAAAACAGAGCAAACTTAATACAGTGGTACCTCGGGTTATATATGCTTCAGGTTACAGACACTTCAGGTTACAGACTCTGCTAATCCAGAAATAATACCTCAGGTTAAGAACTTTGCTTCAGGATGAGAACAGAAATCTCACAGAAGCGGTGCAGCAGCAGCAGCCCCATTAGCTAAAGTGGTGCTGCAGGCTAAGAACAGTTTCAGGTTAAGAACAGACTTCCAGAACGAATTAAGTTCTTAACCCGAGGTACCATAGTAATCCAATATGAGCAGCCAACTCATGACTTGCCAAAACTAGAGAGAAAATGAACAATGGTCCCCCACAACTGTTAATTTTCTTCTCGGCCTTTTGACTAAGATCATGTGTAATTTTCTTTAACTGTCTCTGTCATTTTATCCAACTGAAAAGCTTATAAATAATTCAATAACAAATAAGCACATTAAAGAGATCATCAATTCTGGCATATCCTGTCCTTTACCAAGTCCTGTTTAACATTTAATAGGTCTACATCTCCTCCTGTGCTTTGTAGAAAGCTGGCAGCACATTCAACCTAAGCAGGCTCTCACACACAAACACACTGAGCTTTTGGCAGTGATGGAATAGAAATATTCTAGGGTTTTAAAAAACTGGGTTTGTGGGACAAGGATGGAACATTGTTTCCAGCATTCCCACCTCCTGTCCCCCAACAGCAAAGCTTAGCCCTGAAAATATTTGAAGTAAAAACGAAAAGGGTACCTTCTGAGCACGTGAAAAGTGCTTTCTCCTCATAACTTAGCAACCAGTTTCATATAGCAAGAATTTTGTAACTTGATCTGAACATACTGGAGACCACAATCAGAAGGTGGACACAGTGGGGCTAATCAAAATGGGGAAAACCTGGAATTGCCACCTTTTTCTGGATCACCATTCACTACCCAGTGGGCACAGGTCCAGACTTTAAAGCTCCATGTCCGAGTGTTGTTGTTGCTTTTCTCCTAGTACTTTCCCCGGGAAAACCTGTGTTTTACCGCTGAATTGGAGCAAACAGCAATCAAGTCTTCCCTGGATTGCCGTTTGCAGTAAAACGCAGGTTTTCCCGGGGAAAGTGCTAGGAGAAAAGCGTTTGCAGTAAAACGCAGGTTTTTCAGGGGCTTAAGTTACAGAAGGGTAGATTTCAGTTGAACATTAGGAGAAACAAGGGGCAGACTTTGGTAATATGGCACCTGAGCAAGAACAAAATTTAGCATGCACACCCTAAATATTTCTTATTTGCACAATAAGAAATTTGCACACACATAGCAGGGAGGTCAGGAATCCCACTTGCTTGCAACATTTATTTTCAGGCTGGCGGTAGATTCACCTGACATAAAGACAGGAAAGTATGTACCTACAATATATGTCGCCTTAACTTACATAAAGTGGCAATACTGTAGTGCATCCCCTTTCACCCGCCATTTCTAAACATTTATGTAACCGCCTTAGGAATTTAGGAAGCTGACTTACACTGAGTCCATCAGTATTGTTGACAGTGACTGGCAGCAGCTCCCCAGGGGTTTCATACACACTCTATTTCGGTTTCACCTCAGGGTTACTTACCTTTCTTCTTTCTTTTTTCTTTTTACATTTAATGCTTTTCCACACACACAAACCCCAACAGTTTACAGTCAGGAAGCGGGGTGGGAAATACACTCAATCCACATAAGAATGCTAAATATGAGAGCCAGTGTGGTGTCATGGTTATGAGTGTCAGGCTATGGGAAACCCAGCCAGATGGGCGGGGTATAAATAAATGGTTGTTGTTGTTGTTGTTGTTGTTGTTATATTAATTATTATTACTATTACTACTACTACTACTTGGGAGGCAAGGGCTCTTGGCCCAGTCGCTGCCTCTCAGCCCAAAGGGCGGTTGTGGGGATTCAATGAGGCAGGGGAGAACCAGGCACACACCACCTTGAGCTCCTTTGGAAGAAAACGCGAGATATTATAATAATAATAATAATAATAATAATAATAATAATAATAATAATAATAATAATAATAACTGAAGCAAGCAAGCAAACAAAGTCATATTGGCTTCAGCAGCTGCAAACTTCCCGGCAGGTTTATTTGCAAATGTCGCCATGCATGCCGGGAACAGCTTCACCTGTTGGTTTCTTGCCTGCCAAGGCAGCTTGCTCGTGAAACACAAGCGCGCCAACCTAGCTAAACCGAAGGCAGGATCCACCTCCCCCAGAGTACCTCAGCTCCTTTTTCTTGCTGCTGCTGCTGCTTCTGCGGCTACTTTGCGCGTCCATGAGGCTCCGCTAGGCTCGTCGCGAGATGAAGCGAGCTGCTGCTGAGGTAAAAAAAAATCCCGCTCCGCCTCGAAAGCCAGCGGCAAACTCATAACGCCGGGAAAGTGGAGGCAGGCGGCTCCAGAGCACGGTCCCCGCGCTGCTGGGTGGCGGCTCCTCCCCTATAAAGTTGCCGGCCGCAGCAGCCCCCTGCTCCCTCCTCAGCCTGAGGCCTCTCAGGGGAGCGACCGCCCTCTGCAGGTCTCTCGGAGGCAGCCGCGTACTTGATAAACCGGCGTGATAAAGGAAAGCAGCCCCAGCTGCAGCTCATCGCCTCGGGTCAAGGGTGTGGCGCCAGCTCAGGCAAGAGGGAGCTTCTAGGTTTGGGCTGGCAGGACAGGAAGGAAACTCCAAGACAGCCAGATGGGCGGGGTATAAATAATAAATTATTATTATTATCGCCAGGGTACTCCCAAGGGAAGCTGTTCTCCTCCTCCTCCCCCCTTTCTTTATTTCCCCCCCCCCCTTGTGCCCCCCCATAACAATGGTTAAACCAGTTCATCCATTAGCCAAGGCTACTTAGATCTTGCAGAGCTTGTCCCCCTTTCCCAATTCTCTAAACATGTTTCACAACAGCAATAACATCCCTCTTCCCTTGCAGATTGGACACTTGCCACCTTTCTTTCCCCCCAACTCGCCTTCTCCCGCTTTCAGTCTCTCCATCACAAGGGAGCTTTGCCAAGCCTTTGCAAATAAGCACTTCTTCATTCATACATGATGCATTTTTGTGCTCTTAAATATGTATTTATGAAAGTAAAGGCAAACCGACACTGTCCAATTTGGAGGCTAGATCTGTATCAGAACTTAACCACAAATGATTGAATTTTAGAACTGTGTCATTCATGTGAATGACATAGTCAGGCATCACCCACCATTTGTTGCTGTTTCTATTGTCCCCATATAGGTTTCAAAAGCTTTAGGGGTAGGGATCTATTTCTTGTCTGATGTCTAGGATGCTAATACCACTTTGAGCTATTGAATAGGTAAAGGTAAAGGTAAAGGGACCCCTGACCATTAGGTCCAGTCGTGGCTGACTCTGGGGTTGCAACGCTCATCTCGCTTTATTGGCCGAGGGAGCCGGCGTACAGCTTCTGGGTCATGTGGCCAGCATGACTAAGCCGCTTCTGGCGAACCAGAGCAGCACATGGAAACGCCATTTACCTTCCCGCCAGAGCGGTACCTATTTATCTACTTGCACTGTATGCTTTTGAACTGCTAGGTTGGCAGGAGCTGGGATTGAGCAACGGGAGCTCACCCCGTTGCGGGGCTTCGAACCGCCAACCTTCTGATCGACAAGCCCTAGGCTCTGTGGTTTAACCCACAGTGCCACCCGCTGTGAACTACAAAATCCAAACTCTGTACAGAAATAATACATTTGAGTAGCTTCTCAAAAAAACATACTTTAGGGAATGGAAAGTTCACTTAAAATTCATTTTCAAATCAAAACTAAAGTTGTGATGTTTCATATCTGTATACTTCTACAAGACACTGTACAGTTTACTTAAAAGTAAAAACAAAAACCAGATGAAACATAATATACTTAAACTGTTTTATTCATAATTACAAGCTATTTTAGAATTTTTAAACAAAGGTCTATAAATAGAGGCTAACCCCACCTGAACAAGTTATTAAAAGCCTTTTAAAACTTTAACAGTAATGCCATTTAAGCTGACACAGCAGTGGTTTATTTAGAAGCCTTCGAGTAAAGGTTCTGTGATCAGTCAGTAACATGAAATGTAACATCAAGTGACTCAGAACTTTAAATCCTATACAAGAAAGCTTGAATATATATATATTTATATGTATAATATATACACACAGATATTGTATTGGTCCACAAAGTATACATTTAACAAAAAAGGAAAAATCTATGTAGTCCAGTTAAACATACAATATGCACGATTAATGTTAATACAAAATTTGGGTAGATAAATTATGAACATTAATACTTGCAAGAGGTTTTGCTAGGTTACTTTTTTGAGCAGGTGTTTTAAAATGCTCATTTCCTAGTGCAAAGTTTCTCGGAACTGATCTCAATTTATAGGAAAATTGAGCAAAAACTACCTTCCTAAAAAGTCTCTTGCAGCAGCATCCACAGGTAACTGGAAAAGTTTCATCCTGATAGTGGTAACTATGCAACTCCTTGCAGCAGAAGAAAAATCATTTAAAAACTCTTAATTCGAGGCACAAATACCACAGTGTTTTGGGAGGGGGGAAGCAGAACCACCAGTTTTGTGTGGCTGCAGCCTAACTATGCATGTATTGAAGATGGAAGTGAAACGAGTCATTTGGAATGAGTTTAACATCCTGCAGAACAGAACATATTAGATAATAACTTATTTTCATTAACATTCAATTTTGACTTCGTTACTATAAAAGGAAATTTATTTTTAAGGTGCAACTATCAGTTGGCATTCAATAAATTATACACAACAGCAACCGACTGTTGTAAACTATATCTTTATGTAGTCTACTTCCTACCCTATTTCAAATTCTGCTGTCAACTTGCCAATTTAAGTTGCATATTTCACATAAGAAATTGGCTCAATTAGCAGTGGGGCATCAGAGTTCTTAACAATGAACTTGGCCAAACAGTGTAATCTTAGAAGTCTCCTTGGAACAATCCTAAAAGGTCATTTTAAAATACCTGATAGTAGGCAAAATGGCAGTTAAAAGTTTCAGATAACACTAGTTGCATCTGGAATCTAGATTTTCTGTTAGATATCCACTCTAGAAGAAGAGCCTTCATTAAAAGGAAGCCCACAGATATAAAGGCACTCCATAGACCTAACCTCAATTATCATCATCTCTAAAATATACAATAGATTTCTAATACCTGTGATAACCAGATCTGAACATTTTAGCAAGAAAGAAGCAGGATTATCAGCAATTTTTAAGTACATGAAGATTTGCCATAAACTACAGTTTGGTTGGCTACATGGCCAGATTTGATTACAAGGTGAAAATGTACTTTGCTAACTGGGCCACCTGGGAGACCTAAATAATTCAGTATTATAGTAATTGGCAAAAATTGGCCCTTTTGAAAAGAAAGCTAATCAAGACTTAGAACAAGCCATCTAATATTTTTAAAGGGAAATATCAGTAACACATGACCTATCCATTTGTTTAAAGGCAATACAATGCACTCATTCATTTTATGTTGTTAGACACACCTGCACATTCTAGATCTTCAACACTGCATAAGGCATGTATCAAAGGGGAACTTGGTTGGAGTCAGAATTGCCTTCTGAGATCTTTCAAAAATGCATTGCTGTGCCTTAATACAGATTTGTCTTTTTTGCATTATAAGAACTTACTTTGGTGTAATGGTTTATATACTACACAAGAATATCAAGGTAAGTACAAATGGAACTTCGCTTTATTAAAAAAGAGTAGCCAGATGAGTAAAGTGAATATGAAAAAAATTACAAATAAGACATTACATTGCTCAAAAATCACATTTGCAGGAATTTAAAGCCTTTTGTACTTCCCTGTGCATAAGCAGCTTCTGATTAGCTATACACATACAGGGCAAGGGACAAATGGTTGTGGCAATTCTTCATGCTTCTGATATTTCAGATTTACTGAGTGCAATAGCTAGTTCTAAATCTTCTTGTTCTTGTTGTTTCAACCTTGCAAGACGCTCTTTCTCCTCTCTCTCACTTTCCCTCTTTGCCCATTCAATCATATCTTCTTCAGTAGGATACTAAAAATAGAGAAACCATGGATTTGTTAACTGAGGAGGTAAAAATCAAGTGTTTAAAGAAGATTCTGTCCCCAGTTGGTTTAAATTATATCATCACTTAGAATTTAAATGGGTGTTTGGTCGGCATCTATGATTTATCTAGTTCATTGTTTCAATTGTTTGATTAAGAGGAGAAAAATAATATTTTCATTTGCCCCAAACACTCAAAGAAAATTGAAAGTGTGCATTTGATGTAGCTTGCAAAGATGTAAGTCCATTGTAAGAGTTTGGACTATTGGATCTTTGGCACAGTTACTTTAAACTGTTAATTAAGGAGAAGGATTATATTATATATAATGCTTATTTAAAACCACCCAACAATCCAAGTACACATATTTAATTAAAGAAAGGCCTTCAAAATAATCAAGAGCACCATGTTACTGTTCCTCCCCAAAGGTTTACATCCCAGTGACCGTCATGCAATAAAGCAAGTTAAGAAATCCCAAGTCCACCACCGACCCACTGATTAACAGAGTAGTAAGATATAAAGATGATTCCGTTTACTAAGGAAAATGTTATGGTAACATACGACACAGTTCATTTTTTCAGGTGCTGGCACAGAGAGCCAGTGTGATGTAGTGGTTGGGAGTGTCAGACTTAGGATCTAATCCTCACTCAGGGTTCAAATCCTCACTCAGCCATGAAGCTCACTGGATAACCTTGGGCCAGTCACTTACTCTCAGCCTAACCTACCTCATGGGATTGTTGTGACAATAAAATGGGGAGGAAGAGAGCTATGTACACCGCCTTGAGATCATTTGAGGCAAAGTGGGATAAGAAAGAAAGAAAGAAAGAAAGAAAGAAAGAGAAAGAAAGAAAGAGATTTTACATAGCTGAGGCTGGTGTGCCAACTGCACTCATTCCTTAAATCATCAGGTTTGGCCATCTTGACACATGTCTTAGTTACATCTTGATCAGATTACTGTCATGTGTTCTATAGGAAGCAGTCTTTGAAATGTAACTGCTATAGGTGTTCTAGGATGATACAGCCAGGCTATTGACTAGGAGCCAGTTACTGGGAATATTGGTTTCCAGGGAGAATTCAGTATGCTAGTTATAACTTTTAAAGACCTGGCTGATTGAAAGACCACCTCCTCCAATATTAGTCTGCCTGGCTAGTAATATTTCTGAGAGCATCCCTTTCTGCATCCAGTCAACATCAGGTTTGCTGGGAATGCAAGAAATGGTCTTTTCAATGACTGATGAACTCCCTTCTTAAAGAAGCCTGTTTAGCCTCCAGTCTAGTGATCTTCTGCTAGCAGATGATGATGTTGTTAAGACAAGACCTTCAGGCTGCTGTGTGTGCTCTGCTGCTGGTGGCAGATAGCTTCATCTATTTATGCCTTTAACAGCTTGCTTTATAATTTTTTTTGGTAAGTTTTATTTTGCTGTATTTTGTTTTGTCATTCCTCCTTGGGCGCACAGTTGTAGGAAGGCAGGATAAAAACTGACATAAATACATGTTCTCACTAACTTGACCCAGAAATCCTTTACAGTGTTGATTGCTCCATTCTTCCTACCTTCAAGTACTTGAAATTTAATTCTGCGCTCCTTGGAAAATAACATCTCTCTTTCATGTGCATTGTACCTATTCACTCATTTACAGATCACTCAGCACTAACAAGGGACGGGTGGCATGCCAAGTTGACAGATCTGTGCCTTATCTTGAAGTGTTCTATACAATGAGGATGTTTACTTTCGGTAGTTTCCCTTTTTATAATAGTTTATGGCTAGGGCTGTTCATTCCCTTGAGTCGGTCTCCTGAACAAATCCTTACCACCCTCCCCTATTGTTTTGGCCTTTAAGATGCCTTGCCTACAAAGCCTGCTGCTGCATCAGTTGTCCCTGGGCCTGTGCCCTTCCCCCCAGACTAATCTTACAGCGGAGGCAGCAGGCAGGGCCTAGCCGTATGGCTGGTTGCCAAAAAAGGAGCTCAGGGACAAGATTTCCTTGTCACACTATCAATTTGTATTTATGAATCTTGCAGGGGATTAAGCCTTCAAATGGTAGCAACAAGTACAATGTAAAGGTTGTGCTGCTTATTTTCTAACTGCCTAACTGTGACCTTAACATATGCTTTGAAGATAAATGATGCACTGCAGTTTGATATACTGTACAGACATTAAATCCTGAGGCACAATGTGTACTTACAGCTTTGTACGAAGGCTGGGAAAGGTAACAATTATTCATGTGAAGCTAAATAATACATAAATGTGCAACTAAGAATCTGCTGCAACTGGCAGCATTTGTCCCAGAAGGAAGTGGTAATGTACCCTTTTTTTAGAGAGGCACTACTAACGTTAATATGTGCTACATCGTTGCATTGTGGTATGAAACCCATTTCACTCAATTTAAGTCTGGAAATGTTCACTGTTTTTCACAAAAATAAGTCATTAGAGTTAGCTTGATGCCTCCCCATCCTGTTTACTTACAGCACTGAAATTAGCAAAATTGCTGGTGTCCATCTCTTTGCACACACCAGTGGGAGCAAATGGGTCAGCTTCCTGTTCTTTGGAACCATCACAGCCTGGGAAGGGCTGGAAGGGATCATTCAGTTTAAAGGAATCCGAAGACTCCAATTTGTTGATAGGCCTTTTTCCTACATCAAAATAATCACTTTAGCATGATTATGAGTGTGGCAGAAATATTTATCCAGTGTACAATAGTGTTTTAGGTTACACCATCTCATTATATAGCCAAAAAACCCCCACAAAAAATCCTTAGTGCTGGTAGTCATAAATTAATCTGATTTCTAAAACCTTTCACGTTTTTCAGGGTTTGTTTGTATGTACATTCTTCCCAATTTTTTCCATTTTTAAGTGGTTCAGTGTGGTTAAGAGCCAGTTCTTTTATTCAATTTTTTTAAAAATGCTTAATTTAATCTATTTTAAAACTGGTTTAAACCAGCTTGCATTATCAAATTCAATAAACTACTCAGCAACCAGCTTCTACAGTAGCACTGTCACAGCAATTTAAAAGTTACGGCCTCTCCCAAATTTATGGCTCCCAACATGTATCTAAGTAAAGATTACCTAAATTAAGAAGGACGGCTTAAAATTATGTAAGAAATAGAAGTAGTATAGGAATTAGTTGGTTACTAAATTAGAAGCTCTTTGCTCTCTTACAGCCATAAAGACATCTTTAAACCAAAGAGTAGCACACAGACACTTAGTGCTGGTTCTTACCAGGTGGGGGAGGACAAGGTCTGGTAGGTGTTCCAGTTTTAGGAGGCAAAGCAGGAGGTACATCTTCATTTTTGGCTGGAGGCTCCTCAAACACATTTTTAGTTATGACCACATTGTGGACAGAGCCTGTTGTAGATGAACTAAATGGATCTTCATTATTTGCCTAAAAAACAAACAGACAGCAACAAAAACAGGAAAAGCTACTGTTTTGCTTAACAACATAGCTTGCAGAGAGGACATGGCTATCATGTTCGTTTTCTACCATAAAGCAGTGCTTATTCAAGTGCCATAAAAAAACAGGAGTTCATGCACTGGCAAACTGCAGATGTCTGCAGATGTTCATACTTTTAAATTATATTCCTGTGCCATGGCAGGACCAAAAAAATGGACTTTCATTTGTGCCAAGCAGAGAACACAGCAGGCTACTGTCATGGGACTGCCAAGGAACGCCTTTGAGGCGGGGGGGGGGGAGAGTCAGAGCAGGAACAGTCCAAGGGAAACAGAGAGGAAGTGACGGAAGGGGAAGAGGGAGAGAGCCAGGAAGTGGGAAAGCTCTCCGATGCTGAAGCACAGCCCCAGCACCGCACAGGAAGTTCAGGAACAGACGAAGAGCCTGTGCCGTCTGCACAGGAAAGGAGAGGGTTAAAGCGCAGGGATCAGAGACGTCCCATGAAGCTCCCCCACCTTTTCTGTTGGAGGAGAAGCCGGAGAAGACCACTCCCCAAATCTGAACCAGATGATTCGGACGCATGATTGTAATGTGCTGCTTGTACATATGTAAAATAAAGAACTGTAAACATCTCTCTGAGTGATCAGAGGGTGTTTCTTGTGAAGAGCATACACAAGCCATCACAGCTACTAAACGCTTTTGCAGGCTAGTAACTTTTGTGGTCTTGTATACATGCTGCAATAGTCAGAACTAGTCACATACATGCTTTGTTGCTCTTATATAATTTCACAGCAGTTAAAGATGAGGCTGGATTCGCTGCACAAGCAGCGTGATCACCACAAGAAAAACAGAACTGTGTAAGAGCTATTCCATGTATAACAACGTGTGTGGAATGACTTCCACATGACACAGGAATCTGAAGGTAGCCCTGTTTCAGGAAGCTTTTAATGTTTTATGTTGTTGTTGTTTAGTTGCTTTGCCTGTATTTTGGTTAGAAACTGCCAAGGGTGGCTGGGGCAACCCAGTCAGATGGGCAGGATATTAAAAATAAATTATGATTATGATTACGATTGGAGCAATTTTCATTTCTTGAAAGCTAACTTGCTTACTTGCTTGACTACCCTGCTGATGAGAAGAATTCAAATATAGCAGCTTCAGAAACACTCTAAAAAGGCTATATAAATCTTGGAATGGAAGCAGAAGAAAGTAAGGTAGTCAATGAGACTATGCAAGCGCCTATACTCATAGTAGGTGTAGTTTTCCATTAATGGAATTGTGCTCACGGCAGTTCACAAAGCAAGTAATCTCAGAAATAATGAGACTCACAGTAGCTTAAAATAGGGAATCAATCTGAGAAGTCATGACCTGTTGATTTAGATTCAGCATCTGCTAAAGTTGTGTTTTGTATCCTCGTATGTAGGAGCCTCTAGTGTGTTGGTTACTGCAGCAATTTTATGCTTTTTCCACAGGCATTAATCATTTCAAATTACCTTTGACAATGTGCTGAAGTCAGCAAAGCCGCTTCCAAATGATTCATTTCCAAACAGAGAGGTAAAGGGATCTGTAGCTAAAATAAGCAAGAGAGAAGAAAAGTTAATTCATTGACTAACAAAAGCTAGACAAGAGAGGAGATGAGTCTATTTTACATTGAATCTTTTGGATCTTACACCAGTTATAGGCAACACCCAGTTAGGGTTGATAGCCTCACCACCATAATCTTATTTATGTTATGTATTTTGTGATTTTATATTATAAACTACCTTGTGATCTTTGGATAAAGGGCGGTATAGAAATTTTAATAATAATAATAATACTTAGAATCATAGAATCATAGAGTTGGAATAGACCACAAGGGCCATCGAGTCCAACCCCCTGCCAAGCAGGAAACACCATCAGAGCACTCCTGACATATGGTTGTCAAGCCTCTGCTTAAAGACCTCCAAAGTAGGAGACTCCACCACACTCCTTGGCAGCAAATTCCATTGCCGAACAGCTCTTACTGTCAGGAAGTTCTTCCTAATGTTTAGGTGGAATCTTCTTTCTTGTAGTTTGGATCCATTGCTCCGTGTCCGCTTCTCTGGAGCAGCAGAAAGCAACCTTTCTCCCTCCTCTATATGACATCCTTTTATATATTTGAACATGGCTATCATATCACCCTTTAACCTCCTCTTCTCCAGGCTAAACATGCCCAGCTCCCTTAGCTGTTCCTCATAAGGCACCGTTTCCAGACCTTTGACCATTTTGGTTGCCCTCCTCTGGACACATTCCAGTTTGTCAGTGTCCTTCTTGAACTGTGGTGCCCAGAACTGGACACAGTACTCCAGGTGAGGTCTGACCAGAGCAGAATACAGTGGCACTATTACTTCCCTTGATCTATTACTTAATTACTATAATTTAAACTACAAGGTGGTAAAAGAACTCAGTAGAAGTAAATTCACAAGGTGGCATAAACATTACTCAAAGTTCACATTCAAATTCAAACCAATGAGATTTGATAAGGATCAAGCCTTGTTTTCTACAGTACTGGATACATTGTTAAAGAGCAATAGTTAGAAAATAGTTTTGCGGAATTCTTACAAGACATGCAGATCTCATCGAAGTGTTATAAACATGATTTGAAATGAAGTCTCAAGGTGGGTGATTCTTTTACTTTCTATATTTCACATAAACTATACATAACTCTTCAGTGTCCCAGTTTTGGTAACTGAATGGTAAGCCAGGCTACTATATCAGTGAAACAAACCTCTGACTTGCGTGCCATATATTTAGCAATGCATTAGTCCATTGTCACAACCAAGAATATCAATATTACCTTGCTGAATCAAGGTAATCAAAAAGTGTATCTACTTTTACAAACACACTGGCAGGGCATGAGGGAGACAGCCACAATCTCCTTTTGCTCCTAGAAACGGGTACATCTTTATCCAGGTTTGCAAATTAAGTTTTAGTCCTCAAAAATAGTATCAGCTATCCTGTTTATACCTCTATGTCAGTCATTTGAACTGAGTGGCAAGCATCAACTTCAATTGTTTCCCATAAGTTGGTTATCTTATTTGTGCTCAACTAAGCAGACAAATGGTCATTTACAAAGCTCTCTTCATTATGCATCTAACTGAAATGCATTTGGGTTCTCTTGTCAACTCAATCTCTGTTACAACACTAGATCTGCAGCCACAGAAAAGCGCTGTGGGGTGATTTTGTACAGGTTTGTACAACTTCAGTTGTGTTAAGTTGTGTTCTTTGCATGTGCCTGAAAAGTGCCTTTCAGACATCACACCAAGGCTCATTATGTATTAATCACAGCTCAGAACCCAAATCATGAATTTGAGCTGCCAAACACAGACAAGTCATAGTTTGAAGGTGTTTATCTGCTTTCATTTTCAGTCTGTTAATTCCTATCTAAGCCCAGAATTTTCCATGAGGAGAAATGTTCAGTTCAGATATTATGCTAAGCCATAGGCCATGATCACCAGAAGCCACAGCTTGAAAACCCACTTCAAGCCTTACCTGTATCACTTGATGTAGTAACAGCAATTCCACCAGGAGCAAAAGGATCATTATACTTCTGTGTTTCTGTCTAAAAGTTAAAATCCATTAAAGCTGTTTGCTTCAGACCATCAAGATTCTTAATTACATAAGCTATTATTTGCCAAAGGGTCAATATTTTAATTTTTTAAAAAAATCCTATGCTAATGTCATCCTTAATTATTTGCTGAAGAATACAGAAAATATTAGTTTTGCTCTCAAAAATTGCAACAATCTCCCATGAAGGCAGAGATTTCTTTCTTTAAGAAACCAATCACCCATTAGATTGAAATTTGAACGTTCAGCTGCCCTTGTGCCTTTTAAAGTATATTCCTTCCAGGCATTGTTACTTAAACTATCTGGAAAATTACTTTCAAATCAGTAGTATTAAAACAAATGTTTTGTTTGAAGCTGCCAGGATCCAGAGATGCTTATTAAGTCTGCTGGCTATGTCAACCAAAGCCCAGCTGCTATCCATGCAAAGTTTTTAAAAACACAAGCACTCTGCAGAAATCACCTGAACTGTTATACAGTCAAGTGCTGGTTATATCATGTTACATCTTTCATGGATCAAAGTAGCTACCAAGTGAGTAAACCCTTCTTTAAAAATGGGAACTGGGAACAGTAATTCTGAACATTTCCTGTTACAACACCTCTCTATTTATTCATTTCCAAATATCATATGATCTAATATTTCTAGACTCTAGGCGAAGCACTTCAAGATGTCATAAAAGAATGGCAATACAGCTGCAGAGATCAATTACCAACAGCCTATTGCATTTAAAACACACATGTTCGTTGAGTTAGAGAAACTAGCAGAATTCCCTATTTAAATACTATGGTGGTGCTTCTGTTCAATACCCCAATAGATGTACATGTACTTCTTCCAGAATTACCGTGGAATTATTGCTGTTGCTGGTTGCACTGAAGGGGTCAATACTTCCAAAAGGATCTGTGGATGATTGCTTGAAAAAGGAGTCAGCTGCAAAAGGATCTGAACCTTTGAAAGGATCACTACCAAAAGGATCTTAAAGAAAACCAAGTCAAGATTTATTACTGAAGTTATGTTTTGCATTCACTTGCTCAAAATGTTTTGCATTCTCTTATAGAACTACGTGCACAGTAATCTTGCTCATTTAAGTAGTGCCTATCTACTACAATGCTCTGTTTTGCACAAAGGCCCAGTATAGGGGCTAGCTTATTATATGCTTCCTCTCACTTGAAGCGTTCACCTAAATATGGCTTACGCAAAATGCCAATGTAAGCAGTCCTTGCCTTCTCTGAGTATGCACTTACATGAGCATATGCTATGACATGTTTGGATATTCACCCTGCTAACAGAAACTTTAGCTACTGCTTCAACTACCTCTTCTGCAGTCCATGGCACCACATAATTGCTTACATAATAAAATAAAATAAAATAAAATAAAATAAAATAATAATAATAATAATAATAATAATAATAATAATAATAATTTATTTATACCCCACCCATCTGGCTGGGCTAATAACATTTATTGCCTGAATCACACATTAAAATTTGTTGTTAGTGCTGACACAGAAAATAGCTAGGGCTGCTTGCATGTACAAGAAACACATTGTATAAATACCTTCTAACCTCTAAAAGCTTGAAGCAGGAAGAAGAGTTAAAAAATAATTAGGAAAATCTGAGGGTGAATGGAGAGGTAGCATTCTCTAGGAACATCAGCTTGGCAGAGGGTATATGTTCAGCAGTTTTAAAAGCAGAGAAGGTAAGAACCCAAGAACCCACCTTCCTGGATCAGGCCAAAAGTCCATTTAGTCCAGCATCCTGTTCTTACAGAGACCAGCTGGTAAGCAGAACCAGAGCACAACAACCCTCTCCCCTCCTGCAATTCCCAGCAACTGATCTTTATCCTCTATGAAGATGGCAAAGATGACCAAACCATTAATCAACAAAAAGCAGAAGGGAGTAAACATTATGAAAAGGTTCTGAAGAAAATGTTCTACAATGATGCCTTCAATGCACTGGGATAAGAGAAGGAAAACAGATATCATGGCAACAACATTTAGAATTTTCTAGCTGCTTGGTAAGCTTGGACTGGATGATTCCTGAATTTTCCCCTCCCAAAATCTGTTCACAGAACCTCTGGAGAACTCCCTTCTGCTTCCCTTAAATGGTACAAATAGGCAAGTAATAGGATGCCATAACCACATGCCAGTTAGTAGATGATGTTGGGTCTCAGCCTCAAGCACTTCCTAGACAAAGCACTTTCTGATGTTAGGAGATCTGTGTGCCCAAAGTTGGGTTACTCCTTGTTCTAATAAGCTCAGCATTTCCCATTGCTTCCTCTGCAAAGTGAGCACCCTTGTGTTGCCTAATGTAATTGAGTTCTCCATCACAGGTAACATTTGTTTGGGAAACCTGCTAAGGCTGAACTCATATAGAGCTCCAGTTCTTCCATTTTTACTCCAAATAAAAAATTACAGTCCCCAACGAGCTCCTCAAATGTCCTGCTTGTGCACTAAAAAAAAATAAAAATGTAACTCACCAATCTTCCCAAAAGGGTCATCCTTGAAAGGATCACCTATTTTAAAGAGTGAAACATCACATGTAAATATTTTCCCTAGCACTTGTACAGACCTTTAGGGGCAAAAACAAACCTCTAATTACCTGTGAAGGAGTATCAAACAGTTCTGTGCAACTATATACAACACAGGCCATTCATGGGATATTGCGGGAGCTCAACCTGTATTCCCACTCATCTAAAATTTTTATCTGCCCTTCATCCTCCTTTCATTTCCTTCACCTAACTGTTGCAGAAGCTCTCAAGTATGTATGCTATGAGCTTTGACATCAAAGGACATGGGAGGAATTGCATCCCTGCACAGAACCACTTGAACAGCTCCTACAACTAAGTGCAACCTTGTTTTCTTCTTCAGTGCTCTCATACAGTTTCAAAATGAGATGAGCTTGCCTATTAGGAGGTAAAGGGAGAAGCATCATGAAAAGAACAAAGGACTGCTCACTTTTGTGGCACTGATATCTATGGGGCTGGTTTGATCCTCTCCTTCATGTGACAGCTCCCTGGGGTGGCAAGGACACACACACTTTTATTGAAACCCTGGGAAAGGCACTGGGCTATTAAAACATTTCTGTCCCTGCTATTTCTCTGCTCTAAATTCCCAGTTCTTGAAAAGGTCTTGGCTATGCTCTCCCTCCCACACCCCAGAGTTAGAGCACTTTGATATGCATTAGTATGCAACACACATGGTTAGGTCCTCGCAGTCTGCCAAGACTCACCTCACAAATGCTAACCACAAGATGGTCAAAACAGCAATTCAAGAGTATCAATATTTTAAAAGAACCATTTTCCTGCTGTTATTTCCCTCATTTAGTAAGAAATATTATAGCCAAATGCACATCACTGCATGGTAACCACAGAGAAGGTTCTGCATACCAGTTATTTTACTTCCTGAACACAACAGTCTATCAACAATGCACATGCAATTTTGAAAACTGGAGAAAGCAAGGGGGGAAAGGTGATGTTGAGAAAACAAAGCAGAGCTAAAAGGAAAACCTGCCCAAGGTAGGGTTCCTTCCTCCCGCACCCTCCCCCAAGACCTTTCACTTGAATTAGAATTTTCACTGAAGTTTTCCCCTTATCCTTTGCTCTTTTATTTTTATTCTCATTTGTCTCTTTTGTTTCATTTCTGTATTTTATTGTATTTAGCTGTAAACTGCTCAGACAGACTTAAATTAAACAGTACCAGAACTGACCTAACATTTTAGAATGAAATCCAAGCCTTGAGAGAATATCAATTTGTAGCATATCTACTACTGTATATATTTTAGGAAAGGATGTGTCCATTTGTTTATTTGTTCTCTCTATGCCCTTGTATGTAACACCTTTTGAGGGTTCCTGGGAAGGGGGCAGCACTCTTAATTGACATTTGGATGCCAAACAACATTTTGAATCAAGATGGCAGACTGAAATCTGTCTTTGGTGTGACTTCACCCTCTCCTGCATAGGTTTAGCCACCTCTCAAGATATCATCCCAAGGTGGAGGTCCACACTGATTTTGGGATACCGGACTGAAATGTGACTTCGGTGTTATTTCACCCGTTTTTTGGTATGATGGGTTCAGAATCACTTTTTGTTGTTGTTTCTTCACATTCCCAGACAGTGCTAGGCACTCCACGCCTGTGTGTGTGTGTGTGTGTGTGTGTGTGTGTGTGTAGGAGGGTGGGAATATCTATCGCTATCTATCTATGTTCACATAACCTAATGGAAATTCAGCTTAATGACAAACATTTTTTTCAGTGAATGGCTACATACATATATCATTTTATTTGCATGCCACCTTTCCATAGTTAAAACCATGCTCAAGGCAAACTACAAAATAAAAAATTACATAATTACAGATAACACAAAAGTAGTCATAAACAATAAATACAAACAGAATGAAAGATAACTTACTACCAACAAAGGGGTCAGCCTCAAAGAAGTCTAAATGGGAGCCTTCAGCCTGATCAGAGAGCTGATGGGATTCTTCATTAAATGGATCTCCCTAGTAGGAAAGAAATATATTGAACAATTGTACAAATCTCCTCATCCCATCTGTGACGTCAGTAATTACACTTATTTTACATACATGGAATTAAGTATGAGAGGGATGCAATTTCACGGTATCCACCCCACTTTCCAATTGTCTAAAGTAGAATTCAATCTTTCACTCACTGGGGGTTGGGAGGGAGAGGAGAAAGGAACAATTTCCTCAAATCCCCCACCCCCACCCCAATAAACCCTGCTTCATTTGGTTGGAGATAGCACAGAAGTCTGCAGGAATCTGCAGGAAGAATGGGAAAAACTCAGTGGATAGACAGTTCCGTTTGCAAAAGGGCTACTCTGGATCCAAGTCAGTGAGTCAGCACCAAATTGCTTCACTAACCTGACACCCATTCCTGTAGAATTAAGGAATGCATTAAGTTTCATACAATACTATATGTAATGAGGCATTTTAAAGTGCTCTACAAACTCACTTTTTTGGTAACATCTGGTGGCACAACCTCCGCTTCTTCTGCTTCTGCTTCTGCATGTGTTGTTTCTGGACTATTCCTGGCCTTTTGAGGGGGAAAGTATGTTTACAGATAGAATGATCCATAGAATTATTCACAGAACTGCAAAATTGAAAGGGACCATGAGGGTCATCTAGTCCAACCACCTGCAGTGCAGGAATCTTTTGCCCAATCTTTTGAGATTCAGAGTCTCATGCTCTACTGACTGAGCTAAAATTTCTGTTTACACTGTGATATACAAAAGTTAAGAGACTGAAGTGAGAAAAGATACATACTAAAGGTAATGATTTCAATTTGTGAGCACATCTAACCATTAGTGACAAGTCTATATAGCAATATTGTTTACAGAATTGCTGTTCACAGTCTGTTCATTTCTGGCACACATTCACCTTCAATACCAATGCTGCTCATGCTAACTCATGTCTTCTTTTAAGAAGTGAACCCTGTAAGCAACAGCTAACATCATCCTTACAAGCAACTACAAGTAGACAGTGGGCAAGCACATTATACAAAAAGGGATGTGCTTCTGAAACATTTGAGAATTACATCTGGAAAGGACAATAAGACACAAAACCAAACCAACGTTATTTGGTTGTATCCAACATAGGTTTTCCTCACAGTATATCCATTGAAATTAGTGGATAAGATTAACTTAAGTACTTAAATTTCAATGGGTCTACACCGAGTAGTACTAACACTGGATACAGCACATTCTGTCCAGTAATAGATTTAGATTGCCCAATACCATGAAAAATGGCCAGTTAACACTAAGAGCTGCATCAGAATACTTGGGGCCAAAGCACTAAGGAATTTTGCATATTTTAACTGTATTGTAACATTTCCCAAAAGTGGGTGATGCTATCAAAGTTTAGTTGGGATAGGTTGCAATTTGATGTAGACCAGGCAATGGGCAACCTGTGGCCATCCAGATGTTGCTGGACTCCCAATTCCCATCAGCCCCAAACAAACCAGCATGGCCAACAGGAATCCTGTTGCAGTCCAGCAAGATCTGGAGGGCCACAGGTTCTCCATTACTGATGCAGACCAACCTCAAATGATAAAAAGGAACTTGGAAAGAGCTTTAGTATATGGACTTAAGCATTTTACCAGTTCTCTGCCATTTCTGATGGCTTGAGAACATTAAGGTAAAAAAGGTTGTCCTCTGCAACCCTGAGGGCTTAAAAAAATGAAAAATACCTTCAATAGAATGGAACTTTGGAAGGAGGACACCTATGGTCTCATACACTGTGGCCTGCTCCCCAAATATCATTCTGAACACTGAAGTCTCTGAATAGTGTTAACAAATACAAGAAACTGATGTAGCACATTCCCACAAATCTCTACGAACTAGTTGGCTGAGGGCAGCATATTGGAAAAGGATAAACAATGCACCAATCTATACAAGCATCTCAATATAATAAATCTTGACTTTTGAACAGAAACCTTATTGGCAGACAAGCTTGCTATTTTTGTAAACTCAAGCTTGATAATGTGTTTTGCATCTAACTGTTTAATAAAAAAAACCCGAAACACCAATACTCACAGGAGGTTCATGATTTATTTGTTCAGAATCTGCTGAATTCTCTCTTTCGGCATTCTCATTAAAGTTAGCAGTTTCACTGCTGCTGTTGCTGAGGCTTGAATGGTTGCCATTTCCATTAAGTAGTGTGTTCTGTGGCTGAGGCTCCCAGTTAAAGAGGCCGTTTTCCAACTCTTTGAGTTCAAATAGCTTTGTTTGCACCTGTGAAGAGAAAACAATAAATATAGTTAACAACATAAAAATAGCATATGCAATGTTCTACCCAACTCATGTATTTAAGGTATTGCATGCCTCTTTTCAGAATCAAGTTTTCATTTTAGTTCCTTCCGTGGGATGTTAAAAGGCTGCAGTGAGCAACCCTCCTATGTCTCTTGCAAATAAGTCCTCTATCCTCCCCCCCTCCTACTTGAGTAGGAACTCAAGTACTTCAACCTCTCAAAAATGAGCAAAAATTAGGATGGTCCTTAATCTGTAAATATGCCACTTATACACAATGCTCAATAGAAACTCTGATCACTTGGGCAATTTGCTTGCAACGCCTGTTTTGACCAAGCACATTTTCTGCAACGACTATAGTTCTCTTTTGCACATTTCTCAGTATTAAGTACTTCAGTGCAAAAAAAAGGCTCCAGTAAAAAGGGAAGATTAATGCTGCAGCATCCTAACATACTACCAGGTGATCCAAGGAAAATATATTTTGCTCCAGGTTAGACAGAACCCAGAACTACAGGAATTAAACAGCTTGAGCTTCAGGGGCAAGTGCTCCCCACCCTTATCCAGTGTGGCTTCAAGGAAGAGATTGGAAGCATCCTGCAGTTTGTCATTAGGTCTGAATCAGGCCGGACTGTGTTGAGTTTAAAAAGATTGTTTCAGGGATGAGGAACCTTTGGCCTCCCAGATGCTGTTAAGACGTCAACTCCTTTTAGCTCCAGCCAACATGGTCATTGGCTAGAGATGATGGGAGTTGTTGTCCAATGACATCAGAAAGACCACAGGTCCCCTACTCCTGGTTTATTCAAAGAAGCCAAACTACAACAAGTGACTGACCATGGTAGTAGAGAAAGTACCATGAAACAGGTGTGTATCCAGTGAACTGGGGAATACAAAAATGTCACTCTTACTATCTCACCAAATCCTCTCTTT
Source organism: Podarcis liolepis (assembly GCF_965112155.1). NCBI lineage: Eukaryota > Metazoa > Chordata > Lepidosauria > Squamata > Lacertidae > Podarcis > Podarcis liolepis. The sequence continues at coordinate 56,129,238 of NC_139559.1, forward strand.
AGTGGCGAATAGCTACACAATATAATTTTATTTCTACTCAGCCCTGTCACCAAAGAACTTCCTTCATTTGTCCCCACAACCACACAGACAGGTATGTCTTTCTAAGGAACAGTGACAGGCCCCAAACCATTCAATAAGCTTTGTGGCCAAGCTAGTATTTGAACTCTTATCTTCCTGGTCCAACTAATGCATATGACAACTATGAATTTAAGCTTTTCAAAGGCAAATAAAAGAGCTAGCTAGAATGTCCTAAGTAATGGACTGCCATGGGCACAGTTGAGGCTGCAAAGGAACAATTTGAAGCCTTAAGGAGCACTCCTGATTGTTCTGTGGCAAAAGAGGGAGGCTGTCTCCCACGTGCTTGTGAACCTCTACCTTACACACTGCTCTTTTAGTTTTAAATAGCAGAGTTAGTTGTGATAATCCTTGCTAGATATCAATGAAATGGGGGGGGGGGCTGGTTCAAACAGCAAAATTTGGGGACGGGTAGAAAAGGCAACAAGGAAAAATTGGTTCTTTTATTTTCTTACTGAAGTGATTTCTTGTTGTGACTCCTGAAGACCCTCCTGAAGAGGCCCCAGCTGCAATTTCCCCGTCTCGACACACTTCTCTAGCTCTGCTGTTTCCTGCTGCAGCCTGCCAAGCTCTTCTTGAGCTTTATTCAAGTCATCTTTATATGTGGAGATTTTGCACTCCTGATCAGTTATTTCTGCCTTTAGTGATGAGATCTGCAGAGCGGAAAGCAAAATAAGTTAGAAACTACACAACTTTGCCCCAGAAGATTTTTTTTAAGTAGTATGCCTAATTACAGGTACAGATTAATTTGAATTGGTGAATATAGAGTCCATAAGATCTACCTTTAGGAACAGATGATGCTAGTTCTAGTAGTTTCTGGTTTCAAAAAATTCCATATTACAGCAGTATGGCTATTTACTATGGAAGAAGTACTTGCGGCAGCATGGTTTTCACTGCATAAATAAAAGAAAGGAGCTGGACTGCATAAACACTATTCCCACTATGGCATCTGAATTGGTCGGTTAAAATGCAATGTTCCTGATCTGCAAAACCAGTTTGCGGAGGATCAGGAATGTGTTGCTGTCTACCTCCTTCATCTTTCGCAGACTGAAATTTATTCCCATTTATTGTTGTTTAAAGAAGTCATAGTCTGTCCCCTTCAGATGCAATGGAGAATCATTGCTTGCTCAAGAAAGAAAAGGAACAGAAAAGAGTACAAGTGCAAGTAGCACATTCCTGATCTTCCACACCATGATTCTGAGGATTTGGCGCATGATTCTGAACTGAGCCAGTGACTTTTCAAGTTTACTCATTATTAGATTTTACCACACCTGAGCACACTACAATTGAAAAGTAGCTAATATGGTGATCTGACAGTACCTGGAGAGCAGACTCTCCATCAGCTCTGACCCACTGACTGCATGCTTGGGCTTAGCAGTCTGAATAACATCTGGAGAGCACTACATTGCTATGACAGGGTTAGCCAAACCACAACTTTATATTTATTTCTTCTTTTTCTTTTGTAGGAATATGCTGTTATGTTTTAGAAATGAATTGCTTTGGGCATGAGACTCTTAAGACTGCGCCCATCCAAACTTAGGCCAGCATTAATAGCAACTAACCTTAAAACAGCACCATAACTATGTCCAAAATGTCTAACATGGCTTCGAGGAGGAGCCTACAGTGCATGTACCAAACAAAGCAACAATATGGATTCTTAGAAGGATATAGCACCCATTGAAGCATACCAATAAGAGTTACATTGCAATCATGGCAATATCCCTTCCCCTCACTTTAAGGCTTAAATTTGAAACAAATTTAGTAATCTTCAGTCAATTGTTCTTTATAATGTGAGAACAGCAACATTTTCCCATTCCAGCTATTTTCTTTTTCACATCACACATACATATATTACTATTGCTCCAGTGAAGAGTTGCAAAAAACCTAGGGGAGTTTTCACAAGTGAGCTACCACTGCCTACCAAATCAGCTTCTTCAGCACATTTCTGCCGGATTACATTAAGTTGCTGTTCCAGCTTGGCTTTCTCGTCATCAAGATTATTAAGGATTTCCTCTGCTTCCTGCTTCTGAGCCAACAGCGCCTGCAAATTATTGCTCTCCCTTTTTACTTCTTCCTGAAGATCCTGGAATTTTGCAAGCAAGTTTTTTTAAAAAAAGCATTTAATGTATTCATGTCCATAAAAAGTATGACAGTTTGAAGATTTAGACCATATGATATATGCAGAAAAATGGAAGGGGTGGCAAGAGGCAATGGAAAAATCCAAGAAAACAAGACAGAAAGCATATAAATTGTTTTCTACAACAAAAATGAAGCAGATGATGTTTATATCACACATTTTCAGAAAGAAGAATTGTCTATTTTGACACAGAATTAAAAATAATAACATGAAAAGGAACAAAGTAAGTACTGTAACATGTTCATTAAAATTGTTAGCCGATATCCCAGAGATGCATTTTAAACAAAAGGACACATTCTACTCATGTAAAAACATTCTGATTCTCGGACTGTCTGTGGACCGGATTTAGAAGACGATTGGGCCGCATTCGGCCCTCGGGCCTTAGGTTGCCTACTCCTGTACAAGACACTTGAATTAAGGAGAATATTCCACACACTTACTCTGTATGCCCACAAGACAATATATTGCTACAGTAATGCACGCAAGCAAGGTTAAATAAAGACACTACACTTTTTGAAGTTTATAAAGCATAGCATTTTGAGATGATCAAAACAACCTTTCCAAAATAAAAAGCAAGGATAATTAACTTTAGAAACCTAATTACGAAAAGGAAATTAGGTTAATAGATGTGCAAACAGATCTATAGAAGAACAGACACCTTTCAATCTGTTCAATGCCTTTTCTATATGATGAATTAAACGAAGTATTGAATGCTTTCACGTTTAAGTCCATATATTTCTTTTGTTATAGCACATATCATGCCATTTCAATTTAATCCACTTCAGTAGATACTGCATTGATTTGCACAACTCATTTTGAGTGTCTGAAATGCCATTCTCTTAATGTCCAGTTTCACCCTTTCTAAAGCTACATATGACTCTTCAGAGACATTTCTTATGTAAATTAATTTCAATGTTGATTTCTTGGTATGGAATCAAACCATGGAAACTATTGCATTTCTGATCAAGGCTCATCTTCAAAAGTTTCAATGCATACTAAGGCAGGAAGTCTGTTTGTGCCTCTAAACATAAAACATAACTGAAAGTTCTTAACATGTTACTCAAATATGTAAAGCATTCTTATTATTGGAATAAATAAAAGGAAGCCTTACTCTCACACACGCATTAAAAATATCTGCTTTCCTACTAAAGCTTGCCTCACTAGGAGAAAAGCAAACAATCCTATGGTAGGCCTCCTAATATTGTATTTCAACAAGTTTCTTGGGGAAAACTGTAGTTTTAGTTTTCATACTAACATAACTGAATAGGTAAATTTAGAGGAATAAGCATTTCAGGAGTCCATAATCCATTTTTTTAAAAAAGACTACCACTTCCAATTCCTAGCTGAAAATTCTGCCTTAGCTCATGAAGACAAGAAGATCTCCAGTCACACCATCCCTTTCAAATCCTTTAATTCATTTTCTATTAATCAAATTTCAGTACTTTATGGCTTCTATAACAAGGAGCTACTAAAGAAAAAGGAAAATCAATAACCATTAAAAATGTTTAGATAAATATGATTTTACTTTATAATAAATGGCCCATTTCAGGCTTCACTTTTTGCTATCATTAAAAAGAAGTGCACTTCTCATCACCTTATGAAAACAGATTTCACCATCATCTAGCGAGAAAAACTGCTTGCAAATAAACTGCTCTGTGTAAGACACCGCCTGATTGTGTTTCACCAGAAAAGACTGTAATGCTCAACATATAAGAGGTTGCGACTGAATGATGATAGCCAAATTGGACGGATTTTTAAATTTAAGCAAAAGCAGTTTTTGCTCAACATTTAGATGCTCTGGAGTCCCACCCCTCCAGCTACAGCATAGGTTAGGACGCAATCTTAGTATCACTTATGCCTGGGTAATTCGATGAACTCAATGGCATTTATGGGTAAGAAACGAGAAGCTTGACATATGTGTGCCTAGGTGCAATCCTTTATCTGCAGGAAACAAAATCCTAAATGTGTTATGGTATACAGTGCTTAAAATTCTAATACTGTGGACCAGAACTGTATCTTCCCCCTGCAAACATGCCACATTTTCCTCATCTCTCCTCAAGCACCATATCCTGCAGGCATTTAACATGACATTCCCATTCAAAATTCCTAAGGCAATAAAATTCTTACATCAGAATGTGCAGAACCCTTATTTGCAGTGCATTTGCTAAGGACACTTACTGCAATATATTTTTCAACAAGCTCTAAGTCAGTTCATCCAATACATTGTTCAAAGCACAAGAAAACCACACAAATTTACACTGAAATTACCTGGACCTCATTTGTCCTCTGTTTGATTGCGTCTTCTTTTTCCTTTAGATCTTGCTCCACATTATTCTTTTCCCTAGAAGACCAGCAAACAATGCAGGAATATTTAAGAACATCAGCTACACCAGGTACTGTTATCCAACCCCCTAAGCCCGTCTCTCTTTTTAAATACATAGTGGAACATTAAATTTATAGGAATGCGTTTCAGCTCCTTTATTTATGAAGGAGAAAAAGGAAATATTCTACATATACAATTTTCACTCTCCCAGACATGGGTAGGTGGAAATAACAGCTTAAAGAGAAAGCAGAGATGAAAGGGAGGGAGAGGGGGGGAGAATCAATGAAATACTGTCTTCAGTGATCTCACTGTTGCTATGGAGCAATTGTCTGGTGAAAAGGGGGAGGGATTGCATCAGCTTCCATCTGTTTAACCCTTTTAGAACCAGAACTATAATTGAATAGACTTGAGCAACCAGATTATTTTTTCCTAGAAAAATACTAATCTGATCTTTGCAATATGGATAAAAACGAACAGTGGAGTGAGCATTTTTGTCCTCTTCTTGAAACATAAATCTGGAAAGAGCTAAACAGCAGATTCCCAATCATGGGTTAGATCCAGGGCCATACAGGAGGAAAATTGCTGCTAGCATAATTTTGCACACACATGCATGCAAGTGTTAGCAGATTTCATGCAGTGAAATGATACACAGGTTCTATAATTTTCATATTTTCACAAGCTCTTACGCAAGTGAAAAAAGCGTCTTGGGATCTGGTATTATTTCCCTCAAAGGATGTTCTAGAACAAGGTTTTAATAGCCTATCCGCGAGGAAGAGACATCCTGTGCATAGAATGGGACTTTTGGATCTGACTGCATGAAGCCACATGGAAACACTTGTGTCCAATAAACCATTACAAGGTGCAGTTTCCCCAATGTATGACCAAATACTTGGGCAGGTTGTGCTAATGTAACCTTACAAATCTTTTTACCCTGGGTTCACACACTCCCTTCACTGAGGGAACTGTCCTCCACTCTTCCCCTGCTAGCATTTTGCTATACTTTGCAGGAAAGTTATATTGACGCAATAGCTCAGTGGATCATTTGATAATATACTGAGATAATTCTTTTTAGGACCCTCCCCAGCAGTGATTGTAATTGGTTGTAAACTGCTTTTATTGTTGTCATTTACAATGTTGTGACCTGCCCTGAGACCTGAAGGTGAATTGTGGGTAATAACAATTTCAGGCAGCGACCATTTTAGGTGAGTCCAATTGAAGAATGATCACTGAGGCGCAGGTCCTTTTGGACCTGGAAGAGGGTGGAACAGGGGCAGGGTAGAACAGGGGTGCTTATGTACGCTCTACCAACACGTGTGAGGGCCAGGAATGGAACTCTGCGCAAAATGGTCGCCGCCTGTATAATAACAACAATTTTACGCAACTATTTCAGGAGATTAATATTGTGATGGGGGAGGGGGAAAGGGAGAACCAGCAAGTATGAGGGTGCCCAGTATGCTAGCATTTCAGGTTTCCTCTTCGTTCTTTAATTTTGCAGCGACAAACACTTCATAGTCTTCCGAAGCTATTTGAGGGGATTAACGAAAGACTGAAAAAGTTTCCAAATCCTTAGAGATACTCTCAAGCTTGGTAATTATTCATGCATTTCATTATTTTCAACAGGTAACATGGCCTGCCACTTGATCAACGACTGACAAGTTTCCCTTGCTGTCATATTCAAGGCAAAGTAAAATCTCATATGCAGATTTGCATCTGTTCCTATAGCTCTTTCCTGTATTACAACTATTGAGATCTTCCACAACAGACAACATCCATAAATAGCACCAGAGATGAATGTGCTTATAATCAGCCAACACAGAAGAAACTAAAATAAACAGAACAGCAGAGGTCAACTGAAGGAGCACGCTAGCCAAAGGGGGGGGGGGAAATAACACAATTCTGCATTGACGTTGATGCAGGTTCCTTTTACAAGGCATCACATATGCTTTGCTTTTCATTCAACATAACTAATTTCATTATTTCAGTATTGTCAAGGCTATTGGTCCTATCTCTGTCAGAGAATACCAGAAGCCACTGCCATACAAATACTGTGCCTGACTATTATGACCACCTGCTTTGAAATCCTGAAGGCAAGATTGAAATTAGAAAAGGAAATGTGTTTTATCAAAACACTACACAATTAAATTATTTCAAAACAAGTATATAAACACATACCAGCCTTCTCTTAACCACTGTGTAAACACTGATACAGTGAACTGTACTGTACAGGGGTTTTTTTTAATTCCCCTAATCAAGAACATAGATGTTCAGTTTCCTAAGGTAAGGACTTTTTCCATTTATTTAAGAAACAAATGTAAATCCACTTGGAAAAATTTATCCAGAGCATGCTGTTATATCTAGGACACACAGGCACAGTTGCAGCAAATAATTTCCTAGCACTGAACATAAAAATACAGAAAGCAGTTATCTGAATAATGCACATAAACATGGTAGACTTTTAAATGCTAAAAATTCAAGTAACCTCAAATAAATCTTACATTAGTAGACAGATGCAATATTAAAGGCAAGATAAGGTAGAAGGCACCTTACATATTTCTCTGCAACTGGGTGTTGATAAAAGCAATACTGACAGACTACAAGTTCATTCTCTAACCTTTCCCCCTGTTCATTTTTCCAGCTGAGTGACTCCACATTTCAGTCAAAGTTTCACAAGTCTTATTTTGCATTTCCATCTACCCCCACACCAGCTCTCTCTCTCACTTCTCTATCCACGTCTTCTACCCTCTTCTCTTTTCCATCAGCTGTAAACTGTCTCATTTCTGTAAAGTGCAGGTACAGCAGTGGATGTGATAGACCGTTGCCTTGTCCCTATTACTGAATGAATGAGAGCCTACAAACTGAAGCTCAATCCAGAACAGACTGGGGCAGTTTGAATGGCTTCCTGACATCAGATGGGATGGCAAATTTAATAAAAAATAAAATAAAATTATTTCCCCTTCTCTAACCTAAACATGCTACTTTGACTTTCATCATTTCATAAATCATTTTGTACTTCTCCCTTTCTATCCATCTTCAATCTCTTGGGTCTATAATCATAAAGACCAGGTTCATGATTTTGGTGAGCCCAAGGGAGAAATGCCCTCGAACCTGAAAGCATATGAGGTACCCATTAAGCGTTTCATTCATGTAAACATGACAAGCTACATGTCATGGTGGGGTTCTAGGAGGCGCATTTCGTTTAAAGGAATTGTACCTTCCTGCTATGTGGTGTAAATGAAGTTATGGGCAATTAAATGAAAACAGTGCAAGCAAAATGCATAATTCTATTTACTTACCTCTGTAGTTCAACTATTTCATTGCTTAAAGTATCCAGCTCTTTGATTGCTGAAAAGTCTGCAACAGGACTTGGTCCTAACATGTTCTGCAAGACAAAGGAGAAAATATGGTTTGCCATGGATCAAAACAAGCAGCCCAATTTGTAGTGGTGCAAGTAGCTGAAGTAGCATCCAATCCATGGCAAGGAGGCAAGGATCGTCTACAGCACGCTGCCCATACACACCTGTGCTCTAACTACAAGTCGAGGTACAACAGTTGCACTGGGTTTCCTTTGATCCTATCAGGTTTTCAGATGTTGGGACTGGATACAGTGGAGCTATAAAGGGGCTTGCCGAATCCATTCTATGCAGGGCTGTTATAGGGGGATCAGCACCAGCACTGTCTTTACCTGGGGGGTGCAAGGGGTGTGGTGCAAATTCTGGGGGGTGCCAAATGTTTAGCCACTGCAAACCAGTCCCTCTCGATTGGCGGCCGCCCTGCTCCTCTGTCAAATACTCCTGATGTGTCAGGAAACGAAAGCAGTTTTTTCTGCTGTGTTGTTATAGGTGAGCGATTCCCCCCCCCCCAAAAAAAACAGCTCCACAACTTTGAGTTCACCCCCCCCCACACACACACAAAGGAATGCTGGACGGATCTTTGCACCCCAGCGGCGCATATGCTAAAGACGGCCCTGACCAGCACAAAGGCTACTGCCAATAAATAGTATAGTATAATTTGCATATTAACTCATTAGGAAGTAATGAGGTTCTCTTGATCATTGTTGCCTCATTCATGTTAGTCAGAATTTTGCAAAAAGTCTCCTATTGCTTTACTTGCAATAGTGACACTATAGCTGTATTTGTAAAAAGAAGACATCATGCAACAGATATATGCTATTCACCTTCTGATATGAAGATGTGAGTAGAAAATGTAACTGACAAGGTGCAATTTAGAGTACAATTTTAACCAGGGAAAGACACAAGCTTAAAAGGTAATCCAAGTTTTAGAAGTACAGTGCTGCGCTGCTAAAAAGACATGCTATTGCTGAATTCCTTATGTTATATTCAATAGTCGCAGTAAAGTTGATAGCATTTCTTCCCTTAACAGCCAAAAATGCAATTGCTGTCTACACTGCTAACTTAAATTGTCAGTTGGTTAAGACTGAATGTGCCTACCTATAAACTAATTACTCTACAGTGTAACAGATTTATGATAATTGAAGCAAATGTGCAATTCTGATGAGTTATTGCATCTTACACCTGGGATATCTAACCCCAAGAAACTGATAGTATAATCTGTATTTAAATACTTTTTTACCTAACACTATTTCCTTCATACAGGTGTCAAAATAAAGTACGCGGCAGTATATTATTCTATAAATGTTCAAGTACAGCAAAGACCTTGGGATGACAAAAGCTATTTGATAAAAGCACTACTTCTGAGAATTAAGCAGCATTCTGCTGTTTCAAATAAAATGTGACATGAGAAAGATGCTCATTATTAAACAGTCAATATTGGAAAAGTGAAGAATCTCTAACCTTGAGATGGCAGATTTAAGAAACTGACAGTATAATAAAGATGTAAAGCAGAATGGTGCAGAATGGAAAATATAGTCCAAACTAGGAAAGACATAGAAGGAAAGCAAACATACAAAAAAGATTAGTAAAGCAAGAAATAAAAGCAGATTTTCAAAATAATGCAAAAATAAACCTGATATTATTGAATTCAAAGAAAATGCAGAACTTCTTGAGAGTCATTTCTGGGCAGGAAGTTTGATTCGTTTTGGTTTAGCACAACCAAAGAGAAATTTTCTAGGGCCAAATGAGCAAAGAACGCTATCAACAAAATCTGATATCACCAAACTTTTGTTTTTACCTGGCATATACTGATTAAAAATAAACCACAAAAAATGATGTGAGACTTAACCCTATTTAAATTTGTTATTATGGTAGGTCATCGTTAAAACAAGGAGGTTAGGAATCATGCAAGTCCTTAACATGAAATGCACATTTTTAATGTTACAAAGGTGGGCAACAGAATTTATGTATCAACAGTGCCAGTACTTCCTAGCCAGGAGTTCCTTGAACGTGCAGCATCTCCACCCCTCCCCTTCAGTGCAAGACCATAGACACTTCCATATGTATGCCTCTGTTGCGTGCATTGAACTGTCCCCAATATTTTTACCAAATCTCATCCTGTATAACTTTGTAATGAAGCCTAACCCTAAGAGCCGATGAGAACCTCTATGAGCTTATGACAGCACTAGATTAAGCAGAGCCTCTTTCTGCTGACAATACTCATAAACAGGTCCCAATCCCTTCCCCCTGCTCCAAATTCAATCATCTCTTCCTTTCATTTTTTAAAAAAAACATGTGTCTGCTTTCTTTGTCTGTGTGAGAGGGAAGGGAAAACCAACAAAATAGATATAAGGTAGTGAACTCAACTCTCTGTTCAGCAGAATTGTTTACACATCATTAGGCACACTAACCCAAGGGCCTGCTACACCAAAAATAAGGGGGTATCTTACAGTATGTCCAAAATATCATAAAATATGCAAAAATGTCACCTTTTGTTGAGCAGTTCTCTCTGACGGAGGGATCATATCTGCAGTTAGCACCTGAGGAGGATCAATGCCCTTTGTCAACTTCAGATTGATGAAATGGAAGGCCAAGGCAAACTGTTCCTGGGAAAGCTTCCCACAATCCCTTGTATCGCATAGAGCCCTGTAGAAGCCAAAGGGAGAAAGATTCAACATTTGTCTTCCCGCTTAAAAATTATGTATTCATTAGAAGAATTATGCAACTTTGATGCTGGTATTGAAACTTTTAAGTATTTTAGCAGATACACAACAGTCTTCTCAGTACTGCAAACAGCAGTAGGTGCAGCTGGGACAAAGAACTGTGGTTGCCCATCACCTAGATGCACTTTGACCCAGCATGGCTACTCTTACAAGGAAGAGTGTGTAGCATCTTCCTTACTTTTATACTGTAAGCAGATATGTAAACTTGTGTTTCTTCTAAAACATTTTAAAGCAGAAGCACACACAAGCTGTGTACCTGCTCCTTCAGAGGGTGTGTAACCCCATCAGAAGCTGGCAGCCTCCCATCTCAAATTAAGAAATCTATCTGGGTTTAGTCCCAACGTGCCCTTCTACAAACACAAGGCCTCCATCGGTTTGTGGAACCTTCTCCTGGAGGAAAGGACATAGGCATCAAAGGTAGACACAAATCCCCGAATTCTCCTGTTAAAACATGTAGCCAATTCAGTTAGACAAGTCCTGTGCGTGCACATGCAATAGTAATTCTTCCCTAAAAACTTAATTCTCTACAGATAACTACAGTTACCCTACATCAACACTTTAAAAATGGAAATTATGATTGTGCCATTAAAAAATATCTTACCAGATGTGTGCAAGTAAGGCAGAAGGCAGGCCGGTCTTTAAGAATAATTCTCTAGCCTCCACACCAGAGACGAAGCCATCCATGTCTTTGTCAGTTTTCAAAAAAATGTCATGGTATTTTATCTTATCTGCAGGTGATACAACCCACTGAGGAGAAAAAAAGAGGTCATTTTTCCATTACGCATCTAATAATATAGAACAAAATGCTGATCATTGGTGAGCTTGCCTGTGGTGATGGTGCTTTGAGGCTTACAGGTGGCATGGACTGATGGGACTCTTTACTGGATGCTGAAGGTGGCAACAAATGCACTCCACCTGCAATACTGACACCTTTTCTTTTAGAAGGTGGCACCAATGCTGGAGGCAAAGACATTGGCACAGGTTCCTTCTCAAGAGCACAGTACACCAAGAACATGGCCTGAAAAATAGTTTTGAAGAAGTACAAAAGATGGGCACAGCATTAGCTTATTATTAAGCAATTTCAACGCTTATATAATCAATGCAGCAACCTGGAAGAACAAAACCTTTAAAATCTATCTCACATTCATGTACTCCTCCCATTGCGAATTTGATCTGTTCAAAGTTACATTTAGAGGCATTACAATGCCAAGAGTCTGGGCAATTCATCAAATACTGCAACTTAAAAGTATTTTCAGTTTTTGAAGCTTAGGACATGATTCAATGTTCCGGAAACTTTAAAAAGTATGTTTAGAATCTCACGAGGACCATTATACTTACAACTGCAAATTCATCCCGATCCAACATTCCATCATGGTCAATGTCACTGAGCTCCCAAACCTAAACAAAAAATGCACATGCCTACATTCAGGACTCAATGGAATATTCTACCCTTATTTCATCATATTCCTAATGTTTCTTTCATTGTATTGTTAAATACCAACAGCACTAGACATTGGAAATCTGTTTTTCCTCTGAGCAAAACAAAACCCAAACCTGCCACTTCTGGACCATGACTAATTCTCAGCACCAGATTATTAACTAACTTTTAGGAAAATCTAAAATTTTAGAATAGCCTGAACACCTTTTCACTATTACTGCATCCGGCCCATAATGACATCTATTGGCAGTTCAAACTGCAATACAGCAACCCTACAAACCATATTATTATGCATGTGCTACTCATCTCAGGGCCAAACTGCTAATTACATGGAGTTCCTTGAAACCACTCCCTCAGATGCTTCTTTTTATACATGAAAAGCAGCTACTTGAAGCTGCAATCAAGTGCAGATGGATGGCAGCAGTCTTTCCCTTCCAAAAACACCCTCATCAATGCTCTTTTCTCGCTACAGAGGGCTTCAAGAGGGAAAACGGCAGAACATAAATAGCTAAAGCATCATTTCCTCTGTTCCTTACTGAAGCTACAAGCAGGTCATTTTCTTATTCAAAAGCAACTTGAGAGGGAACTCTTTCAGAACAGGGCGGTGAACAGAATATGGCCAATGGAATCAACTGATCAGCACTGGCAGGAAGTCCTACTTGCTAAGGCACAGAGTACACTGTAAGGCTCCCTGTTATTCATCTGCATCCATATCTTTACCTGCTCCACACCCATCATGTACGCCCCGGGGTTTGGGGCAGGTGGGCATGGATTCCTGCAAGGCCTAATCTGGCCCACAGGTCCCCTGCCACTAAGGCAGATCAACAACCAAACAGAAGGGGTTTGCTTATAAAGAGCTGCCCCTTGTAGAGATCTCATTCTTTTAATCTATGTGTGAAAACCATGCATGAGATAGAGAACCCTATGGGATGCTCCAAAAATTACAAATCATCATCCTATGGAATTCCACAGGGTAAATAGATATTTTGCCTTGCTAAAAAGCTTGTCATTCTTACCCTTCCCAAGATGTCAACTGGCAGTTTGGAGTTCAGCAGAACAGGTTTCACTTTATCACCTGACAAAAATCCATTTACTGGGTTCAGACTGTCAAAGATAGCATCATATTTGGCCTTGTCTTCTACCTGGTTTTAGAAATAATATTAAAAGAGCCACACTTAATTTCACAGGAATATTGACCCAACCAAAAATTAACTAGTCAGTATGAAAAGAGAATAGGCAGAGTGCACACAGAAAGAAGCACACACAAAAAAGAATACTGGACAGTGGGAGAAGCCAGACAGTGGGCCTCTTATGAGATGACTTCAGTATGAATATCTGAATATAAAGTAAATAAGTGAGCATCAAATCAGAAGGAAAATAGTATTTTTAGCTCCATTCTACTTCTTTGTTTTTAAAATCCACATATACTGCTCCTTAAGATGTTTGTAGAAACCATTCCAGGAAGCACCCTTTAAAACAATTTTTCTACCAGAATCTCAATGGGTCTGAAAAGTAGAGGCATTCCTTCTGTTGCTCCATTTAGCTGCAAGTCAACCAGAAGGTGTTGGTGATCTCTCTAGCAAGGACTTTGCCTCCTGGGAAGCCTTGCAATACATCACAGATTTTTATTTATACAGTTCCAGGTGGACAAGAAAATTTTGCAGTGCAGCCCTAGTCCCTAAAATCAGCAGCAGCTTTGTAGCACCATTCAGAGATGCAAGGTGAAAAATGGGTCTTTTAAAAATTCTTTCTCATTTTCCTTTCCCCTGCTGTGCCAACCTCAAGGATTCATGTTTGCTAAAGTCAATATGTCTGGAGGAACAAAGGTCACAGGTATATATTGGGATATAAGAGCAGGCAGATAAGTTGACACAGCTATGATGGGACTCTTGGCAGCAAGGCTAAAGAAATCTGTGCTGGATCTGGAAACAGGCAGGGAGCTACTGTAGGGATATCATATGACCAGAGTGACGAAGAAGCGACTGATTCTGGTGACAGAGCTTTCTGGTAAAAGGGTGAAGGAGCCAAGTGTAATAAGAGATGACTAGAGAAGCAAGAAGAGGCTGAAGTAGTCAAAGTAGGAGATGACTCAAGCATATGAACAAGAGTTTTTGGAGAGAAGGCCCATTTCTAATGACTATGTTAAGCAGCAGCTTGTGCCAGCTATGGTTTAGACCTCTTGCGCATGATTTTAACCACATTTGGAAGAAGCCAACAAAAATAACATGCACACACGGATGCATCTACCACTCCATAGATAATTCCAATAGTGAGAAAGACACACACACCCTTCAGGAGCTTGGCCAAATACCCAAGACAAGAGATGTGGATGTGCTTTTACACCAACCAACAGTCATGAAACCGAGCCAAGCTACTACAAAGAGAGGAAGTGCTACATTGCAAGGAAGTATTTGTTGAGTTGGGTAACAGGTTTTGTTTTCAAAGAAGGGGCATAGCAAGGAAAGTTGGAGCATCAACTCCAAATACAAGCTTAATAGGCAGAAGCTGAGATACACTGAAAAAAGCATTCACTTCAGCTAAGGTTCCAGTTCACTTCCCTTACCTTAACAGCCCATGGGATATCAGCTGGCGCTCCCCCAGATAATAAAGGGCTAGAGGAATCATTCTAGTGGAAAGAAGAATTATTTCAGTTGTCCTTACTTGGAAATGACACGCAACTGTCATTCAGATTTATCGTAAATCCCTGCTGCGTAAAATAAAGTCACGCAACTGTCATTCAGATTTATCGTAAATCCCTGCTGCGTAAAATAAAGTCAGAGTGCCTGAATCTGTATTAATGAAGAATGATTTCAGCAGTGAGCTAAGATGACTTAGCTTACATTACAATATGTACATATTGTTTAAGGAAAATATGATGGTGTGAATACCTTGCAATACCAGCCAAAATGTGGACTAATAATTCCCAAAATTTCTATGTTGAAAAGCGTTATGTTCACTGTGTACAATGATAATTCCCTACTATGTGCCAGAGGACATAGTATGTGCCAGAAGAAATAAGATAATTAAAAACTGCTGTGAGCTCTAATTACCAACCCACAAAGGTGACATGTGGTCGGAGGAAAGGATTCTAAGGCTTCTTAGAAACTGACCAACAGTGATTAGCACATCTAATCATCCAGTATTAATTAATATTAAAAAGATCTTCTGAAAACAGCAATTTTATGCTCTCTCACACACACAGAAAGAGAAATTGGCTCTCAATTTCAGCACTCAATTTCTCATCTTCGTGCATACCCAGTTGTTGTTTTTTAATAAGGAAACTTTATCTCAGGTTATTCAACAATTTGATACTCACATTATCTTACAACATGTAAATCTAACAAAAAAAGTCCAATATGTTGCTTTTGCAATTTTGACATAAGTGAAAGGGAATATTGTGGAAGAAACTTTCTAGAACCAGCTTGGATTGATAGTAATAGTAATAATAATATATTATTAAAATATATTATTAATAATTTATTTTTATTTTTATTAAATCCCTGCCAATCTGGCTGGGTTTCCCTAGCCACTCTGGATGGCTTACAGAATATACAAAACATAATAAAGCATCAAACATTAAAAACTTCCCGATACAGGGTTGCCTTCAGATGTATTCTAAAAGTTGTATAGTTCTTGATCTCCTTGACATCTGAAGGGAGGTTGTTCGCCAGTACTGAGAAGGCCCTCTGCCTGGTTCCCTGTAACTTCACTTCTCACAGTGAGGGAACCAGCAGAAGACCCTCAGAGGAGGACCTCAGTGTCCAGGCTGAGTGATGCGGGTGAAAGTATACTGATTGGACAGGGCAGAATGAATTACATTATTTTTCTGAAGGAGTGGCCAGTTCCAATTATTGCCAGAGTTAGCTGCTGAATGAATTGGAATATATGGGATAGGACTTATATCTGCTCCAAAGCCAAAGGGCTGCAGAGGTGGGGCAACATGGTTCACACGGTTCAAGGTACAATGGCCAGTGAGGACCTAAGACCTGTTAGGTCATCGATATTTGAATTCTGTACTCTAAATATTACTATCGCCAACACTGCACATTTTGCAATATTTTGAGCATCATTTGTGTATATTTTTAAAAGAAAAGGGGGCTAAAGATGTATTGTAAGACTATAACACTTGACAACAATTAAGGCACTATGTATGATGCTGCATGAGATGATTTTTTTCAATGGTATATTGATAGCACATGCTACATAACATAATGTGTTCAGGTTTTATTGTACGCAAATACTGAAGGCAAGACATTTTTAAAAGTTCTTACAAATCTAGGTGGAGGAACAGGCAAGTTAAGACTGCTCAGTGAAACGTCCAATCCATTCTGTGCACAGGCAACAAGTCGTAAAGCCACAAAAAATTCCTAAAAAGGAAAGAGAATTAAATTAACATAGAACCGTTTTGTCCAAAAAAATGTATCAAAACACAAACACCGCATTTCAAGTAAAAAAGCAAAAACAACCTCTTTTAACCTTCAGGGTACTTCCATTGCAAATCTTGATGTGGCTACTAGAGGCATGCTAAAAGTTTAGGTACCTCAAAGCAGCTTGATATGGTTTCCTAAACAGTTCTTAAAATGCATCAATATTCAGCATTAGAAGAAGGGAGAGCACACACGGCAGTGATGTAATTTAAAAGACATTACATTTGTTTACACATTCTTCTGCATTCTAATCTTATTATAAATCCTTCACATTTCCAAAAGGTTAAGCTGGGAGAGTAAGCGTTGCTTCTTAAAAACTTTCCTCTAATGCACAACACATCACTCACTGGCCCAGCTTTTCTCTTTTGTGTTAAAAATCCTGCATGATCCACAATGTTATGCTGTTTACTCTGCAATCTAAGTGTTCTGTGCTGTATAAGGCAGTAATCAAGGGCTAGATCCATGGCTTGTGTGGGGAAGCTTGAGCTGTTCATCCACTTCCTAAAAGAAGATCACTATGTTACCCAACTATGTTTAAGGATTTAGATTTGGTGGACAGAGTGCCTGAAGAACTATGGATGGAGGCTCGCAACATTATACAGGAGAGGCAGCAACGAAAACCATCCCAATGAAAAGGAAATGCAAGAAAGCAAAGTGGCTGTCCAACGAGGCCTTACAAATAGCGGAGGAGAGAAGGCAAGCAAAATGCGAGGGAGATAGTGAAAGATACAGGAAATTGAATGCAGATTTCCAAAAAATAGCAAGGAGAGACAAGAAGGCCTTCTTAAACGAGCAATGCAAAGAAATAGAGGAAAACAACAGAATGGGAAGAACCAGAGATCTGTTCAAGAAAATTGGAGATATGAAAGGGACATTTCGTACAAAGATTACCATAATAAAGGACAAAAGTGGTAAGGACCTAACAGAAGCAGAAGACATCAAGAAGAGGTGGCAAGAATACACAGAGGAATTATACCAGAAAGATATGGATGGCTCGTACACCCTAGGTAGTGTGGTTGCTGACCTTGAGCCAGACATCCTGGAGAGTGAAGTCAAATGGGCCTTAGAAAGCACTGCAAATAGCAAGGCCAGTGGAAGTGATGGTATTCCATCTGAACTACTTAAAAATTTAAAAGATGATGCTGTTAAGGTGCTACACTCAATATGCCAGCAAATTTGGAAAACTCAGCAGTGGCCAGAGGATTGGAGAAGATCAGTCTACATCCCAATCCCAAAGAAGGGCAGTGCCAAAGAATGCTCCAACTACCGCACAATTGCACTCATTTCACACGCTAGCAAGGTTATGCTTAAAATTCTACAAGGAAGGCTCAAGCAGTATATGGACCGAGAACTCCCAGAAGTGCAAGCTGGATTTAGAAGAGGCAGAGGAACCAGAGACCAAATTGCAAACATGCGCTGGATTATGGAGAAAGCTAGAGAGTTCCAGAAAGACATCTACTTCTGCTTCATTGACTATGCAAAAGCCTTTGACTGTGCCGACCACAGCAAACTATGGCAAGTTCTTAAAGAAATGGGAGTGCCTGATCACCTCATCTGTCTCCTGAGAAATCTCTATGTGGGACAAGAAGCTACAGTTAGAACTGGATATGGAACAACTGATTGGTTCAGAATTGGGAAAGGAGTACGGCAAGGCTGTATATTGTCTCCCTGCTTATTTAACTTATATGCAGAATTCATCATGCGAAAGGCTGGGCTGGATGAATCCCAAACCGGAATTAAGATTGCCGGAAGAAATATCAACAACATCAGATATGCAGATGACACAACCTTGATGGCAGAAAGTGAGGAGGAATTAAAGAACCTTTTAATGAGGGTGAAAGAGGAGAGCGCAAAATATGGTCTGAAGCTCAACATCAAAAAAACGAAGATCATGGCCACTGGGCCCATCACCTCCTGGCAAATTGAAGGGGAGGAAATGGAGGCAGTGAGAGATTTTACCTTCTTGGGCTCCATGATCACTGCAGATGGTGACAGCAGTCACAAAATTAAAAGACACCTGCTCCTTGGGAGAAAGGCAATGGCAAACCTAGACAGCATCTTAAAAAGCAGAGACAGCACCTTGCCAACCAAGGTCCGTATAGTAAAAGCAATGGTTTTTCCAGTAGTGATGTATGGAAGCGAGAGTTGGACCATAAAGAAGGCTGATCGCCGAAGAATTGATGCTTTTGAATTACGGTGCTGGAGGAGACTCTTGAGAGTCCCATGGACTGCAAGAAGATCAAACGCATCCATTCTTAAGGAAATTAGCCCTGAGTGCTCACTGGAAGGACAGAGTGTGAAGCTGAGGCTCCAATACTTTGGCCACCTCATGAGAAGAGAAGACTCCCTGGAAAAGACCCTGATGTTGGGAAAGATGGAGAGCACAAGGAGAAGGGGACGACAGAGGATGAGATGGTTGGACAGTGTTCTGGAAGCTACAAACATGAGTCTGACCAAACTGCGGGAGACAGTGGAAGACAGAAGTGCCTGCCATGCTCTGGTCCATGGGGTCACGAAGAGTCGGACACGACTAAACGACTAAACAGCAACAACAAAATGTTACCCAACCAGCTGCTACCAAGTTGCAGGGAAAATTCAGAAGCAGAGTGCAACATGGTGCAAAAGGCTGCAAGTGGGGAAAGGCATCCACTGGACATACATAACAGCAAAATATTTTGGATGCACTTAAGCAACACTTAGGGATGCGGGTGGCACTGTGGGTTAAACCACAGAGCCTAGGACTTGCCAATCAGAAGGTCGGCGGTTCGAATCCCCGCGATGGGGTGAGCTGCCGTTGCTCAGTCCCTGCTCCTGCCAACCTAGCAGTTTGAAAGCACGTCAAAGTGCAAGTAGACAAATAGGTACTGCTCCGGCAGGAAGGTTAACGGTGTTTCCATTCACTGCTCTGGTTCGCCAGAAGCGGCTTAGTCATGCTGGCCACATGACCCAGAAGCTGTACGCCAGCTCCCTTGGCCAATAAAGTGAGATGAGTGCCACAACCCCAGAGTCGGCCACGACTGGACCTAATGGTCAGGGGTCCCTTTACCTTTAAGCAACACTTTGGTGTTAGCATTACAAATTAACATAATGGGCAAAGCAGATTTAACATTGTGATTAAGCAATGGGTAACATTTAATGGTAAGGAGCAGGCCTCAGAATTGCACATTCTAATCCACCAGCCCCTCTCCTTACACAAATTATTCTCACCCTTCTCTGTTGGCCTCTACCATGGTTAAATGCTTCAGAACGAACCCTTGTGATAAGGGAACTCTGACTTATAGTTACCTTACTCAAGGCTTAAGGCTGTTGGGAATTGGGAAGAAATAGCACGCAGTCCTCTAACACACGCTTGATCTTCTAAGCATGGTTAAAAGATTGAGAAGATTACACCTGTATATAATCCTTAACTGAGTTCCACTGTTTTCCTTCAGCTAGAAGTGTAGTAACTGAGTTACTGCACCAAGTAACTGATTCCTGCTCAAGAAAATATTTTTCATCCATCATAATTTGTAAGCCCATTTCAATAATGATCTGGTTGTGTCTCCGTGTGTTATGAAGATACAGATGTCTCTAACAGAATCAAACCTGCTATAAACTGTTATAAAAATGCTTTTTTACTCTCGTTATCCTTTCACCATATTCATTTGAAGAAAAATATATCATATTTTTACCTGTTTGTTTAAGATTCCTTTGCCATCTGTATCAGCAAGGTCCCAAACCTAAACAGTTAGATGAAAGAAGCATTTGAAGTACTCCCAAAAATATATTTTCCCCACTTGAATGAGCAACAGTTTTAAATAACAACCCCAAAAGTTCAACCACATTATCTTAACAGTGCATTGATGAAAAGTGTGACACCTCGGGCAATAGTATGAATTTCAGTTTAATGTTGAGGCTTTAGTTTGGCAAAAGGGGAAACAGTGCTCTAACAAAGTTAATAGCTCAACAAACTGAAAGGCGTATAAAAACGTCAAAACAAAACATCCATACACAAAATATGTGCAATCACTTTTCACCCATGCATTTCTTCTCTCATTTGCAGGCACTTTCATACATTATATGGAAGTACGTTTTTCTATCTCTAACCAGTGCATATTCAAGCATTCTGAAGTGTCCTATGTTGAAAAATATTCCAAGCTGCAACTGGATCATTCCTTAAAGAAAGTAAATGTAGAGGCCACCACGCACCAGAGAGATAAGC
Source organism: Podarcis liolepis (assembly GCF_965112155.1). Lineage (NCBI taxonomy): Eukaryota > Metazoa > Chordata > Lepidosauria > Squamata > Lacertidae > Podarcis > Podarcis liolepis. Next base: position 56,149,912 of record NC_139559.1, read on the forward strand.
AAGACAAAGCCTATTTAAATTGGCTTCAGTGCACCTAACTATGGGCGGGATTGTGACTACTAAGCGCTCCACAAAACACCCTATTTTTGTTTCATTCAGGCCTACAATCGTATGCACCAAGACGCCTTCTCCTGGAGAGATAGATAGAAAGGCTTAAGGATTGGAAGCAATATTTTCTTTATTGTCAAAACCAAGACAGGATGGCATCTCCCCCCCCCCCAACCCCCATATTTGATTCACAGTTAATACCTTCCCAAGTATCAAGTCTGTCAGTCCTGATTTTTTAAGAAAGACAGCTGCATCGGAAGCCAACACCCGCCCAGTGTTACTAGGATCAACCTGCAAAAAGAAGGCATATTGAAGATTTGTTATGTAGCAATTTGCACACTAAATATCTTACAAAAAGTTTTGTTACTGACTTACTTGGACGACTTGCTGAACTACTATTAAGGGTACAACACTCTGCAAAATTATTTATTTATATGCAACTACAAAATGATACAGTGGGCAAATACTGTAGCCAGGTGATTTTTTAAAAACTAATGAGTACTTAGAAGCTACAGATACACTGAAACAAACTAAAGTATTGTAAGGGCCTTTCCCCAACTCCACCTTTGCCCTAGAAGAGCAAGGGACAACGATGGAAGGTACAGAACTGGCAGTGTTTTCCTGGAAGTACTTGCGAAGCTTCTCACTAATTTCAATTGTTAAGGTCAAAAAGACTGACGACTTCAGGCAGCTAGCAGCTGATAGCACAGCACTACATTTTCCTTGCCAGGAGGAAGAGCGGATACACTGTGACTAGAGCACTTATCCAATGTTTATCTTAGTTTGTTTCAACTGTATAATACTAGAGTGTTGCTTTGCTTCATTCCAGTCTGTGACTTGTACATTTTTCTACACTGTGGTAGCCACTATGGTGCCCTCCATATGTTGTGGACTACAACTCCCAGAATCCCTGACCATTCGCCACGCTGGCTGGAACCAATGGGAGTTGCAGTCCAACAACATTCACATTGGGTACCTCAACACAACCATGGTCCGTTTAATCCCCTTTCCTGCCTTCTGCAAGATCCCTATAGCTGCCAGCCAGAAGCTCCTCTTCTCTTTGTTTATAATTTCTTTCAGCCTGCTTAGTGTGTGTTTTGTTCATTCAAATGTTGCATTTTTTAATAGAAGCATTCAGTCATCCAGACTGTTCTAGAGAGAAGCCATGCAATTCTTACAATATTATTCTATTATTAATTTACTTCTACTTTGATTTGAAATAAAAGTTCCTATTAACTACTACTAATTCTCTCTATATTCTGCATCAATGTAATGAATATTTGCTAACTAATAGGTACTTAAGTTAGACGTTAAATATCTCTGCATCTAAAAAAAGACTGGGAATCCATAATCTATAAACAGTCCTCATTTAGCTCTGTAACACTGCAAAAGGGAACTTCCATTCTACCAAAGCTCTATGGTACAGACCTAATGGCTAGGACTGCCAAAACAAACAGTAATTTAGATGCAATGCTAGACTTGTGGCAATGCAGGCCATTTTGGGTAATCAGAACAGAGACATTTGCCCTCTTGTATGCATCATAGTACCCAAGGCAGGTCTTTTTTTTTGTTATCATTAATTCATTTCATCTAAACATAAAGAAATGCAGGACTGATGAGAGGTATATATTCATCATGCAGAAGGGAATATATATTTGCAGCTGTCTTGTTATGTATATATTAAGGGTTTGAATTTCTTTATTTTGTGCTTTCAGTTTCCAACCAGGCTTTTCTTTTCTGGTACAGTGGTGCCCCGCAAGACGAACGCCTCGCAAGATGAAAAACTCGCTAGACGAAAGGGTTTTTCGGTTTTGCTAGACGAATTTCCCTATGGGCTTGGTTCGCAAGACGAAAACGTCTTGCGCCTTTTTTAAAAGCCGCTTGAAGAGGCGCAGTTGCGACGGACCGTGCTTCGCAAGACGGAAAACATCGCAAGACGAAAAGACTCGCGGAACGAATTATTTTCGTCTTGCGAGGCACCACTGTACTTACAAATATTGGAACTACGTTAAACTTTGAGAGCTGTCCAGACTGATAGGCGTAAAGCACAGTCAGTTAAGCTGAAGCCGAACTATGCATTCAAAGACATGGCCTAAGAAGCTACTGGACAGAATTTTTACTGAAGATATGCTTGGTTGCTTCAACAAGGAGACATAATGAGCCACAGTATATTCCTCTTGTAATGGTATAAATCCATTACTGTCTGGTACGAGAGGTTGGTGGGGCCTAGAGCAATTAGCTTTTGCAATAATTGCTGATTTGTACTGGTACAAGTGATTGTATAAATATGAATGTAATAAATAGTCCATTGTACTGCAAAGCTACTGAAATACCCTAAGAATTAACTTTACACCCAAAATATTTATTTCATTCTATTGCCTAAAGACAAGAAGAAATTATCTGTTTTATTCTCCTCTTTAATATGTCCATCCATAACTACCCAAGGAGGAGATATTTTAAAAGCAAGTACTGTATAAGCCCAGGAAGCCAGGCACACTTACCTGTCGATAGAACTTCTCGTACACAGGATTTGCACTTGACAGCTTTGTTGGAGGGAAGAGAGAGAAAAAGTTTTTAAAATACTGCTCAATTTTAAAGATTGTAATTAAACAGGGAATACATTAGCTTTTTCTGTCAATATCAAAGATTAGACTTCAAGAATGGCATTAGGTAAGCGTTCAGAAACAGAGACTATCCATTATTGCATAGAAGAGCAATATACAATACATTACAAAGTCTTATGTGGCTAGAGATTCGCATTCATAGGAAACCACTCAATCTATAAAAATATCCTACAGCAGGCTCACCAATGTACTGAGGCACAAACTTTTACAGGCATGAAACCTACTTTTTCAGATGCATCTTCTTGTCCATGAAACTTCATGTCACAGTACACTGGTGGCATTTTGAAGACTTATAAGACTATTTTTGCTAAAACAGACTCTGGAATTTGCTGCAGTTACATTTAAGGTTTGGCTGTGTGTTCTGAAGCATGTGGTTATCATGGCGTCTTTGAATGCAAACCTTAGATTTGATTATTCATTGGTCTGGCATGGAATTCAAGTAAAATAGGCGTGTCATTCATCGAGACACACAAGCTTGCTGTTTGACCTAGTTCGTACGTGTTTTTTCAACTCTTACATAGCAGAATTTGTGGAATGGGAGCATCAGTCCTGGCTTCAGTCAGTGGGATTTTGTGATTCACAGTTATTGTTACACATGTGGAATGCTGCTAGCCCCAAAGCCTGCAAGTGTTCGGTTTATATAATGTTTCAGAGTGGAAAAACAAATGGCACATAACTTCAGGTCATATCAACAGCTAGCCAATTTCACAGCACTGTATACACACTGCATTTGCGATTCCCCCCTCCATAATTGTTAACAATTTGTCACCAAATTAATACAAATTTTATACAAATTTAAAAGCTGACTCCCCCCTACGTCCCCTCTATTTTCCTCCCTTATTTTACACATTGCATTTGAGAAAAGATTGGTTAATGTGCTTTAAAATAAGATGAATACTGTTAACACAATATTACCTATCAATGAAGCAAACAAATGAAGGAGATCAGCAATCTTCAACCTCAGGTCCTTAGATATTGTTGGACTAGAGCTTCCAATAACCCTGATCACTGGCTAAACTGGCTGTGGAGTTTGCAAATGCAACAGCACCACAGGACCCAAGGTTGAAGGATCAAGTATTTCAGCTTCCAAACTTCAAAGCAGTTTTGGTCGAAGATATTCAGACAGAAATTACAGTAAATGATTCTGTATTGCCATGGTATTCCTTATATGCAGAACAATCCTATATGCATTTACTCAAAAGCAAGTCTCATGGTGTTCAGTGGGGTTTAGGATTACAGCTTTAAAATGACTATTTAAAAAGACAGCTGTGCCTTAAATTTTAAATTTTTTTATAATCTAAACTGATTGGGTTGAACTAGTCCTAGATCTAACATAGCTCCAAAAACGTTTAAACTGGGAGGCAAGGTCCATTCTGTGGCATAAGTCTATCATTTTCTAAGATCACTGAAATGCAAATCTGGATAACCTGAAACACATTCAAAATTCAGCATTTTTGGCACATATTCCCCACCCGGTGGGTCTACAGCAGATTAGAATTGCTGTACAAGTTGCTGCTACTCTTTTTGCTGGTGCCACTTTATCTTCATATTTTATTACATTTTGGGTGGGTGAAGATACAAAAATGTGGGATAAAAACTGAAATGGTTTTCAGCTGCTTTTATTCAGTGCTGTTTTTAATATGGCAATTTATTTTGGTTTTTTAAAATATTTATAACTTGTGTGAGTTTTAGCTGTATCTGTTTTAATTCATGTTGCAATCTGCCTTGGTTGCTGCACTGGGAGAAAGGAAAGACATAAATGAAATGAAATGATAAATGAAATAAATAAATAAATAGTAACACCACAGTTACTAACATTCTTAACTGTACTCAAGAGCTTAGAGGGAAATTGCATTTCCAGAAAACTGACTCTACTCAGCACATTGACAGAAATTCCCCAGAATAAATTGGTTCTACAGCAGAACAAGCTTACACAGCAACTTCGACCAGCTGGCAGCTACATACGAATCTCCAACTCCTCAAAAGATTCCACTAACAGTGTCTCCGAAAAATTTTACATATCACTTTGGAAGACAGGCGAACTAATGCCAGTACGTAAACTGGAAGAAGCAATGATCACCAGTGTCGAAGCAATGATTCCTCAACATCAACTTTGTTGGACTGGTCATGTTGTTTGGATGCCTGATTATCATCTTCCAAAGCAACTACTCTATTCTGAACTTAAAAATGGAAAGCGTAACATTAGTCAACAAAAGAGGTTTAAAGGCTCTCTCAAGGCAAATCTTAAAAAATGTAGTATAAACACTGACAATTGGGAAACACTGGCCAATTGGAGAACAGCCTTTAGCAAAGGTGTCATAGACTTTGAAGAGGCTCAAACTCAGGATGAAATGGAGAAACGTGCTAAGAGGAAGGCATGCTTGTCAAACCCTCACCATTATCAACTCCCGCCTGTAAACCTATGTCTCCATTGTGTGGATCCTGAATTGGCCTCCACAACCACTTACAGGTTCACTGTAAAGACTGTGTTCGTGGAAGACAATCTTACTCGGCTACGAGTGATCGCCTAAGAAGAATGCTGCACAAATTGATTGTCTTTTAAAAAATAAAAGGTGCCAGCTTTAAACAGGAATTATTTTCTTTTTAGCACAATTATTTTCTAAAACATATTAAGATGTTTCAGGAACAAGGACACAGTAGGGGCAGGGGGCTGGAGAGAAGAAGATCATCCGTTGATCATTGCTGTGAACAGCCAGTTAGTAGGTGAACAACTGACCCAACACCAAAGCCTGAGTGGGTGTGCATTTGTCCCCTTCTGTTTTTTAAATAAGTCATGCTGTACTTGTGCAACTCTCAGAATTTGCTTTCTGCTTATAACACAAAACAACCCCTTAAGTCTACTTGGAACATTAGGTTGAATTTGTGCAGTAATTAGGCAGTACATTCTATAATAATCGACGCTGCTCTTCCAAAATCCACTCAAATTTGTTAAGTGTTGCTCAGGATTAATACATTAACAGATATCCACAAATACCAGGAAGGGGAAATAGTTTTGCTTAAACCACTGTGGAAGTTGAGCCATTAAGTCAATGTTCAGCACCCCGTCTTTTCCCCAACAGAGCAATTAGTAATCTCACATCTTCGTTCAACTATAGCAATGTCATCATTTTGTTAGCAAAACATTACTAAGCCAAACCTATTGTTACTCTTGAATAGGAAACATATGCTGGTTCACATCCTGTGCCTTCACCACTCTAAAATTCCAAAGCAGTCTCTCCATCCAGTCTCTCCTATGCAGTTTAACATCTGAACAACAGATGCAAATTACATTTTCTGCATAATGGCGAAAGCTTGGAAGGTCTTCTGCTTTCACTGGCAAGAGACCCATTTTATGATAAAAGTCAAACTGGGCAACAAGACAATCAGATTTCTCTTACAGTGAATAGAATTGTTCGTACAGCATTATAAGATTTTTCTGGAAATCACAGGTAAAGAAATATTATATACCTAAAATAAAATTCTTGGAATTAAGACTGGTAAGTTTCTTTATTTCTTACACAAGGATGAGTTAAACTGCAAGCGCCCTCCAAACACCAAGTACGTGGGGTAACAAAGCTGTCTCTTAATATATGTTTTCCCTTTAGACCTCAGCTGTTCCAAAAATTCTTGTACAGTTTACACTGTCACTATTTAAACTGCAAGGCCAAGCACAAGCCCTTTGCTGCTATACCACCTTCCTGAATACTGTAATTCAGGGTCTCCTCAATCCATTTGCAATGCATTCAGAGGATCTAACTATAAACTTGTGTCTATCAAGACATCTTAGCCATACTACACCTCCCCTCCCACCTAGGCCCTGTTTTCCCACCCAGGTAAGCACCCAGATAGAAAGACATCACCCCTCCACCATCTTATTTCAATATCCTTATATTCTCCTTACTACAAACACAAATCCACCCACACCCCAGCCCCACAAGCAACTGCTGACTCGCCTTCAACGAAAGTTCTTCCAGCCATCTGGTAGCATCAGAATTTGTAGCACATATGCTGCAAAAGACATCTTGTTGATCTTTGAAACACAGAATAGCTCAGACTTCCTTTTTCCAATTAAGCTTTCAAACATATTGAGGAAGGAATTCCACTAACCAAAGTGAACACACTGCTGAAACTGGATATTCAACTTTAATTTCCCCTTCAAATGCCAACTCACTCATCCTCTTTTAGTTCTTCCAGAAGTTCATCTTTCGAAAGTGTTGGTACGAAATTGTACTTACAAAAGGAGCAGAACAGAAATACACTTATCTACCCTGTCACTGACTTTAGCAAAGAATGGCTACTTGGACATTTCCCTCTACATCAGGGGTGGGAGAACTACATTACATCAGATGCTGCAATCTAGCAACGGGCAGGGCAAAACACCCAGGACCTAGATGAACTTTTCATGATATATACATACATTGCTAAAAATGAATCTATTTGTTTTACAGCTTTATGTCAGGACTATGTACTAGAAAATTTCAAGACCTACTATTTGGCTTAGAATATTCAGGGCTGGCAGCTGCTGAATAGTTCAAGTATGTAACCCAAGAGAAAGGGTTGTATCCAGCAAAGTTGCTGTATTCACACAATGACTTTTGCTTATGAAACAGAACTTCCCCTCCTTCTCCTGCCCCCGTGTACCTTCAAGATTTCCCTCCCAAAACAGATTTGGGGAACACACAGGAAGAGGGAATGTTTTTCTAAAAAGCACAAGTCCTTGCATAACCAGAACAAATTTATGGACTCAACCCAAAGTTCTGCATATTGCCTTATCCACAATTCATCTCTCACTTAGAAGATCACTATAGTGTATAAAATGTATCCGGGTAAGTGGATATTATAACTGGATTTCACTTGCATAATGAATTCTAGCAGTGCAAGATTCAATATAGGCATTTGTGATTATTGCTAGGGTAACGAACGGTACCCATTCTAAACAGTGTTAGAAATTAGCCAGGCGCTTTTTGCAACTGGCGCAGGCCCAACTGTGACCACATGGTGATCTCTGTATTCCAGCTGGTGACTGCCATCTCCATCCGGCTGGTCCCTCCAACTTTCTTAAGCAAGTAAGCAGAAGAGCTTATTTACTGCATTTATATCCCACCTTTTTCTCCAAGGAGTACATGGTTCACTCCCCTGCTCAGTTAATCCCTACAACAACCCTGAGAGATACATTAAGAGCCTGTGACTGGCCCAAGGTCACCCAGTGAGATTCATGAATAAGTGGTGATTTGAACCCTGGCCGCCCAGGTCCTAGTCTACTTCCTAGAGTACTTCTGCTATGGGGCAGCTATACTAAATTAAGTAGGTAAATAAATATGGGGAAAGCAAAATGTCACTTGGAGAAGGACGTGAAATAGTTTCCTTGAATGAAGCTTGAATTTATTTGATTATTATTTATTTGATTCTGGATTGTTTTATTTGATGTTTTAATGTGTTGTAAGCAACTTTGAATTTTCCCCCTTTAAAATATAAAGCAAATGAAAACAAACAAACAAACAAACAAACAAACAAACAAACAACAACAACAACAACAACAACAACAACAACAACAAAACTGCATTGCGGGGAATAGTGCCTAGACATCCGATTGTGGTGACTGTAACCTACAAGGTGCCATTTGGCGACTGGCATATAATAATAATAACAATAACAATAAAATTTTATTTATATCCCACCCTCCCCAGCCAAAACCGGGCTCAGAGCGACTAACAACAATAAAAGTAACACAGCATTCTAAAATCAATTCATTTTAAAATCAATTCAAAATCAAATTAATGGCAACCATTGGGCTACAGTTCTGTGAGGATTACCAAAGGAGGGGGTCAGACTGTACCTTGGCCAAAGGCCTGGTGGAACAGCTCTGTCTTGCAGGCCCTGCAGAAAGATGTCAAGTCCCACATGGCCCTAGTCTCTTGTGACACCAGATCGGGGCCACAGCCGAAAAAGCCCTGGCTCTGGTTGAGGCCAGACTAATCTCCCTGTGGCCTGGGACCTCCAAGATGTTTTTGTTTGAAGACCGTAAGGTCCTCCGTGGGACAAAGAAGGAGAGGCGGTCCCGTAGGTACGAGGGTCCTAGGCCGTATAGGGCTTTAAAGGTTAAAACCAGCACCTTAAACCTGATCCTGTACTCCACCGGGAGCCAGTGCAGCTGGTATAGCACCAGGCGAATGTGATCCCATGGTGAGGACCCCATAAGGAGACTTGCCGCGGCATTCTGCACCCGCTGGAGTTTCTGGGTCAGTCTCAAGGGCAGCCCCACATAGAGTGAGTTACAGTAATAAAGTCTGCAGGTGACCCTCGCGTGGATCACAGTGGCTAGGTCAGGGCGAGAGAGGTAAGGTATATATATGCGTTTCTAACACTGATTCTAAACTAAGGAGAAGCAAAACCAGGGAAATATTAGTGCATGATCAACAGTGTTTAATGGCTATCTTACAGATAGTATTATAGTCTTTAACTCCCTTTCAAAGGAGTCCATTTTATTGCAATCCTAATTTTATTGGGGCCTTTCAGGACCTCCCTTCGTTTCGAAGTTTACCATGACCTTCAGTGCCCGGGCACATTTGACATCATTTTCAAGTGCTGAAGACCATGGCAAAGCTACGGTTTCAGCGGCACAAAGTCAAAGAGCAAGTAAGAGAGTTTTCTGACACACTATACAAGTTTTCACCACTTGCTTGAAGAGCTAATTCTTATGGCACAGCAAAACAAAAACAACAAATATTAATTCAGATTCTTAAACAACAGCTGAAAATGCAATGTATTCACCTGCCATTTCATTTCAAGGGAGCCCTACTTGGCCCAACAACTCTTCTCTTCCATACACTTCTGTTGCTTTCACTAAGGCAACATTTGCAGGTATTTCCTTTATGGATGTTTGCCCAGGGTTCTCTTTCTATGTGACAAGAATTCCAGAAACATAAAGTGTTTCTAAGCAGACACTTTCATGGCAAATGAAAGATATAAAGACTGGCAAAAAAAAAAAGTTAATGATTCAGCGATTTAAGATGGTCTATAAATCACTAAGCAGGACCAAACCTTATTAGCTTTCTAGTTACTTGTATAAAATGAGGTTTTGGTTTTAATTCTACTCCAACCAGATCAGCATCTCTGCCAATTGTAGATTATTATTTTTATATAAAAAAAGTGTGCCAGAAGAAATGTGAAATTCAATTCCTTACTGAAGATAATCTACTGGTTCAAACTTGCTGTTTTCTTCTCTTTAAAAGAAAAGCACTACTATACTTGCAATTCAACCTTACAAGAAATCAAGAATTTTAATGGTGATTCACTCCAAAAAAAAAGTGAAGGAGAGTGAACAAGGAAGAATTTTAGCTTAGCACCATAAAAATCCCTTAATCTAGCAAAATAGAGTATCTCTCTCCACTACACAGTGTACCAAATGAACTTTGTTTTTAAATGTGAAAATCTAGTTCTCTCAGTCCTGATTTTGTTAACATGTTTCTAAACTTTGCCACTTCTTACTTCCAAAAATGTCTTCCTTAGCCTTTCCGCTTACCCTTTGTTTTCACAAGCATTGCTTCAATCCAACACCACAACCTTAAGAACTCAGTTTTACAGAGAAAACTGAGGTTCTCAATATGCTAAAAGAAGTACATTTTGTATGGTCTCTGCATACAAACAGCCACCACCAACTGATCAGGCACAATATACAGTATTCCCACAGCTGAACAAAAATGGAGGGGAAAAGGTGCATATAAGGTAGTCAGTGCACTATATATAAAATGGAAATTAAATGATATGCTGCTAAGCAACATTTTAGGAAGACTGTCATTTTTCAGAGCTTCTTGCATGCTTCATAACAGTATATTTACAACATAACTTCTGTTTTCAATTATAGTGCAAGCATGTCATCCACTCTACATGCAAAATTAAAACTACATCCTGTTATTTTATTGCAGAGAAGTATTTAACTTTCATTGAGATTTATATCAAGATCAGCTGACTATACCAGATGTCATAGTCTTCAAACTGTAGGAGACATCCAATTTGCTAGTTAAATTAGGATGCGGTCCAACTTACCCCTAAACCTGAACTGCTTATATATTATAAAGGGCTATTTTGCTTTAACTAATACTCATTCAGTTTAGCTCATTTTAGTATCAAGCAGATGTGACCTGCACACACAGAGACACGGTTAAAATGACAAGAGCCAATATATTTCATTGAAAAACAAACACGTGGGTGTAGAAAGGCAAGATAATTTTTTTTAAAAAAAGTATGAAAGCATCTGAACAGTATTATTGAAATGCCTGCATTCACATTCTTACTGCAGATGTATTGTTAACAGCCAGGAAAACCAAGTCCCATGGTACAACTGCCTTAGTACAGCAGTTCCAGTGTATACACATTACTTATGAAGAGCAAAACTCCAGACAAATAGCTTTCCAAATTTATGTCAGTGTGTTTATACACTTGCATACAATCTTCCATCCACAGAAAAAAAAGAAAATGGTGGGAAAGCTCTGTATGCACAAGAAGCATACATCTATACTGAGAATATAAATTGCATATTATACCTTTGAATACAAAAGGAAAAGTTCAAAACTTTTAACTGCCGACAAGGCCAAGCCCTTTAGGACAACAACTAAGCCAAGTTTCATTGGCCAATTCATAAAAATACATGTTCTAATCCTTAAAGAATCAAGAATTTCTAACTTTCTATCAAAGTAAAGGTTGACAACATTGTGACAATATATTCTACACTCAGAAACTAGCATGTTGATCAATGATTAAGGGGGTCTACTTTTTAGTAATACACACCAAAATCCCTTACCATGAGAGAATATAGGAAAACATGCGTAATTAAGTGCCACAAGGTCAGATTTCCAGGGTATGCCTTTCAAACAGGGTGAAATTTTATTTTAAATGGAAATTCTCTGTTCAGATGATATAGGCAATTAATGAAAATAGGATTGCAACACCACACATGCTTCTGCATATGTTAAATAGAAGTGGAATAGCAGATAATTAAAACCCAGTCAGCTTAGAATACCAAAACAAATGGAAAGGCAGCCTGAACTTAGCACTGGAGACAAAAAGAAGGGGGTAAAAAAGAAAAAGGGGGAGAATGAAGAGCAAGCCACTTCCACTGGAAGTTGAATAAATAGTGCCATATCATTACTATTCTTTTGTTTGTTATTATATTGTTATGTGATCACTGCAGATGGTGACAGCAGCCACAAAATTAAGAGACGCCTGCTTCTTGGGAGGAAAGCAATGACAAACCTAGACAGCATCTTAAAAAGTAGAGACATCACCTTGCCAACCAAGGTCCATATAGTAAAAGCAATGGTTTTTCCAGTAGTGATGTATGGAAGTAAGAGTTGGACCATAAAGAAGGCTGATCGCCGAAGAATTGATGCTTCTGAATTATGGTGCTGGAGGAGACTCTTGAGAGTCCCATGGACTGCAAGAAGATCAAACCTATCCATTCTTAAGGAAATCAGCCCTGAGTGCTCACTGGAAGGACAGATCGTGAAGCCGAGAAGCCACCCCATGAGAAGAGAAAACTCCCTGGAAAAGACCCTGATGTTGGGAAAGATGGAGGGCACAAGGAGAAGGGGACGACAGAGGACGAGATGGTTGGATAGTGTCTTCGAAGCTACCAGCATAAGTTTGACCAAACTGCGGGAGGCAGGGGAAGACAGAAGTGCCTGGCGTGCTCTGGTCCATGGGGTCACGAAGAGTCAGACACGACTAAACGACTAAACAACAACAACAACAAAATGTTGTTATGTGTTGTTGGTGTTTTTATATTGTCAACTACCCTGTGATCCTTGGATGAAGGGCAGCATGAAAATTAAATACATAAATACTATATACAATTCACCCAGTGTATCAGTCAGTTGATCAAAGACATTGCTTTTGCAGAACTTAACTCTCCTTGCCTTGCCACCTCAACCTGAGGAAGAATTATGCAGAACTGAGTGTAGTGAAAGAACAAAGATTCTCTCACTGGGGAAGAAATACACTAGAACGCAGTGGACCCATATTATATATCTAAATGTTGTGTAAGTGATGCAATTGTACTTTCAGTACATTCAAAGGGACTTGTTTTCAGGAGCACACTCTTTTGCACCACACTCTTATGTCTGTCTTCTCTTTAGGGAACTTCAAAGCTGAGCAAAAATCCTAAACTGGGATTTCAACACCTACACTCAGAATTTTAGCCACTTACAGGTTCTTCTCTGACAAAACTATCAAGTTATTTTGATGGAAATGTACGCTTTGAATACAGGTGGCCCTACTATACGTGGCTTGATCACCCCAATCTGAATCTTTAAAATATGCTTAAGGCTCAAATGCTCCTTCTTCTCCCATCTTTTGCAGTAACCAGAGTTAGTCAAGATGTCCAAGGCAGTTAAAATGCTAGCTGGAATAATAATAATGTGTTCAGTAAGCACTGTAAGTTCAAGAAGGAGGGGGCCTGTCTGATCACAACTGGGACGTTCCATTAAATTGGTCCCACAATACTGAATGCACAGTTCCTAGTAGATACAAACCATGGCGGAACACTAAGTGAATCCGCTGAAAACCTCAGTGATCAGGAAGTGCTTGAGGTTTCCTTGATCCACGTTGTTAAGGCTTGTACATTAATACAAGAACCTTGAACCTGGCCCAGTAGTGCATCGGTAGCAGTGCAAGTGTTTGAACACTGGAGTTATGTGCTAGAGATAGTCTGTCCCCATCAACCATCTAGCAGCAGTTTTGCCCCAGCTGGAGTTTCCAGACCAAGGAAAAGGGTAGCCTCACATAAAGTGCATTTCAAGGAATCACTGTGGCCCAACTATCCCTGTCCAAGAATGGTCATAGTTTGTGAACCAAGCATAGCTGCTAAAAGGCACTCCTAGCCACTGAGGCCACCTAAGTGTCTAGCAACAAACACAGATCCATGAGCAACCCCAAACTCCAAATCTGTTCTTTCAGAGGAAGTGCAACTCCATCCAGGAAATAGAAGGGAACACAAGCCAACAGTGCCTCAATCTTCTCAGGGTTCAAGTTCATCTTACTGGCCCTCATTCAGTCCACTGTTGCACTCAGACAATGGTCCAGTTCATTCACAGTGTCTCCCCATTCTGATGTTATAAAGAAATTGCAGCAGCATGTCATCAGCATACTGATGACACTTTGCTTCCAAACTCCTATAAGAAGGCACTGGGTGTGGTCATTAGACGTTAAACAGCACCGGGGACAAGATTGGGACCCTGTAGTACACCATAGCACAAGCATTATGGGGCCAAAACACTATCTTCCATTTATACTTTCTGGAAAAGACTTTGCAGGTAGGAGCAAAACAACTATAAAACAGTGCCCATAATATTCATCCCACAGTGCCAGTCCAGGAGGATACCATGGTTAATGGTGTCAAAAGTCACCAAGAAATTGAGAAGCAGTCACATTCTCCCTGTCACACTCTCTACTGATCATTTCCCAAGCTGCACCTGAACCCAGAATGAAACAGATCCAGACAAATTCACATCCAAACCAGAACTGGAAACTAAGGCTTCAAGTGTGTGTATTTCCAGATCTCAATGGCAAAACCAGGGGTTGGCCATGACATCTGAACTACACATGCTTACCAACCAGGTGGGACCAACTTCTAAGTAAGTATGTACAAGAGAGGACTGCAAATGAGACATGTACAGAGTTGTGTTCTGGGCTCAGTTCAGAAAGGACTATAGCCTCAAGCTTTCATTTCTGAATTGCTGTTTTGTACTGAATTGCTTTATTATATACCACCTTGGTGTTATTTTATTGAGCAGCAGTACATCAATATTTCAAATAAACAAAGACTTCGTTGTTGTATTCATTTGCAAAAATACTATGCTAACTGCATAGTTGAAGTTAAGCAACTATTAGTTCCTCGACCACAAATAGTGCAGCTACAGCAACTCTTAATTCCTCTTTCAGCATACCAAAGACTGCAGCTGTGTATACACTATAGTTTTAATGCAAATTCAAAGCACGTTCTCTCCCTCAGAGAATTCTGGGCACTATAGTTTACCACTTATAGAGTTCTACTTCCAAGAACTGCACCAGGTACAGGGGGTATGAACAAGAACATGAACACACAACATCTACACTCATGATGATTGTACTTCCTGTTTACACATATAAGACCAATTAGCATGAAGTGAGGTAACCAAGACCATCCCAAAATAAATTTTATATTAACTGAACTGAGATTTATTATTACAGAGGGCTATTTCTACATATATAATCTTTGAATTAAGAGTACATTAGGCTTATTTGTAGCACTCTATTTTAACCCGTGTTGAAGTGGGTTCTTGCCATTGTGCTGGAGAAAACTTTTTGCAGCACCTACAGCGCAAACCTAACCATGCTGACACATCAGTAACTCCCACTGAAATCACTGGGGCCTACTCCCAGGTAAGTGGGGTTAGGACTGCAACCCTAGTCTGTTCTGGGACACAGAAAAAATAACATGTTTACCATTGTATTAGATAAGTATGTATGAAGGGGGGTCCTCATTTTTGTATTTTCTAATGCACCTTTTGTTTCTATTGGTTTCTCACTTTATTTTGTTTAACTGAAATTGTTTCAATTTTAAAAAAATAAAGTTAAAAAAGGAAAAGGTGTTTGCAAAAAGCGTATCACAGAAGCCAAAATGGAAAAAGAGAGAAGAACAAGGGCAGCCCAGTGAAAGGGGAATTGCTGCCTCCTCCCCCCCCCCCCCACTTTTGTCAACACTGTGCCCTGGCTCTCACTGAACTTGGGAGCCAAGGTTCTCCTCAAAGTGTTGCCACGGCTTTCCCCTTGGGAGTCCCATTGTTCTAGACACATTTTGTGACAGGGAATTTCATTAGTGTGAGCAGTTTCTGAGCTCTGGGCTGCACCTAAGATTTCAGATTAAAACTGCCAAGTGGAAGGAAAGGAGGACCTTTTTCTGCCTCCCTACTTCCAGCTGCTCTCTGAAGACTGGAGAAGAGACACTCCTAAGAATATTAGAGGGGTGGGCAGGGAAAGGACTAGACCATGTGAAAAATGAACACAATATTTTAGCTGCAGTAACCTAAGTTTAAGGTGCCATTTAGCTCCTAGCTTTCATATCTCAGTTTCTAACACTTCTGATCACAACTAGTGTGCAGGAATGCCCTGGCTCTGACTGAACTTGGCAGGAGCCAGAGCGCTCCTCAAAGTATTGCCTCTCGCGCTGCGTCTCCACCCGGGTGGGGGAAGACAAGTGGCAATGTTGAGCGCTGGAACACCTCCCTCTGGATGGCAGAAGCGGTGGGGCAGGCGGAGTGCCGCCTCTTGCACTTCTGCCGCCTGAGGTAGCCGCTTCACCCCATGTCATGGGTGGGAGCACCTCTGGAGAATAAATAACAGGTATTAGGTTGGAAAGCAGTCCTACAGAAGAAGAGTCTATCTGTCTGTCTGTCTGAATGCATGGAGTGGGGAATACAACAAAGAACAGCACAGTAGGTGAAACATGAGGAAACCCTACAGAGGGTTAAAAAGAAAAAGACTCAGGGAGCCATAACACACCCACCCCACCAATATTATTATTACTACATTTCTGGCCCACCTTTCCTCTAGGGAGTTCAAGGCGGTGTCCGTGGCCCTTTCCCTCCCCATGTTCTCCTCACAACAACCCCGTGAGGAAGATTAGGCGAAGAGGCAGCGAATAAACACAAAGTTTCCCGGGTGAGTGGAGCTTTGACCCCTTGTCAGCCCAGCTCCTAAGCCCGTCACTCTTCGCTGGAGACTGACAAGAGCCGCGGAATCCCGGGCGCCCGCTAGACACGTTCTCTGCGTTACGAGCTTTGCGTAAGGCGCAGCCCACGTCGTCCGCTTCTGCGAAACAAGGCGCGGAGTCCCCCGTGGGAACCACCGGCGAAGTGAAGGGCGGCAGCTTTGGGGCAAACAGCAGAACTTGGGAGGAGGAGGAGGAGACTAGGGAGGAAGACTAGAGAGCTTGGGGAGCACGGAAACAGGGGAGGCTGTTCATAAACAAGGCGCCTCCTCAGAAGTAAGCCCGGCTGGGTTCCAAGGGGCGTCCCAGAGATGGAGGGTGGGTGTTGCGAAGGGGGGGCGCAGGCGGAAGCGCCCCGAGGGGAGACGCGGTCAGGGAAAGGGCTACGAGGAGGAATGGAAGCGGGAGGCGGCCAGGTCACAAAGGAAACTCTTCCAAGGGGAGACGGCGGGAGCGTGGAGGCGAGGCTTCCCCCGGCTGCCTCCCCCGCCCTAGCTAACCACCCCACTCCCTCCCCACCGAACGAAAAGCGAGCCGTCCCTACCTGCGTTAAGGAAAGATGAGCGGCCATGCTGCTTCCATCATGCACCGGCCGGACAGGGAAGAGAGGGCGGGAGGGGGAAGAGCAGCACCCAGGAAGGCCCGGCCCGAGCAGGCAGGCAGGCGCTCGCTGGCTCCGTCCCTCCACTCTCTGCCCAACTTCGGCAACTTCCTGAGCCACCCCCAGCCAGGCCCCGCCCTGCTGCGTAGCAAAGCCCGGCGCCCGGATCCCTTCCCGGCACGGCCCCCTCTGGAGCGGAGCCACCACCGATCAACCGCTCAATTCGGCCTCCACTCGGAGGAATACTATTACGCTCGCCTGGCCCGGATTCCCAGCCAGCCGGCCAGGAAGGGTTCGGCTCGACCTCAGTTAAGCTCGGCGGCTACGAAAATGCGGACTGGAGTTGTGCAGAGGGAGAACTTGGCAGAGCTTTCTAGTTGGGCGTACGCGCTGTGGTGGCTAACCTCGGTTGTGTGTGTATATAATACTCTATAAAGTAGATCTCGCCGTGTTCGGTGCTGTTTGCTCCCGAGTAAGCACGCCCTACGATGGCAGCCTTACAGGCCATTTCCTTGGTGAACGATCTGACAGCACAAATTGTAAGCCTTGCAAGCCACAAAGCATTATCCTTTCTCAAGGATAGATCCGCTTAAGCTCAAAAAGAATTGTTAGCGAATTGCGTTTCTTGTCTTCCTAAGAGAAGCTCTTTTATCAGTTAGACGGCCTGTATCTCAATCTTCTCTAGTATTCTGAATGCACATTATCCGGTTCTGTTTTCCTCCTGCCTCAGTATAGATAGCAGTTTGAGAACAAACACCTAAAACCCTATGCATATTTACTTAGAAATAAGTCCCATTGAATTTCGTGGAACCTACTTCTGACAGCGTGGGAGGGCTTTTTGCAGTTTCCCTTGTTCCTATTTTATTCAAAAGTGCAGATGCTGCCTGAATGGCTTCTTTGGACTTAAGTTGGATACAAAATACAAATAGGATCAACAAAATTCTAAATCTATACAACAAGGATGGGGAACCTGTGGTTACTGGACTACAACTCCCATAATCAAGGACTGCCTCTCCCCATATGAACTGACCCAGACCCTGTGCTCATCATCTGAAGTCCTACTCCGCGTGCCCCCTCCATGAGATGTCGAGAGGGTGGCAACCTGATAACAGGCCTTTTCTGAGGTGGCTCCCCATTGTGGAATGCTTTCGCCAGGGAGACTCACCCGGTGCCATCACTACATATCTTTCAGCACCAGGCAAAACCATTTTTTCAATCAGGCCTTTGGCTGTTAACAGTCCATGACCTTTTAAAGCCGATGGGTTGTTTTTAATGATTTCCCCCTCCCACACACACCGGTTTAATTAATGTAGGGGGTTTTGCTTTGTCATTTTGTTTTCATAAAGATGCCTTGAATTGCCTGCAACAAGAGAAGTAGTTTAATAAATTTAATAAATACTAATAATCATCCCTGACCCCTGGCTTGTACTGACAGTGGCCGCTGGGTGTCTGACAATATCTGGTGGGAGAAAAGTTGTCCATCTGTGTTGTCTATCTTAAGAGGACTAATAAGCAATTTAGAATATAATAATAATAATAATAATAATAATAATAATAATAATAATAATAATAGAATTAAAATAGAAAGGCAGCTGACTGTTAGTTTATTAAGAGACAGTGCCAGTGCAGGCCAGGCAATTGCAGTTCAAATTAATACAGCACCCAGCAGGCAGAGAAGAGCCTTCAGCAATGTGTAATAGTCCACAAAAGTGTCCCTATTTTTATCTGTGAAATGCTGGAGAGACTGTGATACTTCTGTACGTAGGCCAGGAACATATCTGCAGATTCCTCCATTCCTCTGAAACAAATAGAAGTCGCCCAGTAGCAGAGGTTAACACATTCAGCCCCAAGGTTGCCATTTAAAGTCACTACAAAACTTACAAACTTGAATAAATATCATATGACCTTCAAGCAATGTATAACTGCCAGAGGTTTAGCCAATGCTCACACACTACTCTGTAATGTACTCTGACAGAAATAGAGCATGAAATGATACCGCTTCAGAATCAGCAACAGCCTGCACACTAGCGCCGTACTGTTTATTTTATCTTCAACAAGCACAAGGATCTTTGGTACATTCTGCTGAAAACAGCCTTTTCTCACTAAACACACCATAAATCATAGAAGTGGCATTCTTCTTTATTTTACAAAGTTGCCCATGTAACACACTGAACTTTAAAACAACTGTCACGGGGGGGGGGGTGCCAGTGAGGGGGCCGGGAACTGATAGTGAAAAGGGAAAAAATCCCCAGTTAGTTGCATGGACTCTAGGTTCAAATTAGGCAACACGTGCACACATAGGCAGAGAGATATCTCCAACATGCATACAAAGTCAACACACTGTTGCAGCAATGTACAAGAAAGTATTGGTTGCAAACAAGCTGTCCTCTGGAGGGCCAAGGTACATGCAACACAGGGGATCTCTGACTAGATCTTCCTATGGTTTTATTTTTGTCCGCAGCCTGGGCAAGGAGAGAAAATACACAAATGAAAACAGAACATTGTGAGGAATGGCAGATGTGCCCACAACATCCCAAGAAACTCTGCCACAGCCTACCAATTGGGGACAGTGCTGGCAACACGATCCATGTGGAAACAGATGCAGCCAGTCTCCCACATGTTGATCCAGGAGCACATTGCCATGTTTCAAACAGAAAAAATAAAGCCAAAAGGTCATGGAGCCCTGTTGCACACTTCGCTAAAACAAGCTCACATGCTCAGGAGGTTGCTGCCATTGATCTCTCATGGCTGTAAGCACCAAAATAAAATATAAACCTTATCTTAAACCGTGCTAGCTTTAAACTATAGCTAGAATATACTAAAAATTGTAACTGGTGGTTGAATCACCATGACCATTGTATGGTGTAGGGTCAGGACCAGGTAGCGCTTTTTAGCAGGATTAATTTCTGACGTCTTGTTTGATTTAAATATCATTATATCCAATTGTGAAAAGCCTCACAGAACCTTGACCCCCTAAGCCATCAGGATACTACAAGGTCTCGCTGAGATGTGTTTGCTTTCCAGTCAAAGAAGCCATTTTGTGTTAATTACCTGCCCTGGAGTTTCTTGGAATGAGTTTTAATTTTTAAGTGTGCTTTTGGGTATTAAAGGGCTAGCACCCTCTGGGCAAGATCTTTATAAGCTTAGATTGTTCAATTACATTTACTGTATGTACAACTTCCTTCTGTAATGTTTGGTTCTATTGCTTTATAAATAAAAAAGTTTAAAAATACAGTATTACTTCACTAATGCACAATGATGTTCAGACAAATAATATGAATATACCAGAATTTTAATGCTGAAAATTTAAGTGTCTTCAGTGATTCATTTGTGTCCTGATAGGTTGCATGTCCAATTGAATGAGAATGCCTGTGATGGCCATGCTAATTATTTGACTCATGGCAAGAACAAAGGTCTCCTTGGGTGTATGTTAATGAGCTTACTTCTCAGGAAACATAGAAATCAAACTACACATAATGGTCATGCTGCCCGAGACAGGCAGATGTGTGCTGCAAAATGCCATGTATTGTTCTTTTGACAAGTCTGCTAATTCTTTTGCTGTTTTCCCTAGATAGCTTGGTACTGGAGTCCAACGTTGAAGGAAACCAGCTTGTGTATCTCTGAATGAGCCCCAGCTCTGGAGCTAAACATGAGCCTAGATGATCTGTGTGTTCAGCTGTGTGTGGAAACATGATAGCTGTCTTAACACAAGAAACTATTACCTTTCCATTTTACTTACTAGAAGAAAGAATTGTTGTGGCTGTGCATGTAATGTCCTTGCTGTCCATTCTGCCCTTTTAGGAGTGTCTTCCCGAACAGTGTCCCTTGCAATTCTGTGTACTACCTGCATAACAGTATAGTGTTGAATGTGATGGCTATGCCCAGGGGTGGCACGTCCTCCCATTTTGTCACCTGAGACGGAACGGGAATGTAATAGACAGTAGTAAAGCTCAGGCCTCAACTTTCCTGACCACCTTTGTTGCTTGTTTCTTTACTTCTGTTTGTCAGAGTGAACTTCACCAGATGAGGCCCCATCTAGAGCTGTATCATACAATTTTAAATAGTGGTGGCTTCCTCCAAATAATCCTGTGAAGGGTAGTTAAGGTGCTGAGAGTTATCAAGAGACACCCTATTCCTCTTACAATTTCCAGAGTAGTTTAACATTCAATCCTTCTTCCCAGGGAACTCTGGGCTTTTTCTTTCTTTCTTTGTGTGTCTTCAAAGACATGCTGGGACATGCATTTCTTTTTGGCTAGCAATGGATGCTGTGAGCCTGGCAACTTGTTGATACAAATGCATGTTCAGGAACACCATACAAACGTATCATACACACGTATACACCATATAAAAATAGTTTGAGAAGGGGCATGAGGTTGTTCACAGCTTGATTTGACCTTGGATTATTTATTGTGTAAGTAAACTGAATGCTATTGCCAGTTTGGTGTGGGGAGACTGTGAACAGATTGGTGGTGGTTTTAAGATGTACTCTGCACAAAGGATGATGACCAAACCAGTGTATTCAAAACAAACTGGAATGCACATTACATACGAGAAAGGGTCTCCAGAAATCTCTCTCTTCCAACTACCTGAAGGCCTAGATTCCTGAGGTGTATGTTTTTTTTTAAGATCTACTTTTCACTTGGCATTTTGGTAAGAGTAGCAGTGAGTCGAAGCATAATGTGGCTGGCTGGCAATGAAGCATTTCTATTTCAGGCTGAAGTTATTGTTATGGAAGAACTAAATACAGATTCTTCATTGGGGAAGCAGGTGCACTCTGTACATGCAGACGCCATTTATTTCTGAGGCTCAGAATTCTTAATCATGTATTCCCTTGTTCAAGGTAAACCTCTTGGGACAGCATCACGTTTTGATTAAATACTGTCTGCACATTTACCTTCTCAGTAAGCCACCATAAAAAATAGCCCACCATAAGATATTGAGACTAATTAAGATTTTATCCTCTCTGCCACAGCTCAGTGTATGGCATTGTGTACATTGCTGTGGTACACTTTCAATCAAGGGGGTTGATCAGTTAGCCATGGCTTACAGAAACAACGAAACAACTGTCCAATTGCATTTTAAGGCCTAGCAAATGTATTATTGCATAAGCTTGTGTGGATTACCAAGAAGGATGCATTTGATTAAGCGGACTCTGTGATCTACTTTATAAGGTTGCTGTGAGGCTAAAGAGACTATAAACACTTTGGCAAACCTAAAATGCTATTACAAAAAGTAGAGGGGTGCCTGGGATAGTTCAGATGATAACTCAGTGTGCAGAGCCTATATATTAATATGGGAGCACGGATTGTCACTGCCTGCACACCTCACTCAGGCAAGCCTGTCCCAGCAGATAGCCACACACTGGATTTGCCAAGGACCTAACATGTAAGGTCCAATGTTTATAGGCCTGAATATCCTGGTTGTATCCCAGATTATTTTTTCTTTGATTTCTGAATTGGGTTTATTTTCATGATTCAAGACCTGACCCCAACCCTCCAATTCAAAATCAGGGACAGGCAGGCTGGATGTAGACTTTTTATTATGATTATTCCTTATTTATCAGTATTGCATTTATATCCATTCCACCTTTCCTCCAAGGAGCTCAAGGTGGCATGCATTCATTCATTTCCCCATGTTATCCTCACAACCACCCTGTGAGGTAGGTTAGTCTGACAGTGACTGGCCCAAAGTCACACAGTGAGTTTTTAATGGCCAAGTGGTGATTTTAACCCTGGTGTCTCAGGTCCTAGTGCACTTAGTATCTCTATACCTTATTCCACATTCTTGGCAAAAAATAAAGAAGTGAGTAAGTGGGGAGAGGGTAGAATATTCTCCCATAGGTCTGGAAATTGATGGGGTCCTTTGTTAAGGCCTATGTGGCACCTTTAACTAATTCAAGCTGCAATCCTATGCAGTTCAATCCCCATGCAATGTAGTTATTGTGGTATGAATCTGCACTTAGCACATAAGTGCCTTACCTTGATTTAAGTATTAAAAAACTTCAATGCTTAAGTGTCCACTCTTTCTTTGCAAAGGGTAAGGACGGGGAGAACCAGAACAGGTGGAGGCAACGTAACTTTTCTCAGAGGAGTGAAGCAACTGTGAGAGAAGGAAGCCCTTCTGAACCTTCTGTTTTGTTAAGTACAACTGTACCATAGTATCTTTTTAAGGGAGGAGGATGGGCAGAAGACAGGAACAACTTGGGCATGCTTCTGTGACCTAGGAACCCTACACAGTCCAGTGGTCACTGCCTACTTATGCTATACATTGATAGTGGAAAGTTACATACTCGAAATATATTGGGTGGAAATCCAGGCAACTATCTCACCTCTTAGTGTGCCATATGACTACATAATGCTTCCATGTGCATTTGTGGTGGGAACTTATAAAGAATGGAACGATTCACAATAGTTCAGGAACCTCAGTGTGTGTAAGAGGTGCACATGTGAATTATCAGCTGTAAATTGTAGTTGAATTAGTATAATGGTATATGGTTGAATCACTATGATGGTCATGTGAGGTGCCATTTACACCTGATATCTGCAGACCTGCATGTTTTAAGCTTGTCTACCCAAAACATGTATAAAATAGAGGTTAGGTAGAGATTTAAAGGGGCAGAGTTTCAGCCAGAATTTTGTTTCAACTGTTGGATATCACTGTCTCCTTTGTGCAGAAGCAATGCTACAGTACAATTACAGAACCCATTGAAGGGCAGGGGAGATGTATGAATGAGAAAGTGGGAAAAAGCAGCCCATGCAACATTCCTAGTTTACAGCAAAGCTAGTCTCCATTTGTTTTACAATATGCCTGACTTTGGGGGGAGGGAGAAAAAAGCGATGTCAGGGGAAACCTGTAACCAAAAAAAGAGAAGGGGCACTACAATACAATTAGCTAACTTGGGGTTGGTAGTTATAGAGGGTCAACTTACCATGAGAACGGGCCTTCTTTGCTTCCATTTTGCTTAATTTCTAAAAGTTGGTGAGTTTTAAAAAGTTATTTTAGAAAGCTGAGCAGCCACCCACAACCACAGTGGGAATTCCCTCCCTGTAAAACCATTTCAGCAATCAAATTGCCACCTGCAAATGATGTAGTAAACTGTTATAGACATTTCAATCTATCCCTAGTTTAGGTATCAAGGAATATGACCTCTGACTGAGCCAGTGGTTCTTTGCTATTTTCTACATCCCCACAGTACATGAGTTGCATCCATCTATGTGTCTCTGTATGTGTCAATGTCCCCTCCGGAATTAAATAAGAGACCCAACCATTTTGCTTGTACCACCATTACCCACACTTATTAGCATAACAATTGTTGTCAGAACTTTTTACTGCCACTGCATTTCAGTTTCAGTAACAGATATTTAGAAAATAAATACAATATTAGAAGTTGAAAAAAATTCCACCATGAGTTACAGTAACTATGCAATAAAATTTGGTTGATTAGAGCTCATCTTTAACATTGCGATCTTTTTTCTTCCTTTTTTCTTTCTTGCCTTCTTTTCCTTTCGGTTCCTCGTTTTCATTAATTTTTTTATACACAACATCTTGTCCCTGTCTTCTCTTCCATTCTCTCTCCTGTTTATTCAAACAAGAATTGTAAAGCATGTTGGCAAGATGAAAAACCATGTTAAATATTAATATAAATAAGCTGCAAATAACTTATTCAATAGTATTTCATGTGTTAAGACCTCGAGTCAATTTTTTAAAAATGTAAATGTCACAGCCAGAATATGAAATGCAGACATTTACTTCTATAAGTTTCCGTAAGAGATTTGTTTTTGAAATCTGCCTCCCTTTCCTTCTTGGCAAAGAGTCAGTGAGAAAGAGGGCCTCAAACTGAAAATGTAGGTTCAAGCCTTAACTCTGAAGGTATTTTTCCCCAATCTAAAGTCACTATGAAAATTCCTAATAATCAGACGTGATGCAACACTGAAAACTTTCTCACCCTCAGATATTTTTGTCACTTTCTTTAGTGTTGTATATACCTTGCTGGGCTTTTTGTTATTTTTGTGCAATCTGTACAGCTACATTTGTACATTTATTCCTTAGTTTTCAGTGAGTTCTTCATAATTTCAAAAGAATTTAACTAGCTTCCCTTAACACCTAAAGCTTGTGTTTTTCAAGCAGATCTTAATATGTTTGGAACTACATCAGTTTTGTTTCTTACACTGTAATAATGGAAGCATGCATTTCTACAGTTCTTTACTGGCTACTTCTATGTATAAAAATATTATGTACAGTAGATATAGTATTGATTTTATGAATCCTGTTAGTGCTAGTTATGGTTAACTAAACTCTGCAGGATGTGCAGTCTAATAATTCTATTCATGTTTACACAGAAGTAAATCCTACTATGTTCAACAAGATTTACTTCTAGGTAAGGGTGCACAGGATTACAGCTTGCTCGAACAAGACTGACTGAACTTAACAAGATATAGTATCAAGCAGATATGTGTAAGGATCAGACTATAAGGAACTTGGCATATTTCTTGAATAGTAATGGAATATTGTGTACCCTCACAAATTATGCTTGCTTTACAACTTACCCCCTGTTCACCCACATTTTCCTTAGTCCTTCAGGCCCAAGGATGGTGTACCTCAGACCAGCAAAGATACCCCATTGAATCCTGGTCCTGTTTTACCTTATGAAGCATCTGAGCCTTACTGTATTGCTAGAGGAATTCTCTTGTGAGCTAATGATAACAGCAACCAACAGCCTGGATCAATTCACAGGAGGATTCTTCTGCCAATGCAGTAGGGCTCAGGTGCTTCATAAAGCAATCAGAACCAGGTACTGGTATTCCTGGATACAAATCTGTGGTTAGAGGTCTAAGTGACCTCTGCTAGGAATGCCTTTTACCAACTTTGTCTGGTACACCAGCTATGACAATAACTGGATCATGATAACAGGAGTCCATAAGTAACCTCAAGACTTGATAACTGCAGTATACTCTATGTGGGGAAGTCCTTGAGCCTGGTCTTGAACCAGGTAGTGCAGAATGTACTGGCGAGACTATACAAATTATACAAATGCCTGGACACCTGGAGCTGTGCAGGTATACTAGCAAAAGCCCTTCTGCACCATCTCAATGCAGCCACTCTTGTATGGTGATTACGTTACTTACAAATGTGGGACCCCACATTTCATTCCCAGCATCTTCAGCATATTGTTCATCATTTGTGATAAGAAAATTGTCAAAGATTGTGCCAGACTTTCCCTGTTGGAATTAAAAAGGTAGAAGGGAAAAATGAGTTACTGAAGTAAACACAATATAGCTAGATTTGTGAACCATATATGTGAGCCATATATATTTGTGATAATGGAAGTCCAACTATGTGTACTCAGAAGTAAGACCTGTTGAATTCAGATACATTTATTATTAGGTAATGGAGTTATGACCACTGCCTGAATTTAATACCAACAAGAATGGTGCTTCACCAGAAAAAGCTCACAATATAAATTGGGTACAACATTGGATACAATGATTAAAGGTGATACAAAAAAATCCCAAAACCTGTGGGTGGAATTAAATGTGAGACAGAGAAAGCTCCTCTCTTCTCCCACCACATGCTGTTCTGGGGGTTTTCCTCACCTTCTTCCATCCAATTTTAAGGGGCTGACAGGGAGAGGAGGAGGGAACCCCATTGCGCAAGTTGAAGTCCTTGTGCAGGGCTTCTGCTGACGGGGCTGGTTATGTGAATCCTGCCCTATAGCTACAATACAATGCTGCAAGAATGGGTGATACATGGTTTCTAGAAGTGAGATTGTACAAAGCTGCATTATTTTATTCTCAAACCTGTATTAAGTGGCTATCTATTTATTTAAAATAATTTATTTCATTCTGTATACTAAAATAATAATATAAAATATTATTTCCTGCTGTATACTAAAATAATATAAAATATGAACAAGCAATAGAAAATGGCAGAGTGCCTATATAATACTTCATTGTTATTTTGAGGAAAACTTCCTAGCTCACACATGCATAACATAGTAACCAATTCCTTCAACCAGAAATGTAGCATTTTGTGATAAAAGCAAATATATACAGTCCCAAAGCTGTTGCTTCATATCTATATTAAGTTTATATTTATTCTGCTGTGTTTATGTTTTCATTCTGTAGAATTTTGATTTAAAAAAAAATTCAATTTCTATTTGCCATGGACTAGGTAAAACGGGTTGGAATTCAACCATGACATGCAAAGGGTACGGAATTAGGTGATTGCCCCCATTTCTTCTTTAGGAAACTGTCTCGTTTTCTGAAGACTAGAAGCCAGATTCAAAATGGTTCTGTTTCCCTGTATCAGGAAGGCTTATCTAGTTACGGTATCTGGAGCCTTTTACAGTGGTACCTCGGGTTACATACGCTTCAGGTTACATACGCTTCAGGTTACAGACTCCGCTAACCCAGAAGTAGTACCTCGGGTTAAGAACTTTACCTCAGGATGAGAACAGAAATCGCGCGGCGGTGGCAGCGGGAGGCCCCATTAGCTGAAGTGGTACCTCAGGTTAAGAACAGTTTCAGGTTAAGAATGGACCTCCAGAACGAATTAAGTTCGTAACCAGAGGTACCACTGTAATGAAAAATGATTCTCAGATTGCAGATGTCACAGGCTTTGCATTAAAAGCCCCACATTTCAACAATATACATGTAAGTCAAAAGCAAGTTCCACTGCGTCTACCAATTTAGCGTGCTCCTATTCTAATAAATTCAGATTTAACATTGCGTTCATACTCAAAGCCAGTACACAGGTTTGTCATTCCATCAATTCAGCTATATCATAATCTTCTAATATCAGAGGCCATTCTTCTCAAATTATCTACTCCACAATAATCCTACTCCAGAGTACATGGTGTGAAGATCACCACTGAAGCTGATTCTCTAGATGACCATGCAGCCGTTTGAATTAATTGCAAATGCTGCAAATGGGAAACACAACACAGTGGTACCTCGGTTTAAGAACAGTCCTGTTTAAGAACGATTCGGTTTAAAACCGGAAGTAGTGTCCCGGTTTATGAACTTTACCTCGGTCTAAGAACGGAATCCGAATGGTGGAAGTGCACCGGCGTCAGGAGGCCTCATTAGCGAAAGCGCACCTCAGTTTAAGAATGGTTTCGGTTTAAGAACGGACTTCTGGAACGGATTAAGTTTGTAAACTGAGGTACCACTGTATATCATATTTTCAAAATGAATGGGCTGCTAATGCTATTTTTCTCCTGTGAATGATTCAAATTAGAAAATTGGACAGCTTTTCCCTCATAATGGTACAGAATACAACTAGACTCTGTAATAAGAATTATCTTTCCAGTTAAGGAATTATTTCTGAAAACTCTATAAAATACATACCTGTAAAATTTCTAAACCAATGACACTGATGTTGAAATACTTGTAAAGATTAGGATCAGGTGTGTATTCTGGATTATCAACTAATGGCTGAACCCATATGCCATTATAATTGGGATTTTTGATTATACGGGGCTTCCAAATTCCCTAAAAAAGAACAATTGAGACAAGCTTGAAGTTTATTTCCCCCCAAACCCAATTTAGTCAAAATAAATATTTGCTAAGTCTAGCGAAAGAAAAATGACAATATGGAATGTATTATCATCATTTGCTAAATACGTACTGACACATTATTTACAGTTTTGAGTGTGGGCCTTTCATAGTGATAATGCCAACAGAAGCTTTATTTTACAATAAGTAAAACCAATTATATACCATTGACTTGTACTTTAACAATGATTTCACTAGGATGGGGAAGTAGCCGTCCATATGTTGTTGGTTTCCCACTTTTCAACATCCCTTCCATACTATGTTGGCTGGGGCTTATGGGAGTTGGAGTCTAGCTACAGATTTTGTCTTAATTTGAAGATAATACAAGCAGTGGCGGAGGAACCCTCTCCAGCAGCTGGGGTGGGGCAGCCTGTACGGAGTGTGCATGTGCAGCATCCTGTATGGACTGCACATGTGTGACGACCGCACGGGATGCGGCTGTACGTTTGCACGCGCAGCAGCCTGTATGGATGGTGCGTGAGAGCAGCAGCCCATATGGAGTGCACACGCCCTTGGCCGCTCTACAGTTGGGGGGAGGCAGGGGCCATCTTGTCACCCCCCCAGAGTGGCACCCGGGGCAGACCGCCCCCCTCCACACGCCCCTGAATACAAGTGGGAGAGGGGGACGGGAATGGAAACAGGAGGGCGGGGGAGCTGATGAGGTGTGAATAGAATGGAGAAAGCAAGAAGTGATGGAAAAAGCAGTGAAAGTGGAGACACAACCAGGGATTTGAGCTGCAAAATTAAAAGCTACAAAACTAAAGGGTTGAAACTGATAATATAAGGTGGGTAAAAGTTCTGCAAGGACTTAAAAATACTATGTGACAATTGTGGTAATGGAAGAAAAGCATAGACAATGATTTCAACAGTCAGTAGAGAGGATGAAAAGCAGACTGGAGACAGCAACTACTTGGAAGTGGTAAAGAAAGAGAAAGAGAAAGAGGAATCCAAACCAGTGGGTCAAAAAGAGAGCAGCAAGAAAAACAGAGAAAGCAGTACCTATTTGAGGGCTTAGTAAGTGATGGGATATAGCTGCTTGAAGGGAGATACTGGTTCAAGAGATGGCATTTAAGGATGGGGGACTTGAGAAATACAGAGAAAGCCAGATGAAGGTAGATTCAGGAAGACTGTACAGGAGAGTAGGTAGTAAGATAAAATGCCTCAGGTTAAACATGGTACCTTTTTGGACCAGTGGGCACACTTTGAATTCTGAGGAAGTGCTGTGGGTGCCTGTTACAAAATGGCTGCTATGGGGGTATGGCATAAGACAAGATTAGAGAGTGCAGTCACTGCTGCTCCCTCACCCCTGGACCTCACACAAATGCCATATGTGTGACTCCCCCCCCCCAAAAAAATACATCTCTCTCAACACAGAATATCACTGAGAAACCCCACCCGTTAGAAAAGTTCCTCCATGGGTAAAGGAAATGCCTATTTTTTGAAAACAAAACCAAAAACCAAAGATGCTCAAGGGAAACAAACTTGGCACCAGGTAGACAATCCCTGGACTAAGTCATACTCAGAGACTTACTGAATTCAATGGACTTACTAACTTAAATCTATCCATTTAAATGGCTCTACTCTGGGTATACGACCCCTACTGTTTACTATCTAAGTCTCTGCATTTATTATTATGCAGACCTATACCAAGCTTACTCTGTACTCCGGGTTTGGAACCGATGGTGGTGCCCACTCTCCATCCATTTCTTCATCCCAGTCATCTGGCTTCGTGACATTTGGGTCAGGAATTCTTTCTGGCTGATCCCAATCCTAAAACAGTATGCATTCATATAATCAATAAAGATTGTTTTCTCAAACATGTATTTTAGCAGCAAGACAATCCTGACAGTTTATTAAAATGCTTGCTCATTTAATATCACATTGACCGATTAGTAAGTTGAGTTCCGTGTTGGAAAAGTAGCAAAATATAAATGTAAATAAATACATAAAAATAAGTATTGGTTATTATATTGTTTTCTGTTATCATCTAGCATTTCATATGTTACCACACTTAACAAGCTTTTAGGTTCTGTGGCATTCAACAAAATGCACTGCAACTACTACCAGGCATGGAAATTTGTTTTTATTAATCCCGTGATAGACATATACTGTATTGAACTTTGTGTTGAACCAAAGGTGAACTGTTCTAGAAGCACTGCAAACACCATCTTGGTAGTCAATATAACCCCACAATTAATTGGTAGTTGATGTAACAATGAGCTCATGTATGTTCATACTCACTTCCTTTGATATAAGTTAATTGGCTTGTTTTGATGTTATCTGTGGGCTTGAGGTGCTGGGCTTTGAGTCCAGAATGGGGAACTATCTATGAGACTGGGTATTTGCCATCTATGCCCTCATCTGGTCAGGTGAAGTAAGAAGTCCTGGCAAAAGTGACATATGCTGCTTTGTGTATAAAGAATGTATAAATGTTTGCTTGGGTGCAGACATTTGTCTGTAAAGGCGAAGACAAATGTCACTGAGATGCAGAATTGATTTTAGAGTTTAACCCAACTCAGCCCCAGGCAAGTAAATGATCATATATTGCCTCAGCTCCTCCATTTGCTAAATGGAAGTAATAATTAGCTACCATTGTGAAATTGACTGAAGTAAGAATTATTTAATAATAGAAATAATAGAAAGGGAATGATGGATATCAGACTGTTGTTGGAGCAAATCATAGAATTATAAGCACAGCTGCAACACCCACTGACTTCAACTGAGACAACAAGAGATGGTCAGTGGACAGAATGCAACTGGGGAAGTAGACAGCTTTAATGTACATATATATCTATATAGAAAGAGAAACCATTATACTGAAACTTTACATCTGGTTTCTTGTCCATGGGATCTTCAATAAGCTCCCTTTCATCCCAGTAGTCAGGTTTTGCCATTTCATGATCAACTATCTTCCTTGGAGGAAGGAAGTCCCAGTCATCTTCTAGATAGCCAGCCTCAGCAACATAATTATCAACTTTCACTTCATATGTTAAATCTGGACGTAGTATCAAAGTGTAGAGATGGGTAAAGTCATCGGTCTCGAAAAAGAAAAATAATGAAGATTATTACATAAGTAGAGAGTTCTTTTCTCATATTCCAAACTGACTGCTGGTTTTTCCTGTTAAATGTTGCAACAGAATATAAACTAAATGAAAAAAATTGGCATACTGATTATCTACTCAATCACTGCTTGAAGAGTTTGGAGGCTAGAAAATTGAGGACATGCCATGGTACTTATTATTGGTTGGTGAGAGCTATTTCCCTTGCTTCTTGGGTTGTGTGTCAAATGTAAATGGTGCCTAGGATGCAAGAGTGGCAACCATAATGATTGGTGCCCATCAGCCAATGTTTGTTCTTGGCTACAACTTAACCATGATACTGGGTTCAGAGCTTAACCATGATCCTGGGTTCAGAGGACACATTAAGCAAAACTTTGGCTTAGTTGCTGCACCACACTCAGTCCAGGGAAGAGCAAAGCAGAACAAAGCTCCAGCATGCTTGCATGGTCCCAGTAACAATACATATCAAGAAAAGAAATGGAATGTGAAATCCAGACTTGTAGTTGATTTCCCTGAAACAAACCTGCTGCTCATGTTCTCTCCAAACAAACTACAATCTTGATTTAGATAATATAACATGCCAATGCTTGTAGCTTGTTGGTCCTGGTGCAGTGTGGTCAGGAGCAACAGTGAATGAGTTGCGGTGAATCAGTTGAGGACTTTTTGAGCAGCATGCACTAGCACTTTTCATTAACATTAAACCATAGTTAAACTATCCCTTACTCGCCAACATAATTGTAATATATGTTACTATTAGTTTCAAAAACACTACTTGACCCAGACCTCAGCTACAGTGGTACCTCGCAAGACGAATGCCTCGCAAGGCGAAAAACGCGCAAGACGAAAGAGTTTTCTGTTTTTTGAGTCGTTCCGCAAGACGAATTTCCCTATGGGCTTGCGAGTTCTTGCGAGTTCTTGCGAAACGTCTTGCGAGTTCTTGCGAGTTTGTTTCCTTTTTCTTAAAGCCGCTAAGCCGTTAATAGCCACTAAGCCGCTAATAGCCGTGCTTCGCAAGACGAAAAAGCCGCAAGACGAAGAGACTCGCGGAACGGATTAATTCCGTCTTGCGAGGCACCACTGTATGGGTTTTTCACTGTTGCTTGTGTGTGGAAAGTAGAATTTTAGCAAGACAGAAAGATACAAAAAATGCAATTAGTAGAGGAAAACTAGCAACAAAGTTTAGAATCAACAATGCTTCTCAGATACCAAAAAAATACTGATCATACCTCGCATGTGATGTTTTTTTTGATCAAGTAATAATCATCTTTATAGTTGAAGATAACCTGCACTATCTTTTTGTCTTCTCCACATATATCTGGACCTAGGAGAAAACAACAGTGCTCTAAAAACCCAATTGACTTGGATTAGAATTCCACCTGCACAAATATAAGTCAGTTAATGATAGTTTGACCACTGATTTAGAAATTGCTGTTACTAGTACTTTCTTCTTCTTCTTCTTCTTCTTCTTCTTCTTCTCCAAACGTGGAAGGTGACTTACTTACTTCCTGTCCCTTGCAACCATCATTTTAATATTTT
Source organism: Podarcis liolepis (assembly GCF_965112155.1). Classification (NCBI taxonomy): domain Eukaryota; kingdom Metazoa; phylum Chordata; class Lepidosauria; order Squamata; family Lacertidae; genus Podarcis; species Podarcis liolepis. Next base: position 56,183,079 of record NC_139559.1, read on the forward strand.
AAAACCATTTTAATCCCACTACTTCTAATTCTCAAGATAACATACATGGGAGATGAAAGAGCAGTTTTCAAAAACTGTAAGTAATAAGCAAAGTGTTAGACACATTGATTGCCAGCAAGTTTAAAAAAAAGATGTCAAAAGGGTTGATAGCTACTACTTTCAGTAGCTTTTAAAAAGTTCAGATTTATGTTCATGGTCTAATGCTGTGTATAGCTAAATTAAATCTTCAGAGACAATATCAAATGCTGGCATCATACAATGGGGCAGCAGAGGCGAGCTGTTGACTTCATGCCCTGCTTGTAAGCTCCCTGGAAGACTTCACCCTGATCCAGCAACCTTGTTGTCAGCTCATTGAATATACTTTGCAAAACATAAGGAAGCAAAAACTGGCTGTGTTTGCTCATAATACTGAGCTATTAATTATGGTTTAGTAAGCTAACCAGTGCACAAGGTGCATGCTGGTGCATGCATCCCATGTGCTCCCACTCTGCTTCTTCCTTAGTTGAGTGGGGAAACAAACCATTGAGCTTAACATTATCCCCAAACCAATTCTTGGGGTTTTTCTCTCCAAATAAACAATGTTTGGGAAGTCAAGAACTTGGCTTCACATTTTGGTTTTCTGGAGAAAAACAAACCAGAAGAGCTGATTCAAGTGTAATGATAAGCCAACTGCTCTGTTGTGTGTTTCCTCATTTGACTACTGGAAGAGTATGGTAGGCGCTCTTGAGCTTTCTGCACCAGATAGTTGACTAAACCATAAGTCATGGCACAGAATTGTGTGCAGCCACTGATTCTCACTGATATATACAGTGATGTAGACTCAAAAAATATGAAAACAGAAATTTCCTTATAGTGCTAAGCCCAATTCTCTCTTGGCTTGCACTGTAAAAATGGACATGCTTTGACTGCTGACTAATAAGATATGTTGAGAACTTACCAAACATAATATAATATTCAGAATCTTCATTCATAACCTCTTGAACCAGGTCTGCAGAATAAAGTTTAACATAGGCACCACCACAATCGACATGTTGGTCATATTTTACTGTATACTGAAGCACTAACGTCTGACCTTCATTGTTGAAGGGCGGAAACCTTGCTGACACTGCATAATACTTAGTGTCTTCAGTTGCCTTCAGACCTGTAAAATTAAATCAAAGATCTAGAACTATGGTTTAAACAACTTATTGTACTTTCACAAAATCCTGTCCTTACTATGGTTATAATAATATAACCGCAAAGACTGTCTAGCGTTATGTAGGATACGAATATTAAATAACCTCTTGCCAGTTATACTGTTAACAAGAGAAGACCACCAATATACAAAATACCACTGTTGATTACTCTGGGAAGTTAGAAACTTGCATAAATATTAGTCAAGAAACAATTTACAGAGCCTGTACATCAATCGGGAAATAAACAAAGAGAAAATGGAGATGTCTGGAAAAAGGGAAAACAAAAGTTCAAGCACCTATAACCACTGATTGTTGGTGCTTGAACAGAAAGCCCTGTGCAGCTGACAATCAGCTGATCATTGGAGCTTCAAAGTGCAGTCAGTCCCAACAATCAGATGGCATTCGCTGCAATAGCATGCTTCCCATCCCCCCCAGAGGAAGCAGTGTGAATTCAGAGCACTGGAAGAAGTGCTTTAAACCCATGTCACTTTCTAGGTAGAGGGGAAAATGCTGTTTTTAGGAGCATTCCCCCCCCCCCCTGCAGAGACTTTGAAGGGACTCCCTATAACCACCAATAAACAGTCTCTTTGAAGGCATGCTCCCAGCTCCAATCAGCTGACAGTCACTGAAAGAGCTTCTTCAAAAGTGGTTGCTCTAACTACTGATCAGCTTCTTCTTTTAACAATGTCAGGGAAACAACTGGTGGGTAGCCTCCTACTGGTCAGATCCAGTTCCCCACTCCTGCCTTAAATCTACAGGGATCCAATTTATCATCTTTACTAGCACAGGTGGCTAGGAGTGCCTTTTGTCATTTTAACTTGACCCTATCTTAGGAAAAAAGTAACACACTCACTGGTTACATCCGGACTAGGCCACTGTAATGCTCTCTCTATAGATCTGCCTTTACATGTGGCCCAGAAAATCCAACTGGTATAGAACGCAGCTACCAGGATCTCATTTGATTTGGGCATATTGGATCATGTTACACTCATTCTACACCAATTACATTGACTGACTGTTTATGGGCTCAATTTAAAGTGCTGGTTTGACTTTTAAACAGCTAAATGTGTGGGATCACATTACTTGTAGGATCTAGTTGCACTGACACAAATTTGCTCAGATGCAGAAACCCTGCTCTCTAGCCCACCACTACTTATGTAGATGTTTTGTAGACAGTTATGTAGATGTTTTGATACTAGCCAATATTGTGTCAATAATGGAATAAAAGTGAATGAGGGCATGCATTCAGTCACAAATCTCATTTTTCACAACCTGGGGGATGGGAGAATGCATTATTTTACCTTTATCTTTGTCTCTATCTCCATAAAACCTTCCTGATGCGACACGAAATTTACCATAATCAGATCTATGTTTAGATTGAACCCATCGTTTCTCCCATTCATCTGAAAAAGCAAAAGAAGTAGCAATGAGGTATAGCAAAACAATAACATGCAACAATTATTTCACATTATGTAAAATAGAATGAATATTTTAGGATATACAGTGGCACCTCGGGTTACAGATGCTTCAGGTTACAGACTCCGCTAACCCATAATAATAATAATAATAATAATAATAATAATAATAATAATAATTTATTATTTGTACCCCACCCATCTGGCTGGGTTTCCCCAGCCACTCCCCACCCAGAAATAGTACCTCAGGTTAAGAACTTTGCTTCAGGATGAGAACAGAAATCATGCAGTGGCAGCGCAGCGGCAGCAGGAGGCCCCATTAGCTAAAGTGGTGCTTTAGGTTAAGAACAGTTTCAGGTTAAGAACGGACCTCCAGAACAAATTAAGTTCTTAACCCGAGGTACCACTGTACTATACAAATTAACTCATGGCTACACAACACATGGACTTAACAGCCATATAACAAGCAGTAATTTTCCAGATATTTAATCCAAACCCTGAACCGTGGTCAATGTTAACTATGGTTTGTTTAAACCAACAACAAAATAACTTCATCATTTGAAGGAGAGTTGTTTTAAACCAACAAAACAAAGCATTAACCACATTTTTTCAATCTGCATAACACAACAAGCTGTGGTTAAGCAAAAGCAGAAGCAAACAGATTCTGAACTTTCCCTTGTGCTATTGTGCCAGAGGAAGAAAAGGGAGGGAAAGAGCATATGTATCAGAGGCAAACCATTGCTCAGTCTCATCATACTATACTGTGGTTTAGAGTGAGATTTGAATGTGGCCACTGACAAGGAATAATACTAGAGCACTCATACTAGAGCACCTACGTCTTTCTTAAAAGATCATTCAAGTGATGAAACCTTCATCATAGGCATAAAACCTGGCAGCAAACCTAAAAAGGCATTCTTGATATATCTTGAATTACATTTGGTTAAAAACAACTCTACAAAAAGTATTTTACTCAAGAATGCTTAGCTGAATATCACAAAAGCCTATATTTAACTCCATCTGGAGCTAGAGAAAACTGCTCAATGATCCCAAGAGACCATTCACTACATGTTGAATCATGTTTGTGATTTGCCTGGTTTATGTCATGTTTATAACACTGAAGATAGGGCTCAAAATTCAAACAAATGTAATATAAACCAGATTCAATTAATTTTCAAGCCATTTTGAAATGGACTTTCAGTACAAGACTGGCGTCATTTAGTATGTCTTCTAAAGAAAGGGTACAAACAGGCACAATAATAAATGATAATAACACCTGTACTGATCTTCCCATGGGATAGAAATAAGAAATTGGAAGAAGGGAGGAAATTGTATGGGAGGTAGATGAGGACATGTAATATACTCTCTCTTCCTAGGACACAGCCCTAAAAACCTTCAAGAATGATTAACCAGAATCAAACTTTTAACCAAACCCAGAAACCTAGTATTGTGAATGCATTTGCCTTTAGCTCCATATAGAGCAGCACTATAAATAAAATTGCAGTCTGCTTAGGAGTTCTTAAGAAGACATATTGAAAGATATTGAAATTAGGATACATAGCACAGATTTTTAAAGCTGTGCAATCTTTTATGCAGGGAAACACACTATACTATATCAGGACATCAGTTGCTTCTGAATGTTTCAGAATAGACAGTAAAAACTATTTCTATCTGGGTTACCTTTTCTTTATATTTAAACAGATGAAACTATTAACTTTGGATGCATCCTTTTATAAATTAGCTGTGCTCTAGGATTCCAAATGCATCAGGACTGACTCCTCATGTTCAACTGGTTTATCTCTGTTCCTTCCATGCATCACTCACAGTGAAATCCTATGCATGTCTACTCAGATGTAACGGCCACTGAATTCAGTGAGACATATTGCCAGGTAGGACAGCAGAACAGGACAGCAGCCTCACAATATTTGCAAGACAACTGCTTTTAATTATTAGTTTTCCTAAACTAGGGGGAAAATTGCAAAAGGTCAGTCTTCTCTTTCATGCTTCTATTCTTTATTTTTTTTCTGTAGTGGTACTGAATGTACTGATAGCTTAGTAGAAGGGATACCATACAAAATAGATATTTAATAGTGTTTTATCAATTAATTTTATTATTAAACAGTAAAAAAAATGAAATCAAACAAGAATGCAACTCTTTAGAGTAAGGCTACATAAATGAAAGAAGATTTGGAAGTCAACCGTTTCCTTCCAGAACAGAGAAACAGCAAAGTATCACTTACCTTCATCATCAAACTCTTCCCTAAAATACTCCTTTATTATTGTATGCTGTGGTGTCTCTAACATAGTAGAAGGGCTATCATCATTGTCATTGTCAGTTTGTTCCCCAAATACCAGTCCTATCAAGAAGGTCCCTAAGTAAATCAGCTGCATTACTGGTTTCACAGGAACTTAGAGTTCTGAAAATGGTAGGAGGCTTCTTTAAATTGCACTAAGAGGACTATAGTAACACCCCCTCTGAAATATTGTCCCACTTCTCCTAATCTACAACCACAACAGTCATCACACTGATAATCATACTGAACAGAAGGGTCTTTTCCACTGGTTAGAATCCATGAATAATTGAGCTACAAGGACCAATCAGAAGGGACCACGCAATTGCGCTAGCACAGAAACTCCCTGGAATGTCTCAAAGGAAATGGATTCTGAAGACACAGGTGTCTGGATCTAATTCAGATCAATTCACACCCAGCAAGTGTATTGCCTTCCTACTCGACTACTCTTTGAAAGTATTGTTAGCATTCTGCCATTTGAAATATATTTGAGAACGTAGCAAGCAGAACTTTTTAGAATTCAGTACATTATAATAGCTCACCTTGTTTTTGTAAGTAAATATACTGTACAGTGGTACCTCGCAAGACGAAAAACGCGCAAGATGAAAGAGTTTTCCGTTTTTTGAGTCGTTCCGCAAGATGAATTTCCCTATGGGCTTGCTTCGCAAGACGAAACGTCTTGCGAGTTCTTGCGAGTTTCTTTCCTTTTTCTTAAAGCCGCTAAGCCGTTAATAGCCACTAAGCCGCTAATAGCCGTGCTTCGCAAGATGAAAAAACTGCAAGACGAAGAGACTCGTGGAACGGATTAATTTCGTCTTGCGAGGCACCACTGTATTCATCTCAGTCAAAATAGCCTCAATCCCAACTGAAATGTTACCATTCCCACACTAAATTCCCTTTTGAAAACAAACTAAGTGGTTTGCTGCATTCTAGAAAAGAAAAGAAAAAGCTGGTCATGACAGCTCATGACAATTTGACTACATTGTCGTTGTTGCGGTCTCTACTCCACATATTCAGCTAGATATCAGTGTGTGTATATCCCACTCACATAAAAAGGAGTAAAGCTGCAAAGCCTTGCATGAGTAATCTAAAAGAGCAGGAAGTTGATTAGAAACTATGGCTGCAGTCCTAATTCCACTTACCTGGCAGTAAGCCATATTTAATTCAGTAGGACTTAATTCTGTATAGACATAGCTAGGATTGCAACTTTAAGCAGGAGTAGCTAGACTATGTTCCTTCAGGTGCTGCTGATCTGTAACTTCTATCATCCACAAATACTGATTAAGGCTGATGGGTAGGTGGAGTCCAGCAATGTGTGCAGGGCCACAGGTTAGTCATCTCTGAACTAAAGGAATTAGAGCAGATACAAGCTTTATATCACTATGCAGAATCACTCCTCTACCATATAATTTCTAAACAAGATTGCAACCAAACACAGGTGGCTAACCAGAGGACCTCCAGATTTTTCTGAATTACCACTTCTATCATCGCTGCTCATTGGTCATACTGCCTGGGGCTCAGGTTTCCTAGGCCTGTTATAGTTGGTGACTATTCACTGTATTTCTCTAATTTGTATAAATCCAGAGTAATTCCAGTCATGCTAAATGTTCAGACCAATCTCATGCATGTTTACTCTGAGGTAAGTCACGAATTTAGGATTATAGCCTTAGTATATTAAAAAAACACCAAATTCCATTGAGCATGCTTAGGAGCTGATTAATCATTTCACATTAAAATTATGTTGGTTGTTGTTATTAATTTGATTTATAAGCAGCCCTTCACCATAAGTTCCCAATTAGTGTGCACTAATTGTCACTGATTTCCAAAATAGCTTCCAAACAATATGTTTTATTCTGGCATTGGGGAAAGATGTATTCTGATCCTTTGCAAACTTTCTCAGAGATGAATTAACAATCACTGAGTGTGCACAGGATTGTCACCCTAAAGTTAAACAGGAACAAATGGCTTACATTCTCAAGTATTCTGACAACACGTAATGCATGGAAGCTTATGCCATAATAAAATTTGTCAGTCTTTAACATGCCACAAAACTTTGTTGTTTTGGCCTCTAATATAAATATAGATATGATCAGGCTGTGGAGGAGTGGTGTTAGTAGAAAGTTTTAATAGGGATTTCCCCCCATTCCAGCTCTGCAGTCCCAGGAATACTGAGCAAAAGGTCTGAGAAATCATGTGAATTCCTTAAGGTCTTTGAAACTATCAACAGTAGTACTGAAGCATATTGCCACATGCCAAGAAAAACTCTGACCATTACTTTCCTGTTTAGTGAACATGATTGCAAAATTGCTCAAATGCACAGTTTGCTTCATGGTAAAGAACATACCCCAATCCAACTTTGCACTTTTCTAGGCTTGTCTCCATCCTCCTCTCTGCTGAATTCTACAAGGGAACAACTGAGAGTAAGGAGAAGGAAGCAGACAGCCAGAGCCACCAGTTGGACTGGCTGTATAGGAAAGCAGGCGGCTAGGAGGCTTGACCTGCTCCACTGAATTGAAATTTCAGCCTTCATGACATAGGAAAACGGCCAAGTAAACAGCTATTTCCGTGGAGGAGGGTCAAGATATTAACTGATATGCATGAAATATCATATATAGCTATATAATCCCTAGTGTAGTAAGGTAAGACCTTTGGAGCAGGCATTTTTTAAAAAAAGGTTTTTTATGAACCGCCCTAGTAGGGCAGTAATTGTTCCTTGACAATTTGTCACATGATGATGGCACCTGGGTCAGCCTGTCCCCCGCCCCCCTTCCTACGCCCCTGCAGACGAAAAGCATAGTAGCAATCCAATCAGAACTAGAGTGTCTGCAAAATACCTTTACAGCTCCAGGGTTCCAAGAAAACTTGTCAGTGCTGAGTGAATTCCACATCTGTAGTGGGAACAGGATAATAAGCACCGTCTTTATTCAGAGTGACACCCAAATGAAGTTCTGTAACTCCGAATGCACTCGAAAGGAGTTTCAACGAGGCTTTCTTCCAGGTCACCTACGTGCAAGCAGAAATACAGCTTTCGGCACCTTTAAACCCATACTAGCAGCAGCCTTAAATGCTTCGCTATACTTTAAGACAGCATCTTAAAAAGCAGAGACATCACCTTGCCGACAAAGGTTCGTATAGTTAAAGCTATGGTTTTCCCAGTCATGATGTATGGAAGTGAGACCTGGACCATAAAGAAGGCTGATCCCCGAAGAATTGATGCTTTTGAATTATGGTGCTGGAGGAGACTCTTGAGAGTCCCATGGACTGCAAGAAGATCAAACCTCTCCATTCTGAAGGAAATCAGCCGGGAGTGTTCACTGGAAGGACAGATCGTGAAGCTGAGGCTCCAATACTTTGGCCACCTCATGAGAAGAGAAGACTCCCTGGAAAAGACCCTGGTGCTGGGCAAGATGGAGGGCACAAGGAGAAGGGGACGAGATGGTTGGACAGTGTTCTCGAAGCTACCAGCACGAGTTTGACCAAACTGCAGGAGGCAGTGGAAGACAGGAGTGCCTGGCGTGCTCTGGTCCATGGGGTCACGAAGAGTCGGACACGACTAAACAACAATACTTCCCCAAGACTTTTCCAAAAACCCTCGTGCGCCCCCTAACGATTATTATTTTTTGGCCCCCCTCCCTCCACCTTGCGTCCCTCAGTACACAAGTCACGCCCCCTCAGTCTTTATCTCCTCCCTCTCGTTAGCAGCGTAGGCTCTGTGTGTGTGTGTGCGGTGTTTTTTTCCCTTGCCGCGCCCGTCACCTCTCTCCTCTTAATCTCGCGCCGCCTCAGTCAGGCCTAGCCCACTGACGGTGCGCGCGCACCCGCTCGCGCGTTCTTTCTTTCTCTCCGTCCCTCCTGTCTCCTCCCCCCCCAGCCGGCCCCGCTCCTCCTCCTCCCTCAGCCCCGCCCGCGCGACCGGCGTTCGCTTCAGCGGGGCCGCTTGGCATCTTACCGGCTCCCAAGATGGCGTCTATCATGGAAGGCCCGCTGAGTAAATGGACCAACGTGATGAAAGGCTGGCAGTACCGCTGGTTCGTGCTCGACTACAACGCGGGGCTGCTCTCCTACTATACGGTGCGTGTCGAGGGAGGGGGGGGCAAACCGGGAGGACGGAGCTGTGGGGGTGGGATGGGGGGGGCGAAGCGGAGCACAGCCAGGATGCCCGCTTGCCAGGGGTAGGGGTTTCTGAGAGAGGGAGTGTCGCGGTCGCGAGGAAGCCAATAGGGATGGCAGAGATTTTGGCGCTAGCCAATAGGGTGGTAGCGTTGGGAGATTTATGTGGAGGGGGGCGTGGGGGCGGGCCGCGTTTTAACTTGAGGCGACTGAAGTGGGGTTTTTTTGTGGGGTGGGGGGAGCCGAAGGCCCTGGTGGTGCTAAGTGCTCTTTACTTTGTGAAAGGGGGAGGCGGGTCTCAAAAGCACACGCCTGTTTTGGGTCTGGGGGCGGGCAAGCTGTACTCTCCTTGCTTGAGGAAAGAGGGGTTGACTCCTTTTGGCAAGCGAGGTAGAGCTTCCGCGTGATAAACGTTGGCAGCCAAGGCTGCTTTTGTGCCGCATTTAAAGGCGGAATCCAACCATTCCCCTCTTTTGAAGTAGGAATAGACCAGAAAAGGGAAGTAGCAGTAACTTTCTCCCCCTCTCTGTCAGATGGTGACTCCATCCTGAGCACCCAAACTTGAGAGCAAGTTTCATTGACATTAGTAAACAAACAAAACACAGGCTCTGCTTACGGTCTTGCCCATTACTGTGTCTACTTCAGGGGAGACATCTTGATAATTGAAATCTGCACAGCACAGGGGATTAATTAAAAGCGTAAAGAGTTGTTTGGCAGGATCAGACACAAGGTCGAACTACTGAGGTGCTCTTTCTGCAGCTTACAAACAGGACATTAGGGACAAAACTGCCTGTTTTGCAGTCTATACCACACTAGTTACACTGTATCTTTGAAAAAAACAGTAACACACAAATCTGGGGTTTACTATGTAACAATTGTGGCCTTAAAACAAAGTTTGAATAGGTTTAATTCAGTAAATTGTTTAAGATTCAGTTAAATTGAGTGTTGCTGCTTCAGAGTAGTCTTTGATAGCGGTCAAAGTAGTAGTCTTTGATAGCGGTAAACTTTGCAAGTTAGCAGGTGCTTTGTGCGGTAAAACATCTCATTAGCACACAACTTGTTCAATCCAAATTTATTTTATGGTTTCAATTAGAACATTATAGACAGGCAACTTGTTCAGGGTTAGTCATAGGTAGCAGTCTTTTAACATTTAACTGGGAGTAATTTGAGCTCAATAGGATTTTGTTCTGAGTTGACATGTATAGAATTGCACTTGTTTTGTTTCTACTTAGTTGCCACTAGAAACATTTACTTTTTCTTAATAATCACCAATACAGTATACTATATGTTTTTTTGTGTGTGAACGTTATTTACTGAACAATCTTCAAGCAGAGGCAGGGGTTATTAGCTTGTGTCTGGGGGGTGTTCTTATTTTTATTATGTATTTTGTTTTTTTATTATGTATTTTTTATGTTGTGAACTTTCCTGAGATTTATGGATGAAGGACAGTATAAAAATTTATAAAATGAAGTAAAATAAATAAGCCATAGTAACTGTAAGGTCACTCTATTGCTTCTTACTTATTATGGCTGAAAGGTGATCTATAAATATACTGACTTCAATGTGACTTAAAATAAAAATAAAGAACAATGATTCATTATTAAAAACCAATTCCGGTCTAAGAACCAACTGGGAAAACTTCTAATCACATAGCAGCAGCATGGGATAAACCAGTGTTTCCCAAACTTGAGTCTTCAGCTGCTTTTGGTCAACAATTCCTACCATCCTTGACCACAGGTCTTGCTAGCTAGGGATGATGGGAGCTGAGGTCCAAAAACAGTTGGAGACCCAAGTTTGGGAAACACTGGGATAAACAGTGTCAGAATAAACAACAGAGGAATACAAACAACTTAACCTAGCTGCAGAAGTTACAGTGAATAAGGTAAGTTTTATGACCACTCCCTCTGAGAAGAGAGAATGTGCCTGCCAAAGTTTCAGTGGGAAGGAATTCCAACCACAACAGAAAAAAACCCTGTTGAGGGCAGCCTGGCATCTTGACTAAGCTGCAGACTGGGGTTGGTTAGTAACATTTAAGACTATGACATGTTATAAGTTTGATCATGCAAGTGTTATGTGGAAATATGAGATTACCATTGTGGTCTTTGGTTGGAATAGAGGCATCTGTGTATTTTAAGGCTTACACCATAGAATTGCCATATGGGTTTAGTTCTGGTGACTGAAGTGGGGTGGGTAAAGCAGTAGGAATGTCCAGTCCTAATACTTTAATAATAGAACATGATGATAGCAGCTACGTTTTGAGGTAGAATTTTGAAGTTTGGGCAGATGAGCTAGTCCTTGGGGTTATATTGGGAAATTATGATCTCAAAGTATGTATATTGAGAGGGATGATAACCATTTAGGGGGTAATATTTAAGATAAAAACATTCTTAAATAGAGTTGTCAGTAACTTTACTGTCTCCTTCTTTGGAGGTCTTTAAGCAGAGGCTTGACAACCATATGTCAGGAGTGCTCTGATGGTGTTTCCTGCTTGGCAGGGGGTTGGACTCGATGGCCCTTGTGGTCTATTCCAACTCTATGATTCTATGAGATGCTTTCAGCTTTGAGTGTGCAACAGGTTAGCATGTAAGAGCTGCCCTTACGAATGATACATTGCTGTGAAAATGTAGAGATTCTTATTGTTATACAGTATAACAAGGGCAAAGAACCTGTGCTAGGAAGAGGTGTTACTTTAAAAATAGGACTAACATTAAATACTACTTCCTGCTGCAGTAGTGCAAGAGGTATGAGGGGCTGCAGTTCTCCGATATGGATGCAGGAACCATTAATATCACTTCTTAATTTAGATGACCCTTTATTCTCCCCCCCCCCCAGATTTTTCCAACAGGATGTGAATGTACTGCTGTATATTTGCTTACAAAGTCTACACCAATGCCTTGTGACCTTAGAGTGAGGGTGGGTAATAAATTGTAGTAATAATAAATAAAGTTGCCGCATCTGTCAAGACACTCAAGGCATTTTTATAATCTTGGAGTATTAAGACAAACATGTAAAGTTGGGTGTGGGGAGAAGACAGTCGGACTGGAGCAGGCACTGATGTTGTCTCTGCTTCTTTCCCTTACACTCTTCTTCCTCCCAAGAAGGAATATTATAAGGAACAATTAATATAGTGGGTATGGAGTAGTATTGTGTGGCTTCCTTTCTGGGTGCATGAATATAAGAGACTATATAAGAATGGAGATCTGTGTTTTGGTGTTCTGCTCTTGTGCTAATACTGTACAAAGTTTCAGTAACTGTTCATTACAGAGCTCAATTTGCACATAACTCTTAAGTCATGGTTTGTTGAGCACACAAACCCAGCCCAACAAACTAACCATGATTTGTTTTCTATCAGCAAACAACAGTGTGGAGACACAACTTGTTGGCTTACAAGCCATGGCTTGTTTTAACTGTGGTTTTAGTGTTACTGTCAAACCCAGCCGCCTTGCTTAATCATGGTTTGTTTCATCATTGCACCTCAGACACTCACCAAACTACAAAGGCATGAGGCAAGAGCCACTGGAAAACAAACTAAGCTTTCAAGAAATAAGATGTGACTTGTTCATTCATCTGTGAGATGGTTCATGGTTTCTTCAACAAACCATGGTTAAAATAGCAGTCACGGTGATTCATTGCCTGAAGTAAAGCTGTAAAAGTACTTGCCTTGATGTTGGCTTGTGAATATATTCACTTTGCAGGCAAACAGTTCAAATATGCTTATGTTTCAAACTCATATACACTGTTTAAAAATTTGAATTTGGCAACATGATGCAGTGTGATTGTCTTTATCATAGTTATTGTGTCTTTTTTCTTAAGGTGTATGAGCTTTGAATAGGAAGGCTCTTCTGAAAGAAAAAGAGTTTAATATGAGGATATGTTCACAATATGTTGCTTTCTAATTGAATTCATTGCTTTCCAATTGAAACTTAAGAACATAAGAACAACCCTGCAGGAGTAGACCAAAGGCCTACCTAGTTTAGTTTCCTGTTTCCCACAGTGGCCAACAAGATGCCTACAAGATGCCCGCAAGCAGGACATGAGGTAACAGCTCTCTCCTGTTGCTGTTCCCCAGCAGCTGGTAAGCAGAGGCATGGCGTCTCTGACTCTGGAAGTGGTATATTGCCATCTTGACCAGCAGACATTGATAGTCTTAGCCTCCATTAATTTGAGTTAGAGCTTAATTGGGTGATCCTGAATTCTAGTATTACAAGAAAGAGAGAATAACTTCTCTCTATTCCTTTTACACGTATATTCTTTGTCCAAAAATTTCAGGTTCTGCAGAACATTAAATTTTCATCAACAAAAGAACAGGCAAGCATAGTGGGTAAATGTAAACTCACCTAATCTTTATAATTTTGCTGATGTTGGGGTGTTAAAGGTATAGCTCATCTTAAACCATTCCATGTACTTTGGAGAACACTGAAATTGCCATTTCTATGAGTTCATAAGGGAGAATGGAAATGCCTGAGAAAATAAAGTGAGCAAACCCAATGGCTGAAAGAGTCCTTAAACAAAACTATTTCATTGCCAGCTGTAACTTTTAGTTCTGGTTTAATTTTTTGCCCCATGGATCTAAATTTTCAGGCGGGAAATGTACAAAGAATTTACCGTATTTTTTGCTCTATAACACGCACCCGACCATAACACGCACGTAGTTTTTAGAGGAGGAAAATCCATAGGCATGCCACCCGTAGGCATTCCCTCCATAACACGCACAGACATTTCCCCTTACTTTTTAGGAGGAAAAAAGTGAGTGTTATGGTGCAAAAAATACGGTAATTGTATAAGAGAAATACATCAAGATCAATCTAGGCTTTCTTCTGTACACATTGCTGTAGAACAACAACCTCATGATGTCTTGTACACAAAACTGGAAACAGAGAACTCCACTGCAGGTTTTAGATACAGTTTCTTTCTGTTTCAGCAAGATGCTACTTTGCCACAAAGGAAAATAAGCACTGTACTGTTTACATAAATCTTCTGCATGAGGTAACTGCATTCCATTCTCATTTGGTACCTTGGACTCTCCCTCTGCTTGCAATAAGTAACCTGATACTTCACATCTGTTCAAAACAAGATTCTTGGTGAGCTTGTTTTACAGACAAAAGTATAAACGCCTGTTAGGAAATCAGATGTGCGCACTTCTGCACTGGATAATCTTTGTGATTTGCTTTCAGTCCTCAACAAATTGGGGGTTGAAATGAATCCTGAATGAGAGGGGGCAGATAAGCATTTTGGCAAGCTCTCTCATAATACAGTAGTATGAGCCTGGTGAGCCTGGGGTTAGATGAGTATCTTCCTGCTCGTGTAGGCCTGAACTTTGGTAATTAAGTGCTGTAAAGGTAAAGGGACCCCTGACCATTAAGTCCAGTCACGAACGACTCTGGGGTTGCGGCGCTCATCTCGCTTGACTGGCCAATGGAGCCGGCATTTGTCTGCAGACATGCTGGTCATGTGGCCAGCATGACTAAGCCGCTTCTGGCAAACCAGAGCAGTGCACGAAAATGCCGTTTACCTTGCCGCCGGAGCGGTATCTATTTATCTACTTGCACTTTGACGTGCTTTCGAACTGCTAGGTTGGCAGGAGCTGGAACCAAACAACAGGAGCTCACCCCATCGTGGGGATTTGAACCGCCGACCTTCTGATTCGCAAGCCCAAGGCTCAGTGGTTTAAACCACAGCACCACCCGCATCCCTAATTAAGTGCTGTAGTGTACTGTAATTACTGTATAGTGTTGACAGCTAAGGTTTATGGCTACTGCTTGCAAAATGTGAGAAGTATGGACCTGATAGTATAGTATATGGAGGATACCCTCTCCCCCTGTCTTCCAACTCCTATCTCTTGTGCTTTTCCTTTGCACGTAGCCAGATGGGCCACATTGCCTCCGTGTAACTACTAGTGTAACTGGGATAGCTCAGTCATGAGAGCATGAGACTCTTAATCTCAGAGTCGGTTTGAACGGCCTGGTGGGCAAAATATTCCTGCATTGTAGGAGGTTGGACTAGATGACCCTCATGGTCCCTTTCAACCCTCCTATGATTCTATGATACTCTTATTGTGATAGTTCACAGCGATAGGGAAATGCTCGTCATTATGATGGGTAGTTTGTGTTGCAGAAGCTTGTAGATTGCATGGTCTAAGTCTGTGTTTCCTGTTCTGAATGCAGAGACACATTGGGGTGGGGTCAGACTTCTTGTCTCTGTTTAACTCCAGCTGTTGAAGATACAATTTCATGTGATGTAGGAGATCTATGATTGGCTTTTCTGGTGTGTGTGTGTTGTTGTTTTTTAACTGAAACACTGTACAACCATGGAAAACTGCCAGTATGATCATAGAAGCAGCCCTACTGTATGTTCAACACTGCCTGCTCCATGTAAGTTCCAGGCAAATTGCTCCTCCAAGCTGATGCTTGTGTGAGTGTGATTTTACCCTATGGGGTGAACATATTGCAGGGAAACTTTAACTCAGATAACTGCAAGGAAAAAGGTTAAACATTATCCTGCCCCCTCCACTGTTCTGATCAAATTGCCTGCCCTATGCATAAGATTCAGTCATAGATCTTCTGAATAATGTGTACTTTGGTCCTGAGAATCAAACTTGTTACGTTCTGCATAACTCTGCACCAACTGTAACTTGACTTAAGATCAGCCTCCGTTACTGAATATTGAAAAGAGGCCACTGTAACATCAACTTTTTTTAAAAAAAAGATTCAGTGAGGATCTGGAAAATTACTGGCTAATTAGCTTAATGACTGTTCTAGGAAAGCTTTTCAAAAGCTTTTTTAAAGTTTCTCACCAAAGACTCCCAAGTAAGCTTAATAGTCATGGAATGAGAGAAAGGGTCCTTATATGGATTGGTAACCAGTTGAGAAACAGGAAGCAAAGAGTGGGAATAAACAGTGTTCTCAGTGCAGGGATATAGAAGGTGGAGTCCCACGCTTGGTATGGGGATCTGTGCTATTTAACCTAATTTAGTAGCCCTAGGGTTACTTGAGTTAGGGGTGCAGTAGCCATGCTTGCTGATGTTACCAAATTTGAACAAGTTGGTTAAAACAAAAAGAGGTTGTAAGCAGGGGCGTCACAAGGGGAGGCGGGGGGCGGTGCGCCCCAGGTGTCACGCCTAGGGGTGTGTGACAAAATCCCCCCTGGGAGGGAGAGAGTGAGAGGCCGTGAGGCTGAGGGAGTGAGAGAGAAGCGAGTGGGGGGGGAGAGGAAATAAGAGAGAGAGAGAGAGAGAGAGAGACAGAGAGAGACAGAGAGAGACAGAGAGAGAGGAGGGCAACCGAGTAAGAGGGAAGAAAGGAAAGAGGCACCGCCTCGGGCTCTGGGCAGTGGCAGCATCCGGCTGCTCATCCCTCAGTGCCCTCCGGTGTCTATCCAGTCCCTGACATTGGCCACTGTGAGAAAAGAGTTCTGGATTATATCAGTCTTTGGCCCAATCCAGCAAGGCTCTTAAACATGTCATATCAGAGACCTGAAAAACAACTAAACTTTAATGTATTCAAATGATCTATGAGCTCATGAAAGATAAAAAAGTGAGTAGAAAAACAGAGATAAGTTTGCAGTTATTTAAAAGTGCTAAATTAACCCTTCATCATTAACAGAGATGTGGGTTATCAGTGCCTGTATTGAAATCTCTTCTTTCTCAATTATAGCTTAGGGCATGGCTAGTTCTGGGAATTCTTTACTGACCTCTTGGTTCAGGTCTCAAAAAGTGCGCTTGAAAATAACAAATTAAAAAAAACTATTCTGACAGGCCTATGATTGTGACATTAAGCATGAAGTTGTATATTGTCTTAATCTTTTTCTCTACCTCTCACAAGCCTGGCATTATCTGGAAAAGTTAATACTGCAGTAAATATATTGCTATTGCTCAATAATGCAGATGGGAAGATATTCACAAACAGTGCTTTAATCATTTGGTCATTTATGGCAAACATTGAGGGAGTCAACTAAGTTCAGAAGGGCCTTACTCAAGGCAAGTGAATATAACATTGCAGCCATAGTAAGTTAAGATGGTTTGTTTTTACTTGAAATTTATTCTCAAGGGTTGCTCAATAAGACATATTTGCAGATCTATACAGTATTATAGTTCAGTAGTCAACTTACTTTCTCTTTCTAGAGAAATCTTTCCTGTTCCCATCCTCTGATCCCCTTCTGTTGGGTTGAATTAGGTCCTTCTGTGCTTTTAAAATGGATTTTTGTGGCTTAGCTTTTAAAGAGGCTTGCCTTCATAAATATGCAGTGTATGCCTATATTAGTATACAGTCACTCTTCATTGATGTTATGAATTCTATTTGCTATTTTACAGAAATATATTGCACAAGAGGACTAGATAAAACTGCTGCTATTGCTTTGAGTATCCACAAGATGGAGACAAAATATGAGATTCTCCTCCTTTCTTGGCTTGGGAATTTTAGGCCCATTGTTTTTGAGTTTCCTCTTCATGTCAATGCAGTGGAAAAATCCCAGGCAGTAGATTAGATTCTGAAACTGCTTCCATGTTAGTTTATTTCTGTCAGGATAGCAACCTTCATCTAGTATCTACACTTACTTGGTAAATGCTTTCATAGGCAAACTCTGCCCTCCAGATGTTTTGGGACTACAATTCCCATCATCCCTGACCACTGGTCCTGTTAGCTAGGGATGATGGGAGTTGTAGTCCCAAAACATCTGGAGGGCTGAGTTTGCCTATGCCTGCTTTAGATTATTCACTTGTTTCGCATATTTTCTTTCTTATTTCTAAAACCTCATCTCAAACAGTTATTTGATCATGGCAATCAAGCCAAAAACTAGTTGCGAGAGCCCTGCCTCTCCATTGATCCTTGACTTAGCGTCTTCTTATGAGGGCAAGAGCAATTCCTTGTTCTACTCTCCAGCTCTAAGTTGGGAAGTGGGAAGAACGGCTTGTATGCCTGGTAGTACTTCTGAAGTTCTCAGAGTTCCTTGGCAATGCACTGGTTATATAATGCCAGCCTTCCTCCAAACCTTGATGCTAAATAGGATCTTTGTGCAAATGCAGTGATGGTTCTCCAAGGGTGGGAAGGCTGGGGCTTCTCACATTAACCAAAGGAATGAAGTTCATGTAGTGTAAGTTGACAGTTTGCTGTCAGCCACAGGCATTCTGGATACTGACACCCACAAGAAGAGTGGTATTTGTTCTCTAACTTTCACAGCAACTGTCTTATTAGTTGCATAGACTGCCCAAACTGTTCAGCCAGGTCTGAGCCTATACTGTACGTGCTTGAATAAACACCCCTCTGAAATGATGCCCAGTTAATTGAGTGCTCTATAAAAAGCCATCTACATGTCTTTAAACAATTGGTTAGATTCATTGATTGACTATTACAGACCTATTTTAGATGTTATCTTTCTTAACGTATGTGTGTAAGGATAAGGTGCCTGTTTGGAAAAACATACATGAAACCACCCCAGTTCTTGATGGGGTTACACTTCCTCTGAAGGAGCAGGTTCGTAGTTTGGGGGTACTCCTAGATCCTTTCCTGTCGCTCAAGGCTCAGGTGGCCTCAGTGGCCCGGAGTACCTTCCATCAGCTTTGGCTGGTGGCCCAGCTATGCCCCTATCTGGACAGGGATAGCCTAATTACTGTTGTATATGCTCTGGTAACCTCAAGGTTAGATTACTGCAATGCATTATACGTAGGGCTGCCTCTGAAGACGGTTCGGAAACTTCAGCTAGTGCAGAATTCAGCGGCTAGGTTGCTCACTGGAGCAAGGCGGTTTGCGCATATTATGCTGATCCTGGTCCAACTTCACTGGCTACCAATTTCAGGCCCATTTCAAAGTGCTGGTTTTGACCTATAAAGCCTTAAATGGCTCAGGACCGCAATAACTCAAGGACCGCCTCTTTCTGTATGAACCTACCCGGACCCTGAGATCATCTTCTGAGGTCCTTCTTTGTGTGCCTCCTCCTCTAGAGGTCAGGAGGGTGGCAACATGAGAACGGGCTTTCTCTGCAGTGGCTCCCCATCTATGGAATGTGCAGGGAAGTTCACCTGGTATCTTCATTATACACGTTTAGGCACCAGGCAAAAACGTTCCTTTTTAATCAGGCCTTTGGTTGATTTGATTTACATCCTATGCCCTTTTAAAATGTGGGGGTTTTTGGGGGGGTTACTATTGGGTTGTTTTCATTTTATGTATTTTATGGTTTTATATTTTGACTTTATTCTTTGAACCGTCCTGAGACCTCCGGGTATAGGGCGGTGTATAAATTCAATACATAATAAGACTAATACATATGATCTAGGAGGACAGATAGTATGGTAGCAGAAGGTAAGGAAATACAGCTATTTCCATACATCAGTGGTCACCTCTTGTTGCTTCTTCCTCATATCCTATTAATCTAAGGCTAGTTAGTTCTGACAGATAGCAGGTGAAGTGGTCAGTGTTCAGCCATATCACTTCGGACTGTAAGTCTTCGCAGAAAAGGGTTGCTGCTTCACAAAAAGGGTTCCTGCATGTAGAAAAGGCTAGGCTACAACTCTTCTCACTGATACCTACTTTTCAATGTGCTAGATGAGGAACTAGATAAAAAAAGCATTCAGTTACATGAATCCTTAACTTCAGTTTGAAGTGAGGCAGCTTACTACAGGTTTTATGACTCCATCTGCTGTTTGTGAGAACCAGGTCTAAATCCTCTGGGCATAAGCACTGGTGTTGTGTACAGAACTTAGCACACTTGCAGTAAATAAAATGTATGATGGCATGGTGCTGTTGTTCCCAAGCTTGCTTGCAAAACACTTGAACAGAGGCATGAGTCTGCCTTAGAATACATTTTATCAAAATGAGCTCTAGCTTCTATGAGAACAGCCTTAAACTTTTATTTGCAGGTTTAATAGGAAGGGAAATAACTGATTGAGACCACTTTTTAAGTAAAGAAAAATTTGTTTGAAATGGCAGCTTGCATCTTGCCTCGGTTTTTACTCCCTCTGTTGAATAGATTGTCATATGCCTGTGCCCTTAGAGCTAAATAGCCTAGTTTGCTTTTTGAATTCTTAAACACAAATAAGGGAGGCCCTCTTCTTGATTATTGCTTTTGAGTTTGCAGTCTTCTGTGTGGTGGAACATATTGTTCTGTATAGTTTTGTTTCAGTCTGTTAGCCTAGTTGCGACTTAGAACAAAAGGCTGCTAAGCATCTTTATTCCCCAGTCCTGGATTCTGTGGCTGATCACTAATTTTTCCGCTGACAGACAAATGTTTTTCCTGTAGCTTTCAAACTAGAGTGGCCTTACTAGAATGTCACAGTAAACTATGATTTAACTTTTCTGAGCTGTTGGTTTCTTTTGAGCAATAGCAGACAGGAGACAAACAGCTAAGAAAGGCATGTTCATGGTAAACTATTAAATGTGGTTTACTGTGACATGCAAATTGAGCCAGCAGCTTAGTTCACACATAAACTGTGGTTTGTTTAAGCTGTGGATTGTTTATCAAACCATAAATTAACCCCAAGTTGTTCCACAGACAATCAAACAACCCATGTATTGTTTCTCCAGCATTTGTTTTCCAGCTGTTAATGCCTTATGCGCTTATAATTTGGTGAGTTTCTGGGGTGGGATCATCAAGCAAACCATGGTGCTGGGTTCCCATATAATGCTAAGCCATAGTTAAAGCAAACCAAGGTTTGTAAGCCATTTAGCAAACAATGGCTTCCTATTGTGGCTT
The DNA here is from genome assembly GCF_965112155.1 of Podarcis liolepis. Classification (NCBI taxonomy): domain Eukaryota; kingdom Metazoa; phylum Chordata; class Lepidosauria; order Squamata; family Lacertidae; genus Podarcis; species Podarcis liolepis. The sequence goes on from NC_139559.1 coordinate 56,203,749, forward strand.
GTTGGCAGTAAACAAACGATAGTTAAACTACTAGGCAAGGTTTATACATATTGCTAATCCATTCGTTTAAAGTTGCATGGGAACTGGGCCAGTGTCATTTTGGGGCATTTTTATGGTATCTAGTGGGTTATAGGGCAGCAGAATCTGGTTTTAGGAGAACCCATAATTATTAAACAACAAATGGGGTGGATTACAGATGGACTAATAAAAAAGTAGAGGCATAATGGTGAGGTGTTAGGTAGCTTGACTCCTGCTCTGTAAGGATGCATGCAAGCGGGACTGGGAGGAGTTTATAGTCATAATCACGAGAGTGGGCTTTGGAACCACTTATTTGTACTCTTTAGTTTCTTCTTAACGTCTTTCCTTGGAGAAGAGTAAGAAATTACTATTTTGGAGCCACTTTTCTGCTCAATAGATCTTTATGAGGCACTTACATGATAAAATTTAGCATACACAATCCGAGTGCCTCATATCTGTGGTAAATCTTATGGGTTAAGTAGATACCTTTCATTTTTACATGTGTACATATTGTGAGGAATCACAAGACAGTTGGTGTGTAGATAACAAGAGTATGAACAATTTTGAAGCATTTGCAGTGGTGAAATTTTAATTTAGCTGACTTATTTTTCTATTTCAGTCAAAGGATAAGATGATGCGGGGATCACGCAGAGGCTGTGTTAGATTGAGGGTAAGTATCTGTTTTTATACATCTCTTAGATGTGTGCTGTGCGATATACTTGACAAACACTTTGCTAGCCTCTGAGATGGTTTTTTGTTTTGTTCTGTCAGTGATCAATTAAAGACGAGGAACAAATTATATTTTCCTTCCATATCTTAAATGCAATCTATATTTTCTTCATTACAAAATTCTTTGAGGTCTATATGCCTTTAAGATTGGAATTGAGGCAGGTTGCTGCCCATTTTATGACAGTTCTGTTTGTGTTTTTGTTCAAAATCGACTAAAAAACCTATGGTGGTGATGTTAGCTTGACATTTCAGGCTTCTCAAGTTGTCTTTGGCATCACTGCACAGTTGTCCCTTTGAGTTATTGGCTGGTTTCAGGTTTTATTGGTAGTTGACAGCCATTTATGCTAGACGTTGGACTGAATTAAGATATGTATGTTTGTGCGTGTACGTATACAGTTGACTTGCAACTTGCCAGCAGAAATCACACAAATTAAACACGTGCAAGGTGGAGAGCTTAAAAACACTTTCTGTGCCAGGTTTTTCTATTGCGGAATGAGCTTTTAAGCTCTCACACTTGCTTACCAGACTCTCGTGCAGGCTCTGGGAAGCTCCTGCAAGATCTTGTGGAGCTATCCAAGATCTTGTGACAGCCTACCAGAGCCCACATGAGACCTTCCCAGAACCTGAGAACTCTCAGACTTTAGCAAGTCTGAGAGCTTAAAAACTTTTTCTGCAGTGGGTTTTCCCACTGTAGAAAGAGCTTTTGAGCATCCTGCCTTATCTACCAGACTCTGCTGAGCCGGCAGAGTTAACAGGGACTGCAGGAATGGAGAGAAGCATTGGCTGGCTTCACAGTTTTCCCCACATTGTGATTTTTGCATAGCGCGTGCACACACACACATTATGATTTGTGATATATAGCCAGGTCATATGGACTTCAAGCTGGTTTTGGATGATACATTGCCCAGCCCTAGGTAAGGTCAAGGCCCATCTAGCTCATCCACCTAAGTCTCAGTAATGCAAGCCGGATCAGCCCGCTTGTCCCAATCAAATTGTGAATGAGCATGGTTTTCTTATTGAGTGATCTGGCGTAAGCAGCAGCAGCACCAGACTAGAGGGCTCAGGGATGGGGAGTTTCAGCTTCGTTCAATATTATAGGATAGAAGTTATATATGATAGCTGTGTTTTGTACATGCCTTTACTGTAATTTGTAATTCATGTTAGCTTATTGCAAGATCTTAGGTCCAAATAGTCTGATTTTGGAAGTTGGTTTTTAACATAGGGAAAAGTTGTGTGGATTACTTAAACAGTTTGTTTTATAGCTGATATTAAATTAGTTTTGTCTCTGTCCTGAGCATATGTTAGCTTTTTGTAAAATTATGAATCCCAAAAAGGACATGGTAGAAGCTTTTTATTTTTGTCAAGAGCATGTTAGGTCATAATTATATTTTCAAGCAGTTTTAAAATACAATGGTATACAGTGGGTACCTCAGGTTAAGAACTTAATTCGTTCTGGAGGTCCGTTCTTAACCTGTAACTGTAGTAAATAGTAAATAATTTGGGTGCTAATGTAATTAAGGCCTAACCATCTCTGGAATTTGGTAAGTCACCTGTGTGTATCTTGGAAATGGAACAGCAAAATGCTTTTTTTGTCATTTGTTGCAATATGGCTTTTCAAAATTCCTGATGTGCATACATTGTAAAAATAGCCTTTCATATACAATAAAACAGATTCCATATTGCAGTTCCATATTGTAGTTTAAGATGTAATTTCTTGCTGCAAAATATTCAGTTGTCACAGTTAAATAATTTACAATAGTGACCTTAGTTGTAGCTCAAAGGCTTCTCCATACTTTCACTTGACCCATATTTTGATTGTCTTGTGGACTAATTAATTCCCTGAGTCTGAGAGCTTTTCTCGTTTTCCATGGTTGTGCCTTGCAAAAATCTGATCTTACCCACTGAATTGGATCTTAAAATCCAAAGGGAGATTTTGCTTAAACAATTCAGGAGGTAGGATCAATTTTTCTCAAGGCACAGCTGGGGAATAACAAGAAAAGCTCTTGGACCCTGGGGAATTAATCTGTACACAGTATGATCAAAATATAGCCTTTTGATGCTGAGCATTCTGTGGCTCAGTCTTGTGCATGCTTACTTGAAAATAAGTTCAAGTACGTTGGTGGGGCTTATTCCCAAGTAAGTGTGTATAGAAGTGCCTTAGGCTGCAGTCTTATATGCACTTAGGAGTAAGCCCCAGGAGTGATAAAAATGGACTTGCAGACTGGACTGTTAATGTATTTAAAATGAAACATGTGGGAAATATTAGAAAAAATAAATGGAAATAAGTCCAGTCTTTCAATTGTCAGTGGATTTTGATGTGAAATCTTCTCATTCTGAATAATGTGAAGTGTCCCCCCCTCGATAAATACTGTTCCATAACTAGAACATAATAGTGTGTAAGCACATAAGAACATTTATCTCTGCTGGATCAGGCCAATGGCTAATCTAGTCTTAACATCATGTTCACACAAAGGTCTAACCAAATGCCTATGAGATACCCACAAACCAGGACCTTTCATCTCTTGTACAACTTGTGGGTACGTTTTTCTCTGTCCTTCTGTAAGCTGCATCATGCACTATCCATGCACTGATTGCCATTACTCTTGTGGCAGAATGTGGGTTATGTGTCGAGCCTGTGAGCCTGTACTGAATGATTTATATCAATTTCCTGCAGGCACAGATGATAGTTCAACCTGCTTTTGGAGGTGGAGCAGCCTTGCAACTGAGAGGGCAGTCACTCATCTTTTTTGCACCTGTCATATTACACCTGCCACCCTCTTGCCACCGTTGCAACTTTTTTTAGACCTTATTGAATGGAATTGCCAGGAAGATAGTACCCATTCTGCCTCCCTATTCCATGGAAAATATATTCCTTGTTTTCACTTCTCTGGGACCTGAGAGTTAAGGATAGCTTTATAGGAGATGTTTCTGCTGCTGTGCATGGAATAAATGCCAACATAAAACAGAACGAGTCCACACCCATCGTATTCACTAAATCAATTTGTAATACAGCATGCAAATATACTCAAATCATAACTGGTCAGCCAGTAGCCTTCACCTAAAGCTTCAGAGCAAAGAGGCATCTTTACCTGGAAATGAAAACTAAGTAATGTTGGTGCCAGATGCACCTTTGAGTGGAGGGCATTCCAGAGATGGGTTCCACCATAGATGTACTTTCACAATGGTAGAACAACAGGAAGGATCCCTCCACTAATCTTAAAGTGCAGTAAAAGAGAGAAAAGATTTGGTCTCCCAGTCCAAATATGTTAGCTTCAACAGCTTAAATTGGGCTCAGAAACATATAGGCAACCAGAGAAGGATCTTCATAATTGGTGTTATGTAGTTCTAACTAAGGGATGCGAGTGGTGCTGTGGGTTAAACCACAGAGCCCAGGAATTACCGATCAGAAGGTCGGCGGTTCGAATCCCCGCGACGGGGTGAGCTCCCGTAGCTCAGTCCCTGCTCCTGCCAACCTAGCAGTTCGAAAGCACCTCAAAGTGCAAGTAGATAAATAGGTACCGCTCTGGCGGAAAGATAAACAGCGTTTCTGTGCACTGCTCTGGTTTGCCTGAAGCAGCTTAGTCATGCTGGCCACATGACCCGGAAGCTGTACGCTGGCTCCCTTGGCCAATAAAGTGAGATGAGCGCTGCAACCCCAGAGTCGGCCACGACTGGACCTAATGGTCAGGGGTCACTTTACCTTTACCTAGTTCTAACTAGCGATACTATTCAACAACCTGGCAGCTGTATTCTGCACTTGTTGCAGCTAGGCCTGGGTGATGTATCAGTACATCATCCAGGACAGGTCTGAGGCCCAGAGCATAATATACCTGGCGGTATATTGCAGTTGGGGCTTGCCTGCTGCCTGGCGCCTTACCTTCTCTGGCTGCCTCCTTTCTCTCTGAGCAGTGAATACCTTATGGTAAAGTGGGTGGTGAATTGTTTTGTGAACACCTTTCTCCCTTCAAAAAGTGGCCTCCTTTTTAGTGATGTGGTTGAGCAGTGGCAGTTTGGCTTCACCCCGGCACTTTGTGGGCCTAACGCTCCTCCCTCCTCCCTCCACGCCGGGCGCTGGCAGCAGAAGGAGCTGAGGCGATTTGGCTTCACCCCGGCACAGAATAATGCTCCCTCCTTTTCAACATGATGATGTATTATTATTTCACAATGTTTAGCTGGTGATACACTGCAATGTTGAAAAACTGATATCACCCAGCCCTGGTCGCATCTTCCGAGCCATTTTCAAGGGTAGTCCCACATTATATATTATTATTTATTAATTAAATTTATATACCACCCTTCATCTGACGACCACAGGGTGGTTTTAAAGCACATAGAGTGCATTGCAGTAATCTGATTGGGAGGTTACCAGAGCGTGGGGCACTGTGGTAAAGCTATCACAGTCCAAGAGTGGCTGTAGCTTGAGAACCACTATTGCAGAAAAACACCCCTAGCTATAGAGAACACTTGGAGCTCCAATGCCAAAGCAGATCCAAGACCAACTCTATATCTGTTCTTTCAAGGGGAGTACAATCCTGTCCAGAACAGGCCATCTACCAAATTTCTGGACCTGAGAATAAGTAACCCATAGTATCGCCATCTTGTCAGGATTCAGTTTCAATTTATTGGCCCATTACTGCCTCTAGGCAATAGTCCATCAACTGTACAACTTCACCTAGTTTAGAAAATAGGGATCTTATGCATTGTCATCTTCATATTGCTGACACTGCTTCCATCCTCACAGCACTTCAACCCTGCTTATAACCTCCCCCAGAAGCATCATATAGATCAGGAGTGGGAAACCTCCAGTCCATGGGTCAGTCTTGGTCCCTCAGGGGTTCCAGGTTAGCCACTAAGGCCATTCCCCTCAAACCAAGCCTACTTGTCAATTGGCTGATGTCACTCATGACATCTGCTAATGGATGGGAGGGGTTCAGTTTTGCAAGCCTATAATAGATGTTCAATAGTATGGAAGAACACGATGGAACTTTGTAGAACCTCTCAGCACAATTGCCTTATATTGCAATGTAAATTCTTTTTTGAAATTTATACACGATGGTGTTCTCAGGTACATGGAGCTGCATGATTTTATGCAAAAAGTAACAATAACAGGGTTGACTAATATTAAACGTTCCATCTTAAATAAATACTTTTATTACACCAGTCAAAATGTCTCAAAAGTAGTGTGCAAGCTTGGTATTTTCCAGGCTGATGAGGAGTCTTATGAAGAACTATTGAGAACTAAAAAGCTTGCACATGAAAGCTGTGTGATATTTTGGTTGGCCTAATAAAGGCATTGCACTGATATGGATGATTATATAGGCACTCATAGCTCTGTTTTATAGATTGAATAGCAGAAATTCCCAGAGGCTTTCTTTAACTGTAAATTTGTTTCCTTTATAGAATGCAAGTTTTTAAAGTGCAAAATTCCTTATCCTCTTCTGAAAAAGCAATGCACATGGGGCTTTAACTAAAGAAGGAATAAAACTGTTTTTGTAAATTCCTCATTTAATTTAATTTAAGTATTGACTCTGGAAGCCTTGCAAAATTTGTTCATGAATTTTGCATTCTGGTCGTGTAGCAATAGACTGCATGCTGCTGATGTCACTGCTCTGCCTTATCAGAATTTTTGCTCTTTGTTTCACAGGGAGCTGTGATTGGTATAGATGATGAGGACGACAGCACCTTCACAATAACTGTTGATCAGAAAACCTTCCATTTCCAGGGTGAGCTGAAAGAAGAGGATTTCTTATATTAGAATAAATCACAGAAAATTATATTGAATTACAGTTCAGTGGGCTAATTTTAAGCATTTTATAATCAGAACTGCATGAATCAATGTACAGGGAACATTCTGGAGTCAGGAGCAGTGTGGGTTAGGCAGGGATTTATATCTGCAGTGTATACATATGTGCTAGAAAGGACGGTAGCTTTGGCAGGATCTGGAGATTAAAAATTTAAAGGATATATCAGTCGGGGGGAGAGAATAATGGGCTTTCGTTGATGGGTTTTGCTTGCAAAAAAAGCACCACCGATCTTTATTATCAAGATGTTCTGTTGTGCCTTTCTGCATGGAGAAAGCCACGAGATCGCGTGAGGTTGCAGCTTTTGTTGATATTGAACTTAAAGGCTTGAATATGTGAGGAGACCAGAGGGAGCAGATTTAAAGGTGGATTTTTGCTTCAGGATCTACAAGTTCTCATTCATTTCATCTCTATTTCTTTGTTCTTGTCTGCCAAACATCATTTTCCTGCTATTTTATCTTTTTATTCATATTTACAACTCCAATGCCATCTGTTACTGCTATGTTTCGTCATTGCATGCTATGGTTCACCAGTAGAAAGGGTAAGGTACTGTATTTTTCATTAATTCCTTTTGAAATTCCTAATAAATGGTCTTTTTTAATAAAATGCTCCCATTTTTTTGGTTATCATCTTTCCTTTAAATTGTAATTTACTCTGCTTTTGACATCTGATATTTTTCTTTACTTTTCAGTGTCAGATGAGTTGCAGATAAAATGCTTTACTTGAAACAGTGAGAATTCGGTTGTAGAAATTAGATTGATTCATGCTATTCTTTACTTAGTTTTTGTGAACTGCAAACTGTTGTGGTGGTTTATCTTCAGCACTATTATTTAGTACTGAGGATCCTAATATTCTGGCAAAGTATTCCTCAAATAGTTCCAGTAATAAACCTTACGCTCCAAATTGTGTATATGTTTATCCTCTGCTATGGTGTCTTAATGACTCTGCTGTCATGTGGCTTTTTAGTAGCTGCATTAAGCATCATTAATAATTTTTTACAGCTCCACACAAAAAGAGGACATATTCTTAACGTATTCTTGAGAGCAAACTAATTAATTGTTAATACAAACAGACCACATCACATGCATTCTTCAAAAAGTAGCAGCTGTATTGTGTATCATGATGCAGATAAAGGATGAAATCTGCAGTAGAAAACTGCAGCTATTAAAGGAATACCTTCTGCAGTTCTAATTTTGCAGCAGTTCTCTTGCTTTTGTGTTCGCTGCCTGCAGAAAGGAAAGCCTCTTGAGAGATAAACACCTTATAGCAGAACAAAGTAGTATTTAATAATGTTGCCTTTAAATAACATATTCAACTTATGTGGTATCTAAAGGGTCTTGGCTTAATTCATTGAAATTTATTTTTACTATGATTTGGCATTTCTGTTGGCTTGTGTAGGTATTGAAGATGATGATGCATTTTTTAGAAGTAAATTATTTTAGATGGCAATCCATAGTTAGGAAATTGCTCTTATATGGATTAGTGGTTACTGATGTGTACTAGAAGTTACGAATATCAATGGTGCATTATCAATTTAAGACTGAATGTAAAATAAAATGCACATTAAACAATCGTATCTGTATGCAACACATACAGTTTGTATGATGACATGCATCCTCTATGGAATGTAGCATTTTTATCAAATGTTGGTTCACTTTAGTATATTTACAAGAGGTGAGATTACAAGTACAGATTTATTCAGAGTATATGGCCAATGCTGATACTGAATATTGTGTGCCTTTATCAATGTAACCTTATGCCCAGTGTTCCTAATGTTGGGGTAGTCTCCCCCACACTGAGGCAAGCGGAGAAGAGCTTTATAACAGGGGGCTTAGTGTGCATGTTACTGTTTCTGCACCACCAGGAAACTGCTGGATCAAGGTGCTGGTTAATACTGAATGCTTGCATTCACTGCATGTTCTAGTAGGCCCTTCCCCATAGTAAAATAATAAAAATAAAATACTAACTTGCTTGAATCACAGTGCTTGCACATTATTTGCAAGTGGCAGAAGAACTACCATATTTTTCGCCCTATAGGACACACTTTTCCCCCTCCAAAAATGAAGAGGAAATGTGTTTGTGTCCTATGGGGCGAATGCAGGCTTCTTGGCTTCAGCGATAGCAACGCGAAGCCTCCGAAGCCTGCGCTCCGGAGGCTTCGCATTGCTTTCGCTGATGCCAGGAGAGTCTGCTCTTTGAGGCTGGCGGTGGGGGAAAGCAGCGCTTCCCCCCACTGCCAGCCCCATAAGCTGGGGGGGGGCAGCGAGAAGGCGCTCGACGCCTTAGCGCTGCTCCCCGACCTGGCTTTGAGGCTGGCAGTGGGGGAAAGCAGCGCTCCCCCCCCCAGCCACACAAGCTGGGGGGCAGCGGGAAGGCATGCGATGCCTTAGTGCTGCTCCCCGACCCGGCTTTGAGGCAGTGCTTCCCCCCACCGCCAGCCCCACAAGCTGGGTCGAAAAACCCGAAGGAGCGATGCAGCCTTTAAAGAGCACGCTGCTCTTGGGGGCTTTTCCCCAAGGAGGGAGAAGGGACTGACTGGCTGAGTCAGTTCCTTCTCCCTCCTGGTCGAAAAGCCCGCAGGAGTCGCGCGCGGCTCCTGAGGGCTTTTGCGGGAGGTGGGGGAATTCCGCCACCTCCTGCAAAAGCAGGGAGAAGGTCTTGGAGTAGTGCACAGGCTGCTCCCAGAGCTGTGGGGGGGGGAATCATATTTTTTTCCTTGATCCCCCCCCCTGAAAACTAGGTGCGCCCTATGGGCTGGTGCGCCCTATAGGGGGAAAAATACGGTACTTACTATTTGAAAGTATGCATAGTATTTTAGCTGAATAAATGTAGAACTTTATGTCCTATGTACATTGTTTTCTTGCTCTAACTTGTGAGGTCTTTGTTGTTGGAAATCATTTGGCCTCAGTGGCGTAGCATGGGTTGTCAGCACCCGGGGCAAGGCAAGTAATTTGTGCCCCCTAACCCGTGGATTTGCGCCCCCTAACCCGTGGATTTGCGCCCCCTAACCCTAACCCCCAGATGTTGCGCCCGGTGCGGCCGGCCCCCCCTGCACCCCCCACGCTACGCCACTGTTTGGCCTTACTCATAAGGAGGAATGATGTAACTGTGCCTAACCGATTTAGTCTCCTGAAAGTTTCTTTTTATTAGATGGTTGTGAATATAATTGGCCATTTGCGTGTTCAGACCCAGAGACCTCCCCCCTAAATAAAGACACATTTGACTCAAATTTTAGTTTGGTTTTTGGCAGAATTTAGGCCACAATTTTATTACAGAAAGTGAGCAGTTGCATGGGCTCTGGTTCGAATAGCTCCCTGCACCCTTGCAGGTAGCGCTGACCCAGAGCTCTATCATAGGTCAGCCAAGGGTGAACACCTGAGGTTGGCGGAAAGCCTGGGAACGGACTATGTCCACTCCCCAGATGTTCCCCTGGACTCAGACACGGGCACAACCTGCGCTCGGTGGTTGACCAAACTGAGTTGAGTCCCTGGATTCCTTTAATGGAATACCCTTCACATAGGGATGGCGAGACAGTTCTCCCATCCCTATCACCTGAACCAGTGCCTATCCGGAACCTTATGAGTTGTGACAATTTGCTACGCGGCAGTCGAAACCCAAATGGCAACAGCCAATCAGCCAAGTGGGGAAAATTCCTGCCGTGCCCCTGTCCCAACGACAGACGACACACGACAGCATAGCAAGGTCAGTCGCAAAATATCCTAAATATAGGGAGAGGTGGGCGGGTGTTCCGATGCATGAGCCGAAAGAGGAAGCTCTGGGTCATGTGCATAGGCTTATATAGGTCCCTCGATCCATTTAGACTGTACCCCATTGGCCAGATTAAACCCAGCAACGAGGGACCTACCAATCGGGTGTTGTGGGTTGTCCAATATACCCACCCACAACACAGTCTCCAGGTCTCACTGCAACACGTACCCTCTTTGAGGGAGGACACGCTTTACTAACGTTGGAGTGTCTAGCTGTCCTTCCTCAGTGCCTTCATTTGAATTTGATGGATTGGGGTAAAATGGAATAGGAATGAGAATTCTAGTCTTATCATAATGTCATTCCTTACCTGTACATCCTCCCTCCCTTACTACAACTGGAGCCAGATATGAGGGCCCAACTTGCTTTGCCAATCCTGGCCCTGCTTATGCCCAACTGAACACTACTTTTCTAAGAAGAAAATGGGGAACACTTCATCCTTTGCTACGTTGTAAATTTTTTGTCTGAAAATACTTGTATGGCTTTTGAAATACGGTTATTGAAATGTGTTCTGATAACCTTCCCTTATTTGGTTATATTAGGCCTTCGGATAGATAAAAGCTTGCATTTTTAGCACCATAACTAGTGTCACATTTGTCATTGGGTTTAAAGACGATCTTGTCTTCTCTGCAGATCCATTGGAGGTATGCTTTATAAATGTCACAGTTACTGATACATGATGGTCCATTGTTCAGTAACAGAGAAACCTTTATTCTGAGACAAGATTTCTGTTGATATTTGGAGGGATAAACTGAAGTAGAGAATCCTTGCAGTGAACTTAGTATACATAAGGGATGAAGAACTCTGAAGAGGGCCTATTATTTCAAGGGCAATCTGTTAGGAGCCATATGTGAGCAGTGGGTAGAGCCAAAGCTAGCAGTAGGTGGGAAAAGAGCTCAAAGTGCATAGGGACACATGAAATTAGACTACGGGTCACAGATTGCCTACCCCTAACCTACATCTCTGAAGTAATATTCTCAAATCTGAAATATATACATTAATCATAATATATTCACTAAAATTATCTTATTGTAACATTAAATGTAGCCTGCCCGCAGAAAATGGATCCTATACATATTGTTATACTAGAAACTTCTTTTTGGGAGGAGGTCCCCCTAATATTACCTGCCTTTCTGCTTGCTGAGAGACCACACGGCCCTCTCTACACTCTGAGTTGTGGCTAGATGTGGGACTTCTGCGTTACCAAAGCATCAATATTAATGTTCATAGAATCAGAATTGTTGAGTTGGAAGGCACCCCAAAGGTTATCTACTCAAACCCCCTGCAGTGAAGGCAGTGTCTATGAATTCTGTCCACATCCTCAAGCTATGCAAACTTTAAATAATCCACACACCAAGCAGTCCTCAATTATACATCCCCTGAATTTGTAATTGCTGTGGAAACCAAGGTGGAACAACTTTGTTCAGTGTTTCACAGCATAGTCACAGTGTACTACAAAGTAGTCCCTTTATCGCCATCACCCTATTATCCTCCCTTTTAAATAGTCCCTGAGAATTGCTCTTAGCAGCCATGCAACAGGGAGAAACCGTAGCTAAAGCCTTTCTTGCAATGATGGGAGTTTGAGACATGTCAGTTAATGACATCAGGGGTCACTAGAGGAAACATGTAAGTGAATGGCTAATGCAACACCAGCCCTGCTTGGTGAGAGACAACTAGGGAAAACTGTTCCTTTGGGGGACGGGGGGGGGTTACAAATGTTTTCCTCCAGGAAGCTTAGGGCACAGGATATCTTCTAATGATGTGTAAAGGAAATTAGTTTTCTTCAGTTTATTTCTGTGCTATTTTCCAAAAGCTGTCTTTAACTAAACAATTGTCTGCATGAAACGAAACTTCTCTTTGCCTTTCTTCCTCCTGTACACTCATCATATTTACTCTGGTGGTTCTACTAATCATCCAGATTAGATTTGGGGACAATGCTGGGGTTGTGTAAGGAAAGAGAGCAAGAAGTTCCAATGTTCTCACAGAAATTGTTCTATGCACACAATGACATAGTTGGATACAATTCCAAATGTGTACTTTGTGCCTTTTGGCATAAACTAGGAGGCCTCTTAACTCAGATATGGTTCAGTAATGGAAATGATACTTTGATCATGGAGTAGTGCCACCTGTATGTTAATCCTCAGCATGGTGAATACCAATGGGCAAGTTTAAAATATTAAATCTATATCCTTTGTCTCAAATTGATATGTAGGGCTTAGGTGCTACTGCAAGAGTTCTCGATCATGATGCTCACACTACCTACCTTGAGATGCAGCTTTTGTGCAGTTGTGGGCACTGGCGAGGGTTAAATGAGATGGCTTTTGAGTTGCTCTTTCAGGATTGCTAACATTCATCACTTGATTGTGTGTCTGAAATTTTGATGCTGAGGCTGAGAAATCTATTGGGGTGGGGTAGATTTCCAGTCTGTGCCTGCAGATTCCTGGGAGGGAGGCCCCAGTGAGTAATGGTTGCTTATCTTTCCTGTGCCAAATCTGCAGTGTTTGCTCCTGTTTCCAATCCTGTTAAACAAGTATATGATGCTGCTGGGTGTCATCATTTCATCATCTGAGTGACAAAAGAGCTCAGTATCACCACTTTTACATGCCCTAAGACCTATATTATCTGTGTTTATTCAGTGGTTGGGACTAAAAGCAAGCATTTTTTTTTAGTCGTTTAGTCGTGTCCGACTCTTCGTGACCCCATGGACCAGAGCACGCCAGGCACTCCTGTCTTTCACTGCCTCCCGCAGTTTGGTCAGACTCATGTTTGTAGCTTCGAGAACACTGTCCAACCTCTGTTGTCCCCTTCTTCTTGTGCCCTCCATCTTTCCCAACATCAGGGTCTTTTCCAGGGAGTCTTCTCTTCTCATGAGGTGGCCAAAGTATTGGAGCCTCAGCTTCACGATCTGTCCTTCCAGTGAGCACTCAGGGCTGATTTCCTTCAGAATGGATAGGTTTGATCTTCTTGCAGTCCATGGGACTCTCAAGAGTCTCCTCCAGCACCATAATTCAAAAGCACCAATTCTTCGGCGATCAACCTTCTTTATGGTCCAGCTCTCACTTCCATACATCACTGCTGGGAAAGCCATGGCTTTAACTATACGGACCTTTGTTGGCAAGGTAATGTCTCTGCTTTTTAAGACGCTGTCTAGAAAAGCAAGCATACTGAAACTAAATTTAGGAAGACCAAGAATCAGTACCTTTGACAATAGGGATTAGTGGAACACTGGTTTATAATTAATAGAGATGAACCTCCATTAGTTATTTAGTTATTTGAAGTATATGTGGCTCTATTGTGGTACCTAGAAATCAGGGTTTTAATGGTGATTAGGTGCTCTTTTGTCCAACCCTAGCCAATGAGAAAAGTGCTACCCTTTTGGGCTGATTCAGACCTTGTAGTACTTATGCATGTCTTCATAATTTCTAACCTGGTCACAGTAACATATTTTACTATGGGGCTGTTAGAATCATAGAATCATAGAGTTGGAATAGACCACAAGGGCCGTCGAGTCCAACCCCCTGCCAAGCAGGAAACACCATCAGAGCACTCCTGACATATGGTTGTCGAGCCTCTGCTTAAAGACCTCCAAAGTAGGAGACTCCACCACACTCCTTGGCAGCAAATTCCACTGTCGAACAGCTCTTACTGTCAGGAAGTTCTTCCTAATATTTAGGTGGAATCTTCTTTCTTGTACTTTGGATCCATTGCTCCGTGTCCGCTTCTCTGGAGCAGCAGAAAACAACCTTTCTCCCTCCTCTATATAACATCCTTTTATATATTTGAACATGGCTATCATATCACCCCTTAACCTCCTCTTCTCCAGGCTAAACATGCCCAGCTCCCTTAGCCGTTCCTCATAAGGCATTGTTTCCAGGCCTTTGACCATTTTGGTTGCCCTCCTCTGGACACGTTCCAGTTTGTCAGTGTCCTTCTTGAATTGTGGTGCCCAGAACTGGACACAGTACTCCAGGTGAGGTCTGACCAGAGCAGAATACAGTGGCACTATTACTTCCCTTGATCTAGATGCTATACTCCTATTGATGCAGCCCAGAGGTCAGTTTGTAATCTGCCCCCTCCTCCATGTGATATATATGTTGTAAGATGACTGTACTGACAGACATCCCACCCCTGCTCCATTTCATAGGCTGCCACTTGTGGAGATGAGGGAAGCTTGACATCATACTGACATAATATCAAAACTTTATCTCTAGTTGTTATGGTGCCAGAGGGAAAAATGAGCTGTGAATCATACCTCAGTTTTAATGCTTAATTCTAGCTTGAGAAGGCTGCTGGCTCTTGGCAGTCTCTAGGGATTCGTGATGTTTATCTTGGTTTTGTGGGCCTGTTCTGTCTACAGTTCATCTATTCCCTCACTGGGTAATATGAACAACACTGTAATATTGCTTCCATAAATTGAACTGTCACTTAGCTACTACAAGGCTGCAATATTGATGCATTACCGCAATAAAATATGCACTGATAATTAAAAGGCTGAACATACCAGGATAAATCTGAATATTTGCAGTAACGTAAATAGCTGCTTTGATGTAATTGCTATGACAAATATGAATGTAACATTTGTTTACAGCATTTTGAATCTACTTAGTTTACTGACTTTTCATCTTTGTGAACACTCATACACTGAGCTTCATGATCAAGCAGTGATTTGACCCTGTGAGCTTTGCAGGACCTAGATGTGTGTAGTCTTTATATTAATTACATATATAAACCTAACAATATTAGAAGCTGCTTTTAATATTGTAGCTGCTCCCGCTACAAAAGCTTATGCCAGAATAAACTTGTTAATCTTTAAAGTGCCTTAGGACTTTGTTATAAGGAGACTAGTTTCAGGATGCTTGAAGTGTGACCACATCCTTCCCATAGAAGTGTGGGCAGTGTTTAGGAGTAGACCAAGCTCCTTCCTGGCTCACATATCACATGCTGATTTTTTCAGTTTCTTGGTAGAGTATTGACCTACTTCATTTGTGAAACAGACAGCTGTGAATCTTTGAGTTAGGGTGACTGGACTGGAGGCAGGCCAATGTTTCAGCATCTTTGCTTGCTTAACTGTGATTCTTCCCCCAGATATCTATTGCACTGAGTGAGCTATTTTGATTACTATATATGTGCTTGATTCACTGAATGAAAACAAAATCTCACCATTTGAATTATTATTGCCCACCTTTGCACTTTGAGTTATTTACATACCCTTTAAAAAAAACTCTTTATTGCTTAGAAGTGTGCAGATGTACTTCCAATAAACTCTGAAGATCCTATCAGTTTCAATTTTGACTCAGTTATCATTAATAGCAGAATGTCAAAACCACAGAGGGCCTCAGCAAAGGAGGTGCCTATAGTGCAGGACTGCTGATAGCATATTCATGCTGTACCTTCTCCACTTTCAGCTATTCCCAGATTGCAGCTTGTTTACTTTGTTCTGAGGCAGCTGTTACCTGCATAGTCCCACCTCTTAATCTGCATGAACTAGTCTGGAATTCATGTTTCTCTCATGCTAGATTTGTGATATCTTGAATGCTGGAGCTTGCTTTTTATGTATAGGATTTTTTGGATGCATTTAAAATGAAAGTAGAACCGCTGGAAGTTACCATGTAAGTGAACTATGTAAAAACTAGCTCCATTCTCTAAAATAAGTAATATAATGTGGACTAGAAATATTATAGACAGGATGGGAGCATTGCAGCTGTATGGCTGTCTTGTCATTTTATAAATGGAGAACCTTGAATCAGTTCATTTCTTCCGTTCCCATTTTTTCCATCCTTGAGATGGCTACAAGCACAAGTTGATAGCTATTGCTTGGAACATACTAGTATGAAATAGTGAATTATTTCAGTTTAGCTAATATTCAGGAGTATTTGTACTCTAGTTGCCATAAAAACTGTGTTCGGATTTCAGTCATGTACTTATTTTTCACAATATCTTCAAACTTTCTCATTAGCTATAATGTAGGCTTGTCTCTCAGCAAGCAATTTTCATTTGATTAGCTTTGCTTAACTAACAGGACATTTTATTACTCACCTGGGATTGGTTTAAGTTTCCAATTGTTTCTTTAAGGCCACTTAAGTATATTTTTAATACTCTTCTAGCTCGAGATGCTGATGAGAGAGAGAAATGGATTCATGCTTTAGAGGAAACCATCCTTCGTCATACTCTTCAGCTTCAGGTGCGTTAGTCAGTTTAGCCTAAGCTTAAAAGAGATGCATATGTTCTGCATAATACCTGTGTAAAATGTAATCCATACTAATCTCTATTCCATGAGTGTATATTTGTTCTTACATTTATTGTGAAATTAAGCCATATGTCATGTCTCCATCTTGCAAATATAGCACCTCAGTTGATAAATTTTACATTTATTATTGCCGGTCTGTGAATGAGAAACCTTTGTAACTGAACTGGAGATCTAAGAATACAAGAACAGGAAGATTCCTGTGATGATTGTTATGTGGACTCTACTCAACGACCTGTTCACAGTTTTAACTTCTATTTTCTTTACCTGAAACAAAGCCTTGGATTAAAAAACAACAACATAGAATGGAGGCAATGTTAAGATCATTACAGGAATCTTCAAGTCACTGCACCTCTGGATCTCCAGTTCATCCAAATAATGAACCTGTACTCTTTGCCAAAATCTTGCTTATCAAGCATTGCTTATGGTAGCATACAAATACCACTGAACTATACAGAAACATATCCCAACTCCTGTGTTTTTGTAGTGCATAATGATGGAGAAATTAGTGCTGTCTGTGTTGTACATTGGCAGAAGGGGAAAGGGAACCAAACAAAACTAAACCTGCATATTCTTGCTTTGAAGCCTTTGCTATGTAAATATTCCTCCTGAGAATATTACCCACTCCAAGGTGCTATCACAGAAAGGGATTGCTTTGGAGACACTGGCACCAACTATGGATAACAGCAGGTGCACTTTAATATTGAAGCTAATGAGCAAATGCAGAGGCACAACTGTCTAATATTAATGGGCATCAATCATAGTGACGTTTCAAGTGAGAAACGTCTGAAAATGGCAGCTTGGCACTGAAGCATGCTTTACTTGGGATTCAGCCGCATTCAGGCCAGGTGATGTTTTATTCTCCCTTTCCTTCTCATGGCTGCTCCGTGTGTCGCCTCCCCCCCCCCCAAAAAAAGGTGTTTGAAATCGGGGGAACTAGATTTTCCTCTGGCCTCATGCTATGGTGAAGATTCCTCTGACAGGAGCAGCTTTCCAGGCAGTGTAAGGGGCTGCTGGGCGGAAAACCCCCGATGCGCAGAGTGGAGTTGGCCTGGATCCACGGTCAGTGATACCTAGTTCCAAATAGTCAGGATTCGCAGCCCTAGCCTTGCAAAGGTTCTTAAATGCGTTTAGTATTCTGCAGAAACTGTGCACACGCTACGCTTATACGTGGTGAAGGACAGTGAGCTACAGAAATCTAGGCGGATGCGAAAAGGTAGTCTTAGCATCTTAGCCATGCCTGCTCAGAAGTAAGTCCGCTCGTAGGTAAAACGGGGGTCAGGATTGCGAAATGGAAAAGAGCGATCGGCGCTGTAGCCAATAACAAGAAAGCTGCCGGAGGCATTTCAGATGATGCAAGAAGGCAGGGGGCGGGTGAGATATCCGGATGAGCCCGTGTCCTCCGTGGCGCTGTGCGTGAGGTTAGACTCCAAGCAGCCCACTGGGTAGCGAATCAGCGGCCGAAGTCAGTGGGTGCTGCGGAGTCCAAGACAGCCCTTCCAATCAGGGCTTCCTTTCAGCGCGCGGCGATTTGGTCTTCCTGCCCCGATTGCAGCCTTGCTGGGTAGAGGCTACCGCTGAAGGCGGGAGATTCCCGGGACGAAGGATGCCCTCGAGAGAAAGCGGGAGGAAGCCGGCGGCGCCGGCTGGAAGGAAGCAGCCCGGTGTGTATGGCTATTATGCGTCCCCCTCTCAGTCGGTGCGCGGGGCGGGGGAGAGGAAAGGGCCGGGCTGGGAGGCACCTGACCCGCAGCCAATCGGGAGCCGACTCGGTGCGAAGGAGAGCCTCGCTGCTTGCGAGCGGTGGCCTGGCGACGCGGCTTCCCTGCGGGCAGGGGGCCCAGCCGACGACAGACCCCGCCCGGCAGCGTGCCCGGGAGGGGAGGAAGCATGGCTTGCGTGAGTAGGGCCGGGCGTTGGGGCGGCGCAGCGTCGACATTGGCAGGAGGGGGCGCCCTCGATCTCCGTCGGCCTGCGCTTACGGAGGCCCACCCGGACGCCTGGGTTCTGTGGTCGACCCCGTGTATAATCGGGATGGGTGGTGAGGAGAAGGTGCGTGCTGCGAAGCCCGCGGGCGGCCCTGAACCTGTACCTGCAGCCGGGGCCGGGGAGCGCACGCAGCTCTAGCCATTGATCGCTGGAGAGGAAGAGCGCGGCGCTTGTGTGCGCGCTACACCATGGGGCGCACTCACCCCCCCCCGCAGCTCTGCTTGATTTCAGTCCGGCAGGCTCCATTGTCTGCCACTGGTGGAAGTGGCTAATTACTGCCACTGACTTTGCTGTTTAAAAACAAGCAGTTCCAGTTTGATCACCTCGACCGCGATATAGGAGATCGTTTCTAAAACCCACTCGATGGTTAGCCTAGTTCGTATTTCGGCTGCAGGAAAGTTAGTTTTCCTTTCTTCACATCCCATTGAAATCAGCTTCTTTCACAGTATGTAGGTTTGAGTTACGTTTTATTTAGAAAAGGATTTCTATACCGCTGATTCATAGAACATCAAAGTAGTGTACACTGTTAAAGCATACAACATTATTCAAATAAGAAGACATACTGAAATGCATGTTACTTCCAAGAGGTCATAGAAACTTGGTCCTGTAGCCAATCTCTCCCAGTGATTAGAAATGCTTCCCACAACTAAAGGATCTTGTGATCCTTCCTTCCCTCAGCATATGCCCAACATGTTTCCATGACTCTCTGGAAAGTGGGTGTATTTCTTTGCAGCTTAGGAAAATTGGTACTAGAAACAATGGGGAGAGGGTGGGCACTACAGTTGCTGTGTAGACCCTGATATTTTTCTAAAGAATTTCAAGAGCCAAATACTTGCTGGTGAAGAAACGTTGGGCAGGTAGCATTTGTAGTGTATTTCTTGTAGTGGTCATGCTATGTCCTAAATGTTACATAATGTGGGGCAAACATCCCAGTTCATTTTAAGGATCATTCAGACTTCTACAGGAAATAAGGTATGACTCTTAACAAGGATCACATACCTTTAGGCATTTCACAGGAAGGAAAGAGTAACAAATGTACAGGATGCCCAAAGGGACTCAAACACTGTTCTGTGGCCATTTTGAGCATTCAGTGTGCACTTCTGTGGTACTTCAGAGGGAATTTATGCATTTCAGAGGTCACAATTGGCTCCCATGTTCTGGTGAATGAGCTTATAAGGTCTCTTTTATATAACCTGGTCAGGTAGAATTGCTTTCTAATGAAAGCTGAGGTACTTAAATAGCCTAGTAATCATACTAGTTTAAAATGGAATGTAGTGCAGAACTTGTAACATAATGCTAATAGCTTAATTACTTGGTTTTTAATACCTCTAAGACTTGAGTATATTTAACTTCGTTTTCATTGGAAATAATGCAAATGCTCACTGAAATACATAAAATGTAAATGAGTTAACTAACATTTAAAATGAATGATGTTTGTAGCATTTTATGTCATTTAAATGCATGTGATAGATAGCTATGATAGAAGCACTGCACGTATTTCACTAGAGGTCACATCATTGTGGAAACAGATGCAGGGAAGTGAAAGTGTGACAGTTTGGATTCTGTTAGGATTCTTCTGTTCCTTAAATATTTTTTGTTAAAGTATGTGTCTTCTAAAATTGCTTCTCTTAAAAGTGAAGGTTGCTTAGCATTTAAAACACCTACGCTATAGCTTTTAAATTGTGAGAATTAAAGACATAATGAATTTCTGTTTGTCTACTTGTCATTTGCAATCATAAAACCTAGAAATTTTAAACACCCCCCCATGTAATTCCTAACAAGGGATCTTGACATAGTGAATTATAGATTTACATGTATCAGTTTATGTGCTTGATGTTCTGTCCAAAGTGTTCCTTTCTAGTTGGCAATAACTTTTTAAGCCTTATATCCATTTTGGAAGGGATGTAGGTGGCGCTGTGGTCTAAACCACTGAGCCTCTTGGGCTTGCCGATCAGAAGATCAGCGGTCCAAATCCCCATGATGGGGTGAGCTCCCGTTGCTTGTTCCCAGTTCCTGCCAATCTAGCAGTTCAAAAGCACACCCAAAGTGCAAGTATTATCTACTTATAAATAGGTACCGCTCTGCGGGAAGGTAAACAGCGTTTCTGTGTGCTCTGGTTTCGGTGTTCTGTTGTAACAGAAGGGGCTTAGTCATGTTGGCCACATGACCTGGAAAAACTGTCTGTGGACAAATGCTGGCTCCCTCGGCCTGTAAAGCGAGATGAGCGCTGCAACCCCAGAATCGTCTGCGGCTGGACTTAAATGTCAGGGGTCCTTTACCTTTACCTTTTTATGCATTTTGGAGGAGGATAAGAGATGCTGTTTAAATGAAGTAGATGAAAAAGCAGGAAAAAAGCAGAGGTGTGGAAATACCCTTTCTTCTTGATTCATCTGTAGTCACAGTCCAGTGTAGATTTTCAGCACAGTCTTGTGTGTGTTTATCATGGGGATATGATCTATTGAACACTGTGAGACTTCTTTCAGAGTAAACACGCATAGGCTTGAACAATTGAGCAGCTCTGGATTGTTGCTTCTATTTCTATTATTTGAGAATTCATTTGTAAGGCCTGGTTTTACAAGGAAACTTCAGTTGGGAGAGTATTGGCTGCTTCACCTTAGTAACAATTTTGCTGTGATGTGGCTTACGTAGCAAAATAGTTAACCTCACAAGAACATAATATTTAGGCTTTAGAATAGTGCCAGGAGACGCCTAGTCCTTGCAGTGAGTTAATCATTTCACTATGCTGACATATATCTGTAGGAATAATATAATGTTCTAGCCTTTTTCATTCTTTAAAGTGTATCTAGGCAGGTTATTCTATGGTTTTGAAATTTGCCCAGATCAATCTTGCAGCTAATGAGGTGCTGTTCTGTGTGTTCTGTAAATATGTTCAAATGTAATGCATTTCTGTTACATAGGGTGTGGATCCTGGATTTGTTCCCAGTGTCCAAGATTTTGATAAAAAACTTACAGAAGCTGATGCTTATCTACAAATTTTGATAGACCAATTGAAGGTATGTTGAACTTGCTATTGTAACAGGACTTTACAATAATCTAGTAAAGATGCACTTTGATTTCTCCCTAACCTCCATGGTATAAATGGGTTATGAAAGATTGTCATCATTGAAGCTCATTGATCCATGTTTTTGTTAAGTAGTTAGATGGGTTTCAGAAATTTAACAGCAGTTCCTGCTAAAAGACTATATCCCTAGGGCAGGCATGTCCAAAGTCCATTTTGGGGGCATAATCCGGCCCGCCAGTCGGTTTAATCCGGCTCCTGTGGTAGTTTATTTCCTGGGGTAAAATCCTAACTAAACTAAAAAACCCTCAACTACTTCAATCCTTACAAAAGGTTAACAAGTTTGGTTGGCCCTTTGGTCGGCCCTCACGGCCCTTCACTTCATCAAATATGGCCCTCTTTGAAAAAATGTTTGAACACCACTGGCTAGGGAGTCTGGATGAAGATTTCAGTATTCAAGTTCTTCATTCCTAACCTGTTCCTTAGAACAGTGAAACTAAGCTAGGAGCAATAAGTAGCTTGAATACAATCTAATTTGTGTCGTGCAATCTTTAAATTGTACAATACTGAATTAAAACTAAAAATCAGGCAAAACCTAAAATTTCCCAGTCATCTATGACACAAGTCAACTGTAGAGACTTGGATCACAAGCATACTTGAAATGGTTTCAGGTTGTTTTTTTTAAACAGTAGTTCCTGTACTGTTTATTATATATATTGGGAGAGGGAGAGAGTAAGTGTTGCCCTTGTGATTTATCCTAGATATGTTTAACATATTTAATATTTGAAATGGGGTAAGTATTTGAGAAGTAAACATATGTGCAAGAGAGGTTCTGTTTTGCATGCCTTGAAGGCTTAAAGCTTATTCAGTCATTTACAGAGTGGTGGCTACCCTGTAACCTTCTAGATGTTGTTGGATTCCAACTGGTACCATCCCTGATCATTGGCCATGCTGGCTGGAACTGAAGGGAATTATCATTGAACTCCATCTGGAGGGGCACAGAGTCTGCATCTCTGCTTTACATGCAGCACATTATTTTGTGTTGTAAAGAAACTGTCTAAAGATCTTTAGCTCAGACATTATATTGACTGGAAACAGATAATTAAGGAGACAGAAGCAACAGAGCGCAGAACAATTTTAAGCACTTTCTTTGGCTTTTAAAAAATGTAATTCTGCAATCATAAAGAAGCCCTCACCCCCTCCAAATAATTTCATGTTTGAGGTAAAGACAAAACATATTTCCTGACTTAGTAGGTGATATTGATTATTATTTTTGTGTGAAATACTGATGATTAAGACCACTAGTAATTTAAACATGTATCTGGTAAGATGGAACCAAATGATCAGCAGACTTTGGATTTTTTAAAAATAAATAAATAAATAAATTGCTATCCTGTTTGCATTTTAAAAGCTTTACTAGCAATGTTTGATACTGTGTGCCTTTTTCTTTTTAGCTCTTTGATGAAAAGCTTCAGAACTGCAAAGATGACGAACAGAGAAAAGCAAGTATACTTTTTATATATTCTTCCTCTCCCTGAAGTTCACTTTTCAGCCTTCCTGTAATTGACTAAAATGCAATTTAAGCACTCCTTTTATATACAGCTGATAACTTACATTCAGCGTTGCTTTATATATATATATATAGAGAGAGAGAGAGAGAGAGAGTGTTGTTGGGACGGAAAACACTTATAATAATAATTGCTAACAGGTCTTCAATTGTTCCATTACAGTGGAATATAATTAAAAAGATGAAAACAAGCTTGGAGAGCCATAGAAAAGGTTTTATCCTTTTATTTCAATAAGTTTCATGCTGCAGTTGTTTTAAATATTTTTTCTCTGTGAGCTTCCTGGAGAAGTCAGTTATTGGAAGTTCAGTTAGCAATGCCTTGTGCCCTACTCACTTTTCATGAACTATTGTACCATTAGCATAGTTCATAGGGCTTAATGAAATAAGTAATGGAAGGATGAAATAAGGAGCATAAGATGACAAGGCGTCTGACTGTTAACCAGAAGGTTGGTGGTTGCAGTGGGTTTGACTAGATGGCCTTTGGGGTCCCTTCCAGCTCTACATTTCTATGATTCTACACATGTCAGGTAAAATTATATATCCAATTCGAATAAAATTAAGTTCACGCTTTAGTCAATTACTGAGAAGTAATTGGGCCTCTCTTTGCAATAACTTCCAGCACTGTTAGAATGATTCTAAACCAACTAGCCATGTGGCTGGCTTTTTGTGTTCTAGAACAGGGTAATTTGCTAACTGTACTTCATATTTTAGATTGTAATCTAGCACTTGGCACTGTCTTATCATTATACAATCTTGCTGCTGGGGTGTGACCTTGTACTTGTTTGGCCTCTAGTCTTAATTTGTTGTAATGGCAGATTAGTGTTGCAACGGATGAGCTGTTTTCTTCCTGATTTGTTGTGGCATTCAGTATTTTAAAGCTGCTTCCTCTCATGCAGAAGGAAGAGGTTCAAGTTACACTCACCCCAAAGTATTTCTGTAAAATCGGCATGATATTATTTATTTATTTATTTATTTATTTATTTATTTATTTATTTATTTGCCTACCCTGCCCCTCTGGGTTGCCCCAGCCATTCCAGGTGGCTAACAACTTCAGTAATGCTAGACATTTTCTGATTAAGCAATAAGGTAGTTATTTCCCCTGACTCAAGACAACTAGCAGCTGCTTCCTGTAGAAATGTAGTTTAAGGAAATGTTACTGGAAACCATGACATCACTTCTCTTTTCCTTTTAATCTTTATGGAAAGCTGTGTCAAAACTGTCACATCTGTAGACCCTGTAGAAAAATAGATGCCACAACAGGACAACACATAATGCTAAGCCAAACAATGACATAGAGTGAACATGCAGGTTCCTAGAGGGGATCACAGCTGCTGCACTCCTACCCTAGTCCTCCTCCTGCTGCTGCACTACCCAGAGCTAAATCATGATTTGGATTAGTGTGTCACTTGTAGTTTTATCTTTCTTCAGACAAACCTGAGCTTTGACCAAAGTTTGTTTTTGGTCTACATGGATGGGGAAAAGGCAGACTTTAGTCTTCACTGTATTGGACAAGTGTGTGGCAGTTTGGAACAAACTATGACAATTAACAATATGAAGAAGAATCACCGCTGTCTGAACAGTTCTGTACTTGCATGATTTCACACACAAGTATAGGAATACAGTGTCTGAACTGATTCAAATGCAAATATATCACTTTCAGTTGGGATAAATGTGGAATGAAGATTAAATTTTCCGGATGAACATGTTTCAGTTGAAGCCGCCTTGTACAGTACTTGCTTTCAAGCTTTCTCTTTAGACTATTTATCTGCAGGGTGGGATGGGAATGTAAACCAAGCATTAATAATCTTTGGTTGTTCAGCAGGGCACGGTTTAACAGTGCATCACATGCTAGAAAAAGCACTACCCTTAAAATTTGCACAACACACCCTTTGCTTAAAGTCGTCTTCTAGTGCTGTTGGGCAACCTTTTTCTAAAGCAAATTGCATTCCTGGTACTCTTTTAATTATCTAGAAATGGTTGCAAAGTGGTCACAGTGTAATAATAGAATATGTCTGCTTTGATTGCAGTAAGGATCCTGTTGTTTTCATTCAGCAGGATCCCAGGTGCAAGAGGCAGCGAAGACATTTTCTCTCGATCTTGGAGAGCTGTTGGAATAGACAGTACTTAGTCCATATAGCTCTGCACAGTGCTGCTTCATATATTAAGCTTATATTTTATGTGAATGTTTTAAATAAACAATAACTAACAAGAAGCAATCTTGAAGATGAATAACTTCACATTGCTAAAGACCTTGCTTTTCTTTTCTTTTCCTCAGAAGATTGAAGACCTCAAAGAAACAACCAGTGTAAGTATGTGTTTAATCATTACATATTTTAAAGCAACTTAAGGGCTTGGCTTGGATCTGTGTTAAATTCCTCTTTAGCTACTTCCTCTGCTGACAGGCATTTAGAATGTAATGGTGGGAGATCAGTTGCTCCCCAATCTCCCAAGTGGCCTGCTGGCAAATGCAGAGAACCTGCTTCTCCTTATGCCACCTGATTAGAGGAGGGGGAATGGATTGTACCATATGTTCAGGAGGGAGGGGTCATCCTCTCACTTCTGTGGTCCAAATGATCTTCATATTTGTCTTTTGATGGAAATGGAGATTGAGATTGTGCCCTACAATTATGTTCTGTGTTTATATTAAATAGAAAATATAGTAGTGTTTTAGAATATTTTTATGCTCTATGGTAACCTGCTTAACAGTCAGGTCTTTGAAAGCATGACACAAAATAACTTGACACATTTACTAGTCCTGTTGCTTTTTGGAGTGTATATTTTATTGTATTTTCATAACTTAATGATAAAATCTGAGCAACAAAAGCAGCTCTAATCTTTCTGTTGTGAAGGTATTGTTTAGGTATTGTCAACCTGGTGCCCTCCAGATATTTTGAGCTACAGCTCCCATTATCCCAGGGGATTGGGACCAGTGAAAGCTTTTGTCCAAAACCTTTGTAGGGCACCGGTGGCTAGGCCGGTTTAGACAATATCTTGCTTGCGCAATAACCTGCAGGATGTCAGTTAACTTTAAAGTTAACTGCCCTTAGAACAAGAAGTAGCTTCTTTCACCCATCAAATGTTCTTTCCCTGTGTGGCTTTAGCTGTATAAATTGGGGAAATAATGATCCATTAAAACTATTAGCAAAATAGTTACTGATTTTCTCCACCCTGTTCACTCATTCAAGTGCAGAAATGTTATCATAAATGAATTCTTACAAGATATCTATGGCAAATAAGTACTAAACTGATAATGAACATACTAACCAAAGGAAGTACTTTGCTTCCTTAACACTCTATTCTAAGCAGTAAAAGTTTTGTAGAAATACTAACATGTTTATTTTTGCCCTCTTTAGAGCATGGTTGAATCAATAAAACACTGCATTGTGTTGCTGCAGATTGCTAAAGTAAGTATCTCTGATGGAAAATACAATAAAAAGTGTTTGCAGTATAATGTTGTTTTCTGGAAGAAATCGTTCTGTGCTATTATATTGTAGAGGCATTGAACCATCAAAGTTAATAAGAATTGGAAGGTATAGATATATGTACATTTATATGACTTGATTATTTCCCCTCCTGTTGCATTCTGTAGGTAGATTGATAAATACTGTAAGTAGATTGCCAGGGGTATATGAATGTACATTGTATAAGTTATACAATGCATACAATGGCATACTCAATGCTGTGCCATTCTTCATATTAAAGTGGTGATTATACTGACCTATTGATCCTGACAAAGTGGTGTTTACCATAATCTCAAATGTTGTGACTGTGCTCTTCATGCTTTGTTTGAGCATACATAAAAACAGATTCTTTATGTCAGTGCCTACATTGGTTTAATTACTTTTGGTGTTTTAAACATTCACAAGCAACTATTTTGTGGAAGCCCCCAAGTTGGAAGTATGGCAAAACAAATGTTTAAAAAAACACTCTGCTAGGTTGTACATGAACAGTATAAATAACAGAATTATAGTCTATTAAAGATTGATCTTGAAATTTGATGGTTCTTGTGCCTTCAAAAACTCATCTTGAATATCAGTGTCTGATAATTGAGTTAAAACATGTTCCTCCTTTAACAATGGGCCTTGGATAGAGAATTGATAAAATGGAGCAATTGTTGGCATGAAAAGATATTGCATATGTATGGTTAAAGCCCTTACTCACCAAATCGTTTGCATGTACTAATCCACTCTAAAATTTTGGATTTATTCTCTAATCTTAATAGGCCTAATAATTCCTAACCTATAGCACTGAAGTTCCTTCCATATCAGAAGTGAAAAACCCACTAAGTTTTTCTGGGCATCTTAAAATCCTAATCGTAAACTGGATTATGGAACTTTTATACATGATCAAAGAAGGTGAGACCCAGTTCGCTTGTGCTGTAGTACAACATTGTAACAGGTTTCTCCAAAGAGAGCTATGTTTGTATATAGCTCCCATTCATAATGAACTAACAAGGTGGAGAAGAGGGTGAGACTTGCTTGTGGTGTAAGGATACTTTTTGCTCATTTTCTTCTGTGAAAACATGGAAGATATGCATGCCTCACTGCTGAAGAGAGAGGGTACCACCTGCAAAACTGAAGATACGCATAAATAAAACAAAGTTTCTGGAGTAACAAAAGAATGTACAAGTGTTGCTAGCACTTAAAAACTTCAGGAATAGCCTGGAAGAAATCTTTGGCATATGCCGCTGTCTGGTGAACCTTTGTGACATGAAGACAAGCACATTCTACACTGCACACAACTTAAAATATTCCTGCATTGCAAGGGGTTGGACTGAATGACCCTTGCGGGCCCTTCCAACTCTACCATTCTATGAATTTATATTCTAAAATGTTATTTTGGTGAAGAAACAGAACACCTTCAGTGCTGTTTGTTGCCCATATATCTCTGGCCAAGCTGGCCAATCTACGAAAGAAAAACAAATGAGGGAAAGGTTGTAGTTTAGTGATGGAACCCATGCTTTGCATGTTTGATTTCAAATTCAGTCCTTGGCATCTGCAGCTGAAGGACCTCTAGTCATAGGAAAGTCAGGAAATATCTCTGTTGGCGTCCTCAGGGAAGTCATTGCTGGTCAGGGTAGGCAGTTCTGGGTCAGATAAACTGTTGATCTGCCTTGAAATAAGTTGGATTTATAAACATTCTGTTCAGAATTTTGAATGGGCAGTTGCACAAGATTGTAAAATGCATCTATTAATAATGTATCTGATGCTTAGGCTTTTCTCCTTTGATGTCCAAATTTCCCCATACACGTGCCAGTTAAGAAAGCTTCCATAGAAAGTGCAAAAGGAAAGATGGGGGAAGAGAATATTTGAGTCATTCATCCACAAAAGAGACCTTTGCTGCTGCTGCTCTCTCTCCATAACCCATTTGTTATAATGTTTAGTGCACCCTTATCCCAGTTTTGTTCTTGGAACATACCTTGCCTTGCAAACCTATGCAAACCTGAGGCAGACGGTACTGAAGGCTTCTGATCTGGCAGAATTTTGGGAGGCTTCTTTTGCTAATTCTGTCTTTCCCTTTAACCCCAATCCAGTGTCCCACATCATTCTGAGGGTTCTGGGGGCTGTAGCAGAAGGGGGGAGAGTTGGCAGAAGTTGTTCCCTTACCACCAACAGTAGGAGCATCCCCTGAGTGAAACGCCACTCGAGATACTCCTGCCTGCAGCCGTAAAGTCTGGATCCAGCCCAGTATCCCAGCATTAAGATAGGGATAGGGAACTTTTTGCAGCTTGTGCCACATTCCCTAATAAGCCTGCTTCCATAAGATGCATATCAGAGGTAAAGGAGGTATGGGAAGAGGCAAATGTGAGTAGAGACACTCACCTTTTATAGGCCTCCTAGCCACACGATAGGCAAAGGTTTCTATATACGCATCCCTCCACTTCCAGTCAGATGAGTGAGAGGCAGTATCCCAATTCAAGTACTCTGTTGAGGCTTTGGAGCAATGCCGGTTTGTATTGTATGGAAAGGGGGCATTGCATGGGTAGAGTCCTGTGGGCCAGATAAAGAGATGGCGTTCCTACTAACATAGAATTGTTCATAACTCCCTGCCAGCCTTATGTCTTCTCAATCCATTTATAATATTTTAAAACCATCAAGATAAAAACTGATGTTTGAGGCCCTCATCTATTCCCTCCTAGCTCTAAAATAGTGCCATGCTTTGAGCAGCATTTTCTTGAAATAATTAGGAATTCAGCTCCTGCAAACCCACAATAGGTTCCATGGGAAATGTGCAAGAGAAATCAAAGTAGCTAGGTTTTTTTCTGACTCAAGTTATAAGACCTTGGTTGACTTGGAATAATGGACGTTGTATGATTATGCTTTAAGGTTGAGAAAACATAAAGCTACCTTTGTTTTTGTAGCAGCTTTATTTTAGCAAAATGCAAGCCTTTTCCTGTCCCTGGTCCACACAAAAAAAGAGCGTAGCGCACGATCAGTGTGCATTTAATATCTGTGTGTGCGTGTTTCAATGAATATTTGGGATTAGTGTAATTGCCTTTTTCATTACATGATTATGCATTGGATCTTCTTTCCATTCTGTGGATTCTGCAATGGATGATTGGCTGTACTCCACCACAGAGTTTGTATATTATGTTAATGACTTTAATTAAGTTTTCAACATTAAAAATTTCATATATTCTTTTAGAATAATCTGATTAGGAACTCTCATCTCTCAAGTATATGCATATGCCACAGATTAGGAGATATGATAGCCATCTGCAATTATCTTAAGGGCTGTCACATGGAAGAGGGAGTCTGCTTGTTTTCTCCTGCTCTGGAGGATAGGACTCAAGTTGCAAGAAAGTTTTTCCAATTAAACATTTGGAAAAACTTTCTGACAGTAAGAGTTGTTCAGCATTGGAACAGACTCCCACAAGAAGTGGTGGACACTCTTTCCTTGGAGGTTTTTTAACAGAGGTTGGATGGCCATCTGTCATGGATGCTTTAGCTGAAATTCCTGCATTGCAGGGGATTGAACTAGATGGCCCTTGGGGTCCCTTCCAACTCTATGATTCTGTGTTTAAGTATTAAATAAAATGCTAATATTCATCATTTAATTACAGTCCCAATAAAGTTGTTAATGCATGTTATGATTGGTTCCCAGCATTCTTCTGTTCCCGTATAGTCTTCAGTATGGCTTTTGATATACTGGCAGTTTTATTCAACATCACCTCCATTGTTTAGAGCTGCTTCTGTATCCAGCTCTGTCCCTGGAGGCCCAGGTTTCATCCGTGGCTAGAAGAGTCTTTTACCAGCTGTGACTGGTGCTACAGCTATGGCTGTTCTGGACCACCAGAGCTTGACCACGGTAGTTCAGCCACTGGTGACTTCAAGATTGGATGGCTTCAGTACACTCTGTGTGGGGTTTCCCTTGTGCTTAATCCAAAAGCCTACAGTTCGTGAGGAATGTTGCACCACGGTTGCTGCCAGGACAGACCCTCTCAGCATGTAACATCTCTACTCAGAGATCTGCACTGGTTGCCGGTTTGCTACCAGGCCAAGTTCAAGGTGTTACTGTTAGTATGTAAAGCCTTTAGCAACTTGGTACCACTTTACTTGCAGCTTCATCTTGCCCCATGTGTGCCCACTCAGCTGCTTTGATCCCCAGAACTGGCACTGTTAAAGGTGCCACATAATATGCAATCTTCTAGTGTGGGAGCAGTTATACTTTGGGACTCGCTGCCTAGTGACATCAGGCAAGTAGGTCCCTTCACTGTGCTCTTTTGGTACCTACTCGATGATGAAATTTTTGAAGTAATTTCCAGCTGATATTTCTGGTTGGCACTTCCTCAGTTAAACCATGTTCAATCCCTCCCCCAACCATGAAGCTTACCGGGTGACCTTTGGCCAATGGTGCCTACTCAGCCCAACAGGGTTCAGCCCATGAAACTAATACGGGGTGGGAAAAGACAACTGTGGACTCCACCCTGAGTTCATTGGAAGAAGGGTAGGATAATTTTGTTTTGTCTGGTTCATTGTTTGTATCGAGGAGAATCCTAGACTTCATAAAAGGAAAATCTGCTAAACGTTGGTGTACTCTGGTTAACTATGGATTATTTGTACTGTATAGGGAGATGCAGTTTGAATGTAAGATGAATTACAGTTCATTCACAGCTAAGGTATAGCTGAGGAGTAGGATGGAACCTTGCACCTGAAAGAAGGGAAAATACATGATCCTACAGCCTATACCTAATCCCTTAACCATTTTTGAAGGGTTGGCTAGCATTATACTTACTCTAGACCACAGAGATAAAACCTGTGGTAGGAGAAAGCATACACCTGTGAGGGGTTTATTTAACTGGTACTGAGGTGTTTAGTCATGGCCAAATAAACCCTTTGCTATCGTGCTTTTCTTTTAAGTGACTTGTAATTTTTTCCAGGTGATAGTTTCCAAAACATCAAGGAGCATGTCACAGAAATACCTTGCATGTCACAGAAATATCTTGCAAGTGTCTAAGCATTTGTGCAGGCCTCTTCATGATACTTGGCAATAAATAGAACTAGTAGATACATAGCAGCATGCCTCTTCAGTGTTATATTCATCTGACAGAAAGCGCTTTTCAGTATTGATATGTTAGCCTTTATTATCTTCAGATGATAGCAAACGTATCTAGTTATTGTAAGAAGATACCAATGGCTTATAAAGTGCAAGGTTTCTAATGGTTAATCGGTTTCTTTTTCTTCAGAGACATTTCACTTTCAGAGCATCTAGTAAAAAATTCTGGAGAGAAACAATTATTCTCATATAAGCAAAGTCATGGCATCTAGTAAAAAAATTGATATGTTAATATTTGTAACATTTTTCCTTAAGGACCAAAGTAATGAGGAGAAGCACGCAGATGGACTTATAGTAAGTTTAAATCTAATCTTTCAATCTCCCTTTATTTCGGCAGAACGTTAAAGCTGCAGTCATGTGGCCACAGGGGCTTGAACTTCCATTCAATTTTGACATTCTTTTTCTTAGTCACATCTTCTGGTGTCTCCTCAATATGTTGTCACTTTCCTTAAGCTTCAAAAATCACAATTAAGAATATTAAATTCCAGCTTCGCTTTTATCACCACTATTTCTTATTAATGAAGTAAATTTAAACCCGCAATGGGGAAAAACTGGGATGATAACTTGGTCACTCTTCTTGTACCTGAAATGCACGTGCTTTCAGAATAACATTTCTTTATAATACTGCTTTTGAAATACATGCTAGAAGTTTCTGTCACGTTGCTTTGTTGTATATACTTCATGTAACTTTACTTCTGTCTTCCATTTGTATACATTTTCCTGACTTCTGAGTGTTTGTAAATTGGTAGGAACTTACATTGGCATTTTAGCTTAAACAAGAGCAGAACAGTTATGTGAAGTAGCTTGTTTTTCTTATTTTCTAGTTGACCCTACATTTTAATAACTAGTTGGGACCTTTCTTCATGGCCCATTTCCCTCGTTGCTGAAACTTAAAAACACATTTTAAGACCCTTAGAACTACAGGAAACAAAGTAGTGTTGGACCCCATGAGACACGAGTGTAACTGCAGTCTGGTAGGGTAAGTGTAGGTCTATTTCTAAGAAAATCCTCATCATGCCATAAAGTTGGGAATATAAAGTACCTTCTATATATTGTATATGATATCACTAGTGAATCACAAGACAGTCACAGTGAGAATTCCCCTATAAATAAAGAAAAGTTGGTGAACTAGTTTGCAAAGTTTAAGGATAGCCTCTTAACTGTATGAGTTCATGTGCATTTATTAATGGTCTCAAAGGAGATTCTGTCTTATAAAAGTGGAAATTCAAAGCAAGTTCTTCCTTTCTGCTACAACAAGTTTGAAAATAAGATGTGGGTGCATAGCATCAAATCAATAGATTATAAATAACTTCTAAACACTGCAGCATTCTGGGAGCAATGGAGAATGCAGTTTTAAGAGGAATAGTAATTACTCAGGAATGGCAGATCTGCAGTTAAGGAACTCGATTGCCAAGATTTCTTGTGATGAGCATAATAAACGAGGCCTTGGTCCGCTTGAGTTTTCAATATAAACAGTACTGAGCTCCTACCAGTTCTCAAACTTACCTGTACTGTATTACAATTCAAAATATTTCCGGTCATGTTTATCTGTTTTTGCTTGAACCCTTAGATACACAATGTATTAATCTTCTACTTTTCTAGTGTTTTAATTGGTGTTGCTTATAGATTAATAGGAGGCTGGCTGTGAAGACTGGATGTTGAAACTTTGCAGAGTTTATAATTAAATGAAAGCTTTTCAAACACATGGAACACAAGATGTTATTTCCAATAAGCTTGAAATCAACATAGCATAACACACCTTTTAAAAATAACACTGAAGAGCCTGTAGAAAGGATTGAATGTCCTTAACATGAACAAGTTATTCCTAAAACATCAACATTGAATGATCCAGTTTTATTTAGTTTACCTGAAGAAAACATTTGACTTGAAATCCTAGAAGCCTTAATTTATTTAAGCCATTAATAGATTATCAATATATCTCGAAGCAGTTTACATAAGAAAAAAATCCAGGTACAATAAACGCAACAACTTTAGAGAGAAGAAAATCCAAGTACTATATATAAATATACAGTACATCATAATATCCAAAGATGTAACAGTCATCAATATAAAATGCTGAAAAAGACTTGTTAAACTTTGCATTTGTAGGCTTGATTTAGCTATCTTTTCTGTTTGTACAGATTCTGCTTCTAAACCATTTAGGGCACTGAAGATAATAGCTGGCACATTGACTTGAAACTTGATGCAAATTGGTAATCAGCGAAGTTGGTAGAGGATAGGTGCAATGTGATCTAAAATGGACAGCTCCCATCAGAACCCTCACTGTTGCATTTCTGACCAATTGAAGCTCCCAGTTGTCTCAAGGGGCAGTGCTATGTAAATCAAATTCCAATAATCTAACATGTAAGTTGAAAAGCTATAATGCTGTTTGAGGAGTTCAACTCTATCCAAAACAAGCCGAATATCTGGTCCGTTGTCCTTAAAACTCCAGCCAATAGTACTTCTAACTTGTCTGAAATAACTTTCAGATGAGTATATTGTAATTTAAAATGCATTAAGAGTATCTATGTTTTAAAAACATACCGTGATATTTGCAGGGTTGAATTAGCTTGATTTTTTTTCAATATGAAAGCCTCCTAATCATCTATTGTAGTTCTAATTTTGAAAACTTGTTTCCTGATTGTACTCATAGTAAAATACATGATTCTTTAGTTCTGTAACAATCTGACTAGTCTTTTCCCCTCAAGTATGTAGTACAAATCCTCTAGTGTACCAATATAATCATAATGTAATAAGGAACTGAGGTGAATGAAATTGAAATGCCTGAAAATGAATATTTTGGTGTCATCACTTCAGATGTCTGAAAGTCTGTCAATGTTCTCTGTTGAATTATCACCAGGTTTTGATAATGTCTTTCAAAACCTTGACTAGATTTGACGACTATGGAATCAACGCCTTTGTATTGGCATTACGTAGTGTTTGGTACAAGGACTGAGGAATTAGTATTCCAGAATTTCCCAGTTCTTTGTCCCAACTGTTTCGTCCTTACTGCTGTTCTTCAGGCACACCATTCACAAATACTCTTCTGAGATTAATTAGAGATAGTATTTATTAGAGTGGGAGGAGAGGACCAAGATTTCTCCTTTGCTATGGGGAAAAATATTAGTAACTAACCGTGCTCGTAATTATACCTAATGCCATGGTAGTTAGCCATCAAACACATTCTCTCAACTGGCATGATTTTTGTGTTAGTAGAATTAATAATACTGACTTTTAAACACAACTCATTTTGACACTGAACAGTAAAGCATTATTTTGAAAGATCCATAAAAGTCTTTAGAATAGGAGTGGGCAAGCTGTGACCCTCCATATGTTGTTGACCTCAAATTTCCATCAGCCCTCACCATTGGCCATGTTAGGCAGGATAGATGGGAGTTGGAGTCCAACAACTGGAGGGCCACCACTTCCCCACCCCTGCTTTAGTACAGTGAGGATCTGGGCAAAATATCAAGGCGAAATATATCAAGGCGATCATTCCAGTATGTTGGAAGTTAGAGGCATAACAAACATTCATCTTTGACAGCAGATTCTATTGTATAAAGTCAGTTTCCAAACAACCTCAGTGCATTTAAAATTAGAGTCAAATGCTATTTTATAATAGTTTAAAATGATAATGATCAAAATAATTTTTAATTAATTTCATTTACTGACAGCAATTTGGCCTTGTCCAGTATTTAGGGTGGTATACAATACTGTTCATCCACTAATGAAAGGAATCCAGCCACAGAATAGGAGAGGGAGGCAACATTTGGAGATTCTCTATCCACCCACGTTGCCTCTAAATCTGCTCTGGAGGGTCCCCCCATCCCCCAGAACAGATTTAGAAGGCTGGGGGGGGGGAGGGAGATTGCTGAAGATTGTCTCGCTTCCCATTCCACTGGCAGATTCCATCCATCAGTGGATTGATTGCATTTGATGCCCTCCTTTACTGTTGCTTAAATTTATTGTGCTGCATAGATTTAAAGCTGTTCCATATCTAGTTCTTCCTCCACAGGAAGCTAATTCCAAAGTTTAGCCATTGCCATTTTAAAAGCAGGAAGAGATTACTTGCTGCAAGAAGCATTTCTTGCCCCTGAAGTTACCGTATTTCTCAAGTTCTGAGTTGTTCCCATATATTATCACAACAGTCCTTCAATGTGTGTGCAGAAAACCAGCTAACACTCTTGCTAATCATTTGCAAAGGAAAAACTTATCTGCTTGTACTACCCTCAAATGTTCCCCTTCTCTTCATCTCTTCAAGGACTCCTCATTATTATTTTTGTTGCTGTCCTACTTTTCCAGAAAGAAGCTCACGTTCGGTTTAGTCTGTGTCTAATCTTCTTAGTTACTGTTTTTCTAGGTTTATCTTTCTTTGATATGAAATCTTGTACAATATCTGGATTTAAATGAATCTTATCAGATTGTGTTGTCTGCCGAGTTTTCAGGTTGCTGACTGCTCTAGCCTTACCTTGTTTTCTTTCTGACCGTGTGCTCTGCAAATGGCGGGATTGTTTTAGGTTTAGTTTTTAAATATCAGTAAAGGTGACCCACACATTTAGAACTCTGCTGACAGAGTTTGAACAAAATGAAAAGTCAGCTGTTTCCCAAAGGCATCACTTGCAGTTTGTTTAGTATGGTGGATCTTTGCATGCCTTCACTTGTACCACATAACATGTGACCAGAGCCCCACATCCGTACCCATCATATACCCAACTACCTTCATTTTTCTACTCTTTGAAGCAGATCTATCCTAGTAGATGTTACATGTATAATGAGGGCACATATGATAGGGTTGCCATATTCCAAAAAGTGAAAATCCAGACAAAAAAGTTGTTAAGCTTTTTTTTTGTTTTTGCTGAAGCTGCGTTGTTCTCCCCCACCCCCAAATCTAAATAAACAGAGAGGCCTTTAGCTCTTTTTAATGAAATTTGCCAAAATCTCCCATTTCCAACATGGGCTGCCATATGTCTGGATTTCCCCAGACATTCCAGCAATTTCTGCCCAGGCGCTGTTTAATAGGGCCGAATACCAGCTATGTCTGGGAAATTCTGGATTTGTGGCAACCCTAACATATGAATACCGAGCCCGCCATATACTGGAAATTTTCAGTTTCATCAGTTTTTCAACTTGCTGAAAGTATTATAGTCTTTTCCCCTTTAAAATAGTGACAGTTGATGCACTATGTTAATTTCCTGTCCTGATCAAAGTGACATCAGTCCTGCATCAGAATCTGGCAAGTGTGGTAGTGTGTGAAGAGGTCTTAAGGGGTATTATTATTAAAGGGACAATTGCTTTTCTGAAAAAGAAAATTGAAGGTGGAAAGATAAACGGAACTGTGTCTCAACGTAAAATGAACTAGTGTGAAACAAGATCAGACAATGCATTATGCTTTCCCTCAAACTGCAAAGGAGCAGAATGAAATCTCTGAGTCATAAAACATATTCATAGTGACTCCTGTTCAAGATTCTTGA
The DNA here is from genome assembly GCF_965112155.1 of Podarcis liolepis. Lineage (NCBI taxonomy): Eukaryota > Metazoa > Chordata > Lepidosauria > Squamata > Lacertidae > Podarcis > Podarcis liolepis. Next base: position 56,240,908 of record NC_139559.1, read on the forward strand.
CAAATTCTTATGGCACCATGTTCAGTAGTACTTCTGGAATGGTTGAGTATCTTTTCTGAAAGCAGGAGTAAACCACAATCTCTAGATTGTCTGTCATCTTTTAGGGTTGCTATCACATCAGTACGTTAAAAATTAAAGCTGGGACTCCTGGGTTTTATGATAAGAGTATTTATATTTACACTTAACTAAATTCACTTTCAACTTGCTACTACTATTCTGTACAGACCACTAATGCTTGGAGAACATTTGCTGTAGTTCTGTCACTTTGCATTTCTCTCAGGAATTTGCTATTGCATTAAGAAAGTTCCTGCACGGAGCACACACTGCTGTGGTTCTCAAAAAAGGTTTAATTTGTTTTTTGTGTCGTAGAGCACTATTAATCCTGTTGATGCAATATATCAACCTAGTCTATTGGAATCTTCAGTGATCAGCACAATGCCTACCCAAACTGTCTTACCTTCAGGTATAGTATTTGTAAACTACTTGTGGAAATGTTTGTTTCTGAAACTTATGAAAATTTAATGTTTAGTATTAATAGTAGATACCCTGTTTCCGCTCAAATGTGATTTATTTTATATGCACTTTCTCCCACTCCCCCCGCATCCCTTTATTTCTTACATACATGCATAAAAATGTTAGGCTGCTGCCACACCAATTCCAGCATGATGAACAGCATGCAGACAGGCTAGCAGTGTGGGTGGCAGGCGACCCAAGGAAGCTGTTTAATGAGGGAGGGAGATGCTTCACGAAGCAGTTTGGCTAAGCACCACCCCTTTAAAAGAGGATGGGGCTTGGGGCAAGCGGTGAAGGGATAGTTGAAGTGTAAAGGGAGGAGGGTTTTGTCAGGGGTGGGGGAGGGGGAGTTGGCAGGTACGTGGGGTTGTTGAGTGGAGCTGGCAAGGACAACCACCCCAGTAGAATGCATATACAGTGGTACCTTGGTTCTCAAACTTAGTCCGACCCCCGAAACGGTTCGGAAACCAAGGCATGGCTTCCGATTGGCTGCAGGAGTTTCCTGCACTCAAATTGGAAGCCGTGTCGGACGTTCGGCTTCCGAAAAACGTTCGCAAACCGGAACACTCACTTCCAGGTTTGCAGTGTTCGGGAAGCAAGGTACCACTGTATTCGCTGAATGTGGTTGCATAAAGGACGTAGCTTATAAGCTATTTGTGCTGTGCTGTTGCTTTGGAAAGGAGCTAACTTTATTCTCTCGCTGAAGTATATTTGACTCTTTCCTCTTGTACTCAGATTAAATGATTTCTTTTTACAAGCGGTGTTTTTATAATCAGTTCACATAGTAGTGTGTTTGCATTCCCTATCTTCATTGCCTGTTCTTTGCATTAAAGATACTCAACTAAACTAGAAAATGTGGTAGAGCAGTGAGCTTTCATCTTCCCACACGGAGAGTAGAACAGCAGAATACATTCTGTGCCTAGGATGATACCATGAATACGTCAGGATTTTTGCTTACACCATTTCACTTGTCACTTTGTAATAACTTTTAGAACCAACCCAGCTTTGCAAATCAGAGCAGCGACCTTCATCCTTGGCAGTTGGACCAGTTGTAGCATTAATTGGAAGTCACCAGACTCCAACACCAAATAGTACAGGTATAGCACAAATGCTTATCTTGTTTCAAAATACACTGCCACAGTTTGGTGGGAGTGGGGCGCCCGTGGACCTCCAGATGTTGCTGGAATACAACCCCCATCCTTTCTGACCATTGGCTGTTCTCTCTGGAACAGATGGGTGTTGTAGTACCGCAACATCAGGATTTGAATGGTACCCCTTTTCATGATGCACATGCTTTATTGGTGATTTCATAGGCTCCCAGTATTTCCAAGTGGATGGAATAAAACCCTGGTGATGTTCTAGACCAAAGTGGCTAACCTGGTGCCCTCCAGACATTGCTGGACTCGAACTCCTCTCCGCCCCAACCTGCAACAATCAGTAATGCTGGTTGGTGTGTGCTGGTTGGGAGAGACATGCCTTACATCCAATCACCTCAGTTACAGGTCTCTTCCATTCCTTTGACTGTTGTCGTTACTTTTTAAAAGATACTATGTTTAGATCTATTTATAAATCATTATTGATCTTGAACTTCATGAGCTAATAAAAGTTCAGCTATTTATGTTTTGTTTGAAAACAACAAACTGGGGTTTTTACATTTATATGCATAATCGTTACAGGAAGTGGCCAGTCAGCACCTAGCAGCAGTTTAACTTCTCCGAGCCATGCCAATATTTCTCCAAATACAGTTCCAGATTTCTCTTACTCCAGCAGTGAAGATGAATTTTATGATGCTGATGAATTCTATCAAAGCAGCTCATCCCCAAAGAGATGTTTGGAGTAAGTAATGGGAAGCCTACGAACACTATTTTCCCTTGAGAACTGTCAAAGTCGGCACATATACTGAACACATTCCATGCATGTAGCAGAAATCATTAGGACAGTGGTCAGTGCTCAGTGATGTCCTTCTGCTTGCACAACAGGACTTATGGTTTCTTACCTCACTCCTGCAGCTGCCTCTGTGCCCTCAAAATCTGTTCCACAGGATCCACAGACCCTCCGGAGCAGATTTTAAGAGGGTGCAGGGGAGCGAGAAAGGAAAGATAAGCTTCATTGTACAAGTGGGCAACAGATCAAACTGTGTTGGATCTAACCCAGGATTTTTACTCCACTTTCTCACTTTCTTAAAAATACAAATTAAGAACAATTCTGATTTTTTAAATTCATACTGTGAATGAAGCAACTATAATGTGCCAACATTATGCCCTGCGTGGATATGAAAATTGCACAATTTCTTATACAAGCTAATGGAAATTGACGTTTTATTCATGAGCTGCTGTGTGGTGCACAGAGGTGTTCCTCAGTTCATAGACTTCAGCCATCAACTAAGTAGTGAGTTGCCTATAGCCATCTAGCCTTTAAACTCTGCTAAATCTGACCCACCATATACAGGCCTAATTTGGCCTGGCGGGTGTCCTAATTTGCTCAACAGCGACAGTTTCTCCCACCCCTGATGTCAAATGTAATGGCAGGCAAAAACAAAGCTGCAAAGGAACCAATTAAGAGTGCTCCTGGCAGGCAGAGTTTTAATTTGGTGCCCTTTAAATTTGGTGACAAATACAGGCTTCACAGGGATTGGTTCCACTTGGGAACTCCTGAGGGCGGTCCCTGCCAAAAGTAGGGGTTTCTATCAGCACTAAGTACAACTCCCACTGCAGGTATTTTCCTTGTAAGGAAAGAATCAGTGCACTTTGAGTGTGCTCCAGTTTTTTTCCTTTGTAGTTGGGCCACTATGATGTCAGGCAGTTGACCTGCCTGTCAAAGTGACCAACAACATAGAGTAATGGCCGGTAAATTCTGATAATATATGTAAAGAACTTTTATTTATAAGTTAAGGAAGTGGAAGGCTGCTGAACACAACAGAGGTTTCCTTTTTTACCCACTGCAGCCCCCTGTGTTCCCTGAAAAGCCTCTCTTGTGGGTCAGCAGACTCTTGGAGGCTTAACCTCTGGCTACAATCCTTAAACCTTTTAAAATGCTAAATGAAAGTGAACTATTGGCCTTCCTTTGGTCTCTTTTCCATACCTTAAAGCTGCTCTTTATCTGCCCTGGAATTTAGTGTTTCTCAGCCATTCCCCAAGTGTGGGAGTTCTTCACATCCTTATTGTGTTTGTAATGGTCTAAAATGCTTTGTATCTTTCTTTAGCTCTTCAGGGCCTGGGGCAATCCTAACTCGTAGCAGCACAGGAAGTAGTATGAAGCGCCCAGACACAACAGAGTCCCTCAACTCTTCCATGTCTAATGGGACAAATGATGCTGGTAAGAGAAGTCCGCAAACCATCCAGGACCCCAACAGCGCTTTGCTACAAATTGCAGCATGTATAGATACTACAAAAGACTCCTTTTTCTTCTCTATGCTAAGTAGCGAGGATAAATTAATCTTTATCTGCATGCTTGCTTTCAATATCTCTGCTATTGTTAAGGCGAAAAAACAATGTTTGCCTATCTTGGCGTATTTGATAAGGTGTGGGAAACCTTCCCCCACTTGGGCTGACAGTGGGGGGGGGGGCCCAGAGCCCTTGTTTTCTCTCCCTCTTTTTGCCACCTTCTTCCTCATTTTCTCTCACACACATGAAATTAAGGCAAACAGGTTCCCCACCCCTTAATTAGATTTTAATTATTTGAATGTTTTCTACTTCTTCAGTGAAGCATGTGTTGAATGCAGTTTATTATTACAGATCTGTTTGATCCCCTTGACGATAGAGATGACGATAATGAAGGGGAGTCTGTGGAAGAACACAAGAGCGTCATCATGCATCTTTTGTCACAAGTTAGGTTAGGAATGGATTTAACCAAGGTAAGAGTCAAAAGGAGGTCCATGGAGTTTGAGCAGATAGTGGCTTTAATTGCTTTGAGTGCAAGAGTATTCCTTCATCAAATAAATCAATTTTGCATCTCCTCTATCCCAAATCCTAACTATGATTGTTGAATCTGCATGTGTTAAACCTGCACAAACTTGTTTGTAAGTAATCTCTTCAATGGCATGGATCGTTACATGCTCAAATTCAACACAGGGTGGCATCTAGTTGCTGCACTCTTACAATGATATTTGCACAAGATGTGCTGTTCACACTGCAGCCCAAAGCTCTCCCTCTCCTAAGGGTTCCTGACTTTGGGGTGTGTGTGCCATAGAACAGCCCTAGTTGCTTCAGCATTTAATGTTAGGCTTGTTTCAGCCTCATTGAAATTAATTTGACTGGAGCACTGAACTTGATTTCATGGAGACTTAATCTTACGGTTTTTTATTGATCTCATCCACATGTGATAGTAAGTCATAGTCTTAAAAAAACTCACAAGTAATAAGTAAAGAATTTTAATACGACATTCAAAAATTACAAGGAGCAAGCCTTGGTTTCTGCTCATGGTGAGTGCTGGTTTTTTAGTAATGCTAAGTCAGTTAGCTGGCTGGCTTACCATTACATACTGAAGAGCAAATCAGGCCCAATTGAGCAGCATGTTCATTATTTATTGCCTTTAAACTGAGATGAGTAGTGATTTCACACATCTCCAAACAGGTGAAATGAATAGAGTTTCCAATGTTGTTTCTGTTTTGGATTATCCCCCATGCTCAACATTCTGGGCTGTTCTTTTAATAAACAATGTTAGGCACATAATAGGTTCCTTCTTTTGCAATAGGCTGATCACAAACCAGAAGTATATTATGTCCCTCCTTTTAAAGTTTCTTGGATGTATTGTGTAAAATAATAATAATAATAATCCTGTACTGGAAAGGACCATCTGCCTTTTAACTAAGTGTGGTACCATCAGTAAGTGCTGACCCTTACAAATGTCAAATTATGCTTAAGCAGTTTTGAGCAGCGTTAAGACTGAAGTGTTTTTTAGATAATCAAATCCTTAAGAGTCTTGTGTGTTTCTTTCCTCAGGTGGTTCTTCCAACTTTTATTTTGGAAAGAAGATCACTTTTAGAAATGTATGCGGACTTCTTTGCACATCCAGACTTATTTGTAAGGTATTCTCAATTTTTTTTTCATACAGCTTATATACCTGCAGTAGTGCAAGCTTTATATTCATTTGCACGGAATCCAAGCACGTAGGTGCACAGCTCCACTTCAGTGGATGCATTTTTGTCTACGGACCATGATCTAATTTGAACATATACATGATTTGCTGCCTACTTGTTAGGCAGATCCAGCTGCCTCTAGCAATACAGTGGTACCTCGTGTTAAGTACTTAATTCGTTCCGGAGGTCCGTTCTTAACCTGAAACTGTTCTTAACCTAAAGCACCACTTTAGCTAATGGGGCCTCCTGCTGCCGCCGCGCCGCCAGAGCGCGATTTCTGTTCTCATCCTGAAGCAAAGTTCTTAACCCGAGGTACTATTTCTGGGTTAGTGGAGTCTGTAACCTGAAGTGTATGTAACCCGAAGTACCACTGTATTGGGACTGAAACTGGGCAGCTAGTTTTACATTGCTGGTAAAGCATTTTATCTTACAGGTAGGAATGGTAAGGTCTTTTATGTGCAGCTAAATCATCAGTTAGTGGGACGCGGGTGGCGCTGTGGGTAAAACCTCAGCGCCTAGGACTTTCCGATCGCATGGTCGGCGGTTCGAATCCCCGCGGCGGGGTGCGCTCCCGTCGTTCAGTCCCAGCGCCTGCCAACCTAGCAGTTCGAAAGCACCCTTAAGTGCAAGTAGATAAATAGGTACCGCTTTATAGCGGGAAGGTAAACGGCGTTCTGTGTGCTGCGCTGGTGCAGGCTTGCCAGGGCAGCTTCGTCACGCTGGCCACGTGACCCGGAAGTGTCTTCGGACAGCGCTGGCTCCCGGCCTCTAGAGTGAGATGAGCGCACAACCCTAGAGTCTGTCAAGACTGGCCCGTACGGGCAGGGGTACCTTTACCTTTACCTAAATCATCAGTTAGATTTTTTTCTCTCAGCCCAGTTTTAAACATCTTGAATAACTTTTTTGTGGTTTCAATTTTTTAAAAAAATATCTTTTGTTATCCTGTTATGTCTTCTCTAGTATTAGTGACCAAAAAGATCCAAAGGACCGAATGGTTCAGGTGGTAAAGTGGTACCTCTCAGCTTTCCATGCAGGAAGAAAAGGGTCTGTTGCTAAAAAGCCTTACAATCCCATCCTGGGAGAAATATTCCGGTGTCACTGGGTGCTGCCAAGTGTGGAACAAGAAGAAACTACGGTTAGTAAAAATTACTTAACAGTTTGTTTACAAAATGCAACTTTTTTTAATCTCAGCCATTTCATAAGAGCTTTAACTCTCATTTCCATTTTGTTGAGAGGAAGGGACAGTTCACCATTTTTAAGTTCAAGGTGCCTTGAATAACCCAGAGCTTGAGAAATTTAATTTTTCTTATTCAGCGTCAGACCTCATACTGTCTCATACTGTGCCATCTGTCTTTTGATCACTTTCTCAGGATATCTTTCTAAGTAATTTGTCTAGCATTTAGTTCAGTTATATTCCACGTTTCCTCCAGGCAGCTCTAGACTACATACATGTTTTTCCCCCTCCCATGTTATCCTCACAACCCTGTGAGATAGAATAAATAGTGACTGGCCCGTGGTTACCCACTGAGCTTCATGGTTGAGTGAATATTTGAATCTAGGTCTCCCCGAGTTACATTATACTTTATTGACCTATGCAGTCTAGGACCCTTGTACCTACGGGACCGCCACTCCTGGTATGCCCCATGGAGGACCTTAAGGTCCACAAAAAACAACACTTTGGAGGTCCCAAGCCACAAAGTGGTTAGATTGGTCTCAACTAAGGCCAGGGCCTTTTCAGTACTGGCCCCGACTTGGTGGAACGCTCTGTCACAAGAGACTAGGGCCCTGTGGGACTTGACATCTTTCCGCAGGGCCTGCAAGACAGAGCTGTTCCGCCTGGCCTTTGGTTTGGACTCAGTCTGACGCTTATGTTTCCCTCCCCTTATGGTTTTGTTTTATGGGCTACTATTAAAATGAGGCTGCATTTTAAATGGGGGACTTGTAGATAGCATTGAGGGCCTTTCCAGACTAGTTTGCTTCACATTGTTCATTTTGGGAGAGAGCACATTTTCTTAATGATACTTCATATGTGGGCAAATGCAATGACTTTCCTAGTTGGTGCATCCAATCTGAGAGTACATTTTGTGGAACAAAGTTTGTCCACCACTGGATGATGCCTTCTAATCCTATGCAGACATTTCCCACACCACGCATGGTATTTGACCTGGAATGCTCAGGCCCGCCTCCCTTGTCATACCCATAGACGCTGATTACATAGACCATACCCATGTGATGTCTACACATCATGCTGTAATGCACTTCCTCTACTGTGCAAGTCATACTGTGTGCCCAAATTTATTTCACAGTCTCTTCCTAGGCATACAAATCATGCACATCCTAGGTTATAGCATACATTGTGCCCTTGTGTATTTTACCCTTTATTCTGTGTATCCTTGGAAGATTTAGGTAGGGAACACATCTGAATACCTCAGTATACGTGCTTAAAAGACAGTATATCATGTAACATTGGAATACCTCTTTATAGGAAACTGTGGCAGATGGACCACTTCCATGGGTTACTCAAAACAGTGTAACCTTTGTAGCGGAACAAGTTTCTCACCACCCTCCAAGTAAGTGAAGAAGCCTATTGCAGATTATTAAAACCTCTGTTTTAAGGCTGGTGTTTAGTCAGTGTTGGGTTTTGCTGCTGATTTTTTACTTGGGAAGTAAATAATAAATATCAGTTTGTGCTTTGCAGGTGTTTTATGCTGAATTTATTGCTTTATAGTTTACCATTTCTTTCTGTCCTTAAGTTTCAGCATTTTATGCAGAATGCTCTAGCAAGAAAATACAGTTCAATGCCCACATCTGGACTAAGTCAAAGTTCCTGGGAATGTCTATTGGCGTTCATAATATAGGCCAAGGTATGTCTAAATATTCTCTAAATAAATGTATTTATGAGAAAGTATTTGATGAATTATTTTTTCATGCTGGATAACATTTCTCATTGAAGGCTGGTGGCAGTCACAGCAGTAGGCACAAACCAATACAGAATTCTTTGTGTCTTGCTTTTCATTATAGAAAATGTCTCACTGTATACTGATTGCCTGCAGCAATGTTTGCAAAGGCTCCAGCCCATCCTGATACCATGTATTTTTGGCTTTAAGTCCACAAGGCATCAACTGACCCAAGAGAACTGAAGTCACAATATGACTGGCATTAACTGTGGGGCACATAGTTCAGCATGTGTATTGTCTGTAGAAGATCCCCATTTCCAGTTTTAAGGGGGAAGGGAACCACTTGGGCCGCAGGGATCAGAAAATCGTCTGCCCAGACCTCATAGAGTGCAGCTACTGCAATTGATAATACTAAATGTATGGCTGTTGTTGCACTGTCTTGCATGTTTGTTCTTAAAACATGGCAACAGAGCAAAAAGTAATGGGGCAAACAGGAAATAGATTTATTGGACCTTTGGGGGGAATTCAGAGAACAATGATTAAAGATTCAGATATGCTGCCATTTCTTTTCATTATGCTATCATAAATTAAGAACTACAAAGGTGGTGGGAGAGGGAAGTGTGAAATGCCCAAAGCATTTCAAGGGGCAGGAGCATAGGTTCTCTTTTCTGGTTCCATTGGCTTAGTTCTTCAACGGAAAATAACTTGCAGCCAAGATTTTCATGGCAGCATTTTTATTCTTCTGTGGTCCTTTGTCATCTTATTTCATATGAAAATACTGTCTTATTCTTAAAATGCCCTATTCTCTTGCAGGGTGTGTATCATGCCTAGATTATGACGAGCACTATATTCTAACATTCCCCAATGGTTACGGGAGGTAAGTGACTTCACACTTTTCGGCAATTTATTTTATGATAGCAAATGTTTCTTTTCCTAACTCTTTAAGGGCATCTTCTGTTACCTTGACAGATCTATTCTCACAGTGCCATGGATAGAGCTGGGAGGAGAATGCAACATTAGCTGCTCCAAGACAGGCTATAATGCTACCATAATCTTCCACACGAAACCTTTCTATGGTGGGAAAAAGCACAGAGTTACAGCAGAAATCTTGTAAGTATATTCAGGGGTTTTAAGCAACAAACTCATTTCATACTTGTGGTAGTAAGAGAATAAGACACAAGACATGAATACAATTAGTAGTGATGGATCCTGTTTTTTATCTTTTCTTTTAGTTCTCCTAATGACAAGAAATCTTTCTGTTCAGTTGAAGGAGAATGGAATGGTGTCATGTATGCCAAACATGCAACTGGGGTAAATCATCCCTTTTTCTGTTTTGTTTTAATCAATAGGCTAGACTAGAGGAACATGTTGTGGCACTCAAAGAAAATACTGATTATCCAAAGCATGTCATCTGAATGCCTTTTCCTGTTGCTAGTAAATTGGCTTCAGCCCAAAAGCCTTTTAATGGATTTAACATCCCAGGGGGGCCAGCCGAGTGAATTGCGCTTCTTGCTGGTTGAGGCTCAGCATATTTGGGGGCTGATATTGATGCTAGACCATGGCAGCTGACGGCATCTCTGCTGTGAAATTTAGTTGCGCCAGAGAAATTTTGCAAAACTTAATGATAAATAAAACCTAGATGGTGAACAAATTGAAAATATAAACAATAATAGTGCTATTCTTTCTTTAGGAGAATGTAGTCTTTATAGATACCAAGAAAATGCCTATCATTAAGAAGAAAGTAAGAAAACTAGAAGATCAAGAAGAATACGAATCCCGCTGGTAAGCATAACTCTTCTTCCTCCCTACTAAAACCCAGACCTTCAGGTAAATAGAGGTTAGTGGCCTGTATCCTGAATTCTTGCCAGCAGAATTCCCCTCACATGACACTCCTACTGGAATTAACAGGGAGGGAAAGGTGGTGTGTTTGCGGACTACTCCTTCCACCTACGTCCCCTGAAAACAGTGGAGTGGGGCAGGGGACTGGTTACAGAGGAATCACCAAAATACTTCTCCCTTCCTCCTGCAATAGCCTCTGCTGGATCTGTCTTTTCTGTAAATGGGATCCCTTATATTTGCAGAAGAGACTCTGGGTCTCATAAATCTAATTTGCTTGAAATTAAATATCAGTTACTTCACCTCTATATTTTGATAGAACAAGTGCATTGTTTAGCTGTATTATGTGAAAAAAATTCACATACTAGGAAATAAATCATTATTTATTTATTGCAAATAATGTGGATTATGAGCTGTAACATGGGATGAATGTCAGTCACCAAGGTTTTGAAACAAAATTGGCCATCTGCCTATTTATGTTCCTTCGTGGATTTTTCCCTCATCTTAGTTTAAAATCTTTCTCCTAACCCTGCAATAAGAAATGAGTTTTGTATCATGTTGTATAAATATTATTATTTTTTTAGCTTATGGAAAGATGTAACTTACAACTTAAAGATCAGAGACATTGATTCAGCTACTGAAGCAAAGCATAGGCTTGAAGAAAGACAAAGAGCCGAAGCCAGAGCCAGAAAGGAGAAAGAGATTCCATGGGAGACACGGGTACGTTTTAGTCAATAATCAGTACCTTTGTAAATCTCCCTGCTCCTCCTGTGACACTATTAATTGAGTACTCTTCTCTTCCAGCTATTCCATGAAGATGGCGAATGCTGGGTTTATGATGAACCACTACTCAAGCGACTTGCTGCCAGTAAATATTAAGTGGACCACCTGTATGAAGTTGAAGCCTTGGCTTAGTGGCGATAGTTGTAACTTTCAAGTACTCTTCTTTTGGAGAGCCTGTCTCCTCCAGTTACAGTTCCTATCTCAGGGATACTGGATTCACTGATGCAGCGAACAATTAAAACAGGAAGAGCCTTGACTGTGTAGCAGTAATTTATATTGGCCTTTCCTGTCTGACCTCCCATGCTTCTAGAAGAATTAACCTGGGCTTGATCCCCATCATATATGTTTTAACCACTGCTGTAAAAGGTGCAATGGGGCATTTGATTCCAGTTACATATGATTCTGGCATCCTACAAATACATGACTTTATTTCATTAGAGCCAGTTAATTTGTGTAAATATGAGGATTCATTCTGCCAGTTTAGAAAATGCAAGATTCTAATCTACCAACTGGTATGTTTTGGGTTTTTTTTTAAAGAAATCATTTTTTTGGCATTTCATTGTTTCCCCAAAATAACTTTGGTATTTTTAGAAACTAAAATGTAATTTTAGATTACCATTTGGTTCCTGCTGGTGCATCTATAATGCTTCATAAAATAGATTTTCAATTGTATGCATTGTTTTATTCCAGAGTAAACCTTTTCACAGCAATAATGCTTTGAAAGAGCATTATATTCAAGTTAAACAATGCTAAGAATGTGTTTTGCTGTTAAACAGGGATATACTCATATGCACTTGAAAACCCAGGGCAATATGTGAGATTCAAGCAAACAAAAGCAACCTCTTATATATACGGTTGTCATCTGAAATATGATTACAAACACAATCTAATTAACCAGGTTCTTCTGTTCAGCAGTGCTAGTAGTTCAGAAGATGGTTGGTCACAATTTGACCCAAGCACTTGTGTTGAAACCAATTTTACTGCATTCCTGTTTCTGCTAATTGCGTTGAACGCAGTTGGCTGGCTTTTACTGGCCTCTCTTTTTCCTTTCGTCTTCTAGACTGGTAACTAGACTTGGCCAGAAACATTATATAGGCAATAATAGGCAAAACATAAATGCTCTGGTAGGGTGACCAACCTATCTAAGACCAGTTATGATTAAATAGCAAAAAAACCCTACTGCTTTAATATGTGCTGTATCCAGAATCAAGGTAATCTGAGTGACTTGTGCTTTTACTCTGGTGCTGCAGCTGCCTAATACTCACTGTAGAATCACTATTGAAAACTCTTGTGGTACTGGGACAAATGTATATAGTCAGTTGTTTCCCTTATGAGACAGTCTGTGAGTGCAACAGGCTGAGTTAGCTAGGTGAGATGCATAAGAGCTGATTTGAGTAGGAAAGCTGGGTGAAGCAAGCTGATTAAGAGTTGTCATGGGTTGCTCTTAAATTCTGTGCAAAATCACTGCCTCATTTTATAGACTTTGTATAATGGGGCTATATAGCATATGCAAGCTTGTGTTTTGGGTTAAGCAGATTCTCTGAGGTGGGATGGAGCCAGACAACCCCTACTCTGCACTGAAAATGGGTGGTAGGGTTATTTGAGGCATCACTTCCTTCTATCCGGTTGCTTACTGTTGTTCTACTGGAGGACGGGGACTGACTGGGTAAGAAGGTGTACATTACTTTGCCTATAGAGCCTCTTCAACCCCAGCTGAATGCACTGGTGTTGCTTGGGCATATAGAAGCTGCAGATAGGCTAGCCTGCCCTAGGCACCCTATCCCACCCATTCTCTCAGTACAGAATGGGCTGTCTTGAGTTCTCCTTTCCCTTAAAAACTCAGTAGAACTGTCTGGCTTGGTTTGGTCTTTGTAAAGCTTTATATGACAAACTGTTATCCACAGGAGAATCCACATTTGAATGTGTCCCATTGCAGGCAATCAATTTAGAAAATCTAAATCTATGGGGCCTGAGCTGTATATATAGTTGTTTATATAGGGAGGGTCTTGTGAGCTGAAGTAGGCTGTCTTCCAAACTTGTAATCAAATTAACAGCATTGCATTTCCTTCAACAAGGGCTACACTTTCTAAAATTAAAAGTTAATGCAAAGTTAAGGGGTTCTGCAGTCCATCTAACAGCCTGTACATAAAAAACCAGAACTTGAGATCTCATTAGTTTATTGCACATGGTATCTGAGCACTCATCCTGAATTCTCATGCAAATGGTTCTCATTTCCTTTTTTTAAGGCCAAGGATGTTGTCACAGACAGGCAGATTTATTAAGGAATCAACTCCTCTCCAGAGAATCCTGTTAAATCACTTCTGTTCCCCAAACAAAACACAAAATGTCTTGGGGACTTGATACCCGATACTTCAACTTGACCCCATTTTATCTATGTAAATAGCACTCCAAACAAAAAGACCTAATACATTAGATTGCTGGTGGGTCCAGCCCTTTATTTTGATGTAAGATTTTAATCTTCCTATATTTTACCCACTTCACCAAGAACACACTTGCTTATGCCTTCTCTCTTCAAGGACATGCATGTAGCAGATTACTTAAGACAGTGGAAGGTATTATGCTACGTATTTTCCAGAAAGCATGATAGGTTGGATTCATTGTAGTAAAGCAGACTCCCCAAGCTGCTCAGTAGAGAACTTGTACTACACGTTATAGCACTCCGAGATGAGTTATTTTAATATCTTATGGTATGGGAGAACATTGAGTGCTGATGTATACACTTTGATGTCCTTGATACAAGTGATATCGGTCAAAGACGAAGAGTCCAAAAACATTAGTTGAGGTATTTCATTGCATGAGGGACTGTGAACATTAGTGAGAGATGAAGCTTCTGTATCACCTTCATGTATTCCAAATCCAACCACCTGCAATTTCAAAATAGCAAAGTTACCAGCTGATAAATTTCACAACAAACAAAATGCAGCCTTATCTCCATAACTATGATTCACTTTCCTAAATTCACCCTAAACCAGGCATGGGTACCTGCATGATCTATGACTCCTACAAGTGCTCTTTACTCAGCTGCTCTCCATATATACAATTCTGCATCCAAGCTACTACAGAACCAGGATTGTAACGCTAAACCTTTGAGTGAGCCTTTTGGTTGCTTCTACTGTTTACTGGAAGCTCAAATGCCTTGTACCTACTTGCCCACCCCCAGCACCCCCACCAAAATACACAATCCATAAGTAAACAAGTATTGTGGGGATAGATTGAATGCTTCTTTCTAGCCTTGCAGAAACAACAAATATGTGCTCAGCCTCTAAGCCAGGTACTTCCAACACAGATTAGTCTCGGCTGACCCTGACAAATAAATTTTTAAAAGCATAAATACTCACATGTACACTAAGCACTTTCCTTTCTTTACCTCTGTGTGCTTGAAACCAGTCAACTAGTTCTGGCTGTGAAAGAGATTTTAGAGCTTCAATCTGAAAAAGATGGAATAGTTTAAAATGATAACATCCTACTTAACATGCAACTACTGTACTGTATCTAAATTAGCCCAAAGCATCGGCCATTTTCTTTTATCCATGAACTCTGTACAGAATACAGTTGGTTGAACCTACCATCATTCTTCTCACTAACAGATAGTGAAGAATTTTATTTTTTGGGGCCAATTTACCCTCCCCCTGCAGCCTCCAAATGTACCCTCAAAATCAGTTCTAGAACATCAGAGGTCCAGGGAGAACAGTAAATTGGCAAAAACTCTTCCCCTTCCATCAAAGGGGGAAATCCTATACCTTGAGCTCCTTGCAAAAAGGCGGGCTTTGAATTAAATAAATTAGCAGAAACATTCTCCTGGCTCATAGACCTTTGCAGTTGTTCAAGGTCAATGCTGGGATACAATCCTGTAAATATTTAAAGTGGATGCCTTTGAGTTGTTCTTCTCAGGACCGCTAACATTAGCTAAAAGAGTAAAAAAGACAATAAATTGTGTGCCCATGCTCCCCGCATCAGTAGGAAAAAAGGGGTCGACATTAGCAACCACCATACTCTTCACAAAGAGAAACTGTTGCTCTCCTCCAGATGGGCGGAGTATAAATTATTATTATTATTATTATTACAACAACAGAACAGATGAGGGTAGGTTGTCCAGTCCTGTTTAGCTTGTTAAACATAGCATGCTCAATGTCAGAGAAGCCCAGCCAGTGCAAATGTATGTATGTGGATTTATGAGGGGGTGCTTACTGAGACCTTTTGTGGACACACTGGCACCATAATGGCTATAATTCCAGTAGCATTAGATACATTTATTTAGAGTACTTGGGGATTCACCTTAGTCTGAAGAGATTTTAGAAACCTGAACCACGCAGGAATTCTGCTGTTAAAAAGAAGTCACTTACCTCCCGGACTAGTCTGTCAAACAGATATTGCTGAGTCACTACTTCCGTCCAGTTTCTATCTACCTCCTCACCAAGATGAGAATCTTCACATTCTTTTAATTTAATGAGAGCTGTGACCTGGGGTAGAAAAGACAAGCCACACTAATCACACACAGTCACCGTTTCTACAAAAATTACTGAAGATGCCCCATTCACACTAATTCTTCTCTTGGCTAAATTCTGGCCATTTGCAGTACAGTTCTCAGCCTCTTTGAGAATTTATTGAAAAGAAATATAAAAATACTTTAAGTAAATAAGTGGAACATATGGACTAAACTATCTCCTTGCTGATGCATGTTCATAGCACCACCTTATGTTTCCAGCCATATATCTGTAAGTAAATTAAATTAAATTATAGTTTAGTAAGACAATTTTGACGCGGGTGGCGCTGTGGGTTAAACCACAGAGCTAGGACTTGCCGATCAAAAAGTCGGCGGTTTGAATCCCCGCGACGGGGGTGAGCTCCCGTTGCTCGGTCCCTGCTCCTGCCAACCTAGTTCGAAAGCACGTCAAAGTGCAAGTAGATAAATAGGTACCGCTTTGGCGGGGAAGCTAAACGGTGTTTCCGTGTGCTGCTCTGGTTTGCCAGAAGCGGCTTAGTCATGCTGGCCACATGACCTGGAAGCTGTACGCCGGCTCCCTCGGAAATAAAGCGAGATGAGCGCTGCAACCCCAGAGTCGGTCACGACTGGACCTAATGGTCAGGGGCCCCTTTACTTTTACTTAAGACAATTTTGAGAAGCTGGTATATGGCTGAGTAAGGTGTGTATTATTTGCTGAGCACACTACAGCAAAAACAGTAGTTACAATGTAAGGTGGCCTGGAGCTAGGTTTCCTTTTTTTAGTCTGTATGTCCTCTACTCACTTCATCAAAAACATAGGCAGCAAGAGGACTCTTGCACACTTAGGCATTTTATGGCAGTGGAATGCTCCACCAGACAAAGACTCCTCTTTGATTTCTGCAAATCACCAGCTGTGAAGTTTCTGGTCCTCAGATAAATAAAACAAACCTGAAACTATTACTGGCACATAGATGGATATACAGAAGAGCATGACCTGATCAAGCTGTCCTTTTATTAGTTTTCCAGAAATGTTTTCCAATAAAGAAGCATCTTATTAAACCCCTTACCTGTGTCTTGAATGCTTCTTCTGACATTTGTTTGAGTTTTTCTTCAAAGCATGAAAGAAATTCTTCAATCTTCTTATCCACTAGTTCAGAGCTGAAAGCAAGAACAATTTATATTCAAACATCTATTCCTTGTGGCTGTTGCATTCAAGAGTTTAGTTCCACAAAACGGAAGTTGAATTCTACTAAAAGTATAAGCCTATTTTTGAGAAACTGGAGCACTGCTCTAGAATTTTGCTTTTAAATGTTATCAGAATGTTAACTGTGAATACCAGTTTACTACAACAAATTCCCTTGTGGAAGCCACCATCTCAATTGGGAGTAGAGAGAAACTATTTCCTGCACCATGGGAAAATTGAGCTGCAACCCAGCATTCCAGGAAAGTAACTCCTAGGTAAAATAAGTTCCTAAGTTTGCTTTACAAGGCTTAATTTTACATTAGTAACCCTGTGACTGGTGCTGACTGCCAGCGGAGGTTATAAAGGAGAAGCTAGACAAGTTTTAGTGTTGGAAGAGACCTAATCTAACCCTTAAAATAGTAGGACAGGGCTACCTGCAGTCCACATTCAATATCCTGCCACTACCATATGCATCCAAGCCTCAAGGCAGTGTAAGTCAGGGTTGGCACCTGTGTATAGATTTGGGCTGAACAGGTGATCTGCTCACTATAATGCATCCCTATTAGAGAGCTAAAATCAGCATGCCATAAGTTCTGCCCATAGCCTGGTGGGGCAGGATGAACCAGACGCATACTCCTAGCGCCAGCAGGGTCCCTATTTGAACCAGCTATGTGGAGTTAATTGGCATCCACTGGGCTTAAAAGTGTGGGCATTGGCAATCACTGGATTCCAGTGGAAGGAGAAGGGCAACCCCATGCTGTTTCTGTCAGACTCTTATAACCACAGGAAGACCCTGGACTGGGAAGAATGTAGAAACAAGGAGACAAAGAGCAAGTATTTATTCCTCATTCTGCAGTTCATTATTATTATTTATTTTGCTGATCCTTATTTATAAATTACAATACATTACAGCAGCAGACAGTCCATACTGAGTTAAACCAAGAGTAAGCATGTAGGTATGTAAGTTAACAGGAGTGAGGTGGCTAGACCATTGTCCTATCAGAACCAAAGGTGAGATGGATAGCCTGTGGCTCTCCAGATGTTGGACTACACCTCCCAGGATCTCTGACCATGCTGGCTGGAAGTTAGAATCCAACAATCTCCGGAAGGCTACAGGGTACCTATCGTTGGAGTAGAGAGGTACATGGCACAGATACTGTAAACTACTCTCACAACAAAAACAAAGCCACAGTGCTGTCAAATACGATGTAAAGACATTTTAAAAACAGGTGTGTGGAGCAGAAGCAACAAATAAATGAGTAGCTCATGGCCATGTCTGTCCTGAGGCAGGCAGTTACAGAAAAAAGGAAACTTTTATGATTAAAAAAGCGGCTGTTGCATAGGCAAGATAGAATAAAAAACTTTTTTACTTACTGCACTCCCCCCCACAATTGCATTATATTATTTTGTAGGATGAATACATTAGAATATGCAGGCCAGAGTTTGTATTTCTTGTTTTGAGAATGCTGTATCTAAAACGTCATGTCTGAAGAACTAATGAGCTTACAGGGCCTGATGAAAACAGTGAAATTAGTTTTAACAGAATGTGCAACTCACTTGTATTTGGTTGCCTGTGTTGCTACTGTAACAGAGAAACCAAGAATTCCAGATGTATTCCTGCAGGTTGGGTACACATGGTATCTAAAACCCAAAGAGAAGATGGGGAGGCAAAAAGGAGAGCATTCCGTAAGCATGATTCAAAACATCTTAAGCGAGTTTCATGTGAATGCTATAATAATGAGCTAAGAATGCTAACTTAAGATTCCTGTCCTCAATGCTTCATCAGTACACATGCCACCTAAAAAATATCAAGAAGGAAGACTGCAAAAAACCCTCAACATTTTAGTGTTGGCTTTTAATTTTGTTACTACAGATAAAAAGTAGAGGTGACATCCATCTGCTACTGACTCTCAGGTCTCTCCATTCCATTGGAGTCAGGAGGGTCAACTTTTTCACCTCTTTTCATCTTTTTCCTGGTCACTCACTGCCAGTTCTATATGGACTTTTTTGGCCTCAATCTACATCACTTTTCACTTACAGAAACTGAACCAAATTTGCATTTTCTGAAGCTTATCCACCCAGTTTGGAAACTGCTCTCCCCTAATCCCAATACCCATTGTGAGAATGGTCCATCTAGTCTCTGAATACTATACTGTACCCATTTACTGATCTATAAGAGATCCTGCCCTTTCATCCCATGACTGCTAAAGCTTACTCGGGAGTCTTTGGTGTGGAACTTTATCAAAGGCTTCTTGAAAGTTCAAGTACACATTGTCTATTGGATCACTCCCATCCTTCTTGACGCATCTCACTTCCACAGGGCAGCTGAATGGAAACTTACCCCAGGGTCTGCTTTGTTCGCAGGAAGTCAAAACAAGGCTCTTCCATGTACATCTGAAACGAAGTATTTCAATCACAGCAAGATTTTTGCATTTTCCCTCCCACATAAAAAGCAGTATTTAAGGCTCAGGGCAAATGAAACAAAATGAAGAAATGATTTATATTTTTAAGCCAGTTATTAGAACAGCTGGTCACCCTAAGATACAAAATACTTGCCCCCCCAATTTGCACTATATCACTTATGTCTAGTCCCACCTGTGCTAGGAAAGTTTGAATCTTCACAAAACAGGAAGTGAACAATCAGGTTGTAGGCTGTGTTCTGGAAATGCACATTGACTATGTAATGAACTGATTATTTGGGAAGACCCTTCAAAAAGGTCAAGAAGGTGTGCTTCATGTAACAGGAAATGGCCTTATGATGTGCCAAACCATTAGGTCTAACTAGTTTAGCACTGTCTCTGCTGCCTAGCAGCAGATCTCTAGAACCTGGGTGTCTCCCAGACCTACCAAGAGACACCAGGGATCAAACCAGAAGCTGTCTGCATGCCAAGCATGTACTCTATCACTGAGCCATTGTCCTTCCCTTGTATAACAACCAGTTCCCATATTAATCACCCTTTTGCCTCTCCATCCACACTCTACTATCTCTGCAGAGTTTCAGCACAAATATCCCAAACATGGGCTTCTATGGTTTGATTTGCAACAACTATGCTGTCCAACTGAATTTACACTCAAGTGCTGTGATTTTTATAGTTGCACTTAGAAAGGTCAGATATTAACCTATTTCAGTTTTTAGAAAGCAATCCAAACTTACCACAAGCAATTCCATGAGAGAATATTCTCTTAAACTCCTAGCTCCGGACTAAAAGGGAACAGCAACAAAGAATTCATTCACTATAAGGCTTGGGTTTTAAGTTCTGCTATATGTTTATCACCAAAGTGGGAAGAGATGCTAAAATTCTCTAAATCACCAAATACATGACAAATCGATAATAAAAGGCCCTATTGGTACTTCAGCCTCTCACCTATACCTAAGAACTAGGATGCACGGGAAGGGAGTAAAGCATGCTAAACACAACGCATGGAAGCTCTGACTACGCAGTTAGAAGTTTTCTAGTTGCACTGTAAGGAGAGGATTACCAGTTTCCTGAAACAGCTATGAAATACAGCTGACTTCCAACTTAAACTGCCTAGGATTATGTTCCGGGGATAGCACATAAAGCCAAATTCCAAAAGTCAAAACACATCAGGATCAATAGCAGGTAGGATCGTTCAGCCTGGACACTGAGATCCAGCACCAAGGGCCTTCTGGCGGTTCCCTCATTGCGAGAAGTGAGGCTACAGGGAACCAGACAGAGGGCCTTCTCAGTGGTGGCGCCCACCAAGTGGAACGCCCTCCCTTCAGATGTGAAGGAAATAAGCAGCTATCTTCTCTTTAAAAGACATCTGAAGGCAGCCCTGTTAAGGGAAGTTTTTAATATTTAATGCTGTATTGTTTTTAACACTTGATTGGAAGCCGCCCAGAGTGGCTGGGGAAATTATTATTATTATTGTTGTTGTTATTGGATTGCCAAAGTGTTTTTCCCCAGATAGCCACCCCATTTCAATTGTATTTTTTGCCAAGCATGTAAAGCTGCATGCACAAAAGCTAAATGCGAGTTAAGTTGTGAGTTACCCGTACGGAGAAATAGAAGACACAATAATGTTTAGTATGTGGACAGGGTGTCACCATGGCCCCCCAACCTCTTGGGATTTCCAAAAAGTTGTAGGGCAATGGCAACGCTCAGCTAGAGACTACAGGCTCCTTATGTGTTAAAGCTGCCATGTGCTAAGTTTTTTTAAAATGGCAGTCAAATGCTCTACCACGGAGCTATACCCCCTGTTTAAATGGCTACTGAATTTTGTAAACACCATAGACAAACTACTGGCATGTTTATGTCACTCACTTTCTTGTAAAGTTTCTATGTTAGATTCCATTCTATAGTAGAGTTTAGCAGCAAAAGTTATTCCTAGCTACATGTTTACACGTACAAAGTTTCCATCTGCTTGCAGAAGCCCACTGTATTTGCCATGTCGGTGCAGCTTATGAAACAAGTTCTCAAGTTATAAAGGAGGGTCACATACTATGACGAGCAAATGCACAATAAAGGAATTAATACACCCACTCTTTGCACCACAGCACCTGGTAGTAGACGGTCACTTCAGAATTTGCATCCCCTTTGTTCAGGGTCTTCACTTTGCACAGCAGATGAGCACCGGGCAAGTCCATCACCCGGAACTGAACTGGACAGGGATGTACCAAAGGAAGGAATCTCAATGTTCTGAAAAAGTCCACAGATCAAAGTGTCAGCTGTCAACTCACTCCTTAACCCAATACACAGTATGATCTAGGCTCAGATATCATAAACACGTGAGCATGTCTATTTCATAAAATACAAAAATCACATTGATGAAAACCCGCAAGAGAAAAACTTAAATTTGAGGCAGTTGCTGATGACCCATATAGGTTGGGTCTTAATTTTAGGAAGAAGGTATGTTTGTAATAGGGCTGCAGTGTTTAATAAATGAATTGGTTAGATTCATTTAGAAAACCTTTTAACTGAAGAACAAGTGTCCAAGTTGATCAGATAGTGTGTGTTTAATATAAACACCATCCTAAGAGAGGCACTGCTACCTTTTTTTCACACAGGTGGGAACACCTCTAAGATGACACCTGCTACAACACTTGTATGCCACCTAAAACCCAAGAGAATACGCTTCTGGCTTCAGGAATACTGTTTTTATTCATATATAATTTTATCTAATAGGGTAATCAATCATATTCATGAGATCAATTAGCATTCTTTTCAACTGGTTTGTAGTCCCAGTTTTCAGTGGTCTCTCTCCCATTCAAGTTTTGGTCATGCCTCACAGCCTAATATATATTCTAATATAATGCATAAATATACTTACTGAACAACATAATCCAGAAATTCTTTTGATTCCTTAAAGATAAATGATATGTATTTTAATTTCTAAATATATGTACCCAATGCCAAAATTAGTCCACACAAAACTAAAGTATTTTGCTCACTCTTAAATCTGGTGTTCTCAGCACTGAAGAAATAAACTGGATAGAAACAATTTGTGGTTTCTGGCTCTAAGAAACAACTAATGCTTACCACCAATATACAATCCTTAGTCATTTTCCAAATTATTCTTTACTGGCCTTTACATAAGCCTATTAAGGATACTTTCCTACCACGAAAAAAAGCCCTTCCAGTATTACATTGGGGGTTTTTTTTGCCTCAAAACTTTGAGACCAAGAGACAACCCAATGGCCACTCTGTGTAAACACCAATTGTTTTGTCCCAGACCACACAACAAATACTTTGTGAGAGAGCACACTACAGCAGCAAAGCTTCATGGATTCCGAAACATCCTGCAAATCCTTCTCTGAACTTCAAAGAAATCTGACTGATGTCTCATGTGGAAACACTTTCCCATGTATCAGTCTAAACACATGCAATATAAGTAGAGTGTCATCACTCCAAGAGTGGCATGAGAATCTTCCAGCACAAGCAGAGGACAGGTAGCAATATGAATTCACTTCACATTAACTGCTTGCACAGAAAACTAGCCTTCCTTTGAAGCTGCACAACTGCTCTCTCACACTGAGTGGATTTGCTAGCCATAGCCTTTTGATGGACTCTATTCTGCAAGGTTTGGTCCTAAGGCAACAACAAACAGATACCATCAACATGGAGGTTGCAAACACACTAGCTGCTTTGCTGTGGTACTAGCGTGATAAATGAATAAGCCTATGCTACTACTAGCTGTTAATCATCAAAATAAAGGATCATTCAGAGAGGCAGATGAAGCTGATAGATCTGTACTCACAGTGCTTGTGAAGTTTCCTTGGACAAGGCCTTCTGCAAAAAGCTGGGATTTGAAAGCCTTCACAAACAATAGTAGAGAATCTATAGAAAGGCCCTTCATAAGTGTCTCATATTTGTCCGTCATAGACCACCTGCCGTGCTCCAGTATTAAGAGGCGTATATCTCTGTGACCAATAAGAAATACAGCTGAATGCATGATAATTGAAAACAGATGGCCTCTCAAGTCCCCCCCATAAGCCAATCCGAAATGAAGCAAAAAAATGTGCAACTGCACTCATTTGAAACACGGATGCTCAAATCTTGCTCCTTTCCTCTTTTTCATTAAAAGACCAAAATCTCCCTTAGAACAGAAACCTGCCATTCCTTTTACTCAATGAACGCTGCAGCATGCATGAACTATTGTACGTAAATAACAATGCTAAGAGTGGTAACCTTCCAAATGCACATGGAGAACTGAACTATTTGTCGGTGGGAAGAACCATTTCCTCAACAATAACTGTAACAGGTGAAGAGAGACTAAACCCACAGGGCAGGAAACTTAGACCCTGAATGCCATCTCAGTCTCTCTTTGTCCCATGGCAACAGTTAGGGTATGAGCGTCCGCCCCCCCCCCGCCAAGGTTTAACACCCCTTCCATTCCAATTGTGGTTCTGATGGTGTTAGGTAAATTTTTTACAGTTGCCATATGTTTTGTGTGCTTTTAATTCTGTTGGGAGCCGCCCAGAGTGGTTGGAGAAACCCAGCCAGATGGGCGGGGTATCAATGATAAATTATTATTCTTATTACTTCAAGAAAAGGGAGAGTTCAGACCCATACCACCCCCTAAAGCAACTGGTGAGGAGGTGGGTCTTGAAGCTCCTTGTGGTTGGGACAAATTATTTCCATTCCCTTCTCAGGGTTCCCCATCTGCATACCCACCCCCACCCACTTCCAAATATATTCTTGCAAAGCTAAGGAATCTTTACTATCAGTAGCGATTTCCCCTCCCCTGTGGACTCCCAGCCGATGAGCCACTTCACTAATAGACAGAAAGACAGACAATTTCAAAGCTAATTCTACTACAGATTCTCCTTGTCATGGACTCTGATTCATATAGCTCCTTTAAGGGTGACAGATGTTTGCTTTCAGGTCCACTACACTGCAAACCTCAGCCCTTCCCAAAGGCAGCTTATCAGACAGCCCAGGAGGATTTCAATTTGGGCAGCAGAAGAGATGGGAATACAAATGATCCATCGTGTGCGTGGAGCAGGTCACACCGCTTTTTGGATCACAGCCATTATGCTGCAAATGCAGCTGGTAAACAAATCACAATGATATGTTGCTGAGAAAAGCATCAGTACAGGATACCCGTACAATGCGCACAATACCATGGTTATCAGAGGTTGACCCCCAAAATCAGACGTTCATGCTGCATCTGTGTTTTGAACTACCTTCAGAACACCTAAGGGCTAGAAAGGCACACCATTTTCACAGAAAGCATGGAAGGGGAAGCACAGCCTCCAGGTGTTCACAAGAGTCAACACATGGTCACACTGAACACCCTCAAAATTTCCACCCCCCGGTCTTGACCCCACAGATCTCCTGCTCCTTTCTTGTTCCTATAACCCAATTCCTTGCCAAGAATGCCCTACAAAGAACAACGAAAATGGACAAAAAGCAAAGGAAGCATGTTCATTCACATTTCCACAATGACATGCTCTCTCCCCAAATCAACAATACTGTATATGTTTTTATATTGTTGTAAACTGCTGTGATACAGTGGTATGAAAATATTTTTATTAAAAAAACACAAATAAATAATAAAATCAGAACTGGGACTTCTCGCAGAAGGTAAACCCAAGCCTGCCTGTACTGTTTCAAACACTTACTTGGCCAGAGTCTCTGGCTTGATGAGGATGTTGAAGTAAGTCTTCTTCAACTGCTCAGTTATCATTTCAAAAACTTCTGGAGTAAAACTGAAGTCTGCTAGGTGGTCAATGATGAGTTG
This sequence comes from Podarcis liolepis, assembly GCF_965112155.1. Lineage (NCBI taxonomy): Eukaryota > Metazoa > Chordata > Lepidosauria > Squamata > Lacertidae > Podarcis > Podarcis liolepis. The sequence goes on from NC_139559.1 coordinate 56,265,867, forward strand.
AAACAGCAGCTGGGAGAACAAAGTAAAATGCTGTTTCCCTAGAGCAGTAGACTAAATAGGATCATTTTCCCAAAAGGAACCCAAAGGAAAAAAATCCCGCCAACACTTACAGGAAGCTTGTGATTGAATCCTTTTACGCGAATGATCAGTCCATGCTCTCCAGCTACCAGCTTGTATTCCAACTGAGCAACATCCGCCTCATAAGCAGGCTCAGCGAGGTTGTGTGCGAGGATGTTTATGAATGTATCAAAGAGCACAATGCTGCACACAGCAATTTTTTTGACGGGAAACAAAAGTAAGAATGTGAATGAGAGTCCTTCATGGAAAGGCTCTGTGGAATTATACCACTCATTCAAAAGACAAATGTCACTCATTAAATTAACATATATAGGAGTATACAATCCCAGACCCTTTTAGACAATTACCTGCACACTTGACATTATGGTTTATGCAATCAAACACAGCATTTGATATTTTACCATCACCCACCACCTAGTATTCCATGTTTATTAGTAACAGGGATGCTCTGAAGCACCACAGATGCTTGTTACAGCAGAAAAATAAGCTAATCAAAAGGACAGACAAAAAGACTGCAACCCTTACTTCTCGGCAGACTGCTGGATCAGCGGTGAGATTAGATGGAAACGGATATAAGCTGAAAGAAATGGTTATAATGAGCTATAGCAAACAATGGAGAGCTTTCGTCAAGCCATTATTTCTCTTTGGGACCTCCTGACCTATGGTTCCCAATCTCTTTTAAACAGATTATTAGTCCTACCCACTGCTGATTAAATACAATGAAATCTAAAGGGCATGCTAATATACAGCCAGAAAGCTTTTGATTGGCAAGTAGTCTCTCTGAACAGTGAAAAGGAATGGGGTCTGCATGTTGCTGGATAAAGAAACACAGCTTCCTACAAAGTACAGGAAGGGTGAGTCAGCACCTCCGCCACTGGCTAGCAGAAGGCAGCTGTAGAGCAGTGCCACTCCACAGATCAGTGACTGAAACACTGCCCAAAAATTCCCAACCACGGTAGCCAGAGTTAAACATCCCAAGTCCAAACACAATGCTTAGATTAACAACTGAAATGTTTCACATCTTCATTTTCTAAAACTCCAGACACCAACAAGCTAAGCTATGTAGAGCCAGCAAAATGAAAATAACTTGGTGCTTTATGATGCCAATATACTGCCTTGTCTAGTCGAAAGAAGGGACGGAGAGCCTGTGGTCCTCCAGATACTGGTGGACTACAATTCCCATCATTGCTGACCACTGGCTGTATTGGCTGGGCTGATAGGGTTTGGATTCTAACAACATCTTGATAGTGACAGGTTCACTACTATTGGTGTAAAGGCTGCTACTGTTTGATTAAAAATGTATATACAAACACAGAAATTCATTTCAGGAGAAGGATCTCAGCACAAGGATGCATGGACATGTCATTTAATTTTTTTATCTATGTCACTACTGAAACAGATGTTCTAAAGTTGCATCTGGATTCAGTGTAAGGATGTGTGTCTGCCTTAAAACAAAAACAAAATTCAAAATAAGCTATATGAAAAGCCCCAAGGAGATAAATGCAATCTGGAATGTCCTGTGTTTTGTAACCTAGAAGTGTATTAACAAGTTTCATTAAGAGACCTATAAAGGGGTTACCTTTAGGGATTTTGAATTTATCATCCTTCTTGTACCACAAACAGCCTTGTTGGGTGCTCAGTATACTGACTGGATATTCTGTCTGTGGGCAGTCAGGAGCCTTCAGAGCAAAATCAGTTGCTAAAATTAAGGAGGAGGAGTTACTGTTGCACATCCACATGTCAATGTAACAAGTACACATCAATCTCAAATAAATTATGCAAGCTGTATGCTTAAGTGTCAAAGCATCACTGTAAGGATTGAAGTGTTACTAGCTTAACAGTTATTCATGGTCTGCTGCACAAATGGATTGCTGATCTGATGCAGCAACATAAATTTCTGATTCTGCTGGATAACACTCCCTACCAGTGCTTTTTCCCTAGAAAAATAGGTGCCAGTAATCACCATGAAGTTCTTACAGTAAGTGCTACACTTTTTAACAACAAAAAAGAGGTGCTGGTACTGCATACCCGCGAGTATCCCTGAAAAAAGTACTGCTCCTTACTTTTTTGAGATACAACATGACAGAAACCCAACTACATAAATCTGTTGAATTCACTTGTAACTGAAGAGGCAGCCTTCATTTAGAAAACCTAGGACAGCTTATTTAACAACATGTAAGCAAAAGAATCTAGTCACATTCAACCCTATTTTAGGCATGTATGAAGTCATAATTCACTCACCAATGTATCTATTTTCTTCTGGTGGGTGCAAGTCAGGATTTAATGCAAAGTCACTGGCCCACATATCATTCCAGTATTGATCAATATCTGAAAATTAATGATAAAAGCAGACAAACTTAGTACAACTGAAGCCAATGAAGATGTTATAAAGGTAAAGGTAAAGGGACCCCTGACCATTAGGTCCAGTCGTGACCGACTCTGGGGTTGCGGCGCTCATCTCACTCTATAGGCCGAGGGAGCCAGCGTTTGTCCGCAGACAGCTTCCGGGTCATGTGGCCAGCATGACTAAGCCACTTCTGGCGAACCAGAGCAGAGCATGGAAACGCCGTTTACCTTCCCGCCGGAGCAGTACCTATTTATCTACTTGCACTTTCATGTGCTTTTGAACTGCTAGGTTGGCAGGAGCTGGGACTGAGCAACGGGAGCTCACCCCGTTGCGGGGATTCGAACAGCCGACCTGCTGATCAGCAAGTCCTAGGCTCTCTGGTTTAACCCACAGCGCCACCCAAAATACAGCTGCAAAAAGCTGTATTGACAGGGCACACAACTCCTATCCTCCTCTTCTCTAATGCACACCCCTGATTTCCACACCATAGCAGCAGCAAGGAACTCATACACCTGATCTAGACGTAATCCTTCACCATTCATAGATCCAACATGTCATTCTTTGCTGACCATGACCATCTTCTCACTGCCCTCCAACTCACATCATACCTAACCATTGGTCAGGCTGGCTGGGGCTGGTGGGAGCCAGAATTCACAAACATCTGGAGGGCCACAAGTTCACCACCCCTGGCACTGAGGTTCCTTAATTATTAGGAGACTTAGTGACTTATAGGCCAACCTCACTCCAACATAACACAATGCAGTTCCTTCCATAGCCTCCCTCCACCTCTGAAATTCCTTTGAGGAAGACTCAAAGTTGTTGTACCTTCAACACCGTAGTGTGTACCAAACCACTTCTCCTTCAGCTGACACTGAGCTTCATGGGCAGCAGAAAGCAGAATAAGGTTGGCTCGCTGAGGTGTCAGCTGGTTAAGAGCTTCAGCAATGATCTGCAAAGATGAAGGATTCAAATATATTCTTATGTGTCCCTATTTGTGCAAAATTAAGCAGCTTTATTCTACTACTACTTTGTAAGCAGAGCGTGAAGGACTGAAAACAAGATTCCCTAATTGGTAGAATTGGTTTCTTAATCATCTCATCTAGTAAGAAGCAAGACCTAAAGAGTGCACTTACTTCTGGTTTGTATTCAAAAAGAAGTTGGTCTCCTGTCAGAATGTCCTCCTTTGGAAACAGCTGCATATTCTCACAAATACTTTCAACATATTCAACTGGGTCAGTCTGTAAAACAAACAGTTCTATTTCACTATCTGATCATTTGAACATTTCCCCCCTTAACCTTACTTCTGGTTAAGCTTAAAGGTGAATCCAGGTCATTAATTTCCCCACACAATTGTGCACTGACTTTTGCAGTTGTTTTGTGCCAAGAATCAAGTGAAACTAGTGAAGAATCCTAGATTTTGGCTGCTTTCCAAATGTGCATTGGCAGTTGCGCCAATCTTCTGCAGTAGTCAATTCATTTGATTCCCAGATGCATGACAACTGCAAAAATCAATGTAGATTTTGGACAAGAAAACTTGTTCCTTGAAATCCCCATTGGGCTCATTAAGAATCAAAGTTAAGAAAAAGAATAGAGTTTCATTCATGTTGGAAAAAGCTATTCATTTGAATGGCTCCTAAACAGGGCTCCAAACTCAAGTTCTTAGCTCTGAAGATTGAAGACGCACATCTTCAAAAGCAGAAAGTCATCACAAATCATGACTGTTTCAAAAGCATCTCAGTAAAATAATCCCATATTATTAAAATTAGCAATGAGCTTACTATAGTCACCACAATTAGATTCCCAGCTATTATAAGTTTCCATAAGCCAAGATAAAATGATGGGCTATAAAATGGTGTTTGAAAATATTCAAGGTTGAGGAAATACCTGTTCTTGATAATGAAATTCATTAGCTTCAATCTTCTGGATTTCTTCCCAAATTCTGTGGAGGATGACGTATGTTTCTCAATAAATCAGTCACATTTGTCAAGAAAGGAACCATTTCCAGAAACAAGGTTTCAGAACATTCCAAAAGATTCCTTCACCACATGGGGTTGGACTAGATGACCCTCCAATTTTACAACTCTATGATTCTAAGGCTATTTCTTAGCAGCCTGACCAACAGGCCAGAGGAAACATTTTGTCATTTCCCATCTTAACATGGGACTTAGGGCTGACCCCATTTCCTTTTGCAGCTCTTTAAAAAGATTCATTCTGCTGCTACCACCTCCTAGGTCAGAGGCTGTCTTACTATTAGTAAAGAATTATGAATGAATTGTTTTGAGGTTTTATTATGTATCTCTTATGAAACTGTTCTGCATTGTTTTTATTAGGAAGATGACACGGATAACAATGTACTCTTTATGTATTTCTAAGTTTTTGAGAACCACTTTGAAATAAATTTATATAGAAAAGAAGTATATATAGTAACTAATAATACTTCACATAGAGAGAACGCTTCAGGATAGTGAATATTCCCCTAAACCAGAGTTTTCCAAACCGTGTGTTGCGACACGTTAGTGCGTTGACTGCTATGTGTAGGTGTGTCATGCGAAAGCTCCCCCCGCGGCTGGAAATGGGTTTGTTTAACCTCTGGTTTGCTAGTAAAGACTGAATTACTGTGTTGTGAAATGATGCATGTCTAAAAAGTGTGTCACCAACGTGAAAAGTTTGGAAAGCTCTGCCCTAAACTAATTCTTAAATCATCAACCACCTTAATAGCTAATTTTCCTTGCTTTTTCAGAGGGTTGACATTTTAGGGTGACTTTCAATTCCTCCAGTTCTTTTTAACAGCCATTTCCTCCCACCTGCTACTTCTGCTCACATTTAGGAATTTAAAAAGTTCAGTAACACCAATAGCTCACTAGAATCAAACCTCAGTTACCTTTGCTCTGGTCCTGTCTGCTGCAACATTTTCAAATACTGGAATACGACATGAACAACCTGAAAATGGAAACAAAGCACATTCAGGTATCTGTCGTCTGCAATAAGCAAGAACAACAAACACTTCAAGCTGAGCTCAAATTTACCTCATAGAAATGATTGTAACCTTCATCTGTCAGAGTCACACAAATACTGAAGACAGAGTATGTAGAGTTCTGCTCAAATCCTGTCTCACCGTTTCCTCCATACAATGCAAGAGCCCAGAATCTATCAGAAAATATTAACACATCAAAGATAGAGCTATTGATACATATTTCCAATATATTTCTGGCTTTTAGCAAGAGGAAGTTTTGCCACCCCTGCTTTAGTATGCAGAATAGATGACATATTTCAACTAATAACCTAGGCTGGGGTAAGCAGCAACATAGTCCAATCTATGCGAGTAAAGGGTTGCTTGTATCACTCCCCCTGCCCCAATGGAATAGGGAGTTACCAATTTCTGATTTTTCCATCTCCTCACATGATGGAATCACAATATAAGCAAAGGGTAGGCACTATGGAGAAACTTTTCAAAGTGCTCATGTCAAGTCTATCCAATGTTTATGTTGCACAATATTTGGGTTATAACAAATACATGTTGAACTTGGTCACTAACTAAGCTGACATGTTTCTCAACTGTCTTCATTACACAAGTAATAATAATAATAATAATAATAATAATAATAATAATAATAATAATAAATTTTATTTATATCCCGCCCTCCCCAGCCGAAGCAAAGGCACATGGCATATATATCTTTTAAATGTGTCAATGAACTATTAAAACTGATTTTTTCATACATACTTTTTTCTAAGGAATGAAAGAACACTGCCTTTGCCTTCATGTCCAACCAGCCATGAAATATAGTGAAGAGGTTTGACCCTGAAAAAAGAGGGGAAAGTTTAAAAATGGAGGTCATAAAACATGCCTTGAAAATATTGGTTTCCAGCCATTATACAAATTAGCAAGTAAAATAAGCATATCCAAAATGCTGGGATTTAGTGATGATCACATTACAAACTACTACAGCTACCATAAACTATGTGTGGTATTCAGTGGTGCTTGGCTGCTGACAGAAAGGAATCCATCAACAGAACAAGGAAGGGGCCAATTTTTGACAACTGTCTTCTGCACCCACCCAAATCTGCTCAGGATTCCCCCAACCGTCTAGAGCAGATTTAGAGGGAGCAAAGACCACTGCAAAGGGATTGTTTAAAATTGTCTCCCTCCACATTTTGCTGATGGAGCCCCTTCTATCAGCAGAAAGCCACTAGTGGCTGCTTTTTCTTTTATCAACAATTTAATTTGTTCAACTAACTCAGTTTCCTGGTTCCCCTCATGAAAGGGTTCCACCATAACAAGAGTTTAAAATTTACCTGTAATGTTGTTCTTGTGGAGGAAGGGCCCAAGTGATATTTAAAGAGTGTGTTTTTCTGATTGGAACAACTAAAAATAAAGAAATGTTTACTGTAAAATGCAAAAACATGATTATCTGCCTTCATCAACTTTCTCATAATAATTTTTCTCAAAAAGAAAAGTGCAAAGAGCAGTATTTAAAACTTTGAAAGTTACAAAGTTTAGAATGCAATATGTATTCTTAACCGTTAGCACTATAGGAATTATTCATTCCAATTACTCACCTCTGTAAAGTTTCTGAAAATCAGGTGTGTCAAAAGGTTCTGTCAGGTGGCTAAAAGTTGGTCTTGGTAAATCACTTTAAGAACAAAAGAAAATAAGTTATGCATCATTGTCCTAATTCCGTTAGGATGCTCCCCATATCACATCACAATCCTGTGTATCAATGACTACTCTGGATATATTGCGGGAACAGTACTAATTCCAGGGACTGGCTCCTCATGTGTTGCAACAGGTGATTATTGTGTTGTATGTCTGGTAGAAAACTATGAACCGGTATCTACAGATTGGGATTAACATGCTCATTAAAAAGATTACCATATTTTTCCATGTATAAGACACCCCCATGTATAAGACGACCCCTATTTTTCGGAACCCAAAATTGAGAAATCAATATTTTAAACATCAAACAGAACAACTCTGTTATTTTATTAAATAATCAAAGCACCGGCACTGGCATAGCAACCCCCACCAAATCTGTGCTAAGCATTCATTTTGTATGTGAGAAGACAAGACCCAAGTCCTAAAGTAGGTTTCAACTAATGACTTCTGATAGTGGAAGCCATGCACAAGGGCTTACGCTTGTGCAATGGGGCTTCCCTACCCGCTCCCTGCAAACACCCCTCAAAATTGGTTCTGAGGGTCAGGAGAGCACCCACATCAGTGCATGGGAGGATGAAGGGGGTGAATCATTCCATCTGGCCGGTCAAACTATCACCTGGAAAGAAGGGGAAAGGGTAAGAAGCAGGGAAAGTTTAGGGATAAACAGGTGAAATCATATTTGTGGTCTTCTCATATGACTTGAATGCAGAACTGTGCATATAATTTTACATCTTACTTATGACAAAAATGGTAGAGGGGGAAAAATTCTTACTTATTTGGAATCTCTGAGAAGATTTCAATCACCCATTTTTCCAGAGTATCCAAGGTTTCTAGGGAGGAAGGGAGAGAGAGAAAAAGCTCAACAGCCAATTCACTGAAGAAGAAAGGCTTGTTCTCAGTAAAACAAAGGTAAGCTGGAGAACCTGTTCATTCTCAAGAACCCAATCAACTAATTAAAGAAGAGGTGCAAACATTATAAAGTCTGTAGGCCCAAAGGCTCAATTCTCTCAGTATACCTAAACTGCACATGCATTTGGAACTTGAATTATTTTGGGGTGTGGCTGCACCAGTACAATTTCTGCTTCCTATATCAGGCATATGTGGCAGCTGAGCTTGCATTCTTACAACCTCCCAAGCTGGTTGTATCAGTTAAAACTTACACACAACAAAATTATGGCTGGTCTCCGTGATATGGGCCGCGCCCAAAAGCTATCTGAAACAGCCTCCACAATAGATGCTTCTGGCAGCATAGAAATACTCCTTGTGATGGCAGCCACACTTAAAGAAGCATCCATGTAGGAGTCGTGCATGTACAGATTGGCCCCTTAGGGCAGGGTTGGGAAGGGAGGGGCAGGTTTCTATCCTTACTGAGAAAAAGACATCATTAAAATGTCAGTAATGGCAAACAGAGAAAATTCACATACCAAGACTGTTACTGGAAACTCAGAAAACACTGTATTTGGCTCAAGATAAATCATAGCCTTGTTTACAAAGAGAAATAAATTATCTAATATTGTGAACTTCATTTAGACTAATAAGGACCAAAAAGAGGTTTAGGTAACGCAACTAATGAAACTCATAAGAATTGCTAGGTCAAAAAAAACACCTCTATTTTAAAAGGTGACCAGACACTGAAAAAGAACACCTATTTCATCAAAATGAACTCAATATTTAAATTCAGAAGTAGAAGATTGAAAATATTTAGCTAGATACATCTAGTTTTGTTTTTATTTTAGTGGAGTCATATGTATAGCTGATCAGAAATACGTCCTGATTCAGTGGGGCTTACTTTCATTGTACACAATGGCAACCCTACTCATTTTCCTGAGCACAAGCCCCACTGTATTCAACAGGACTTACTTCTGACTAGAAATGTAAACTATTGTGGCATTCTTTACATTACAAGCAGACGAAGAAGAGTTTTTATAGATCTTGAAAGACAATAATCAAGGCAGTGTATCACAGTTTACACCTGTAGCTTCAAATTAACAGATGTTACCTTTAGATTGCACAACTAAAGTCATATAGTGAGCTGAGTAATAGCGCTGCCAGAATTCCCTCAGCCTGGTATAAGTATCAATGTCATTTTGCTTCGGCTCATGTTTCAGCGTGTCTGCATTACCTGTAAATAATGTTGAAAACCAAGGTTGCTTATTATTAAAAATTCTTATGCTTTTGATCCAAATGCTTAATAGGGTTATAATTAAAACTAATAGTTCTCATAGCAAAAGTCATTAAAAACATACTGTGCATTAACAGATTAATATATATCTTGCCAGTCCACGTTTTTCCTCCTTCGCCCAACTTGCTGAAAAATAAATTTTAAGCTGCAACAAAGTGATATCCCCCTCATCTCACTATCCTTCCTCTTGCTTGCGTGCCCACTATGTGCCTTCCTTCCTTCCTGCCCACAGCTTGGAACAAGCTGTGCAGAACATCAACACATAAGCACTTATGGTGGGACTCAAAGAGAAGTGGTATGAGAGAGGACAGGAAATCTCTGCAACACCCACATACGAGGTTCAGGATAATCTGTGTGTAAGCAGCTTGTGGGAAACAAGTTATGTCATCTTCTCAGTGTACTGCACTAACTTGGCCACATATGTTCTCTATCACCATACAAGATCCAACAGGTTCTCTGTGCCACTGATGACTAGCCTGCAGGCCATACCTGGCCCACCAGCTCACAGGAAGGAGATGAAAGTGCTCTGCCTGATCTTCAGAAAGAAATCTAAGGAGCAGGTAGAGTTTCTATCTCTGCACTGAGATTAGGAAAGAGAGAAAACTCTGGCTGTTTTTTAGAGACCGTCCTTGAAGACCAACCAGAGGGAACTTTCATTTAGCCTTTGGGCTAAAGCTAGTAGCAGCCGCCATTCCATTACCGAGAGAGATGGGAAGCAGGAAAACTATTAAGTAAATCGAGAGGCCTGCTCATTTTAGCTCCTCACCTCCCTAAACCATTGCAGACTGAACCCGCAAGGGACGCGGGTGGCACTGTGAGTTATACCACAGAGCCTAGGGCTTGCCGATCAGAAGGTCGGTGGTTTGAATCCCCGCAACGGGGTGAGCTCCCGTTGCTCGGTCCCTGCTCCTGCCAACCTAGCAGTTCGAAAGCACGTCAAAGTGCAAGTAGATAAATAGGTACCACTCCAGCGGGAAAGTAAACAGTGTTTCCATGCGCTGCTCTGGTTCATCAGAAGCGGCTTAGTCATGCTGGCCACATGACCCGGAAGCTGTACGCCGGCTCCCTCGGCCAATAAAGCGAGATGAGCACCGCAACCCCAGAGTCGGTCACGGCTGGACCTAATGGTCAGGAGTCCCTTTACCTTTGCTAAGAACTTTGTAACTTTAAGAACTGGTACCTAATTTTGCTTTTAACTCTTTCCCCCTTTTTCCTTTGTGTTGTTTCTAGGTGGTATTCCTGAGGGTAGGACCTGTGTTCCTTTTTACTGCTCTGGGAGCCTTTTCAGCTGGACAACAGGATAGAAACACTTTAAAATAATAATAAATAATACTTACCCCAAAAGAACTTCTTCATGGGATGGCCAGACTTGGCCAGACTTCCAAACAACATCTCTCTTCGGTTTGCATCAGAGGGCCTTGCAAGCTGATATTCTGTTGTTTGTTTAATAGAAAGGTTTTCAGATTCTAACTAATATAGACCTCCAAACCAGCTTTGACTATAGGAATATAACAAAGCCATGCACATTAAAATGTTCATTTGCTCAAAACAGCACGAACAGATCAGAAGGACTATTGCCAAAGCTACTTAACCTAGCTTACTGCTTTTATGCATGGCTTGTGTGTTTATTTTTACATCAAAAAGAACTTCAGTCAAAACTAGTAAAGGGCCCTGCTATAAAAAAAACCCTGCAGATCCACTGGCTGAAGAGGGTTCACTTTGACAATGTCAGCTATGTGGTTGATGGAAATGTACACAGAGTCAACTCAAAATCAATCCCAGCAACATGCTGCTCTAACTGCCTAATGCAGGGTGCTTTTTTATCATCTACAGCACCCTTCTGAATGCATAAGACCCATTCAAGAGAATGAGTGGTAAAAGTAAGTCAGCTCCTGTATGGAAAATGCCCTTACTGGATCAATATGCAGGTTTTACAATACCTGCTTCTAGTCAACTTAAGTGATGAGATGAAGAATTTTTCCTTTATGCATTTTAAGTTGGATATATGTAATAAGATAACATCAACAACTTGTCTGTCCATTTTGAAAGATCCACCTTCCTTTCCAAGTTAAAATGAACTTCTGAAAAAGATACTGTGAATCCTTTACTACAGGTAGTAATCAATTAGAAATTCAAGTTCCTATGTAAGTTGTTGAAAACCTCAGAATGCATCTTATTTGTCTGGAATATTTGGAATCCAAGGGCAAATTTGAAAAGCAGAGAAACTGTTGTGGGCGTCACATGCAACCCTCAACCAAGCACACAACAGAATGCTTGGGGAAGGGACCCTGTGGGTGCCAAGGAAGGCCTCTGTGGGCACCTGTGTGCCCGTAAGTTCCACGTTGGTGACCTCTGGGTACTAAAATCATGTAGAAATGCCCTGCTTCATGAAAGATGCTTCCAATACTTTTATGCCAAACAAAAATTTGTTTTTTTCAAAAAACTAAATATAAAGTGACAAGAGAAATCAGGATTCTTACCACTATCCACAGCCTCAACTTCCCGATCAATTGCATCACAGATCATTAAAGGGTGAATGAAAAACTGTGCCCACCTGAAACAGAAAAATATTGGACGTATGTTTTTCCAGGCAATCTGACAGGCTTGCACAAGTTGCCAAGTGTTGCAATTTAAAATATTTAGCAAGTTCAAGTTTTAGTAATAACATTTTAAAAAGTTCTTCTAGCATCTGTGGTTAAACTTTCTTTCTTAAAGCAAAGGCTTAAAATATTTGTTACATTTTTATTCCCAATGGAAATTATGCTTTGATGTGTGTCTTGGTTATCTGCTCTAATAAAAATCTAGATTGGTATGAATTCGTTTTTGAATTTTATGACCCAATGTTGGCAGTGAATGATATTTCTTGCCAAAAATGAATTCTTAAGGCAAATGATCCACAAAAGTCTCAGTACTCAATGTAATTGTACCCCATAGAACTATTTATTTTTAACATCCTTTACAAATATATCATTCTTCAATGAAGCATATTTTTTACTAATATTTACCTGAAGTATTTCAACCTTTGGGAAGTATCTAGGTCAGAGTCAGACCATACTTACTGAAACCAATAGACTTGTTAGTCATTACTGCAATCCAGAAGTAAGTCCTATTGAATTCAATGGGGCTTACTCCCTGGTAGGATTGCAGCCTAATTTATGCAGTTAAGGGTCTACTCTGAGTATGACTTAGTGGATACCATCCAAAGTTTTCAAACTACTTGAAAACTGGAAAAAAAATCAAATGCAGCAGCAGCAACAACTACTCAAATAGGAAGCAGTAAATCCAGCTTTTTATTCAGAATAATCAAAATACCTATCAAGAGCCTCCTTGAAATATTTCCTCTGTACATCGAACTGAAATATTGTTCGTTCACAGTCTGTTGAAGCATTGTCACTGCCTCCATGTTTCTTCAAAAATGCATCAAAACCATTCTCATCTGGGTATTTTGCACTGCCCATAAAAACCACTGGGGGGAAAAATGAAAGTTAAAGAGACAGGTATTAATTCTAATGGAAAAAACTTGAAATTCCCCAAGTTCAAAAAGAAGTTTGGGCGTATTAAAGGGAAACAAATGGAAATAGACTAGTTGCATACGTTTGACAAACTTTTTTTTTTTAGATCAGCAGGGCAACTTCTGGTTTTAAGATATCTATTGCTATTCTATGGACATATCATATCTAACTTTGCAAATATGCAAGCAGGAAAATAATGCAGCTGACTCCTACATTGCTGATTTTCAGGGTTTTATGTCAAAGAGCTCCACAGATGCAAAACTATAAAATTTAATTTTTGCTAAAACACAGCAAGGTAACATTGAACAACAAAAAACATACTGTGTTCCAGAAAATGTGCCAACCCAGGCAGATCTTCAGGGTCAGAGAAACTGCCAACAGCTATACAAAGTGCAGCTGCAGACTGGGAAAAGAAAAACAAGAACAGCATTTTAAGAAAACAACATGACTATCTTATAAGATTACTAAATTGCCCACTATAAAACAATTCTGCAAGGGAATCACGAAAAGTGATGTAAACACTGTTCAATTCTATACAAGACAGAAAACAATCTGAATTGTAAAACTGCAGAGGATGACCTAAGAATCTGTTTAAGGCGGACACAAAAGTAATACTTTCTTTATCTGAGGGCCAAAAGCCTATCTCTTCTGCAACTCTGAAGTGAACCTGCCAACTTAACATATTATGGCAAGACATCTTCTGAAAATGATTTATTGGTTTTTTAAAAAACTCTCTTGTCACTCACTTTGAACTTCTCTTTCATTAATGTGTTTTCCTTTGGAATTTATTTGTTATATTGTTTGGGTTTTAGCTGGAATTTTATACACCCTGTAGATGTATTTTATATGAGTTTCCAGTACAGAAATGAATAAAATATCAAAAGTAGCAATGTGTTTTTTTGTCCTCTGCACCAAACCACTCATGGTCAGTTGTTATCATTATTCAAACCATACCTGTTTTTCTGTGCTATTCCTCTTCCTCGTTTCCTCTTTCTCTCCTAGCTCTTCTAATTCACTGTCAGGGTCATCAAGATCCTCATCATATCCACATTCATCATCATATCCCTCTTGGTCATCTTCTATTTCTGCTCCAGAATCATCATCTTCATCCGTGCCTTCCTCAGAGTCATCCTCATCCTCTGACACTGCACAAGGGCTACCGTCTGGGTTATTCAAGTCCGAAATCAGCAATGCACATAAGCCATTTTGCAGTTTGATGTACCTACAAAGTGACAGGTAATATTATCATTAATGAAGTATTCTACATTAGGGCACCTTACAGAGATATAGACAGCATAACAACAATGGAAAAGGAACAAATTCTACTTGGGGTTTTTGGGGAGGAATGGTGAAGGCTCAACAGCAGCCTGTAGGTCACATCTGTTTGCATGGATGGCCAACTAGCAGCCTCCAAGACTAAAAGTGGTTGGATTCAGAATGTGAGCTGCACCACTGCTTCTTTCCTAGGAGATGCTCCTCTCACTTCCTGGGAGAGGTGCCTTAAAAATGATGAGGGCAAAGCTGTGCACTCACAATTCAGCACAGGCAAAAGTGGTAAGAGCAAGGAGAGAGTTACACACAATCCTTCCCGATTGTTCTGCTTTAAATCAAAAGTGTTACCGCTCTAAACCCCAATGCAAGAAAAATAAAGCTTTCATCACAGAAATGCAACTACAGCGCGATGCTCTTCTATTCATCCACACAAAATCGCAGTCAATCACAGCTTTCTATTTAATACTGGAAATTCAGGTTAGACCTTTTCTATCTCTACGGCAGGTTGTTTTCCATAAGACAAAGTAGATGTAGCATTTATACTCACATTCAAGTTGCAATTTCAATGTGAAGATTTACATTTTACAAGTATAATTACATAGGATGGAATTAAACATTGCACTAATATAAGTGTTCTGTCAGTGCAAGCATTTCTGGTTGCCAAACAAAAAATTCCTCTTTCCTTCCCTCATGCACAGTTCTGGAAGTTCTTCTGACTCTCTAGAGAGGATCTATGGGAGGCACATAGCCCTGCTGTACTTGCAGGATGCCTTGTGCAGGCTTCTGCAACCAGCACAAGGGTTAGCTGACCTTCGGTTTTGGCTTCTGAATTTATACCTATTTATTATTAAAGGGACGTGAGTGGCGCTGTGGGTTAAATCACAGAGCCTAGGACTTGCTGATCAGAAGGTTGGCGGTTCGAATCCCCGCGACGGGGTGAGCTCCCGTTGCTCAGTCCCTGCTCCTGCCAACCTAGCAGTTCAAAAGCACGTCAAAGTGCAAGTAGATAAACAGGTACCACTCTGGCGGGAAGGTAAATGGTGTTTCCGTGCGCTGCTCTGGTTCACCAGAAGCAGCTTAGTCATGCTGGCCACATGACCCGGAAGCTGTATGCCGGCTCCCTCAGCCAATAAAGCGAGATGAGCACCGCACCCCAGTCGGTCACAACTGGACCCAATGATCGGGGGTCCTTTTACCTTTACCTTTATTATTAAAGTACACTAATGTTTATGTTTTTAACAGGCACTTGGTATTTATATATTTATATATTTACAAGAGTGCAGTTTTACATTTAATGGTTGGGATAAAATTCCATGTTTGTAATACATATGCAATATTTTTTTTTACTTTAACCCCCACAAGCAGGACTAGAGGACAACAACCCTCTCCTGCTGTTGTTCCCCAGTAACTCAAAACTTTCTTCTCAGTTCTATTTTACCAGCAGATCCAGATAAAATCTCAAGACTATGACTAAAGATTAGTTGCTAGAGGCAACAAATATGTAAGAAACAAAAGTCCTTATGAAAGTCCTCTTTCTGTAAGTTGAGAAGTGGAACACAACATACTGCTAACACAAATGGGGAAAGAGTGGGTAATCTCACAGGAAGTTACTGGTTACAATGACCACCACATATGTGCCTTATCCCATTTTGTTCTCAAAATGACCATGAGTATGACTTGTCTAAACTCACTGAGTGAATTTAATGCCTGAGTAGGGAACTGACCCTAAGTCTTGTTTCAACTACTGCAGACCAACACAGCTACCCACCTGTAACTGGTCCGATCTAATTATCTCATCTAACACTGGCTCTCCACCAAAGAGCACCTGCTGGAATTGAGCTGACAAAGGTGGCAAGCTATTTTACGAATACAGAGTACGTAGGAACCCCGTGGGATCACAGTGAAGTCCGCCTAATCCAGAACAGTGGCTAACCACATGCCTTTGGGAATGTCACACCATTTGGTACTCAGTGATAAACTGCTTCTGAACCATAGCTGTCAAGGTTTCTCTTTTTTAAGGGAAATTCCCTTATTCCAAATAGGATTCCTCGCAAGAAAAGGGAAAAGTTGACAGCTATGTTCTGAACATGGAAGTTTCATGTTGCCATCCTGGCTAAGAGCCACCCAATAGAGTCACGCGGGATATGTCTCCGCCAACTTCGCCTTTTAAATGTATCTAAGCTAGCGGCCAGTAGCATCTTCTATAGCACATAATGCAATGGCCTGTGGCTTGCATGACTTTTAAAAGAAACATGAATATATTTCCCCTGCCCATAGCTGTCAACCATCTCATTTTTTGTGGGAAATTCCCTTATTCCAGCGCCGTTTCCCGCTGCTATCCCGGATTGTTAGCTATCCCATAGACTGTCCCTGGGACAGGTGAGGCTACTGATCCCTTATTTTCAAGGCTGCTGATCCCTTATTTTCAAATCTGAAAGTTGACAGCTATGCCCCTGTCTCTGATAACCGGGCCTACTACGCCGGAAAGCGACATCCCTTCTCCCCGGGATTGTTTTACCCAACCTCCCCAACCACCAATCCTCTGGCGGCCGATCAGGATAAAAGGAGGGGAACTACGGTGCTGACCGGCACAAGAAATGTCTCGTGTAGTTCATTTACGCTACGCTTGACGCACCTGAGAGGCTCTTCCCCATCCTTACGCCTTCGCCCTCCCCTTTCCTCCTCCCCGCGCCCACCTGTACTGCTTGGGATCGCTGGGGGACTTGACGATCTCGGGATCCCCCACGTTGGGGCTGGGCTCGCTGGCGCCCGCGGCCTTGTCTCCTTCGCCTCCCGCTTCCGCCTCAGGCTCCTCTTGGGCTGTGCCGGCCTTGGCCCCGCGACTGCTCTCCAAGTCCTCAGGCTGCTCGGAGCCGCCACCCAGCGAGGCCTTGGCCCGGCCAGGCATGACTGAGGGAGAGCGAGGCCCGCTGAGGATCCCTCGGGGCTTGGCTTGAGGGTTGCCGGCGCGGCTGCGGAGGGCTGGTCCTGCTCGAAGGTGGCTCGCCACCGAGGTCCCGCGCGGCCAGGCGGCTCCCGCCCTCAGCATCCACGGCGGGCCCAGCTCCGGCCCAGCAGCTCCAGCCCTCAGCCGCAGGCCGGTGCTCAGGACCGGAAGCCACCGAAGTCGCCCAATCAGGGCCCGGCTCGGCATCCACGCGCCGGACGCCCGCAAATCCAAGCTTCTACCGGCATCACTTGATTCTAACAGGCTGCCGGGAGCCTGAGGAGGTGGGAATGGGGCAAACCATTAGCGTTAGGAATGGAGGGGAGACGGAGAGTCGGGGAAGGGGAATAAGGTATTGTAGGATGGAGTAGTAGGCTTATCTCACCCCTGCTTCCTTCAAAACTGAGTTTTGAGGTTTGCCTTATAAACGTCTTTCTAAAGACGAGTACATCTCGATTGGTTCAGCAAGCTCTCACTCGTAGAGAGGAGCCAATAATCTGTGACAGCGAATGAGGGAGAGCTATTACGCTTAGGACGTCTGGGAACCTTTCTGCGCTTCCTTGAACTGGGGATATATAAAGTGCAGAAATTGAGCTGCTTGGAGCTAAATGACAGTGTAGTGAACTTGGTTGCTGGAAGAGTAGGTTTGAAAGTGGTTTAAGGGGTTTTTTTCTTTTTTTTCTTTTCTCTCTCTCTCTCTCTATATATACACACATACATCTATATGTATCTGTTTGGCTTGGAAGTAAAAATGATTGTGTCTGCTGTTTCTCTTTTTGTCTTTTGCAACTTTGTTCCTTTTATGTTCTAAAGGTTTTTGGCATGCAAACTATGGAAGACTGTGGTGTTGTAGTTTGCATTTTCGAGTTGCCCCGTTGCTCTGGTTGGTGGATCTTGGTGTTGTAGTAAAAAACAAAATAGATACTGTAAATTTGAAGTCTGTCCGAGCGATCCACCTTTCGATCTCCAAGATTAACATTGGTGATACTTGCAGTCACTACAGTTTGATTTACGTGCCTGCACCACTTCTACAACCTTTAACTAACCTATTATACAACATTGTTGGTCTTCCTAAAACACTCGAAGCTGCCCTCCTAATCTACAAATGACTAGCTGTATCTCGGACACTGAATAGTGGGTAGAATGGAAAACTAGACAATCCCATTTCACAGGAGTTGCAAGTAGCCAGGCTTACGTAGGTTGGGGATAGGAAGCTGGTTTCCCGCACCATGCTAGAATTGTTTGCAGTGGGTTATCCTCTGTTACACTGGACTTACCAACATTTCATTGGATAGCCAGGACTGAACACCCAACCCTCCTTTCCATTGTGAACCGTTTGCTATGGTACATATGTAATTCGGATATTGTACTTGTGAAAAAGAAACTGCAGTAAACTATTTCAGCAGCTAATCAAATCTGGAGCCAGACTGATTTTGGGACAGGTGCAGTCTAACCTGGGTCACATGATTTGCAATGATAAAATAGGGGAGAACCATAAATGCCACCTTGAGTTCCTTAGAGGAATGATGGCATATAAATGTAATAATAAATTATTTGATTCAGACATTACATACTTTTCTTTGTATCATTAATTGTCCTTATATTTCACTGCTGTTACACTCAAAGTTCCATCAGCCCCTGTAAACATGGCCAATGTTGGGGATGGTGGAAGTTGAAGTCCAACAATATCTGAAGTATCACAAGTTAGCCACCCCACCCCCCCACAAATTAACTGAATCAGTGCTATTTTTCTAGAAAAAATAGGTGCCGGAACTCACCATGGACACCTTTGTTCTCTTAGAATGGCAATGGTGCCCACCTGAGAGGTGCTGGAACTGAGTTCTGTTGAGTTCCAGCTGAAAAAAAGCCCTGAGTATAATTAAAAGTGGGCCCAGGTTATATTATCTGGAAAGTAGCTCAGCAGCCTATGTGGATGAAATAGTATCGACCTATGTTACAGAACTGAAGGCACAATTATTGATGCAATGTATGTGAAGTAATTTGAACAATCTAATGTTCAAATGGTAATAATATGTAGCATTATTTTTATAACCTTGCTTAGTCTGCCTATCAACAACAACACTAATAATAAAAGTTCTTGATAAGCATTATAACCATGGGGTTTCACAGTGATACAACTGAAAAACTAGACGAGCTATTTATGTCTATTAGCAATGTAAATTAATACTCAAATCAGATCACAGTGACTAAATAACAGCTTTATTTTGTCATGATTTCATAATTAGGAACATGTACATTCAAACACTACACAGGAAGTGCCTGCTAAACACCAAATCACAAATGTGCAAGAAAATAGAACTTTCTCATTACAATTAATACAAATTCAAACTCTCTACTAAACATATTTTGACTTACTATCACAGTTCATATTCCTACTATGACAAAGTGGAGTTTGTGTGTGAACATTAACAGTGCAATCTTATAAGTCTACTCAGAAGTATGTTCCATTGAGTTATGTGGGATTGCAGTCTTAAGGTAGCTGCAAGATTGTCAAGGGCAACTTTCAAATGCCTGATCCTGCAATTACAAAGAATTGCTTCCTGAGCTTAGCCGACCTCAGTGAAGGTAGAGGATATTGGCAGGAAAAGTTAAAAGTGTGTCATTTTTAGTAGCCTTTGTCATTTTCAGTAGTTTCTATGTGCACATGTAATACATGCCGTTTATGATTTTTAATATATTAAATAGTATAGGAATGGTCCTAAATGATATATTCTGATTAAGTGAAATTTATTTCACAAAAGCTAATTGCTATACAAAATTTGTTAGTCCTTAAAGTGCCACAGAATTCTTTATTTCAATCTTTTCCCAGTTACATACGTCTTTTCTTTTCTTGGGAACTAATGTACTTCCACAAGTGCAAAAATAGT
This sequence comes from Podarcis liolepis, assembly GCF_965112155.1. NCBI lineage: Eukaryota > Metazoa > Chordata > Lepidosauria > Squamata > Lacertidae > Podarcis > Podarcis liolepis. The sequence continues at coordinate 56,285,750 of NC_139559.1, forward strand.
TAAACAGTCTGAATATTTATCTGTAGAGCAATTAAGCCATAAACCCATTGAATGGCCTTGGATGTTTATCACTGTCGTACTTGCAGTCTAATTGAAACCATGTCCAGAATTCCATGCACATACCAAGGCTTTTTAAATGCTGCTTTATAGGATAAATACCCCTAACGACTTGTTCCCAGTGTTTCTGGCAATATGCCCCTCTAAAGTTCCACCCTTTCCTTTTGACACATGCTCATGTGAATGGTGTGGCTACTGTGGTACGGAGTGACTGAGCTTGGTGGTTTTTGCCTCAATGAAAATAACTGGCTCAAATGAAACAAAATAAAAAAAATTCCTTCCAGTAGCACCTTAGAGACCAGCTAAGTTAGTTATTGGTATAAGCTTTCGTGTGCATGCACACTTCTTCAGATGCATGCACAAGAAAGCTCATACCAATAACTAACTTAGCTGGTCTCTAAGGTGCTACTGGAAGGAATTTTTTTATTTTGTTTAGACTATGGCAGACCACCACGGCTACCTACTTGGTTTAAATGACTGAGTCTAGGACCTTCTGCATGCTCTACCACTGAGCTACAGCTTTTCCTGTGCAACTCTTATTAAGCAAAGATACCAGTTAATTACACAAAGAACAATATTGCCTCTCCCTTCTGAAGATCTTTTTGTGAGATAGTTCAAACTGCTGTCGTTTCTTTTTTTAATTAATTTTTTGGGCCATAGTTAACAGTGGCCTCTAGCTAGCAGACGCTAATAAAGTGTGTCTGAGTCAGAATTACCTGACTGGTGGCAAAACAATGGTAACATTGAGAACCACACAGAAATATGTGACGGGCTATATAAACTACTTAAATCGTAGCATAACTTTTCACTGGAACACTAGCTGCACTTGCACTGTTTTTGTATAAAATATATAAAGAGACTTTGCAAAACATCAGACAAACATATCCAGCTCCACCAGCACTGAAACATCTCTTTTAAAAGCTCTACTGTTCCTGCCCCCTATCCTGCAACAACAACTTTCTTAGAGATTTTGAGGCATTAACAGGAGCAATTCTGCTGCAGTGGAGGGGGGCTGTATGTGAGATGCACGTTCTTCCCGGCAGTAGTTGTCCTAGAAGCTTCCGAATCCATGCTCTCCGACATCTTTTCACAGATGATGTCCACCAGGCGCTCAAAGACCTGTCTCACGTTGACATTCTCCTTGGCGCTAGCTTCAAAATAATCGAACCCTGTTTTTTGTTTTTTTTTTAAAAAGTACACAAATCAATATCTGCTTATCCCAAAACTGCTTCTCATGTAAAACTGGCTTTAAATTTTCTGTTGGACATATTAAACAGTTCATTTTAGTTTGTTTGTTTTTTAAAAAAACACACACACCAGGTGTCTAAGTTCAGAATAGATAAGGAGGTTTTATGAAAAGTGATGCTGCATAAATCTCTAGCTTATGGTCTATAAAATAAATAAAATCAGTTAAAGTTCAAAAAGATCTTGCACCATATGAGTGTAGCCAGTGTTCTTTTTCTAGAAAAAGAAGTGCCGGAACTCTCCATGAACACCACCCTCATTCTTAGAATGGCAATGGCACCCACCTGAGAGGTGCCGGAACTGAGTTCCAGTGAGTTTCGGCTGGAAAAAGCCCTAAGTGTAGCGCAGCTGTAAAGGGGCTTTATTATTATTATTATTATTATTATTATTATTATTATTATTATTATTATAAAGCATTGGGTATGTAAATGGTCCTCAGGTTAGGTGGACTGATTTAGTTGATGTGTGTTGTATTTGTATAGTCTTTTGGGGTGGGTTTGTTTTTATTCTTTTCTATTCTATTGCATTTTTTCCTTGCCCCATTTTTTTTAAACATATTTTATAATTTTAACACATCAAATATTAAATACATAGCTCTATTCACATATTAAAATAAACAAATCTTAAATCAGGCATTGAAGCCCACGAAGAAAAAGCCTACAACTACTACTAACAATATTCAAAGTTACAAAACACTTTTAAAATATTGCTGTCTTATAATGTCTGGATGCAGGTAGCAGCAGAGTAGTAGATAATATCAGCTTGGTAATCATAAAGTCATAGACAGGAACCAGCTAAAATTAGGAATAAAGTTTTATTGTGGTCCTTTGTTTTTAACCATGTTGTCAGAGGTGAAGATTTGGGAGTTGAGAACTGGGTTCAACATGAGAGGTTTGAATAAAATTAGGAATTAAGGAATTTCCATAAACACACTGATAACTCTTCTTACAAAAAAGCAAATGTTAGCAGTTTGGAATGCTCTTAATCTGGTGTTTGATATACTTCTTGATGTTCTAAAAAAATCTGAGAAGGTATATAAGGAAGAGGCAGAACAAAATACGCTGCTGAGAAATTATGAGCAGTGTTAACTGTCATAGTAATTTGAATGTTGAATGTCGTGCTGATTCGTATGTCAACTACTAAGAATGGAAAATGGAATGACTTAGCTGAAATATTTTCATAAGGTTATTAACAGGGCTGCTTCATCAGACCAGTTGTTTGAAATGAACAATCAGTGTTAACACACCAACCAATGAAAAGCTAAATGAGGAAAATTATATTTTATGCATGCCTGGGTACCTCTAATCCTCACTGCTGTGAAGCTCAGAACAGCTCCCAGTGCTCCCAACTATTTGACAAACAAAGCTGTGCATCTGCTGCAAATAGTAGCAGCAGAAAGATAAATGATGCTTCCAGACAGGTTTTTATATTAGTATTGGTACTGGTCATTCATACAGGTTTTTCACAGTGCCTACACAAAATGCCAACCTTGCCCACCTCAACTGAATCCAGATTCATCATTTTCACTGAAAATACAATCCATTAAAAAGCCTCTTGCCCATGACCTGTTTGTGGTATATAAATGAAAGCTCTGCAACATTATACCTCGGTCTGAAAGCACCCAGTAATTAGAGTGTCAGGCTAAGACTGTGGAGGCTCTCTCACTGAGCCATAAGGCTCTCTGGTTGACCCTTGTTCAGCCACTCTCTTGACAACACTGAGAGTATAAATAATAGGGCATGAAGTCACACATCACTCATAACACCCACAAACATTCATATCCCACAGTTTATTTCATTCTCTCTTTCACACACTCACAGTCTCTCATGATGCCATCACTCCCAAAGACATATCTCAAAACAGCCATTAAGTCTCCATCACTCAGCCATGACACTTGAAAGCCAGAAAACACAGTATTTTTTTAAAAAAACTCATTCTGCGCGCTTCACTCCCTAGGAATACTGACAAAACTCACTTCTCCTGCACACTCACACATATACAGACAGCAAGTCACACAGGAATCGGAGCAAACATCCAGCTAACAGAACTCAACAATAGTGACATACCGATACGTGCCCAAAGGAAAAAAGATAGGAAGCAAAAAGTTCAGCCGTGACCAAATGGGACGTTCAGCTTACAGTTCAACTCAGTTCACTTGGGTTGCAGGCAGGTTTGGACCAAGACATTTTACTGGCTGAGGCAAAAGGCAAGATGGTGCCCCTCCCCATTCCACATAAGAGAAGCCCATTAGACCTGCAGTTGGATTGTAGTTCAACATCTTTCACTGCAACTGAGACAGTAGGCTAAACAGAGAGGAATGGTCAATGGGCTTATTAACAGTCTCTGTCCCTTTAAATGTTTTTGTGGGAGGGGGGGTTATTGGATTATTTTGTTCTTCTTGTTTTTATCCTGTATTTTGTGTTTTTATTCTGTATTTTTATGCTGTTAACCACCCTGGGATCTTGAGGTAAACGGTGTTACACTCATTTAATAAAAAAATAAAATTGCATAAATAATAAATAAATATTATAACCCAATTATCTGAGAAAGTAGATGAGGCTGCAATTAGGATGCAACTAAGGGATATGGAATCTAGCCCTCAAGATGATACTGGACTACAACTTCCATCATCCTTGACCATTGGTCATGCTGGCTGGGGCTAATGGGAGTTGGAATCCAACAACATCTGGAGGGCCATTGGTTCCCCATCCCTGCTTATAACTGGAGGGAGAAGGGATCAAAAAAAGTAAAATGTTAACATGTACCCAACTGATCAGCCAGATGTTTTCCCTTTTCAAAAGGAACGATTCTCTCATCCTCCATGTCACATTTGTTTCCAACCAGAATGACTTGGGCATTATCCCAGGAGTAGGTCTTTATTTGAGTAGCCCTGTGGGAGAAGAAAGGATTTGCGGTGAGAGTAGTAGCCAATAATGTGTCACAGTGTGAATGCACTAAACTTCTACTCCCAAATGACAAAACACAAAGACAATATTGACAGTTAACATATTGTTGATTTTGCAAAAGCAATGCAATCGTCCCAGTTTAGGAATTTCAATGAAATTTTTTAGCCAAAACCTTTGTGCATTTCAGTGGTGTGCAGTCAGTGGACCAGGGGGACTATGCTGGTCCCTTCAATGATCTCGCTAAATTAAAGTATTAAAGCCTGGTGCCTCCTTCCCAAAGCCTGGGAAACTTCTGCTGGGCTTAGGGCCAGAGGCTCGTGTGTGTGACACCCCCCCCCTCCATGGCCCTCGCAAGCTGGTGCCTCTGATCCTAACTGTTCCCCTATGAAAAATTTCATAGCACACCACTGGTGTGTTTGCTGATCCCTGTTTTGAGGAATATAATATGGAAAAGTGTGCTTTGAAAAAAGATATACTCAGCCTTCAGCTGAGCTGCTCACTTCTGCCAGTTCCAGTTCTGCACCTGAAGGTTTAGTTAGGAAAGCTTATAATTATTAACAAAAGTAGCCTGTATATTGAACTCAGATGTTCAGCTTTTCTTGTAAGATTTTTCAAAGTATGGTGCTGTCCCTCTTCAGCTGAAACTAGATCAGAGCTCCCAGATGTGCCTAATATTCCATGTTTTGTTCACACATGCGCAAACAAATGCATTTTAGCTTGCCAGTGACTACTTATTGATCCCATTCATTTTAACTTGTGTTTCTGGGAATTTGGAGTTTATAGGTCAGTCACAGTAGCATCAGTGCTTTCTAGACCAGTTTCAAGGATTTGTCCTAGGTTGTATGAAAATATCTTGAAGCTGCACCTTTTTAAAACAATCATAAGCTTTCATTAGGTTGCAATCCTAACCCCACTTACCTGGGAAGAAGCCCTATTGAATTCAATAGGATGGTTAGAATTGCTCTGGCAATTTTGTTTAGTATATTAACCAACTCAATTTTTAGTTGAAGTTCCAAATTAATGGCTCACTTGTTTATTTTTGAAGCTGTTAATTTCCGCTAGTTTTTGGTATCTTGTGGATATCTTTAATTAACTAACTAATCTGAAGATTAATCAATTAAAAATGTTAATAATTTAACAACATTTCTACATAATTTTAGGGTGGTTACATATGCATCTCCAAAAAAAGAGAGGAATCTTATCACCAAAAGAGACTGCAAAAGACAAATATTTGAATGACATTTGTCTGTGCTAATTTATATGTATCAATTCAAATTTAGAAAGAAATTGCTATAATTTAAATAGAAATGCAGCACCTCTCAGCACAGTTTTGGCTTTGGAATGCATCTGTGGCCAAAGAAACAAACCAAAGCATCCGAAATCCAGCAGGGGGAGCTAAGAGATATAAAATTGATGAATCATCTTCATCCCAAATTCATTGCTATCAATTAACCATATATATATAATTCTATAATTCCTCATGAGAAGAGAAGACTCCCTGGAAAAGACCCTGATGTTGGGAAAGATGGAGGGCACAAGGACAAGGGGATGACAGAGGACAAGATGGTTGGATAGTGTTCTTGAAGCTACCAGCTTGAGTTTGACCAAACTGCGGGAGGCAGTGGAAGACAGGAATGCCTGGCGTGCTCTGGTCCATGGGGTCACGAAGAGTCGGACACGACTAAACGACTAAACAACAACAATATAATTCTAATATATTGCATTACAGTGGAATATTCTATCACAGTTTGGAGGAATCTTGAGTTGTTGTAGTCATACCTAAACATATGGTCAAAAATGTTCCTTTCATCTTAAGAACATAAAAACGTCAGAAGAGCTCATGTGGTCCAGGAATCCTGTACTCACAGTGTTCAAATGGATGGTTATGAGAAACCCACAATCAGGCCATGAGGGCAATATCCTATCTTCAGTGCTCTCCCACTTGTGATATCCAGCAACTAGGATACAGAGGTATATCATTTCTGACAGCGGAGGCAGAAACTAGCCACCATGGTTAGTAGCCATCAATAGCCTTATTTCTTCTACATCAAGCATAGGCAAACTCGGCTCTCCAGATGTTTTGGGACTACAACTCCCATCATCCCTGACCACAATAGAAAGTGTCCTTTCATACTGCATCACGGTGTAGTATGCTGGTTTGACATCAACTGATAGGAAGTGCCTACAGAGGGTGGTGAATACAGCACAAGATATTATGGGCTGTCCCGTGAATCCGCTGGATGAAATAGCGGACGAATGTTGCCTCAGGAGAGTGAGGGAAATTCTCAGGGATGATTCACACCCTGGCCAGCACTTTCTTGACCTCCTGCCCTCAGGCAGAAGATATAGAAGCATGATTAGTCGCACCAACAGGGTAAAGAACAGCTTCTATCCGTGGGCTGTTAGGCTGCTGAATGAAAAGATAACAACAGGGCAACTGACTTTCGGGTTTGGTGGGTGGATGTCAGTAAACGAGGGGAACCAAGACTAAGAAAGCTGAGTGGGGGGGGGGGATGCTCGTGTAATCTCACTGTATACAAGTTGTACAAGTGACAATAAAGTATTTCAATTCAATGGGAGTTGTAGTCCCAAAACATCTGGAGGACTGAGTTTGCCTATGCCTGTTCTGCATGAAATAGCTTTATCCTCTTTTAAAGCCATCCAGGTTTGTGGTCATCACTACATCTTGTAGGAGCGAATGTCAAAGTTTCATTATGAACTTTTGTCTGTCCTGAATCTTTAGTTTAGGTAGATGCTGCTTACTGCTATAAGCAGTGGTCTCTGAACACATAATGCACACATTTCCTCAATAGTATTTAATGTTATTCTTGGATACATCCCTCTCAGTGATATGGAGCTCAATCCACTCAGCATATCCCCTGTAGGGAGATGTTGGCAGTGCCGTTTTTGCTGTGTCCCCCCCCCCCAAAAAATAGCATTTATTTATTTATTTGCAATTTTGCTTTAAAAAGCTCAACAAATCTTCACTGTTTGAAATATGGCAACCCTATCCCCCTGGATCTCCCTGTTCCCATTTATTTCAACAAAGCTTGCACCAGTAAGACTGCTGATGGATTATGCCTGTGGAGCCTGATTTCTGATTCAGAAGCAACCTCCACCTTCCGATTAATTCCTGACAATGTTTAATTACTTCTGGACAGCCCACGTCATGCCTCTCATACCAAAAGCAATGTCAGTCAGTCAGTCCATGAATATTCACAAGGCAGGATGCTCTGTGATGGATGGCAAAGCTTACCTTAAATAAACTCCGCTGCGGAACGGAATTTGTGGCAGCTAATCTAAAAAGAGCCAGCTGTGATAGTTTTCAAACCAGAATGCTAAGATCATCTTCGCACTTTCAGCAATCTGCAAAGTGTCATTAAAATCAAATATTTGTGGTGTGTTCCCCTCCCCCTGCCATAAGCCTATAGAAGAAATGAGGGGGTTAGGATCCTACAGATTCAAGACCACCACTGGCTTGCCTCCAGAATGCTCTTCGGGTTCTATCATGGGCAGGAACACCAATGCCCACATTCTCTTCGGGTTCTATAATGGGCAAGTACATCTATGCCCACAAACATTCTGATGCCATGCTGGCAGTGGGGTGGGGGATGGGGAGAGGCTCTGGGGCAAAATGCCAACCTATCAACAGACCTGTCTCTCCATGTGAAGTGGCACCTCCACTGCATACAGTGGTACCTCGCAAGACGAATGCCTCGCAAGACAAAAAACTCGCTAGACGAAAGGTTTTTCCGTTTGCGATTTGCCTCACAAGACGAATTTCCCTATGGGCTTGCTTCGCAAGACGAAAACGCCTTGCGTCTTTGTTAAACCGTTAAAACCGTGCTTCGCAAGACGAAAAATTCGCTAGAAGGCAAAACTTGCGGAACGAATTAATTTCGTCTTGCGAGGCACCACTGTATTGTGGCTCATCGGCCAGCACCTGAGGTTCCTTAGGATTGCTTCCTTACCATGTCTGATCTTTAAGAACTGAATGAATGAATGAATGAATGAATGGCTACGTTCCCCTTGAATGGCTGCTGTGGGAACGACCTAAAAATGGCATCCAAACTGATAGAACCTCACAAGTTTTGAATTCCTCACACACGTGTATGTCTTTTGATTTGAAAACTGCAATTCATCCTCCCCTTCTGTATACCTTGGGTAGGCTCATTCAGTATGGAACTGAATGAATGACTGCTGCCCAGTCCAAAGAAATCACTTCATGATTAAGCTCTCTTTCCTGCTTCACCAGTGCAAAACGGATGGGAAAGAGCAAGTAAAAACAGCGATAACCTGGGAGAACAACACTGAAGGCACCTAAACAGTATAAGCAGCCTTCATTGCTGACTATGGGAAGAACTATAAAGCTCTGATACTCAAAGGTTGGGCTGGGAGCCTATCTAGCTCTGCTGAGCTGGCTTAGCTCTTTAGCATAAACCAAATCCAGCGGTTTCAGTGTTTAGCTCAGTTTAATCAAACCTTGATTAATTTTAACTTTTACTAATACCAGGATTTATGGGTATCTTGCACCCAGACTCTGACCCCCAAACCTTATAACATTATGCATTGACTCTCCATTTCTTTCCAGTGCCTTTTCAGTCTCTTTTCTCAGCTCAGAACCTTCCCTTCCCTTCCCTTGCCATCAGCTGCTGTTTTATTTCTCTGAGGAAGGCAGAGCTTCCTCCTCATGACTTCCTGTCTGTCCCATTCATTTTCTGGGCAGTCTGCTGGGTTTTGAGAACGCTGGAGCAGTTACTGCACCCACCATTCTGCACACAGAAACACAGGTGTTGTGCCTGCCATTCTTCCTATGCACACAGTTCTTCACACATAGCTATGCTTGCTTCCTCCCACTCAGCTGTCGTACAGCTGGTGGGGAGCAGCGAGCGGACCGTTTGGGCAGTGTGGAGCCTGAACGCGCCCAAGCCACCGCATCTCTCCCAGGAGTGACACGTGGCTCGGACGCATTGCAGGCCCCGTGGTGAGTGTTGCCCGGCATTTTGTCACTGCCTCAGTGGTGACACCCGGGGTGGTCCGCACCCACCGCATCCCCTTTCCTCCACCCCTGAGTAGACCACAAGCTTAACATGGGTCAATGGTGTGATGCAGCAGCAAAAAAAAGCTAATGCTATTCTAAGCTGCATCAACAGAAGTATAGTGTCCTCATCAAGGGAAGTAACAGTCCTGCTCTATTCTGCCTTGATTTGACAGCACCTGGAATACTCTGTCCAGTTCTGGGCACCACCATTTAAGAAGGATATTGACAAGCTGGGATGTGTGCAGAGGAGGGCAAGCCTTATGAGGAACGGCTGAGGGAGTTGGATATGTTTAGCCTGGTAAAGAGGAGACGGAGAGAAGTTATGATAGCCATCTTCAGATATCTTAAGGGTTGCCACATGGAGCATGGAGCAAGCTTGTTTTATTCTGTTCTGGAGGCTAGCACCTAGACCAATGCATTCAAGAAGGAGGTTTTTAAGCAGAGGTTGGATGGCCACCTGTCATTTAGTTGAGATTTCTGCACTGCAGGGGTTGGACTATATGGCCCTCAGAGTCCCTTCTAGCTCTACAATTATATGATCAGCCACTCTGCTGTAGAAGCTCTATTTGCTATTCAAAAAGCAATACTTTATATACCTGTATAGATAATACTGCTTTTGTTTCTCTTTTCTGATTCCAATCTGGTTTAACACATCAGCTATAGCATGCTTTGTTTTTTATTTCGGCACCATCACACATTCCATCCCAAGGTGTTAACCCATAAAATTGTATGCAAGCCACCTGCCTCCATTAAAAAAAACCCTGTCTTCAATACAATAGTCATTTCAAAAGAAATGTTTTGCTTCATAATGGCTTAAAATTTCCATCCGTTATTTTTCTCAAAGTGTGCTCCCCTGATTTCTCAGAAACAAATTAAGTTAAATCATACAAGAGTGCACCAGCTAATTTACAGGCTTTTAATGTTTTAGCTCTGAAACGACAGATTTCTTCAAGGACATATGGCAATCACTTACAAAGCCATTAAAAAGCTCACATCACAGGAGATAGAAAACTGTGTGAGTTCTCTCAAATAGCTTGCAGAATTTTTTCTTATATACTGTATAGGCAAAATGTGTAGCTGTTTTCCGAAGTTACTTAGAATGCTATGTTTTCAAAGTTGGTTTGATAGGTCCCCTGCTGGCTTTTGGTTAGTGAAGTGTTTTTAGATTTTATTTATTTATTTATTTATCCCCACTGCCTTAGGTGTCAGCCAGCCTTCTGTTCCTTCTGGGATTTGCAACCATCTCTTTACAAAATCTTGTACATGTGGAGACAAGAGCGCTGCACTGTCAGCCAAGGAAAGGAAGCTGGCACTTCAGAGAGGAGAAATAAGCTGCGAGCAATAGTTGCCCTTGCCTGAACAATCTCAAGTCACTTCCACAGAATGACAAGATGATGAAACTGAGAAATGAATTTGGCCTTTGCCATTATTCATTTGTATCATGTGCTTTTCCGGCTCTGGAAGAAACCGCGATGTTTGGCGCATCTTGAAAACTGACTGCACACATTTTAACTTTATATAGCAAGAGGCGCTACTTGTGAAGTGTGTGTCCTATAAACATTCAGGATGCTTTAGCCTCAGACTCATTTTTGTCTTGCAGGATTTTGCTTTTATTTTTAAATAATCAATCACTTCCCTATATCTTATGCAGTTTGAAGGATGGCTACATTTTGGTCTGCATGTTCTTTCTGAAAGTGCGAATTAGGTGGGTTTGCCTTTAAATGCAAGCTGAACTGAATTCCCTCCCCCACCTCTAATAACAGCACAGTCCTATTCATATCTACTCAATGGCAAATCCCACTGAATTCAATGGGATTTATCTCCTGAGAAGTGTATACAGCAGTGCAGCATAAGACTGGCCCTTAATATTATATTTCAATTGAAATGGGTAGAGTTTACTTCTCTACTGCAGATATTTCTCTTCCCTACCTCCCTCCACCCCATTGTCACATGATGGAGACACGGTAAACAAAATCTACCCTAAAATGCCTCAAATTTGCTTACAAGCAATACTGTTTTGTAGATTACATAGGCATAGGCTTCAAATAATGTTGCACGATGTATTTTTGACCCAGAGTGATCCTATTACGCCGACTAATGGGGAAGGTTTGACTCTGTCTGCATGCATTAGAGAGGGCAGTGATCACTTCATCCTAATTGACATAGTACAACTGCACTACAAGAAAAATATTTCTCATTTAATGAAAGCCATAGCTCTAATTAGAGCTGCTACTGTGCTGTGTGGAATAATTATTACAAGGAGGTGTGATTTAAAGGAGAAAAGGATGTCAGCTTCTTGGGAAGTGTTATACTGGCAGTCACAGAGACAGAGTTGCTACTTTTTTCTGGTTCCCATATCATTAACAGCTGTCTGACAGGCAGAAATTCAATGGGTGTACTTTCACCATCTGCTTCTCCATGATGGGGTAAGCTGCACTTGTTGAATTTTTGTCTTTATATACAAAGGTGTTTTAAAAGTCAGAGGAGTTTTAAAACAATGTGGCAACCCTATAATGGAAAAAAGAAAAGCAGTTTGTCAGCAAGCAGACACTTTTACTAATTTGAACTGGCTTTTTTTGGTGCTAGAAGAGAGTTGGGGAAATAGACTAATAGTCAAGTTTTCTTACTGTAATGCATATGTACTACCGTACTGTCTGTCAAAGTTGATTGACACCATTAAAACAGTAATCCTATATATGTCTCATTGTCAGTGTGGCTTATTCCCAGGTAGGGATGGGAAACAAATTTAATTCAGTTCGTATTTGGAGGTGAATCAACCAAATCTGCACTTTCCAAAGCAATACGCAAACCGAAATACAGCCATTAATAAATACACACACACACACACACACACACACACACACACACTTTCCTAACTTTTGCAATATACTTCTCCAGTCAAGTGTGGCTATGTTTCAGTTTGCATATTGTTTAATGAAATGCAAATTAGATATGTTTGTCTTTAAATGCAAACTGCATTGGATTTCTCTGTCATTTTTACCTGTGTCATTTGACGGATGTGTAAATCAGCTACAGCATCTCTTGGCCAGCTACACTGGTGGCAGAGAGCAAGACAAATGCTGCTGTTCTTAGTTGGCTAGCATGATAGCACAGAAGGCAAGCTCCTTTGATCTGGTTACTGATGTCTAACAGCACAATCCCATCTGTATTTCCCCAGAAGTCTAATGAAATTTGATGGGTCTTACTCCCAGGTAAGATTAATTAGGATTGAAGCCTTGTTTAGGTACTTTAAGGAACCTAGCTCAAGATGTTTAAAGGTAAAGGTACCCCTGACTGTTAGGTCCAGTCGCGGACGACTCTGGGGTTGCAGTGCTCATCTCACTTTACTGGCTGAGGGAGCCGGCATACAGCTTTCGGGTCATGTGGCCAGCATGACTAAGCCACTTCTGGCGAACCAGAGCAGTGCACGGAAACGCCGTTTACCTTCCCACCTATTTATCTACTTTGCACTTTGACGTGCTTTCAAATGTATTTTGTTATAAGGGCTAGTCATTTGAGAGATCCTGTAAGTTGGGGTCTTGGCTGGTTCCAAGCTCTTTGACCAGTGGTATAAGACATGCTTCTCCCTCTGAATTTTACATCTAATCAGCTACACTGGATCAGAATCAGATGGTTAGAATGAGAATTATTTTTTCTGGAAAGGTTGTTGCAGTGTTTGAAGGTTGGACCACGTACTGTCACACAGATGGTAAAGTGATGTATAGCTTCTGGTAATACATAAGCTTTCTGCATAATTGGAATGACACTGTGATCTCATAAATAAACATTAGATAGGACTGGTGTTCACTGACATTGTGAAATGAACTTCAGGCTTGTCAATTAATGCCATCAGTAGAATAATTTGGCTGAAAAATTGTTCCAGGGTAGAAAAACTGTCCTGATGTGCAGTAATGGAGCATCTTTGAGGATAAGGCTGAAATCTTGTGCATATTTACTCAGGATGAAGCATCAGTTCTACTAAATTCATTGGCAGCTATTTATGAGTAAAAAAAATGCAGGACTGGGATAGAAACTTTTTAAATTGTGCGTGTGCGTTTTTTATAGACTCAGACAGAGTAATTAATAGTAGTATTAATAATTTGATTGCGATTATGTTTTGTTAAGCTCTTGAGCTTCCTTCTTTCCTCTTATAAGATGTGGTGTGAGTTGATCACTGAGTGGATTGCATGGTAACCGGAAATTGAAACTATCACAGAAAGTAGCAATTATCTGTTCCTACCAGTCCTGAATAGCATTGAAGGACTCTTCACAAGTAATATCGTACATAAGGATAAATCCCATTGCTCCTCGATAATAGGCAGTGGTAATTGTCCTGTACCTTTCTTGTCCAGCAGTATCCTAAACAACAACAAGAAACAGAAGCATTAGGCATCAAGTACTCTTGCTGAAAACAGCATAAACCCATTGATCTTATCAGCATGAGGGGCACTTCATAAATTAAGTTTTACTTATGTAGAGGCAATCTCTTTGTAGGAAAATGGGCATTTATTGCTTTGTCTGAATACCAGTATCAGTATTATTCTTGTACATGAACTGGAGAGGTCAATAAAGATAAATGTGTACATCCTTGATTTTATTGTATGCTCTGTCTGCCACAAACAGCAGCCTGCCACACTTCTTTCCTTAATGAGGTCATTGATTGATTGATTGATTGATTGATTGATTGCTATAAGGATATCTAAACCAGCTTCCATACAAAATGGAAATGGAAAACAACAACAAACAAATTACAAAGTTATCATAAATACAATACTAAATAACAGATATAATAAAACCTTGCACAACTAAGAACCTAATCAGACCTTTGTCAAAAAGTGTTTTGTTTCTTGGAATCCTCTCAAATCATTTCTGTATTGGCATTTTGCATCTATAGGTTTTTGTTTGTTTGTTTGTTTTTAAATGATATTTATTACTTTTTCAACATTTTCAACACAACACTACAAACAAACAAAAAAAGAGAAAAAAAACAATACAAATACAATACAAAAATGATACATGAACTAACAAAACAAAACAAAAACCAACAAAAACAATTTAAAAACACCTCAAACATTTTCAATATCTTATATTTCATTCACTTATTTCCAGCGACCTCCTCACACCTCCCTTTTTGTATTCCACTTATATTAATTGTTTCAGCAATTCCTTTCCATCTTACTCTGTTTTCTATCCTATAATTATCTTAACACATTCTTGCTTTATTTTTCCTTTAATTTTCTATTAATCTATTTATACTTAATTCCTTATAACATTTCTACTAAAGCCATATAACTTCATTCCAACATTTTTCTAACATTCCTTAATTTTACAATATTTCTATAAATAGTCTTTAAACTTTTTCCAATCTTCTTCCACCGACTCTTCTCCCTGGTCTCGGATCTTGCCAGTCATTTCCGCCAATTCCATATAGTCCATCAACTTCGTCTGCCATTGTTCGACACTTCAGTGTTTTCAAGAAGCAGCCATTCTCTCAACCAGCAAAAAGCAGATGGTTCTCAACGAAATTTAAAGGTCTGGCAGGGCAGGTCCACCTCCTTCTTTGGCATCCATCAATATCTTAAGTTTTACTCGAGGCTTCCTGCCCTGCCAAACAACTCTAAAAACATCCCTCTGCCACATCCTGAAACAATCCATCCCATCCAAAGCTTGCAATGTTTGAAACAAAAGCAACATCCCCAGCAACACAGCAGCCCTCATCCCCACCACAGTAACTCGGCCCAACAGTAACAACTTCTGATTTGTCCATATTTCCAAATCCCCCTTCTCTTCAATCCAACATCCTTCACTTGAACAGATTCACATTTTTGGCGATCATACTAACCCCCAAATACCTCTCTTTCTCAACAGATGTTAGTCCTGTCGCCTCCTGAAACTCTGTCAAGCTTTCCTTTTCCAGTTCAGATAGGGCTCTGGTCCTCATATTCATCTGTTCTTCTTTAAGTTCAATCATAACGAATGTCAGCTTATGTTCACCAGTTTGTATGGATGGGACTCTCCTCTCCAGTTGAAATGCTTTAAATTCAGCAGCAAGGGTTTTTTCCCTGACTTCATCTGCAGTTTGCCGTATCAGAGTAGATTCCTGTGTCAGTTTCTGGGTGGTTTCTGAATTGGTATTCACCTTTTGTCCCAAGTTATTTAAACTTTCTACGATTAAGTCAATTTCAATATTTGCAGCATCCATTTTCACATTTATCACATCTGTTTTCTTGTGAAGTTGTTCCAGCGAATTGTTTATTTTCAATAATGCAGCCACTAAGGCCTCTTCTGTCGACATCCCACCTGTTTTTTCCTTTCCGTTTGCCATAACACTTAAGAGATTCAAGGTCAATTCCAAAGTCTCACACTTTATTATCTTGCAGCTGGAAATTCCCCTAGCCTAGCTCCTGTAAAATAACCAATTTCAAAAGCTTCTACTAGGGGAAAACAATTTCTATTTGTATCGGTCAGTATGTCCTCTTTTAAACACAGTTTCAATAATCCAAAGTTAATTTCACTTTTCAGTTACTTTCCTCCTTTTTTTTTGAAAACAACCGGAGACAGTAGAAACAATGTATTCTCTTGTTCAGTTACCTGTCAATGAACGTTCTAAACGCTGTCAATGGACGTTCCAAAAAACATCAATCCTGCTAGCAGCCCGTTTCCAGGGTCAGAGCGGCGGTATTTTAACTCTCTTAACTCTCTCCTACAGGCATATTCAGTCCACCACTTCCCCCCCTCTTCTCCTGTCTCCAAAAGGGGGGGGGGGTTAGTTCTTTACCAAGGGAAATTTAGTTTTTTACAAAAGGCTTTCCAAGACTTTAGCTTGCAGCCTCCTTGCTTCAGTTTATCTACAAAAGGGGGAGGCGGACTTCCTGTATTGAACCTCCCCGTTTCGATGCCAGATTAGACGTTTAAAAATCCAATTCTTCCCAATTCAGCTCTACTCACGGGTAATTACTTTAGAGTCAAATTGTCCACAGGAAAAAGTCAGTGCTCTCCGACAACAGCTATGCAGCTTCGTTCCGTGGAAGAAGCAGACGATTCAAAGCACCGCGCCACTCACCCCACATCGCTCCGGATCCCCGAAACTGGGTTTCCCCGCGAGTAGGGGAGGCACAAAAGGTGCCCGCCGAATCCCACGTTCACAGGCTTCTCCCGCCTGTGATTTTTACGGGTCTCCGCCTTCGCCGTGGCGGTACAGACCCAAATACC
Source organism: Podarcis liolepis (assembly GCF_965112155.1). Taxonomy (NCBI): domain Eukaryota; kingdom Metazoa; phylum Chordata; class Lepidosauria; order Squamata; family Lacertidae; genus Podarcis; species Podarcis liolepis. Next base: position 56,302,211 of record NC_139559.1, read on the forward strand.
CACGGGGCAAATTCCTCCCGATCAGAGGAAGTTTGGTGAAGATACCAAATTGTTTGGCATCATTAAAATGAAAAGAGATTGCAAAGCGCTCCAAAACGGCCTCTCCAAACTCAGTGAATGGGAAGTAACAACAAATGCAATTCAATGCAAACAAATGTAAAGTAATACATACAGGGGCACAAATAATAATAATAATTTCACATATATGCTCATGGGGTCTGAACTGGCAGTGTCTGATCAAGAACGAGACATCTACAAGTCTTACATATGACTTATTATATTGCTGTTCAATTGACACCTTTTTCCTGTTTACGGCAGAAAGGAAGTTAGAAGAATCTTGAGGTGAACCCCTGTCATTCTCTCTGTGAGTGCTTTCTCACAGCTCCGTTGAAGCCTTTGTACCTGGTACAAACTTTGGTAATGAACATGACTTGCACCCCTTCTGCTGCCTGCTGGCTGGGGAAACAGAATGCCGTACCAAAACAGCAGAGTGTGCTAACTAAGAATATTTATACAGTGTAGTCATGCATGGGGAAATGCTTTTGGACCTGTACTATCATGCTTGGTCATAACTTGCTCTAGGGGTCCAGCATTGCGTGAGCAGCTCAAGTTTTAATTCATCTGATAGAGGTTTTGCTTTTTATCTATATCAAGCTTCTGCCATCGCTGAAGTTGCAAAGTAGTGGTAACTGCCTCAGTATTTTCAGTTGGGATGTTCATTCCCTGCCCACTGCCTGTACCTTGATATTTTCTGTCTCTTTTAAAAGAGACATATTAGGTGCCACTTGTGCAGTATCTGACGAAGTAGTATATTTAGTATATGTCTGCGAATATCCATAGTTAAACAAATAGAAACAGCTCTGCTCCTTTGATTTCTCTCCCTAGCAACATTATACAGAAAATCATTGTGCCTTTCTGTTATGTACTGAGTTGAATAGGATCCAAACTGCAGCAGTCTGATTGGTCCTAGAACAATAGGATCCAAAATGCAGTAGTCTGATTGGTCCTAGAACAATAGGATTCAGAATGCAGCAGTCTGATTGGCCCTAGAACAATGCAGCAGTATGATTGGTTGGCAGGAACCACCCAATCCTGCTCCAGATAGAAGTGAATCCACAACCTGATTGGCTTACAGTAGAATTCCGGAATTAGCCAATCATGTGCAGCCCATTGTGTAAATAATGTATATAAAGCAGATACTGTGAGGGGACTTCCATTCATTCCTCCTCACCACTATGAGCTGAATAAAGAGCATGAAATCACTTTGGGACTCTGAGTATATTTCACTTTCTTTCACCCTTCAACTGATAGCACTGTTTCTGTTTCCCAATAAAATGATTTTTGTTACCCATTTCCTGAAAACCCTTTTAGCATTTTTGGGTTTTCTTCTCAGCCTACCCTTCAAAAAGGAGGACTGGGTCCTGCAGCATACCCAAACTCTTCGCCTGATCACAAAAGGCACCACAACTCCTCTGTTTATGTTATCATTGTATTTGTAGGGTTTCCAGATCTTGTAATATTTGCAGAAGCAGCGTCATCAGAAGAGAACAAGCAGCATTCATCTGAGTGACACCGTCTCCCTACCACTTTATTTCCCCAATGTCTGGTTAAATGAGCTACTTGCTTCCATAAACAGTGACTCCTGAGTGTAAGTCTGCCAACCTCATGGCCTTCTTACGACATCAATACACTGCTAGGGAATTCTGATAACCTATTGGGTTATGGAAAGGGATAGAAGTATACATGCCATGGGAAACATTTCATGAGATTCTTATTTTGCTTTGAGGATTAATCATACGTATATTATTCTGAGCAACTTTGTGCCTAAGCAAACACTGAATGTCTCCAGTGAAAAAATTAAAAACAATACAGTACTTCAAAATTAAAAAGCAAAAGACAAATAGTATGTTTTCAGATAAGGTTTGTCCCTTATTGCTATCAATATCTGTTCTAACTAGGAATGTCCATGTTATACTCTAATAATCACATCACTTTGGACTGGTGTCTGGTAAAAGAAGTTAATTTTCCACTGGATAATTTTCCATACATGGCAACTACTATAATAATTCAGTCTGCCTGTTGTTACTCATGACAACGTAAAATGGAAGACCTGCAGTTAGCGTTTGGCTGTTGAAAGCAGATATGTTTTACCTTGAGGTAATCTTGGGGATGGGGGGGATATGCAGAGAAATCATGACACTTTTGAGGACAACCCAGTAATCCTATTTCCTAACAGTTATTTAAAGTGGTTGCAATTAATCTTTCTGGCCTTCACGGTGCCTCAAGAGGTGATGGTTTGAAAATATTTGAGAATTACTGGAACAGAGTGCTTAGTAGTTTTATGACAATAAGGTCTTGTTTTCTGAGATGGCTCTCCAGCTGAACTGGCAACCTAGAAGTGAGAAAGCTTTGACAGCATTTTAATCTGTTTCCCCTCAAAGTGCAACCTGTAGACCAGACATTCAAAGTGTTTACATGTTTGCTTTTTAAAAAATCCATTTGCACATATTTCATCCATCTCTCAGCAATCAGAGAGATGCTCTGAAACAGCAGCAGAAAAAAAACGAGGGCCTTATCTTGGAGGCGCACACCTGATGTGTACAGCACCTTTTCTTCCCTGCTGTGTTCAGGTTTGTGCTGGTGATATTTTTAAAAAATCAAATGGCAGTGTACAGGTTTTCAAGCTCCGCTTTTAAAAAGGTTTCATGCACTGAATATGATTAATGGAGAAGTCTCCTCTTTCTTCTACCCACTCCAGGGGGTGACGGAGACTGAAAGGTCCTTACGCCTCAGATAACTTAGCCAGGAAAATCAGCAACTGCCAAAAGAGCTTTAAGGGCAGGGGTGGCAGAACCTGTGGCTCTCTGGTTGGAGAATAATTCCAATCATCCCTGGCCATTGGTCATGCTGGCTGAGAGCTGATGAGAGCTGTGGTCTATCAACATTGGATTTAAGTGCGATTTTCTGCTAATAAACACATTTTTGTATGCTGTTTTGACTAATGTACGCTTTTTTGTAAGGAGTGGAGTTCCTAAGATGATTGAATGGCACATTGTTTGCCTCCTTCCATCAGCTCCTGCAGCCAAGCTGGTGCCAAATGTATTGCTCTGCTTTCCTTTGGACCACATCAGTGAGGCCAAGAGGTGGGTATTCTCGTCAGGGCAGCACACTGCTCAAGCTTGTACCCTAGAGAGATCAGTTTGGTGTTGCTAACGCAGCAAAAACAGCATAGGAGGCAGCAATTATGAGATACCAGTCTCTGCAGACACAGCAGGTGCTGTGATTCTCCAGCTATTTGAGTTCACCCCCAGAAGTACACTCCGTTTTATTGATATAGACAGAAGCCAACAAGAAATTTTTCAGACAGTGCAGATTTGATAGATTTGCCCTTGAATGCAAACTCAACCAAATTTCTCCCCAACCACAGTGCTGATGTTTCAACAAGTGGCCTTTGTTGCCATGCTCCTACTTCTGTAATAATAAAAGCAAATGCTTAGGGCTGCTTAATGCTCTGAATGTAGGGGTTACGCATGTGCCAGACTTTCTGTAGATTAAAGTAATTTCTCTCTCACAGCCTTCTTGAACTGATGTCCAACTTCAGCTTAAAGCACCTTGGAATCCAATTATGTTGCTGAAAAAGGGAAAGGAATCTCATCAGTCCAGCCTCTTTTCATCATTCTCCCCCAAATATCTCCAAAAGACAGACACTAACTTACTCCAGCAAGCCTCTCCAATGCCGCAGGAGACTTTTGGAGAGATTTGAAAAAAACAGCAAGATTCAGGGCTGATTTTAATTCCCCTCCTTCGTCTCATGAACATGACTGAATCCTAAGGTTCATGAAGCTGAAGTTGGACATCAGTTGGCGAAGGCTGGGAGAGAGAAATTACAGTATCTTAATTTGCAGAAAGCCCGGCACACACATAAACCCAACTCAGATCACCAAGTAGCTACAGTTTGTTTTTAATATTACGGATCTTTTGCAATTCTGTTTAAAAGTAATATATATTTATTTAAAGAACAAACTACAGTTTACTCCTGTAAGCTAACCGGAAGAGGAAGGGGAGAGTGATCAAGGGGCAGGAGGTGGAGGGGGGCATGAAACACTTGGCATATTTTCTGCTGGGTTCCACCCACTGGTGTGAATGGAAAGCAGCAGAATATGCAATTAATGTGTTGAGTGAAAACACATAAGTGTGCTGACCCTAATGTGCTCTTCGCACATACATTAAAAAATGGATCTGAATGACCCATCTGCAAGATAATGCCCCCATGTACACAGCCTTACTGGAAATCCCTTTCAGTTTGAATATGAATACTTATCCAATCAAAGAATGTAGACCTTGGTTATATATATGTGAACCTCTGCTCAGCTGTTAGGGCTTCCGCCAATTAAAGAAGTGTAGTTGATTAATTGAATGCCTTTAAGCCAATGAATTGGTTAATTCATTGCTTTAAGTTTCTTCACCAAAACCTCAATATAGGTGCTTTTTAGAGATCCCGAAGGATGCTAAACTCAGTGTTAGGAAGATAGGCCATCTTTCATCATTTCATTGCAATTCTCTGTTGTGGTGACACACAAGAACCAAAACAACCCAGCCAATTAAAATTCACCCTTATTGATTAAAATAAGCCCATACCTATTAATCAACCAGCTTGCAGTCCCTAGTGATAGTCCCACAGAGTCCACCTTTAAAGGTCTGAAAATGGGACTTTCCCCATAATTTGAGTGAAATGATGGATGTGAATCTACTTCATATAGGTAGTGGAAAGCAGTACAGAAATTCTTCATTCACACACTTAAATCACACTTCATTTACAGCAAGAGGAGGCATTTGTGGCAGCCGGGAATGAAATGACAAAAAGGACAAGCCACACTTGCAACAGAATGGATAAAAGCAGGAGTTATACACACACCAGGGTTGTTAGGAAGGATTCTTAGTGGCAGACGGGCATGCATTTGTGGTGGTAGCAGGAAAGATATATATATATAACTAGACTGATATAAGCCTATATGTTTTTCACTTAGTATATGTTGGAATGTCAAGTCCAACTACTCACAACCATCCCTTAATTCTCATCTCTTCCATGATGCCTTGCTGTCAGGAGCCAAAGTCAGAGGCAGCTGAGCAATAAAACATCTGGTGTCAGTGAAGTTAACTCTTTATTCAAAGAAACCAAAATCACACAGACCGAGTGATCGCAGCAACACTTCCCAGTAGGTCTTGCCCCACTGAGGCAGTTGTGAGGACTGAATGTCCCTGCCCTCCCCCAGCTCTCTAAGCTTCCTCCCCTGGTTCCTCCCCCAGCAGCCTAAGGCTCCTTTGTCTTATCTCTTTTTGCTCTACCTTCTCCATTCCCCCATTCCCAGGGGTAGGGGAGCTGGTCACAGCAGGAGGGGGAAACTCCCTGGCTTCTTCAGAGGCCTGCCTCCACTCTGCCTCTTGGTGCCCTGCCCCTGCTTCTGCCTCTGATACTGGACTGTTCTCTGCCACAGGCTCTTCCTGCTCCCTAACCCTGCTTCCGACACCTCCTCCTCCTCTTCCTCCCAGTCTGCTCCTTTTTCTCCCACTGACTACTCATCGCCATCCCACCACCAATCCCCTGGCTCTGAGCCGCCTTCCCTTTGGGGTTCCCCAGCTGGTGCCTCCCACCACTGCTCTGTGTCCAGTCAGTCCATGACACTTGCTTCTTAAGTGGCAAGTGAATACAATAGCTTTAGCATTTTGAGGGGTTGTCCTCTCTCAGATGGGAAAACAAATGGATATTCATATGGAGAGAGATGGAATGGAAGCTGCGACTCAGAAGGCCTCAGTCCACTTCTAGCCTTTGTTGTCAAAGGTTGCTCAACTGGAGTTCTCTACAGTGACCTTCCTTGCCCTGTGGACCCCTTTACCAGACAACACTCTATTTTTCCAAAATCCACCTTTGCTTTTGTTCAAAGTGCAACAGCAGCAATCATTCAGTTTATAACTGTGTTTGCTCATGTCTTGCCACTTTTGCATCTCCCTTCCCTACTGCCTCCCATTGCCTCTTCCCCCACCCCATGCTTAAAATGTAAATTGAAAGCTCCTTTGAGCAGGGACTTGTTGTTGGGGTTTTGTTTTTGTTTTGCTCATGGTACTCTGCAAAACCCAAAGGATGCACAACACTAATAATACGAAACAGCATACCAAATGAAACATTTTAAGTATTCAGTTTTTACCGTACTTGGATGTCCCACATTGCCCTCACCGAAATCTACCAAATTAGCAACAAAGAATTATGTTGTGGGCACTGGTCAACCTTTGCTCCTGCTACAATCTAGAAATAGAAATGTTCAGGGGAGGGGAGGATGAGTCAATGGATACTATGAGAAGCAAGTGATGTTATGAATCACTTTGAAAGCTGCTTTCTGATTTCACCTGCCAGCAGCAGCAAATTAACCCCACACCCACCCGGTCACTACCAGAAAATGTCAAAGTCGCTACAGAGCTTAGCTCTCCTGAAAACACTTCATTTCAAAGGAATTAATTGTGTGATTTTTCTCTTTCTAACAACTAATCATTCATTTTCACAAAACCACAGGGAGATCAAGCAAGTAGACTCAGTGGTTTAGACCACAGTGCCACCCGCGTCCCCTACTAATGTGTATATAGCCACAGATTGGTCCAACATGGGAGATATGGGGGCCATTTTTGTCACATGGAAAGTAAACACAAGTCAAAATGGTAGTTTGTTTTCTCTATTTCCTCATTTTAAATGCCACAAAATCAGTACAAAGTTGGACCTGTGACAATGAAGGGATGGGAGTGACTTGTGAATATAAAGTACAGTACAGTACTTCTCTTATCTCAATACAGAACTGGGCTATGAAAATCTGATTAAGACTTATCACACAGAAAATGATTTAGGTTTTTTTTAGCGCGGGGGGGGGGGGGGCGTGCTGCTGCTTTGAGAATACAGAAGGGGATTAGCTACTGCTTGCCAGTTCAGCCGATCAAACAGTAAGTGAGGTAGAAAACACAGCTGCTTCCTTCTCAAACATCTTCTGACACTGATTATCACTTTACTGGCCTGTTACAGATTTTATAGGATTTATGAAACAGTGCTGTGAAGAAAAAAACTACAACAGAATACATAGTGAAGTGTGTGGGGGCAGATTTGGGTCATAAAACCTACATATGCGTGAAAATAAATTCCTTGAATATCAGTTGAATTGGCATCCGTGAGATGAATTTAGGATCAGACTGTAAGATTGTTGCTCTTTCTTTAATGCTGATTTCTAAACTGATTGAAAAGTGGGTTTATACACAGGGATTAAAACTCCAGCAATTTGAAATGGATGCCATTTTCTGTCTTCACTATCAAAGCACGCTGTGCCACAAGATGCAAAAATACATTTTGATTCTATTCAGAACCTGACTGCATTGGTTTCTTTTTAGCACCAAAGCACAATGGAAACTGTTAGCATATACAAGAAATGAGCAGTGCGGAGGGTGAAGCAATCAATGCGAATGATCAGTTTGTGACTAGGGTAGTACAAACCATGTTTGGGTAAGTAATCATTTCAAATTCTGAAAGGAAGACATAATAGCAGTATTAGATACAGACATATTTTTCCTTTATTTATTTAAAAATGCCAAGCCGCCACCCGTCTGAAGCAGGTAAGGGATATTGATTCACACTGAACAGATGCAGCAGTTATATCTGTAGGGAAAACATAGCTGTTGCTTGCAGTTTGGCACCACACTGTATAGTATTTGGGAAATTTCTCATTTCAAGCTAAAGGCTGCTTTAAATTGGACTGGGAGATGCACAGGCCCCAAATATATATAGACAAGAACAGGTTTTTGCAAACCAAAAGGCCCCACAGGCCTCTCTATCCACCAAGCCACACCCCTAATGGGCCTTGCTCTGGGCCTTCAAGTGCTCTTGCCTGGCCAGAATGTGTTCAACTATTATAATGCCTCTTTGCTGACTTGGATGGAGAAGGAAAAGAGATGTAGACATGGCAGGGCAGGAACATAGCCCTCCCTACAAAGGGAAGAGTCACATCCACCCCAACCATCACAGGCACACAGCCCCCAGAAGGTGGTTCATGAGGGAATGAGGCATTTTGGCTGAGAATGTTCCAAGCTCATCCATGTTCAAGAGGGTCATAAATGAACTCGGCCCACACTCCTCCTCTGGGATTTCCAGTGGCAACGCAGAAGCGTCTCCTCTCAGTTCTTTTAAGTAAGCTATATTTTCAGAGGTATTAGTTATGAAAACCTACAGCTGGATGTCACATATTATTTACTTAGCATAGGGGTGGGGAACTTTTTCCCTTCACGTCCAACTTTCAGGGAGGTGCATGTTGGTGGTGGGCAGAGCGAGCCAGAGGCCAAATTGGGTGGAACAGTATATGTGATTTTTTATCCTTGTATGATAGATTGCATTCCAGCCAGTACCACATACTAGTGTGTGTCGTGAGTCATGGCACCCTGGGGTGTCTTCAATTATGGTTGGGGTGCTGCGGACGACACTGGCCTCTTTCCCTCTTGCCTTCCCTCTGATGTCCTCTCGCGTCTCTGCCTCTCAAAGGCTTGCACAGATCTTTGTTGCAACAGCCCTGGCTACTAGTACCCCAGGCAAATGGTCACTGTGGGGCTGGCCAGAGGTGCTTCCCAGGCCCCTGTGGGGTAGTGTGAGGAGGCAACTCTCTTTGGGGTGGGGGGCAGCTCAGAGACCGGGGGCGACAGCAGCAGCTGCCCAGAGGATTCCTAATTAATAAATAATAATAATAATAATAATAATAATTATTTATTATTTATTATTTATACCCCACCCATCTGGCTGAGTTTCCTCAGCCACTCTGGGCGGCTCCCAATCAGTGTTAAAAACAGTACAGCATTACATATTAAAAACTTCCCTTTCCCAAGGAGAGGGAAGAGGAGAGGAGACTGAGGAAACACTCCTCAAGGGAGGGTGCTTGAAAAGAGGTGAAGGGCTGCCGGCTCTGCAGGTAAGGGGTGATGTAACTGGGCTCCTGAGCCCCACAGGGGTGCCGCAGAAAGAACGCAGTTGGTCAAGAGAGCCATGGACCTCAGAAGGCTAAAAACCTCTGCAATACACCATTGTCAAAACTGCTTCTGTCCCTTTTCAACCATTTGGTTCAGAGGCTATGTTTCAGCCTGCCATGTGGTTATTACTGCCTGTGGGGATATGGGAAAGATCTGTCATTTCACAGACTATTTTAGGCAACTCACCTTTACGTTGATGTAATTTTTGTCTTTCTATTTAAAGCTACCTTTGTGAAAACCATTCCCTACATATTCTCCACCCAACCCCTCCAGTTGGCTTAAAATAAATGACTGTTTTCTATTTCCTTCCTAGATCTGTGAACATCTGAAACTTTGCCTGGAACTTTATTTATTGAAAATTCTATTCTAAAATAAGATCTATCTTTGACAAGGGTAGTCAAATGCTGGGACCAAAAATCTCAGTGTCTTAAAACAGAAGCATCTGAAACATTTCCCCTGCTTTATAGATTAACCTGCATTTGCCTTAATTATTGACTGTTCCACTCATAATTTCCACCTTTTCTTTCTGCTATCCTAAGTCTTATTTATTAAACATGTCTCTTCTGTGTGCTCCCTGGAGCTCCATTCTCACTTCCTACAGATTCACTTTACTCTTGTGTATACTGTGCAGTTCTCTAAATACACTCAAACATCACAACTGAATTCTACAGCCGAAGAAGAACTAAGAATTGTGCACAGACTACAATTCTAGTTTCAGTCTTTATTCACTGAAACTAAGAACATTCTTAACAGGGCTGATCCTACCATCAGGCAGCGTGAGATAGTTGTCTCTGGTGATGGGTGCTGTGGAGCAGTGTAGTGAGGTGTCAGGAGACAGAAATGTGTGTGCACATGCCTAGTAGCCTGATGCCCTCAAGAGGATGCTGGCCCATCACCCATGTCAAAATAAGCCTGAGCTGCCAGTCTGATCAGCTTCTTTATGTCAAATGAATGGGACATGATCTTGTCCTTTGCCTCAGGCAGCAAAATGTCTTGGGCAGTTTTGGCTCTGAAACAAAGCACAGGGCAGTCCATCCAAATCCCCACCTCATTTCTCCTAATAGGAGGAAAAGCTTGATCTATCCAGGTTGAATTCCGTACTCTGGAGGAAAAGGATGCTGGCAGTGACCTTTGCAGGATCTTTAGCTCTGACTGTACAGTAGTTCATTTCCAGGCAGAATGATAGATGAGTTCAAGAATTGTGAGTGGCAGAACACAAGATTGTAGCCCTAGTGGACTGAGGTTTGAAAAGAGCTCTATTAGCCAGGGGCTCTTTCTCTTTTAAGTCATTTCAAAACTAGATTTGCCTCTGGCTTTCCAGTTTAGCAGTTAGAGGAGTAGTAAGCACACCACTTTTATATGTTTGTTGAATAGGACTCTTGACATTTTCCCTTAGGCACTGTTTCTGTTACAGGACTATCAACTTTTCTTCAAGTTCAAACGGCAACATTTCATGAGTCACTCATAAAATTCAGTGGGCTGTATCAAATGGTAGTTCATACTCAGAGCAGACCCACCGATATTCATGGACGTAACAAATTTAGGTCTATTAATTTCAGTGGGTTTACTCCGAGTAGATCTTAGTTGGATACAACCCAAACCCTCCTCCAACTAGGGTGCCTCAGCGTACAACTACAGCACTAGTGCTTAACTATTATTTGTAGTTAAGCTCAAAAAGAGATGAGCTTCATACTTCCCCATGCAATGCCCCAACTTTTCAGGTAACTTTATTTCATTATTTCCTTACACTTCTACACTGTTTAACACCAGCACCAAAGTGTTATCGGAAGCCTATATAAACATGCTCACCCAGAAATGCTCAGTGGGAAGGCTAATTTCCCCATCTCTCCTCACAGTAAGGCTACGTACCACAACCTGCATGGTCTGTCATGTGCAATCAGGGTATTGGATCAGGAGTGGAACTCACTCAAGTTATTCTGATTGTCTGAAAAGCCCTTTAAGACTTGGATACTTAAGAATAACTGCTCATTAAATAAATAAACTATAGGTGAAACCAATGGATATCGAGCAGATCCATCAGTCCTAATGTCAACATATTGTGGCTTATCCATTATGTTGAATGAAATTCATCCTGCACTGATTACAAAAATGATATCTCTGAAGCTTCATTTAAAATGAGCTCAACAAGGCTCATTAGCTTGTTGGACTATGTTTACTCAATTTTATTTTTAATGAAACAACAGTCTTGTCTGAAATGAATCCTTTGCATCACAGGAAATGTGCTATAAAACACAAACCACTTCCACATCTGTTCTCACTCATCATTTAACATATTGGAGTGTCCTGATCTGATCTCATACTAGGCATCCTTTTATCAGGTGTTCACCACTTTTGAACTAAGCAGAAGAAATGTACTTCTGGAAAATAAACAGGAGATAGTGATAGAGGGTGAAAGAGAAAAAATAAGAAGCAGCAGGAAAAGAGGCAAGCCACTTGACTGTAGAAGAAAACCTCAAAGCAGTTAACAAAAAAAGATAAAATGATAAAAATTATCACTAAAAAATAATAATTACAGCCATAATTTAAAACATACGAAAAGTTAAAACCGCAATAGAATAGACTAAAACAGAAAAATTGCAGCTGTTGAACAAGAGAATATGATTAAGATTGGAATACAACTGGAATAAATAAGATGTTGAAAGCAGGAAGGGAAAAAAAAGAATTACTGAACCTGTAATCCAGCAAGCGGGAGGTCACCCAAATTATATAATTGGATATTTGATTAATTGTTATTTGATTTGGTATTATGATTCGATATGCATATAATGAGGTCTGTTTTGGATTTTTTGTAACTGAAAACTAATAAAAATTATTTGGGGGGGGGAGAGAATAGATTAAAACAGATTCATAACGTAGCTGCCAGGGTGCCAAAAAACACTCTCCTAATGTTACTCTCTGGACTTGGTCCAGAAGGTATGACTGCAGCCACTTCCCATTCCCCAGAACTGGTCCAGGAGGCACTGGCAGAGGAAGAGGAGTGCGGGGGGAGTGCACTGCCCCCAGCAGTGCGATCCCAGTAGGGTGCCATTGCGGCTGTCCCTGCAGCCCGCGTTGGACACCATGCCCCTGCAGGCGGTGTGCCCCGCCCCCAGGACGCACAACAGCCCCCCCCCCCCGCCGGCTCTCCGCCCCCGCCCCCGATGTCAGAGCATGAAGCTCTGCCGCTGCCAGGAGGATACTATGGTTGATGGTATTAAAAGCTGATAAGAGACCAAGAAGCAGGAGCAAAGTCACACTCCCATTGTCACATCCTCTCCACAAACTTTGCTCCTCCAACTCTTCCATCCTCAGGCACCTGTTCTCTTAAGTAACTCTGCTGTGTTCTCAGAGTAACTTCCAGTACTGTATTTCCCTTTATCCAAGGAACTCCAGTGTGACTTCCCTCTTCCATCAGTTCCCTTGTCCAAACCACCTTTTCTGGGAAGGCTATGGCTGAACTCCAGAGCCTCCATTCTCTAACTGTGGATTGGTGAGCAATGAATTATGACAGATTGACAATCAAAGATGTTAATTTCAAAAAAAGGACTGGATTCCTATAGGTGCTGATGTAAATATACAATAATAATACATGTATCTGTGTAAGTTAGCCTGTAGGGATACATGGATGTGTGTGTGTGTGTGTGTGTGTGTGTGTGTGTGTGCGTGCATGTACACGCACACACACACCCCTCCACAGACACATATGCATAATGTTATGTGAGAGTCCTCAGTGTAGACACTAACAGCAACAGCCTGCCATTTCTACCATTTTGAAGTCTTTTCATTTAATTCAAAAACACATTTCTGGCTCTGACACTTTGGCAGCCACTTCAAAAACAGGAGCCAAATATTTGATATAATGAAGCCTGCTCATATTTACTTGTGATTATACAGCCTAGATCGAAAGCTCACAGGGTCTAGATTACATTATTCATCAGTTTTAAGTCCTGTGACACCTGACCTTTTCTCAAACACTACAAAACGCATGCAGAGCTTGAAGGTCAAAAGACAAGTGCCAAGCTTCACAGTGGAGAACCCAGATGTAGAAAAGGAAAGGGTGGGGCAAGAAGTATAATGAAAAATTGAGATCAGAGCCAGTGGCCAGGTGACCTGAATAGCTGGGCATTTTATTTTGACGCCACTTTTCCCATGGATGCAGCACTCACTCCTGTTAATTTTGGCCTATGACCCTATCTTCATTTTAGCCAAGTGGAGCTTGTAGTTCAAGAGAGAATCAAGCCAGCTGGGACAAGGTGGAAAGAGCTTATGCTCTCACCTGTACCCTTAGGTCTTCTTTCCAATCTCATGTGTTTTTCTAAATTTACCATCTGTTTTCAGTACCAGAGTTCAACTTTAGAACATATGAAGTAAGAATATTAATATTGCAACCACTGTATTGCTTTCAGTGCCTGCTAAAAAATTTTCTGTTTAGGCAAGTCTACTCAGATATACAATTTTACTTTTAAGATTGTTCTTTTTATTGGTATTTTCTCATGAATATTTTGTATTATTTCACGTAAACTGTTCAGTGCTTTGTTTTCAAATTAAGTGATATATAAATCTTGTTAAATAAAATATATTAAAGTGCTTCTCAGCAGGTGTGAAGTGTGCTGCCCTCACTTCTGAGTAATTCCTGCGAGACTTGAACCCCAACTTCTTTCTCTAGAAAATTAACAGTAGCTCAAAGCAAGCAATGTGCCAGAGGTAGCAACATGGTGGATCTGAAACTGGACACATCCATGGCCTCATTTGGATGCTACACTAAACTATGTTTTAGCATTGTACAAGCCCTGGTTTTTTCAGCTCCTTCAATATAACTAACTCCCTCCATCCAGCCCTGGTTCCCTGTAAGACAGACAAAGAGCAGCCTTCCTTCTTTCACTGTTCCGGATAAGCTACGCTTCCTAGCTTTTCATGTACCCCGGTTCCTCATAGCTCTCACAAAGCTGTGCTGAGGAACATCTGCCTGTATCACCTGCCCCTCCCCTCAAGCCTCCTGCCTTTGTGTGGTGAGTTGGGCACACAAACATGGAGCCTTTTAGTCTCATTATAAAATGCATTTGAAATGCATATTTAAGTCTTATTAAAGTATGCATTTCTAAATGTGTTTTATCCTAAAATGCTCATCTTGAGCTACATTGATACATAGTCATTTTGTGATTAGACATGAACTTTCATAGATTTTTTTTCACCATTACAGATTAATCTGGAAATGGGCTGGAGTGCCCTTATGAATGAACATAAACAACAGTGACGTGGGCTAGAAATGAGACTAATATGTCCACTTTCTGGTAAGTGTGGTGTACGTGGGGAAAACCCTGCAGCGCTATCTAAACTTCCTACACAGACCTATCAACTGGCAACCAACACTGTGTCCTCAGAGGTGGGTGATGAGCTGTGCTGAAGGCTGAAAAGACAATGTCTTGGGGCAGAAGAGCTTTTTAAAGCATCCCACTCAGCACCCTCTCCTAACTCAACAAGTTGGGCTTGCTCCTGCCCTTCGGGGATGTGCACAAAAGCACCACCCTATCTACCATAAAACTAGGGGTAGAGTAGGGGTTGGCAATGTTTTTTGAGGCCGGTCCAGTCCACTCCCTGGCAGACCTCTTGGTGGGCCGGAGCATGCGCACCCGTGCGTGCGCTCAAGCTATTTCCGGCACCCTTCCAGGATGGAGGAGCACCTATGCACATGTGCACATGCTATTTCTGGCGCTCTTCCAACCCAGAAGTCGGTCCCCGCGGCAAGAAAAAAATGGCGCCGGGGGGGGAGCATGGAATCCCCACGCCAATCCATGGAACGGCTGTAGGCTGGTTCAAGGAAGCTCATGGGCCGGAACCGCCCATAGGCCTTAGGTTGCCGACCTCTGGGGTAGAGGGAAGTGATGCCACAGACTTCTTAACTAGGATTTGTTGAAAGAAGCATGCTTCAAATGGTGGTTTATGAAGTTGGCTTGTTTTCCAAAGCCATAGATTAACGTGGTTAAGATGAAGGGTTGAGACACAATGATAACCTCTGGCTCATTGAAAATGGAAATGAAAGCTGCTGCTTCTTATGACCACCTGGGAGTGGGGTTAAAGGTGATGACACACGAGCCTGAAGCTCATTCATGTCAGACTAAATTATAAATGAGAGTTATGTCCAAACTGAACCTATAAGTCATCCCATGAAGGAATTCTTAGTTAGAAAGAGGAGCAGACCTGTCCCAAGAGTAGGAAGGCAAAGGTGAAAGCTACGAGAGATGTACCATGAGAAGCATTAAGCAAGATAGTAATGTGTCAGGTAACACAGCAGGAGAAGGAACTTCTAAACCATCCTGTAATTGATAAATTATAAGTAGCACTTGGCTGTTCCCCCCCCCCAAAAAAATGTGTTTTTCAAATATGTTTTGTGGGACATTTTATTCTATTTTTCTAATAAAACAGAATTGCAGCTTAAGTCAGGACAGTGTAGAAAAAAAACTATTAAGACTTTCCAGGAACCCCATGCTTTAAAATTTAATATTTTCCCTTTCCAGATTCTGTCATTTTTCTTGTCCTGTTATCACAGCTAGAGGATTAGTGAGTAATTGCCTTAATGAGTTGTTTGTTCAGGGATGGGAGGGTGGATGGTGGGGTAGGAAGGCTTCAATTGCTGATTTCCAATTTCTTTATTTAAAAAAAGAAAGATGCAAGAAGCCCAGTATAATTTGGTTAATTATTGGATTCATTAGTCACCCTTTATCAGTAATGATTCCAGAGCAGCAATTAAACAGAAAATCCCCAGCCAATAAATTCATAACAGATCAGCCTCAGACTCCTGTTAGGGAACTATTGGGCCCCACTGCTTCACACAGGAGAACCAGAGTGAAAATGGAAATCAAGGAAGAACACTACCTTGAGAACATAAAACCAGGATCAGATTATAAACTTAATCCCAGGAACGTAAACCTTCAGAAAAAAATTCCTGGATTGAAGTTGCTTCAGTTTTGGAAATCTGAATCTGACCCTCTATTTCCACCCTGCAATCAATATCTTAAGGAAGCTAGTGTGACAGAAAAATCTTGCATCATTAAAAGTAATACCTCTTCATAAAAATAGTGATACATATTGCCTGTTGTTTCTGAACATGAATTCAATCAACTTTTGAAATAGGTATGCCTGAGCAAACTTCCCGGATTTTAATTTCAAACGCAATATTACATGCTGTTTTCCACAAGTAATATAAGATATTTTCCCCAAATAATGTTCATGCACATTCCCTTTCGTGACTTCTATTAAAAATCCATTAGTCACCCACACACAAGTGAATAAAAATCCTACAGGCATCCTTAGTCTCAAGTTCATAAAGTGGGTAGGGGGAACCCTCTGAAGATACTTATAAAAGGAGACTTAAAAATCATTCTGCATTGTTAACTACCATGACAACATAAAATGAATTATCATACATTTACAGAACCATTTCCAATACATTCTTATTGGATTTGAAGGCACATTCAAAATATGATCTGAAGTCTTGAAATAACAACCCAACCTGGTAAATTAAGATGAATGTGCTTTTAAAACAGTTGGGACTACTCTGCTCATTCATTTATTTAAAAAAAGCAGAAATGCAGCTCCATCAGCAGTAGTAGCATAAGTGCTGTGTATTTCTGACCCCCTCGGATACGGTAATGAGCTCCCCCCCCCATTGCTGCATGGCACCCCAATTTTTGAGATGTGTGAGATTCTAGGGGTTCCAGGCGCTTGCCCAGGGTTCGTATTTCCTTTGGAGACTGTGGTGTCTTTATGGTCTATGGTTCATTTACACACACACATATATATACAACCTAAGCCTGTGAGGGAAGGACTGGCAGCATTAATACTCCAAGAGGGTCTTGCTTCCCCCAGAGCCACAGCCTTGGATTTGGACAGAAATCAATCCTCCCTCACCCTCTCCCTAGATATGCCAGGTCTGCATCCTCTCTACCTCAGGCTCCATTCTCCCCTTGGTGGTCTAAGAAAAGTTGACATGAATCTCCCTGTGACTGTTCTTTGCTTACTATGAAAAGATACTCCCATAACTGTATCACAGATGCACATTTCATTTTCTAGCTATGAGTCACTGTCAGCTAGAGGTTGTGCAAGTGATAAGAAATTAGCATAGCTGAAAAACTGAGACATGGACAAAGGGTAGGTATAAGAGCTTCTGGTTCCAGAAGGGAGAAAACGTGTTTGACAAGTGCAGCCCCAGGGATTTTCAGTAGTGACTGCAGTTCATTTGGAAGTGCAAACAACATGGTGTTTGACAGGAAAATCTGGCATAAGGAACAGTGCATTTCAAAGCCTGCTCTACTTCTGATCCATAAAACCCCTTCTACAGTAGGTCCAAATTCACAAGATTTGCACAAGAGCCATGCTTGTAGGAGGCTCCTTTTAGATACCTCATGGTGAAGTGATGGTAAGTTTGCCTATTGATTCGTAGGGCTTGTTCGGGTGACTGTTCACTATAGCATGACAGCATGATGGTGTATTATGAAAGATGCAGAGAGTGAACCACTCTTCTTGCACATAATGATAAAAGGAGTTGGGTCAAATATGCATTCCCTGCTGTCGTCTGGGCAACCCAGGACCTCCATACACACTGCCCAAGCTTGCACCCCAGAGAGATCAGTTCAGTGCTGCTAACGCAGGAGGAAGCAGTTATGACTTACTGGTCTCTGCAGTCACAGCAGACGCTGTGGTTCTCCAGCGGTCTGACTTCACCCCCAGAGGTACACTCCATTGTCTCTCGAGACAGACAGATGCCAACAACATTCTGACCTTGACAAAGTTGCCACAGTATGTTAGACCATCAAATGTTGAAGGTGAGTGCCATTGTTTTGTTTCCAATCATGGCAGCGCTCTTCCCTGTTTCCAAGCATGGTCTAAAAGATACCTAATAGCCACAAATCAGCAAATGTTTGCAGCAAACAGAACCTTTGGGAGCAAACAGCTATATGAGGAACCAATTTTCAGCAGGAAAACAGGGCAGGGAGGAAAGAGACCACTCTCTGTGCCATGTAATACCAATCCAGAGTAGAAACCCACCACCGCCGCAACTGCTTTTTATGAAAGTGCTTTAAAGTACAGTGGTACCTCAGGTTACATATGCTTCAGGTTACAGACTCCGCTAACCCAGAAATAGTACCTTGGGTTAAGAACTTTGCTTCAGGATAAGAACAGAAATCGAGCAGCGGCGGCGCAAGGCCCCATTAGCTAAAGTGGTGCTTCAGGTTAAGAACGGACCTCCCGAACGAATTAAGTACGTAACCAGAGGTACCACTGTACGTGCTTAGTTTGATCCGACTGATAGACCTGGCATGGTTCAGACATTACTCATGAGGTGTTTATTTATTTGGTATGCGACATGTAATATGCAGTTTGGACATAACTCTCATTTATAGTTCAGTCACAGGGTTGTGATGTATTAAACAAGGAGGGAAACGCCACCTTGAGCCTCCATCTATTGGAAGAATGATCAGTATCAGGGAAAAGGGAGGCAGCATCAATATGGGGGGGTGGGGAGAAGTTGAGAGTGAAGATCTGCATCTGGAGGGAGGGAAGGAGGGAGGGAACACTGGTAAAGCAGCAGCTTTGGCTTCTTCTCGCCCTCTGGCTTCGTGAAAAGGAGGCGCTATGCTTGCACAGTAGCCCCTCCCCCAGGCAAAAAGGAGGCAGAAACTGAAACCAACCCAGAAGCCAAGGCCAGAGAAGGAAGAGAAGCAGGCAGCAGCTGGAGAAGAAGCATTACATGGCAGCCACACCTATGTATTAGGGGTCAGATCTATGTAGATTGTGCAGATCCTGCTGCCTGAGGCGGTCACCTAACACAGCCTCATGGGAGGGCTGGCCCTGGTCAGTAGTGCGAAGATCAGTGTGTTTCTGGTTCACCTATTAATGTCGCTTGCTCAAGAGGATCACTACAATGAGTCAATAAATGATGTGAAAGCAATGTCCTAATAGGATCATATTCTGGTAACTAAGCACAATTACAATAATAATAACAACTACATGATGATAATGATGATGATGATGATGATGATGATTATACTCCGCCCATCTGGCTAGGTTTCCCCAGCCACTCTGGGTGGCTTCCAGCAGATTATAACAACATAATAAAATGTCAAACGTTAAAAACTTCCCGATACAGCGTTGCCTTCAGATGTCTTCTAAAAATTGTGTAGTTCTTTATTGCCTTGACATCTGATGGGAGAGGTACAAAAAGATCACTGGGAATCTTAGCTCCCGTAAATCTGATCTTCCCCTAAATCTTCTCTCCAGTTTCAATGTATTAAAATCCTGGATCATCTTACATTCTTAGCTCATCTTGCATATTGATTTTATAACTATATAACCTCCTTAGTTCCTCTTGTTTCAGTTGTATGTACATTCTATCATCTATGTACAGTATTACTCATTTTTCATACATCCAGCTTAGCAGCTGTGCGTCTCTTTTAGAGATGAATTGGTGCAACAGCAATTCTAGAGTAGTTCATGATGAATACTTCACAGCTGCAATAGAAACAGGAAACTCTCGAGTTTCAGAACAGATGATACATAATTATTTATTTTTGAATAAAAAATATATATTTCTAACCTTGCAGTATAAAATTAGGCACACTTGATTACAGAATCACAGCTACAGAATTTCTGTTTCATTCAGACAAAAATAGAGTTTCATCATTGCATCACTTTACATGCTTTGCACCAATCGTTGTACGTGCATGAAAAAAAGTGTTAACATATTTTACATGTAGGCAGCTGCATCCAAATTGATTTTGGCAAAAGAAAGGAAAAAGAAACAGTCATCCAGCGTAATTTGTGGTTGTCAAGTTTCAATTTGCTTTAATTATCTCTACAAAAATAGGATGATGTTAGATATTTCTGGTAGCAGCTGTGCATGATTGCTGTGGAACTGTATATCTCTACCATTCATGAAAATTATTAATATTGCCCATAAATCTGGTTAACTGAATCTTTTTAATGGATATGACACAAGGCAGATTTCGTTCCCTCAAATGTGGATATATACCATATTTTTCAGTGTGTAAGACTAGGTTTCCCCCCTAAAAAATAATGTCAATAAATGGGGGCATCTTATACACGGATACATCTCCCCTCCCCATTTTCTTAAATCTGAGTCCCCCAAAATAGGGGGATTTTATACGTGGGGGCATCTTATACATAGAAAAATACTGTATTTTTCTTCCATGAGATTAAAATTTGATGTTGACTTTACTGCTGATTTTTAAAAAACTCATGGAATGGCCTTTTTCAAATGTAACACTAAACTATAGTTTATAAAACCATGGCTTAGTGCAATGTGTGAACCGAATCCAGCAGCTTATCTATGATTTATTACCTATGGTTAAATATAGCTCATTAACCAGGGTTTGTAGTTGGCTTACAAACCTTAGCTAACATTAACCATAGCTTAGCATTATGTGAGAACCCAACCTCTTCTTTAACTATAGCAAAGGAGCTGTCACCACCCAGAAGCTACAGAGGCATAAGCAAAGAGATGCAAGTCATTCTGAAGGTCCTTTTTAGCTATTCTGTGACACAATAAACCAAAGTCTAAGTGACTGTCTGCCAGACACCATATTTTACAGTTATGCGCAAACCAGGCTGTTAAGAAATACAGCCCTGGATCCAACTGAGGATGTGTTCAGCTTCCAGGGCAGGTAGAAAAGCAATAACTTTCAGTATTAGTGGTTAGAAAAGTGATAACTTTCAGTATTAGTGGTTTGTTAGGGAAGTGGAGGAAACAAAATTCATCACAGCTCCCCTTCTCAAGCTTACATGCCAAGTTAAAATGGGCCTCATTCTGGTATGGTGAAAAAATATGTGTTTGTTTATAGCATTTATATGCCACTCAATAACCATGTTCTTTGAGCACCTTAAAAACAGAGAAAGCATCGAAATACCTACGTAATCACTAAGTATTACAACAAGAGCAAATTCCAGCATAAACACTCATTTATAGTCCACCTTTCCTCTAAAAAAGTTGGGGTAATGTACATGGTCCCCCCTCCCAATTTTATCCTCACAACAACCCTGTGAGGTTGGCAAGGCCAAGAGATGTGAGTTGGTAATAACTCT
Source organism: Podarcis liolepis (assembly GCF_965112155.1). Taxonomy (NCBI): domain Eukaryota; kingdom Metazoa; phylum Chordata; class Lepidosauria; order Squamata; family Lacertidae; genus Podarcis; species Podarcis liolepis. Next base: position 56,323,352 of record NC_139559.1, read on the forward strand.
GAGATTATGAAAAGCTGAAGTTTTCATATGATCTACCCTTAGTTATTTAATAGCAGCATTCCTGTAACCAAATAAATATATAGGACCCAGTTTTGCTTTTCAGTGCAAAGTAGGCAACATTGTCCTTTTTCTCACTTAAAGTCCACTTCTATTCATCCGCTCTGGCTCCCTACTGGTCTTTTCAATACACTTTTCTCTGGCTGCTAGGCAACCTAAGTGTACAGTAATGCTGTTGCCATCTGCTATGGACTGTGCTAACTTAACTCTTCGATTTGATTTTTTAAAAAAAAATAAAAAATGGGGAAACACTGCTATCCAAGCTTTCCTTTCTGATCAGTAATTAATATCTCCAGCAGTTCAGAACTGAGTATCAGAAGGCTTTTAGCCAGGAGACAAAGGGAGATTATAATTTAGCTCTTAAACACATAAGGCTGCAATCCTAAACACATTTATCTGGGAGTAAGCCCTAATGAATGCAGTGGAACTTGTTTCCAAGTACAGTGGTACCTCGGTTTTCAGACGTCTCCGTTGCCAAACATTTTGGTTTTTGAACCCCGAAAACCCGGAAGTAATTGTTTCCGTTTTCCAATGCGCCTCGGAAATTGAACGGCTTCCGTTGTATTCTTCTCAATTTTTTCAATTAAAATTGCAGACTGCCCATTGCGCCTTGGTTGTCAAGCGTTTCAGAAGTCAAACGGTCTTCCAGAACGGATTACGTTTGACAACTGAGGTACCACTGTAAATATGCACAGAACTGCTCAGCATGCCCAAACCCATAAGGACTGCTTAGGCCAGGAATAGGGAACTCGTGGTCGTACAGATGTTGCCACACTACACCTCCCATCATCCCTGACCATTGGGCAAGCTAGCTGGAACTGATGGGAGCTGCAGTCCTAAACACCTGGAGGGCAGCCAGTTCCTCAACCCTGACTTGGGCTCACGCAAAAGGGCTTGTTTCATCTTTGTACAGCTGGCCCCCATATCAAAACACAGATTAATTCTGAAAATCCACCTAGTATGTTGTTTGAATAATTTTTACACCAAAGCACACCAAAGGCACGGGTCACAAGAAAACAACAACTGCAGATAATAAGATATAGAATATAGGACAACAACAAAACTTCAAAACCCTCTCCATTTCAAGGTTTTCCATGTGTTACGGGGGTCCTGCTGTTTGAGGGGGGTGCCTAACAGTGTTCTACTGGGTTCAGTGGAGCTTGCTGTTAGTTAAGAGCTTGCAATCTTATATACTAGGGATGGGGAACCTGTGGCCGTCGAGAGGTTGCTGGACTACAACTCCCATCATCCCTGAGCACTGGTCATGCTGGCTGGGGCTGATGGGAGGTGTAGTCCAGCAATATCTAGAGGGACACAGGTTCCCTGTCCCTGCTAAAGCACACTTATTTAGGATGAAGCTCCCATTTATTTCTGACTACACAGTACAAAAGATTGTGCTGCGTAGTCTCTTGGGCTCATCAAACTAGTTTCACAGTTCTTTGGATCTTAGCTGTTGTTGTGAAGCTTTATTATTCACACATTTAAAAATGCAAGTGTCACAAACAATTATACTGCACAAAAGAACTTGCAAGAACCATGCGTTTTAAAAAACCCCCACTAACACAAGGAAATAATATCACCCCAGATAAAAAGACTAAACTATTCCAATTTCGGAAATGTTTATTCAGTTCCTTGAACCAAATCACCTTCACAAATCAAAATATCTTAAGAGTACTAAATGTAAAAACACATTCTTTATTATATATCTTGTTTATGCCTTTGAGGTGGAACAGGCTATTTTTACACAGCACAACCACAATAGCTTTCAACAAAAGTGAGACTTTCAAAGCGGCTCCATTAATCTTTTTCTTTCCTTTTGTAATTCCTCCCTCATCCACAGCCTAAGAGGAAAAGTCACACTTATATACAAAACCCAGATCTTTTAACCAAGTAGAACAATGAGGGGAATAAGAAACAAAACAAAAGCTTGAGGCCTCATGCTCTTTTAACTACCTTAGAAAAAAACACAAAAAACTCCATCACAAATAGATTCTAAATATTCAGATTATCAAAGGTTTGGGTGGGAGGAATGAAATGATGCGTCCATTGGGATTACACACTGCAGTCTGGTAACCAAGAGATTCAGTTACAGATGTCAAAATGATTAGGATTACACAGCACATACTTCATGTACCATCAGGTGTGAACATCTTTGTTTAGGGTAAAGACATCTTCCTGCACAGCTTCGCATTAATGCCCCCTGACGTGTCCAGAATCAGAAAAACATCAAACACCAGTAAGGTTATGCTGTTGTGAACAGCTTGCAGGGGGGAGCTGTGAAAGGGGGGATAGTTTCACTGTACTTAAAGACAGTAATGTGAACACAGCCCAAAGTTTGGTTGAGTCAATGATAGTACAGGGAGTATGGACAAAGGGAGAAGTATAGCCTGTCGAGGAGGTTGGTGTGTGTAACTCTGAGGTGAAGATTTGCTTGGTGATAAGTGGCGGTACAAGGAAAAAAATAGGTATGATCCCACCATTCTGCCCCCACCAGTTACCATGAATGTTGCTCAGAGAGAAAGAGAGAGAGATAATGCAGGAAGATATGGGCTGCCATTTTATTAAATACAATACAAGAAAAACAGAGGAAAGTGATTTCTATAGACTCTCCCTCCTCCCCACTGTGGGAACAGAAACTGATATGGAATAGTTCATGGAAGTGATTTAAGGAGCAGCTGAGAGGCTCTTCTGCCAACCAGGACCAACAAGAAATAATAAAATGGAAGTAATTAAAGTAACTAAATTTGCAAATAATAAGTGTTTAAAGCAGGAATGGCTAACTTGTGGCTCTCCAGATGTTGCTGGACTACAATTCCCATCACCCACCAATGGTCAAGCTGGCTGGGACTAAGGGAGTCCAACAACATGTGGAGGCCCATAGGTTAGCTAACCCTAGTTGAAAGGAACAGGAACCCTACAAGCCTCTTCACACTAGACAGGCTAATGTTGCAGCTTCATTTGACTGCAAGAAAACAGTCTCAAGCTCAAGCCAGAAAACACAGGAGAACAACACAGAAAGCACTATAATGATAACACCACCATCTAAATGCTCTGTAAAAAGTGAGTGAGCAAAGCATGGCTGTTCCAGAGAAAAAAGTGTGAAGGCATCCTGAAAGAAGGATCACTTGAATCTGATTTCATACACAAGAAGACACACTGTAACAGCTGTCCCAAATGATCTCAGTAACCCATAAAGAGCAATGATAATAGTTTCAGATCCAGATTCTGGGTTGGATCTAGCCTACTTTACTCATGGGTTGCTTCCACTAGGGGTAGGCAAGGAGATGATTTTTATTCCTCCTTGTGCCCCCCAACAGCTGTTTCAGAGGGTTGGAAAACTTTACAGAAGAGTATGTCAGGTGTTATTGGGTGAGGGGACTTCAGAGGAAAGGGCAATCAGCAAAAATCACCCTCATACCTCCAGCAGAAGGCTTCCCCTGGATCTCAGTTCCTACCACAAATGGAAGAAGCCCTTCCATTAGAAGAAGGGACAGAAGGTAAACAAATAATTAATACATCTTCTGCTTAAATAAAATGCAAGCAAAAGGCCCGTGTAGTACAAATATGCCATAACCACAATTTGATCCACTTTCCATGACATTAGTGCATAAGGTTAATGATTCCAGAATAAATGATACTCACCCAAATCTGCAGTTTTACCCTCTTGTCATTCCTGTAAACAGTCTTCACTTTGAAGTCGATCCCCACAGTACTGACAAAGGCTGGTGTGAAAGTGTCATCAGCATATCTAAAGAGGAAGGAAGTCTTGCCCACGCTGCTGTTGCCAATGATCAGGAGTTTGAACATATAATCAAAGTTCTGGTCGGAAGCATCCTTGTGTCCATATCTGGCATCTGTTACGGAAGCCATCTAAGGAAATAAGAGTAGCACATTTGTCTCTGTGATTTAATTTATTCAGGAACAGAATATGCACTATGCAATCCCTTCTCACATGCCCTCATCTCCAGGTGACCAAGAGTATCAAAGCTGATAGCAGTGATTGTATAATGTGGAACTCATGGCCCCATTCCAGGAGCAATACATACACGGATCTATCAAGAGTAAGCAATTGCTTTTTCATACTTGCAGGACCTGATTCAGAAGCGGATCTGCACATGACACCTGCTTCCATAATCATAACATAGTGAGGGATGCATGTGGTTTTATTTCTGTTTAGATTTATAAAGAAAATACATGTGTGGATAATTCTATAAATTCTATAGACTACTCAATGAGTACTGTATTTGATAACAGGTGTTGACAGTGCCCTGATCAAGATAAACTGAGAATAGCTTAGAAACACAGCTTATGAATAACTCTGCCATATTCACCCTATCCCTAGGATTGATTATGAAGAGATAGCACATTTTAAAGATGATTAATCCTGCCTACATTAGGTGCTGATATGAACTGAACAGACCAAGTTTCATTATTAGAATTCAGTGTCGTTGGCTAACATTTCGCAATGAAGAAGGAAAAAACATCCTACTTTGTGCCAAGGCTAAATGGAGCCACCTGGCTCCCAGATTGTATTAATCATTGCATTGTTTACTGAACAGCAGCTAAAGTGATAGATTCCTGCTCCCATGTTAATCCGAGTGCATCAAAACGTCACAGGTGACACTCTTATAAGGAGAGGTATTCTGTCATTTTCTCATTCAGGTACCACATGGATATTATATTTTGAAATTTCCCCAGGATGATAAGTCAATTCTTCTCACTAATAAAAAGAAAGGATTCCAAATAAGATTGTCATTGTGGAGATACTATGTACAATAAAACTGACTTATAGAAGGCTATTAGGAGAAAACTTACCGTAAGTGTGACAGATGAAAACCTTTCCCATTAAAAGTATTAATGCCAGTTACCTAGTCAGTTTGATTCTGGCACTTTTCTTGCTCCTTGCAAATTTCCCCACTGGGAAATTCATTACTTCTTATCAATATAGTAGATTCCAATTTGCCATGTCAATTTCATTGTAACTGGGCACTGCAAAGCTTATTGCTTGTACATTTCTCCCTTAGGAAAAAGCACTGGGCCTCTTAGCAATGAAAGCAGAAATGTATGAACATGGTGAGGAACAGCTTATTAATATACCCACCTAGAAGTTGGTGTGGAAAGAAAAAGAGGGAATAGTTTAATAAATATAAATGTAAATGTAAGCTAATAAAAGGGTAAGCAGCGAAGGAATAATATTCCCCTCCCATCTTTTGCTCCAGTATTGTACACACTAAAAATGCATGAAGATGAACCCACAAAATGTTTACACACATTGTTAAGCAGACTATAACGGGATACCCCTGGGGCATCTGCTCCCTATGGTCTTCACCTCTTTTCATCTGGCAACAGTTCCTGGCTTGAAACAATTGCTTCAAATGGCAACTACTCAAATAGTCAGGCCTGTATATAGTTCAGAATCTATATGCAATGGTCAGCCTGGAATTCAGAATATGGAATAGTTGTTGTTGTTTTAATCACAGTTGCAGAGAAAAGTCTGAAAAGAGGGTTGTTAAAAAAAATAACAACCCAGGTTGGTAGGATTTCTGTCTTTTCCATTCCCTAATCCCAGAGCTTGCCTGAATATATGTGGAGTTGCTATGTACAATACTAGGTGCTTGCTTCTGTTATTATTACTTGCACGTCTCTGAATACTTATGGTACTTACTTACTTACTTACTTACTTACTTACTTACTTATTAGATTTATATAACCTTCCTCCTTTATTTAGGGCAGAGGTGGGAACTTGCAGTCCTCCTAATGTTGTTGGATTATAACTCCCTGATTCCTGACTAGCCTCCTGAACCAATATGTGAACTAAAACACAGCTATCCTTAAAAATTCACATGTTTTGGAATTTTGAGATGCAGTTCTCCAGCCAAATAATACAAACAATAATGTATCTATTAGGAGGAAATGCACATTAGTGAAAATAGCATACAAAAATGCATTGTATTAAGTTGTTGAGCTTTAGTTTTTGAGCTATTTTTTTATTAAATTCACAAAATTCTACACTGCCAACATGGGCTGCTATATATACAGATTTTCCCAGACATTCCAGCAATTTTTGCCCTGGCACTGTTTACAAGGGCTGAATACTGGCTATGTCTGGGAAATTTCAGACATATGACAACCCTATATAAAGGAAAATTGGTTGGAAACATGTGTCTATTGGTCAAAGCTGCATACAAAAATGTGTTTATTGAGAGAAATTCACACTAAAATGCTGACAGATTTTCATGAGGATTTTTTTAAAAGTAATACAGAGATTGCTATGGAAATGTGGAGAACCTAATTTAAAATGAGAAAAATGAGAAACTTTGAAAAGCGAAAATAACTGATTTGTCCATCCCTCATCCCTGACCATTGGCCAGGCTGGCCAGGGCTGATGGGAGTGGGAGTCCAACAACATTTGGAAGGCCACAAATTCCCCATTCCAGATTTAGGGAGATCCCAGTGTAGGGATGATTCTATGCAAGTCAGACAATACTAATTGTTTACTGACTACTCAGACACAGAATGTTCACCTGCCAGCATCCATATGAATTCTACTCATCTACAGTACATCCATGCTGCATTCAGTGACTGATGCTACTCTAGGGAACTTCTGCATGCGAAGCTTGTGCTTGAGCGTTGAGCTATGGTCCAGTGTGAATATGTGGCTGGGGTGAGCAGCCACAAGTGCTGCAACAGTCCTTTATATAATGATCAGGATCAACTATTAAGAATTCAACCAACAATCTGACCCCTTCCCCCAATTACAGGCTAGTGGGTCTGTCTAATATGAAACACATATCCTAGCTATATATAAAAATAAAAATAGAAACTGATCAGAGAAATAAAATCACTGCCCAGACTGTTTTGTGGTACAACTGTGAGTCATAAGATGCATTATGCATTTGACATTCTGTATTTCTGTACAAGAGGGCAGCTGATATAAACAAATTATACCAAGGGTGCAGTCTCTGGCGTATCAACCCATTTTCTCTTGCAGCAAACAAATAATGTGCTGTTGTGCTCACTATCAGCCTAATCACACAGAAGGAAGAAGAGCAGCAGAGAGGTCAGGTCCAAAGCAGAGCTGAGAATACATAACATACATAAATATATAATTTAATTTGTGTGCCGCCTTTCCACAATTCAAACCATGCTCAAGGCAGCTTACAACATAAAAAATATGTAAGTGCAGTGGTACAGTGGTACCTCGGGTTAAGTACTTAATTCGTTCCGGAGGTCCGTACTTAACCTGAAACTGTTCTTAACCTGAAGCACCACTTTAGCTAATGGGGCCTCCTGCTGCTGCCGCGCCGCCGGAGCACGATTTCTGTTCTCATCCTGAAACAAAGTTCTTAACCTGAAGCACTATTTCTGGGTTAGCGGAGTGTGTAACCTGAAGTGTATGTAACCTGAAGCATATGTAACCCGAGGTACCACTGTACAACATAACAAAAGTAGTAATAAACAAGAAATAAAACATTTTTAAAAGCCACAACCAAACTGAACAATTTTCACATAAATCACAAGAACTAAAATAAAAATACAATAAAGCAGCAATAACAACTGCAAGTACGACACGCACCCCCCCACACACAACAAAAAACCCTAAACAGTATGTATTTGCATTCCAGGATGAAAGAAACTCATAAATCTCATTTTGGCTTTGGTTACATTTACTTATTGAGGCAGTGATCACTAGTTCAAAGGGGATGATTAAGACAGCGACTTCAAATGTATATGTTGCCACAAGCACAAATCACTGGTCTATGTGTGTGATCAGTGATGCAGATTATTTCACACAGCTCCCAACTGGACTGCCACTTCTGCATTTCATCTACAGAGAAAAATAGTTGACATGAACTGAGGAGGATGACCTCAAAATGGACATACGAATTTGCTCTGTTTACAGGTGTCAGTGCATAATTCCTGAGGCTGACTGTTTCCCATCTTTTGACTATGATTCTGCTATATGATCTTAGGAGTCTGAAATTTTGGAATGCGTTGGAAGAAGGCAGATGCTAAGAATTCTACAAGAAATATTAGCACCCAGCATGCCCTTTCACAAGGAAAAAGGCTCATTTACATTTAAGTATATGGAAGCGCTTCCCCAGATTGTGATCTTGATGTGTACCCCCATAGTTTTCTTCTACAGCTGAGTAAGGATGGGGAGCTTGTGGCTTTCCAGATGTTCCTGGACTCCAGCTCCCATGATCTCCAACCCATGACCGCAATGACTGGGGTGGATGGGAGTTGGGAGTGTGGTGTAGCAGCTAAGGAGGTTGGAGTAAGACCTAGGAGACCAGGGTTCAAATTCCCACTCAGCCATGAAGCACACTGGGTGACTCTGGGCCAGTCACTCACTCTCAGCATTTCTACCTTACAGGGTTGTTGTAAGGATAATGTAGAGAGACAGAGAACTATGTACACCAACTTTTGCTTCTTGGAGGAAAGGTGTGATATAAATGTAAAAATAAATAAAATAAAATCTGAATAGCCGTAGGTTTCCTACTCCTGGTTTAGAGGCAACTAATAATCAATAAAAGGATTTGTCAATAACAAATTCTTGATATATATCATTTTGGAGGGTAATGTATAACAGATCCAAAAGTATTTTAAAGCAGAGAGCCTCCAGCTTTGTTACAACCACCAGACAGAGTTGATTATAAAATTGGATTATCTGCCATTTACAGTAATCTAGTTTAAATCCTTATTATAAACCTCTCTCATCCAACAGCTTTTTGGGAGACTAGTGATTGCACCAAGGTCAATCTAGAAGCACGAGTACTTTCCCGTCTAGCAAAAGGAGATTCTATCTACCCAGTTTTTCTAAACAAAGATTCTGAAGTATAATTTTCCTGACCTACAGACATTTGTGGTGGTGGTGGTGGGGAATTAGAAATCTCCACAGTCTTTTGAGTTTATTGCCCCTGCCTAGGGACCACTGGAACTGACAGAGCGCATTCTGACCATAAGCAGCTTTAAATGTGCAGAAATAGCACTTGTGTAGAATGAACCCTTCCTGGTGTGTACTGATTCAAACTGCAATAGAGGGTTTCATATCTGAGAGTTCCTCCTCTAAAGAAGAAGAGATTTATGCCTCTGAATACAAGTTGCTGGGGAACATGACTGGGAGAATGCTGTTGTGCTCATGTCCTGTCTGTGGGTTTTGACCACTGTGAGAAGTGGGTGTTGGACTAGGTGAGCCTTTGGTCTGATCTAGCAGCGCTCTCATGATCATCATTTAAAAGACTTCTATTCCTCTTGCTAGGACAATCAATACACAAAGCAGTGTATAATCCATAAATTCATCAAAACAGTTAAAACAACAACAAAACAAAAAGTCATTACATTTAAACAATAAAATCAACTAGGGACAATAGCCTCTACTTTCCAGCTTCCCTATATAAAAACCAAATGCAGACATGTCTTCAATATGCCTGCCTAACTTTTCATTGGTTGACTGAATGCCATAGGTCATGGGCCAACACAGAAAATGCCCTGTATCTTGTACCCACCAGCCTAAAGGAATTTACTAAACAAGATCTCCAACACAGATTGTAGCTTCTTTTCTTATGCTCCTATCATGTGGTTTGGTGTCTTTCTCGTGTGTAAGATGAGACAGATCTTTAAATCCTCCTCTCCACCCCCCCCCCCATATTATAATACAAAGTATTTCAAGTTTCAATATTGGTTTAATATGGTTTCATAATTTTAGAGGTAGATACCTGCACGTTGATCATTTTTAATATTGAGACATTGCAGCTAGTGTGATAGTGACATGTTGGGTTGCATAGAAATCATTGGTATAGAACAGCATTAGTTAAAACAAACTTAGCATATTGAAGGCCTGATAACAAATAAAAATACAATATAACTTCACTATTACTTATAATTTTGCCTTTTTACTATGAGAAAATTAATACAAAACTAGGTGGGGGGTGCAAGAGAAGCAACAGCAAAAATCCTCCCTGCAGATCATCCTTCCTTCAACTCAAGCAGCATTTCACTAACGTTCCTCCATTTTTCCTATGTTGGCACCATATCACCATCTTTGCCTCAGTTAACTATTTTACAAAATTTGTGGCAGAATTTCTACTGGGGACTTTTTGTCCACAAATACTATCCTTGGGTGACCAAGCTTCTCTGGATCCCAGTTGCCACATATCAGCTGAGATCAATGCCCACTCCCTTCAAGCTTATTTCCTCATTCCACATTGCTCTATTCCCTGGTTCCATAGTTGGGTGCTTGCCTCCCTTCCAATTAACATCCGAAACCTGCCCCAAAAATTCTACCAAAGTTACAGACACATAGATAGGCTATTCTTCAGCATAATCTATTTTGAAACTCTCGTTTGTGTAATGTCATGATAACCACAATATATTCTTAACACATTCTCTGGATTTTCTAGCTACAGGTTTTGTTTCTGTGTTTTGCAAAGCCTGGGTGTTTTGGTGTAATATTAACAGATTCCCGCACATGAACCTCCATAATTTTATTGATTTAACTTCACAGCCCTGGTAACTTTAATGTAATATATATCCATACACACACATGCACACACACTCAAATGGAATATATTTTCAAATACATTCACTAGATTTTGATCACTCACCCTCCTTCACTCAGCTTAGTTCAAACTGTAAAGCTATGCCCTTTATCAAAACACAAGCTCCACAAAAATCTTCCCAGCTCTAAGATGTAGCTGTCCACTGTTTTTTAAAAATTTAATGTGGCAATCCTACTATCCTGGAAAGATAGCTCACATTTTACTCCTGAGATTAGTTTTGCATCAATATTGCTCACATACTCTCAATATTTCTTGCTGTTTCCATTCATACACTGCTAACAGCATACATGCATTAGACAAGACCCATAGTATTTTTCTATTATAAATGAAGTTAAAGTCTGAACTGCAGTCAAATACGCCATGAATAATCTGTAAGAAGAGAATCTGAAAAACAAGCAAGGCCCCAAACAATTAGAAGAGCATAATTTAAGGCAAAACTCTGGGATTTCAAATAATTTAGTGTGAGTGTGTGTGTTAATGAAGCCAGGTATAGCAATTCACTTATTAATTCTGATAAACCAAGAAATGGGAAAAATCTATATGACCAGCAGAGCTAAATGCATTGGCTATATTTGAAGCATAACCTATTACACTCGACTATTTTTCTAGAAAACTGTTACACATTTCCAGTGAATGAGATGATGCAAAAGGTAAGGAAGCATACTGCAAGTGGCTGCCAACCATCACTCAGCTGCTAAGGGCTTAGCACCATCCTTGACAAAGAAACTGTCTGTGTTTATGTGCACACACATATACACAATTGTTGACAGGGCTATTTTAAAATTTGCTCCATTTTATCCAAAACAAGGAAAACGATGCTGAAAGAAATCAAACCTAGACTGATTCTGTAAAAAAATCATTTCCTGATTGGTCTCCTCCAATAGGTTTTATACTGTGCTACTACTGTGCTCCTTGCTACTAAGGCAAGGAGAAAGACTGAGGAACCCTCTCCACTTCTCCCTGTTTGTTTGTTTGTTATTAATTAAATTAATAAGATACGCTCAATAAACCCGGGAGGAAATCAAACATTTTAACCGGAAAGATCTGCCCCTAAATCTCAGATAGAGATAGACGTCGCAGGAAAGCCCTCTGCATATGCTCAGAGGCACGCCGTCCAATTTCCAGAGTTGAGCCTTAGCACTAAAAAGGCTAATCTGCGGCTCTAATGTCGTCCCTCCGTTCCCACGACCGCTAGGAGATTTGCGCGCGCATAAACCCTGGTTGCGCCTTGCAATGAGGATCCCGGGGCTTCCGAGGCTCGCTCTTTGCGGCGGGGAAGGGGAGATGCGAAGCAGGCGGCTGCCGGGCGACGGGGGAAAGTTGCGCGGGGGACCGGTGGGTCCCGTCTTCTTCTCCGCGCTCTTCTTACCTGAGGCGCGGCGCAGGGAAGGGAGCCGCTCGGCGCGCAAAGCGAGGGAGGCTGGAGCCAAGAGCAACGGCGAGCAGGAGGCGCTTGGTGGGAGATTCAGCCGAGCCCGAGCTGCGTGCGCTCCCGGACCTCTGGGCGGAGAAGAGCGTGCGTGTGTCCGGCTTAGCGACACATCCCGCGGATCCTCTCACCCGGCGCAGCAGAAGACAACCCTCGGGGCGGAGCTCCTGCCACAGGCCTCCCGCCTTCTTCCCCACGCGGGGCGGAATAAGTGGAAACCGGCGGACGCGGCGGGTTTCTCAGCCGCTGCCCGGGTTGCCCCTCTCTCCTACAGAGCCGCATCCATCCCAACCCCTCCTGTCATCTCAACCTGCCCGTCTAATTTACATACCATCGTATCCTCCTTTCTTATTGATTCACTTAGATTTAGTCTTACATTTCTCGCTTTGTCTCCGTAGAATTCCATACACGCCTCTCGCGCTCTCCCCCTCGGAGGGAGGATAAGAGGGGCAGCAGGTCAAATGGGTTGGGGACTTCGAGGGCTTGTCAGGAGGCCCCACTAAAGCAGTTGAGGGTCGTGGGTTGTCCAACTGTGGTTTCCAAGTTGACCCCCACAACAATCATTCCTTGTTTTTTGGTGTGTTTTTTAAAGGCCTTTGAAGGGAATGAAGTAATATTCTACAAGGATGCGAGGAGTAAATAACATTATTCATCTGGATTTGGCTCCATTCGTCTTGGTTTGCTGGGTCAACCTGGTTTGAATTAGCTATAGTTAGCAGGCTGAAAATGATTTCAGGGTTGGCTAGTTTAGCACACATATAGCGTGCAGCTACACCCCGCAAGTGGGTACCTCCACCTGGTGGTGAACGAGGAGTATTTTAAAATGACAAATTTTAAAACTTTCCTTACTTTATGTAGGGAAACACGTTTTAAGGCAATAGTTTTTCACAAGCGAAATAATCTGGAATAGGACTACCCTTGAGGTGGGTCCTAAGGCTGCAGCTGGTGCCTTGCTTGCGAGATTTGCATGGGGGCCAATCTGCAATCCTGCCAAGTTCAAGGTGTTGGTAATAGCAGATACAGTACTGCTCTCTATACAGCTCGGGACCAAGTTACTTGAGAGACTATCTTGTTATTTACTTTCTTACCTACTTATATCTCACTTTTCCCCCTGACGGGACTCAAGGCATCTTACAGCTTAAAACAAGAACTGCTAACAACATTTTAAAAAACATGAAAATACAATTAAACATTGGCGGAATTAAAACTATAGAGATATATAAAATCTGTTTTAAACATACCAGTAATTACAATAAAAACAGTAGAGCACCAGCCCTTTAATTAAAAGCAGTCAATTCCCAAAAGCCCATATAAAGTCTTCACCTGCCAGCAGAAGGACAGCAAGGAACTTCTCTAGGGTGGGAGCTCCAAAGACTGGGAGCAGCCACCGAGAAGGCTCTCTTCTGCCTTACATACCCAGTAGGAAAATAATTGTGGTCTGCGGAAGAGGTCCTCCTGCAAGCTCCAAAGAAATCAGAAGCCTATTCTACAGTAACTCAGCATGGCTTTCAGTGTGACGGCCTCCGTTCTGTGGGAAAACATTCCTGTCCAGAGGGGACATGCGCCAACTATCCACACATTCTGGAAGCAAGTGGAAACATTTTTTGTTCTGATGGGCTTTTCCAGCTGCATGAATGGGTCTCTGCCATGGGTGTCTATTTCGTATTGTCTTGTTTTTGAATATATCATTTTGGTTTTTCAGTTTTCTGCTTTTTTATTGTGCATCACTTTGAGATACTTCACAGAATCATAGTTGGAAAGGATCACGAGAATCATCTAGTCCAGTGTTTCCCAACCAATCAATACAAATCTGAGGTTCTGGTGCAAAAAGATCTCCCCCCCCCCCAAATCCTGGCTACACCCATGGCTAGGTGCTGGGGTGGATTTCACCCTGCAACTTGCAAATACTGCCTACTGGCCCTGAACCCCTCAGCAATATCCGAAGGCCCAGACCTTGCAGAGTCAGGCGCAGGCTGCCACCGAGCCCAGCGGAGGCGGCAGCCACATGCAGCTCCAGCTCATCCAGCCCTACCCATTGCCACCACCCCACCTGACCTGGGGGTTCTGGATTGCGGGCTCTTCTGGTCAAAACGGGATCTCCCTCTTCCTCCAGAAACAAACCAGGAGTGCTCCAAGAAAACACATGTAGCAAAAAGGAGCGCTAGGCCCTGGTGGGCCGACCCCTTACCCGCTTGTGATTGGCCAGCCAATCAGGTTTTGGGGTTTTTTTGGTTTTGTTTTTTTTAAAAATGTTTTCCTTCACTTCTCACTTCCCTTTGTTGCCCTCTAGCCTGGTGCTGCAGCCACCCATTTACGTGATGTTCACCAATATCTCATTTGGAATATCCTGGGGGGGGGGGCGGTTAGGAAACACTGACCTAGTCCAGCCCCCTACAATGCAGGGATATTTTGCCCAATATGGGGCTTGAACCCACACCCCAGATTCTCTACCAATTAAGCTAACCTGAGTTCTTGCACAGAATTAGTAAATTAATAATAAGAATGATGATGATGATGTTTGTGGAAATAAATACGTATTAAGATTGTCTCCTCTTGCTTGATAGGTATTTTACAATGATTTTTTTTCTTCCAAAATGGAAATTAACCCATTTGATTGCAACTCATTTCTGAAATAAATCCATGCACATAAACCAAAAGATAGAGCCAGACAGTAATTAAGCACTTGGCAGCAAGTGCAGAAATTGGCCAAATTCATATGCTTAGATTACTGTAGTGCTCTTTTCATAGGGCTGCCTTTGACAACAGTCCAGAAACTTCGACTGGTGCAAACTCAAATACTAGAATGCATGTGAAAGGCAGGGCTTTAGGCAATTTTCAGTTGTGTTACCCGTCTTATGTCTGGAAGTGCTGACACTAACCTTTAAAACATTGGTTTGTAATCGGATGATCTGAAGAACCCCTTCTATCTGTATGGATTTGTCTTTGCAACCCTATTCACACTCACCACTAAGGTCAGTCCAGCAGACAGGTACCCGAGATAGGGCATTTGCTTGGTTGCCCAAACCTCTGGAATTTAATTTCCCAATAACTCTGCTTGGCCTTTCTTGTGTCGTTAAGTAGACAACCCTAAAGACTTATTCACAACATCAAAAATTGTATTTATTTTTCATTGACCTGTATATGATTTTGTATATAGCTATTTTTATCATATCAATTGTTTCAAGCTTCATTGCAAGCTAACTAGTGCAAGCTTTCCCTAAAAGTCAGAACCAGAATGTATGAAATAACTAACCGTGGCTTATTGTACATACTGAAACCAGCAGTCACTACAATCCCAGGTCCTGTTCATAGAAACAGCTACCACATTACTGCATTGGGTGAAGCTCATATAAATATACCACTTCTGTACATCGTAATTACTCTGGTTCCCATGATGGCTGTAGCATTTTTTCCAGTTATTGATATGACTGGACAACTAAGACAAGCGCCTACAGAGAATTTACACAGAACTGCTGTTTTACAGAAATGGTGAGCCCAAACAAAGTATCAGGGCTATAATCTTCTGTAGACTGAGCAAGTAAAAATGGTACGTAAACACACCATTAAATTTATTTGATAAATGCATGGTATTAATTATTAAGAGTGAATCTAATAGTCTTCTTGAGAAAGTCATGCCATCTTTGGCCAAAGTATCGGCTGATTTCCAGATGTAGAGAACATTCCACTAAACTAAGGCAGAAGAGTTTTTAAAGTAATAAAATAAAATGATACATTGTATTAAATGATTGAAAAATTTAATGTGTGTAAAGGCAACTCTTCATTAAAAAAAAAAGTTTTTATGGATGTAGTACATATAAAGTAATATCTGACCACAGCAGCTTGAATCTGCTAAAAACATACTATTTATGCCAGAAAGGGCTTTACATTTACGCACTGAAGGTTTTTTGGTGTTTTTAAAAAAACTTTCATAGCTCCTCATTCAACATTCAGCAAGAAAGGCAATAGAAATCAGTTACCTATAGTAAACTTTGATTTTACTGCAATGTTGTTGTTACGCTATTTTATTGCTGTAAACCACTTGGGAGATTTTTTTGTCTTGAAATGAAATGTATTGCATACCATTTCATAATTACATCAAGGAAAGCATGCCAGTAAGTTCCCTATAACTTGCTAACATAGGTTTTCCCCTTGTGTGCAGTAAGTTGGTTGCTCTTAATAAAAACTTTTTACGCAATTGTTACAAAGCTTGCAATCCTAGCCCCATTTACCTGGAAGACAGTCCCACTGAATTCAATAGGGCTTACAACAGAGTATACATAGTTAGGATTGTGCTGTCACTGGAAGATGTGAGCGCTATTACTGTATAATTTTTAAAAGTAATTTTATTTTCATAATAACAGGCAAATTTGTTAGACCCATTCTCATTTAACTTTGCTGAATTAAATGCTTAGAAAATAGTGTTAGGTACAGAACTACTGAATGTAATGGGATTTTAAAAAACTACAGATGTCTATGCATGAAAACATGTAGGAAAAAAGAATGAAACATTCAACAGTAACTTCACAAATTCAACATAATGCCTTTAGCCCCTCATAGAAGTTACTGTTATCTCAAAATGAAATGAAAAATAAAAATCATTTTTTATTGTTTACCCAGATACAAAAATACAGTACAATATGATGAAGCAAGGCATCCACCGAGAACATTCAGCAAGTTAAGAGATTTTCACACTAAATACTTCATTACATTTTCTCTTCTATTCACAAAAGAATTAAAAGACAAATGCACAAATGGGAAAGCTATGTTTCTGTATAAATGTAACCAAAGGAGCAGCAGGCAATTCTGTAAGGAAAAGAAAAACAATTTTGTACTTCCAATGTTCTTCATGCTGCTGCTTGGGCATGTAGGAAAATAACTCTACTTGGTGTAGCGTTCATGACAGAATGATTAGTTTAGTACAGTGGGCTTGGTAAAAGTTCATACTGAACAGTAAAGGCAAGATTGTTGTAATCCTAAACATTAATATCTAGAAGTTCCTACTGAAATAAGCAAGACTAAGCCTGTTTATGATAAAAGGAATAGATGATTCTATTAAGACCAATGTCCTCATCACAAACCAGATACCAGCCTTTACCTCATAGAGAATAAGCAATTTAAAAAGAGTTAGGCCTTAAACTCCACTGAAACTGTGGTTTATAATATGCTCAAGGTTGAAACATTCATTCATCAGTAAGTATTTTAGCTTTATTTATCCTATAAACAGGCATTTCAATGTAAACAAGAGAGGACAGAGTTATTTATTTTGACTTCACTGTCTGAAAAATTAGATAGTATTTGATCGAACAAGTTATCAGTAGGAAAAAGATCGTATCAGTGCATCTACAATTCCTCATTGGGGAAAAAGGAGGGGGGAAAGAGTCATATATCATTTTAGATTCTGAATTTATATAAAACAGATCCCCAGTGTATTATAATTCATCTCCAAGATGTTTCTTCCTGAAAGCATCGCCTGTCAGCTTCTCTTGGGCTTCCTTCATGCCTTGGATGACTGTAATATTAAACATAAAAGATGCTTAGTACTTGCTTCGGTTCAATTGACATGAATAGGAGAGAAATTCATCCAGTTTGCATTTAAAACTTGCCTAATTCACAATTTCTGAGACAATATGCAAACCAAAACACAGCCAACAGCAAACCTTCAAAATTTTTACTTCTCTGAATTTTGCAGTGCAGTTCTCCAGCCAAGTACCGTATTTTTCGTCCCATAGGACGCTCCGTCCCATAGGAGGCACCTAGTTTTTTGGGGGGGAAATAAAGGAATTCCCCCCCCTTTATTCCCCCCCCAAACCAGATCAGGGAAACCGAACCAGGTCGAGGAACAGCGGGATGGCGGCGCTGCGCCTCCTTGCTGTCCCCCGAGCTTGTGGGGCAGGCCGATGTCTGCCCGGCGGGCGGGGGGCTCTGCTTCAGGGCGCCCCTCGCGCCAGGCTGCTATCCGCAGCATGGGGAGCCCTGCGGGGAACTCCCGCAGGGCTCCAACACGCTGCGGATGTCTGCCCGGTGGGCGGGGCGCTCTGCTTCAGGGCACCCCTCGCGCCAGGTGGCAGGCTGCTATCCGCAGCGTAGGGAGCCCTGCGGGAACTCCCGCAGGGCTGCCTAGGCTGTGGATGCGTTCCCGAAGCGCCGGGCGCTCTGCTTTCAGCGCACCCGGCATTCCGGGAAGCAGGCTGCTATCCGCAGCCTAGATAGCCCTGCGGGAACTCCCGCAGGGCTGCCTAGGCTGCGGATGTGTTCCTGAAGCCTGGAGAGCGAGAGGGGTCGGTGCGCACCAACCCCTCTCGCTCTCCAAGCTTCAGCGAAAGCCTGCATTCGCCCCATAGGACGCACCCAGATTTCCCCTTCATTTTTGCTCTCTCCTCCCACAGTATGCTGCTTTGAGGGCTCTCCTCACTGGACCCCAGCCAATTTTGGGCAAGCAGAATAACAGGGCTTGTCAGATGAACCCTGACCTATGAGAAAGCAAAACATTCTAGAAATGCCTCCCATTTCTTAAGCTCAATTATTCCATTATCCCCCTAACAGAAGATGTGAAAAAGAACAAGTCTGTCAAATGTCCTTTCTTTGGCCAATACTCTGATGTAACTTAAGAGTCTGACAGAATCCTAAACGTGTATGCTTAAACTTACACCATTTACACGCAATGGTAATCAGCTATAATTCAATATAGTTCTGAACTGTAAATTAATCAGGACACTTGTAGTGAAATACAAGTCAGAGAGCTGCCAGGGCTACTATAGCCATCTGAGATAAAGCTCAATTTGAACTTAATTCACATGTACCTTGTTCAGCATTGGTATAAAAGTACTTGTAGCTGGGGTTTCCTTTCTCATTTATGATCTCTGGATGGATGTTTCCACTGGGATCTACAAAAAACAGAGAGAACAAATGAAAACATCCATGTGATGACAACAGCAATGCAATTCTCCAAGAGGGAGAAGAAGCTGCCTCACCCATGAAAATGATTCTGGGAATGTAACCACCATCAGGACTAAAAGCTTCATCTTTGGGTTCCTCTTCATCCTGAAAGTTAAAGTAAAGGAACATTAGGACTATTTCCACAGAAATCTATCTTTATTGTTTCTGTACGTATAACCAAAGGAAAGACCCACAGCTCTGTGGAAGTGCAACTGCCTTGGATGCAAAGTTTCTCAAGCTCAACCTTTGGCATTTCAAGGTATGGACAGCCATTCTGCAAGATGGACGCCACAGTTGGATTTCACCCCTCGAAAGAAGGGCAAGTCACTGCAATTGTTCATCAGTAATATTTCTTTGTGAAAACAGCAGACTATTACTTTGACAATAATAGTTTGTTCATTCATTCAACATCACAGTGGTACCTTGGTTTTAGAACAGCTTAGTTTATGAACAACTTGGAAATAGAACGCTGCAAACCTGGAAGTAGGTGTTCCGGTTTGTGAACTTTGACTTGGAAGCTGAACATGTTCCACTTCCTGTTGAGTGTGTTCTGTTTGTAAATTGAGTCCCCCACTGCTAATCAGAGGCTTCCTGTTGAGTGTGTTGCCTGTTCAGTCCCGAGCACCCACGCAAAACAGAAGTGATATTTGGAGCTTTTGTTTTTGCTATTTTTTGCGTTTTTGTTTGTGTGGCTTTTTCGTTGTTTTGACTGTAACTTGTTCTTCATTTTATGGCACTGACTTGTGACTGTGGCTTGTGACTTGTTTTTGTGACTGTGTGGAACCCAGTTCAGCTACTGATTGTGTGAATGCAGAAATGGATAAAAGCCCCCCCCCATCCAAACAATGACTATCATAGTGCACGCAAGAATAAAAATTAATTTAAATTTTTATCTACAATACTGTCTCATTTATTTTATAGTACAGTACATTGATTATTGCTTTCATTTTATGGATCAATGGTCTCATTAGATAGTAAAATTCATGTTAAATTGCTGTTTTAGGGGTTGTTTTTAAAAGTCTGGAATGGATTAATCCATTCTGCATTACTTTCTATGGGAAAGCACGCCTTGGTTTTGGAATGCTTTGGTTTTGCAACAGACTTCCAGAACGGATTAAGTTTAGGAACCAAGGTACCACTGTATTAAGGATGTGCAATGTAAAATAATGGATAAATCAATGGAGGTGTAGTTCCTCACACCCCCCCCCAAAATACAGAGAATGTTTTATGTTTGCTTTCTGTATCTTCATAAATTGTCTCAGAAAGTTCCAAGGAAGAATACGGGGAAATGCTTCATTTCAGTATCTTAGCAACTATCCAACTGAAACTTACCTCAAGGTTGACCATCACGAAATTATGGGCAAGCTCTGAGATTTCCTTAGATTCCGAAAACTTTGGTTTTAAAGCTAAGAAAAGCATAGAAAGGAAAAATTAATCAGGAAAGAGAACAAGTGTCATAATTCTTACACACATGCTTCTAATCAGAAGGGTCCTAACCCAGCTAAATCAGTCCCATGGGAACAATTGTCTCACACCTAACTTGCACTCTAGATTTCAGTATGACTTAAGCATGACTAACTTTAGTTAGATCACAACCAGAATCGGTCATCAAAATCCTCGCATTTAAATAAAAAGAAACAGCCCTTGTTACTTTTGTTAATATACCTAATACAAAGAAAAAGTGATACAAAACAGTTCTATACAAGTATAAAAAGCCGAAGAAACATAAGCAATGCTCTCTTGTTTTTTTCAATAAAAAACACAAAAGAAATGGTCACTCTTAAACTAAAAGTATTTTTACATTTTCATTGGTGTTTGAAGTAAGTTTGTTCATCAGTGTAGTACATGTCTAATCTTTACTCTCTGAACTTTGGCTCACAGAATCCAATTAGTAAAAGCTTAGGCAGCTTTTCAACTAGCATTTAGCCACAGCTATATCTAGAAAAAAACCCTACCTTATAGGTATAGTTTTATTTATGAAGACAATACATATATGCTATACTCTCTGTAAAATTACACTTTCTCCTACAAATGTTATGTATCTATCCAATTAGAAGATTCTGAAGTGCTCTCAGGGAATGTTAATTTATCTTACCTTTGCAAGCACCACACCAGGATTTGTGAATGATTATCATGAGAGGCAACCCACTAAAAAAGAAAAAAAGACATTGAAATGCACCATTAATGTACTCCAATACTCTTAAGACTTACTTTTGAGTAAACATGCACAAGATTGTTCTATAAGGTGCAACTGCAGAATGAAATTTATAAAAGGAAGGGGGTTCCATTGTAGCTTCATTAAGATTAAAGATTTATTAAGAACAAGGTTAATATGTCCTACTCTTTTATACCTAATAAAAGATTAGCCAACTGTCCACCTTACAGGAAAAGGAGGTCTAGTTTACTCAAGTGATTTCACCTTTAGATACGCAAGTGATTTATAGGATTAAACCTGGAATTCACAATGTGAAAAGCTTTCTTAGGCACTACTATGTTTGTCAGAGGTGTGGTAAAAAAAATAAATCCAAGCAAACCTAAAAGGGAGATCGGGAGCAATATTTGTAGGTCAAAGAGCTGTACACTAAACTCTATGGACAATGACCAAGAAGTGCAAGTCTTTCATGTGTTGCCTTAATTGCCCAGCCATTTTCTATCCAGCCCTCACTCATATTGCCCATTTATCTGATGTTACATTTTTGCACATCACCTGCTTTGCCCACAACCCACATATACTTGCTATTATTATTTTGTTGTGCCTTATGGGAGGACTGGGGAACCTGCGGTTCTCAATACATTGTTGGACTCCAACTCCCATCATCCCTGACTATTAGCCATGGTGGCCGGGGCTGATGGGAGTTGGGGTTCACCAACATCTGCCTTATGAAGATCACTGTACTCAGCTGGGAAAGAATCCCTTTTTATATATTACCTTATTAAAACACTAGAAGAAAACATTTATGTCTTACTACCAAGTAAGTGTGCAGAGGATTATAGCTCTAGTGTAGGGGTGGCTAACCTCTGGCTTGTGGGCCAAATTTGCCCCACCATCCCTCCCCATTTGACCCAGGAGACTGCTTCCCCCCAAACCACGCCCAGCTGCCCCACACTTGACATCCTATGTCCTGGATGGAACCTGCATCAACTGCTTACACAGCTGATCCCTGCAGAAAGCAAGACTGAGCATCAGCTGATGTGCAAGGAGTTCAGTGTTGTAATAAAGAAGCCAATTTTCCAAAGGTCTCTACATTTGTGAGCTAGTTGGGTTTTTCATTATCCAAAGTTCTTGTCCACAGCACAACTGTAACAGAAGAATGTCAGCTCCTGTTAATGGTGCAATAAGATCCAGGTCATAGCTGGATCCCTCTCCAGAGCATGCCAGAAGTCACCTTTACAGTTGGCCAAGGAAAGTGTAATTAGTCCCAGAACCTTTGAAGTTGAAGGCTTCTAACTCCTCACTGGAAGATGCACGCCAAGTATAATAGCTACCCACAGTAGCAGCCTGTGTGCAGTGGTGGAGCCATCATCCCAACATTAGTGCTACTGAAGCTGGGGGCTGTTACAGATGCGCTGGCAGGAGGACAAGATTGACTCCACTGGTGCATCCACCCCGATCTTGCTACCACCTCACCCCAGCCCTGTCCAGGTAAGCTGCAGTGACACCAGTGTAAGGAGGGCGGTTCCACACAACCACACAGGTCGCAACTGGCTACCCAGCTGGGGCAGTTTCTTTTCTTCTTTTCCCAAATGCACCATGGCATAACTGAGAAACCGCTGTGGAAGCTGCTATTAGTTCCAAGAACAAAATAAGCGTACTCTCCCCCAAATCTCAAACTCCTGACATTCACCTGTGAAAACCTATCCTCAAAATATGTCACACTCAAAGCTGGAAACAACAGAAGTTGAAAGGCGTCATGTAGCGCTCACAACGTGCCACCCAAGTGTTGTAAATATGACTACAGCCCTAATCTCTATTTCATTTCAAGCAAAACTGTACTCGGGTATACCAGTGATCATCACTAAAACATTTTCATATCAAAGCAGATTGTTCCTTTAAAGCATGTTATTTCCATGTGCTAACTTAAAAAGCAATTAAAGAAGAGTATCAATTAATTGCAGCAGCAGCAGCATGAAATCCCAACTGTATGGCTGAACTCGAGGTGATCAGTTTGTCAGTCTCTGATTAATTTCACGCCTTCTTGTGTAAGGCTGGAGATCAAGTTCTTACAAAAGGCTATTACTGGTACTAATCTGCAGCTTCAGGTTTTTAGGTTGTGACTGCAATTCTTTTGCTTAAGTAATAATAATAATAATAATAATAATAATAATATTTATTTATATCCCGCCCTCCCCAGCCGAAGCCGGGCTCAGGGCGGCTAACAACACTAAAATAGTGCAACATTATAAAAACATTATAAAAATTAATTAAAATCAAAATTGCTGGCAACCATAAACTAAAGTTCTGTAAAGATTGCCAAAGGAGGGAGTCAGGGTGCGCCCTGACCAAAGGCCTGGTGGAACAGCTCTGTCTTGCAGGCCCTGCGGAAAGATGTCAAGTCCTGCAGTAATCCAGTTCCAAACATGTTTAGACAGGCCTAATTCTGCATGAGAGTCAACAGAGTTTTCCAGAATATTTTTTCCCTGTTGGTTTTAATTTTATTAGATTTTTTTTTAACAATACTAACAAAGAGGAAAAGTTCAATTGAATTTCCTAGGACTTACTACAAAGTAAACTTGATTTACGGTTTGGACTATCTCTCTCATCAGAGGGGGGAAAGCAGCATATACAGCTCACAACCTAAAGCAAATTTACTTTGGTATGGCAGAGGTTGTTTTTATGTACGTATAAACTCTGCATCTTTTGAGTGTAGCGATAAGCCAGGACTTTGTTTAATAGTAAGGCTAACCTTATGAAATTTACACCTCAGTTCACTTATTTGGAAGCAATTATTATGGATAACAGGGAAATTAACTTCCAAATAAGCCAGTTTTAAGGTTGTACAAGGTTGTCCCGCTTGCACAAGATACCTGGCTGCTGCTTCCTTTTTCCCATCTTCCAGTGTCCTCCAGTGAATATGATCTCCAAAACCTTGAAAGAAAAGGGGGAATATATGTTGCATAATTTAAAGCATCAGTTACAGAAGATAAAAACCATTTTCTATATATCATCACATACGAGGAAATAAATGCTTTTAGAATGGCAATCTAAGATACCATTCCTAGGAACATCAATGAAGTTTGAAGTTATTCCAAAGCAAGCAATTCTCTTTTCTAAAGGATTTATACATATCTTTTTATTTGAACTGAACTCTGAAAACAAAAAGGGCCCTAGAAACTGTCACCCTGAGCAACTCATGGCCTAGACTAGAGAAACTACAGTGCTCTCTTGAAATCAACTATTTTTCCAATAGTAGATGCAGACTATAAGAATCGTTTTTGTTATCACAGATAGCTTAGGGATGATCACGCCCTAAACCTTTTTTGCTTACTTTTTGCAAAGCACAGGCATTTGAAAACATCAGTTAAAACAAAAGAGGAAATAAGAATTGGTATCTAACCTTTTCCAAATGCTTCCCCAGCAGAAACTGCGACAAGCAATTGGCAAAGCAGGAAAGTCGACAGCGCTGCTAACTGAACCTTCATGCTGTCTGCCAAGATCTTCACCAGGACAATTACTCCAGCTCCGCACAGCGATCCTCTTAAGCAATAGTATCTGATTAACCCAAGTCAGCTTCTTTGTTTAAGAGGAAGTGATGTTATCGGAAGGATACAGGAGGCGCTTCAGAGATTTGGGTCCGGGGTATTATTATATACGCACATGTATAGTTCTCATGTTGTGCAGAAGAGTGTCTTCCTTTTTCCGCTCGGAATCTACGTAGGAATTTCTAAGTGTCTACGGAGTTGTTCGTTTCTCGCGCACTTCTAAAAGGCGAACTGTCCTAACTCTGGTCCGACGGCTCATGAAAGGCAACTGTAACATCAGCTCCCCAGTTCGAAGCACAGTCCTGCAGCAGGCTTGCTCTGATGCAAGTCCCTCTGCATTCAGCGAAGCTTGTTCCGCAGGAAGAGCTCACGTAGGATTGGGGCCGTGGGCAAACTCAGTGGCACTTTGAAGGGGAAAGCCAGAAGCGGTGGGGAACTGATTCTTGAAAGGCCGGTTAAGTCCATTTCCAGCTTCATTCTGATCAACGAAAGGAGGTTGCCGGGGGGCAGTAATCCCAAAACGCAAACAAGCTTTTTCCTATCATGCGCTACAGAAACATTAATATTCTTCCACCCCAAGCTAAAGAACAGATTGTGCGCATTGCAAAAAAAAAAAAAAGCACCACTCCATTCCTGCTAGCTGCTCCTAAGGATGACTACAACTCCCAGCATACATTGCTTCAGAGGCATTTTTCTCTATGTCCCTCTTCCCCACCCCCGGGCACGTCTATCCTGCTGCGCTCACTGCATTGCATTGAGGGCTGTCGTTTTATTGTCTAGGTAGGGAAAAACAGAAAGGAAGGACCAGGCTGTCCTCCTCCGCCGCCGCCGCCCGTGTTATGCAAACGAGCCTCGCTTTCTTCCAATCGGGTGAGGAGGGCGGGGCCATGGTCCCGTGGTTCGAGGCCTCCTTTCTCTGGGCCCCTTTCTACCCCCACCCCACCCCCACACCTAATCCGCCATCTTGTTCTTGCCGCGTGTTGCCTTCGGAGGGTTCTTCGGACTGAGGTGAAAACTTCCTGCTTGACCCCCTCCGCGCCCCGTTGCCCTTGCGCCCCTCACGGTCCCCACAGGTCGAGACTGCGGTTCCTCCGCCCCACACTCCGCTGTGCGCGCGCGGAGCGCCATGGGCGGTGGGAGGGGCTGCTGGTGGGCCAGAGAGAGTGGGCCTGGCAACTGGGCGCTTGCGGGGAGCCCAGGCTCCGCTGGGGAACGCCTTCCCCGAGGTCCGGCCCTTGGAAGCAGAACCCCCCCCCCGCCCGCCACAGCGCCCGTTCAAGTCCACCCCCCACCCCCGGTCAGGGTTGGTGGGCGCGGACCCTCCGTCGCGGAAACCTTCCCGCAACAGAAGCGGGCTTGCTGAGGACTAGCTCCACCTCCTCGCCCAAAGCACTTTAGGGCCAGCAGGATCCTGCGCTGGCCTAGGTCGCACTGCACCCAAAATGTGGGTTACGCCTTGGACGGGGTTCCCATCCCTGGGCGTAAGACATTGAGGGGGCTTCCTTACTGCCCCTTAGTGTACCGGGGGTGTTTCTTTTTGGTGTTCCTTTATACCCTTAGGGAAGCCCGCACCCCTCCTCCAACAGGAACTGGCAATCTGGAGCTCTTTCACCTTCCTGTGTAGATTTTACTGCTCGCTTAATACATTTCTGTGTTGCATCAGTTGCCATGTTTTAATTTTGGAGACCTTGGGGTTTTTTGTTTTTGTTTTTTTCATTGCTTGCAACTGAACGTTCCTTTGTATCAAAGGCTGTATATTATCATATTTGGTTCCTCTGCTGTGCGGAGTTAGTTCTTGTTCACACCATTTTCTTTTTAAGGACATGGAAACCTACACTTTGGATATAATAATAGAATAAGCGTCTGTGAAGCTGCAAAATTCTGAAATGAGCAGCAAAATTCTGTAATAAGGAACATGCCTGCTGCTTCCAAAAACTAAATGATGTAAATCCCCCCTTCCACAACTCCTTGATTTTAACATTCTCAGTAGCAATAGTTTAACTTTTCTCTAATTCCAGTGAGGAAAATGGAGATGAGGCTCCTCTGCAAGAATGTTTTCCTCCATGCTGTGGTGGATGTTCTTGTTACCCAGTTCTAGCCATTAGTTTTTCTTCTTCCTGGTAGTACTGTACTTTTGCTGATTCCACCTCTTTTGTAGATGTACTAAAGGTTCTTTAGTTCAAGGTTGAAATAAAGACCATTCCTGTTGTGTCTTTCTCTGCTTCTACTAATCTGACCTTCTTTGTACTCTCAGGGTCGAATCCATCATGTGGCTCTTTTATCACATTCCTTGATAAAACAAATTGTGGCTTGTTTCTGAGAACATATTTCTCATTTTTCAACCCATCAAAGGGATAGAGCTAATGGGGGCCTTGAGAAAGGAAAACCTTTCCATTTTCTTCATTGCCATATACTTAGCTACTTGTTATTTTCAACCTGCAGGAATTCTGGTTTGCAAAGTATAAGCTGCTGATTAACTTAGTTCTGTTTAGTTCAATTGCAACATGACAACTGGTTATGGGTTAGAGAATAAAATGGCACACTGCAGCTTTAACTTTTCCTGAAGCATGCACATGCTGCTTGATATGGAATGTCATATTTTAAAGTGAAATGAAAATGAATCTGACCCATATCTCAAAGTAAACACATTGCGGACCAAAGTGCTAGGTTTTTAATAGTTATTTGACTTATGTGTTGCTACTGGTTGTTAACTCTCTCTGTCCTGGTCCTAGACATAGTTGCATCTTTGGGACTTAATAGTGAGCAAAAACATAGATCTAAGCAAATGTTTCCATAAATCTGATTTAAGCAGATAAGACATGGGGTTGATTGGTCAAGTGTTTGTACCTTTGAAAGTGACCCGGAAACTACAACTAATCCAGAATGCGGCAGCTAGACTGGTGACTGGGGGCGGCCGCTTAGACCACATAACACCTACACTACCCAATAAGTTTCTGAGCAAATTTCAAAGTGTTACTGCTGACCTTTAAAGCCCTAAACGGCCTTGGTCCAGTATACCTGAAGGAGTGTCTCCACCCCCGTAATTCTGCCCGGACACAGGTCCAGTGCACAGGGCCTTCTGGTGGTTCCCTTGCTGCGAGAAGCCAAGTTACAGGGAATCAGGCAGAGGGCCTTCTCAGTAGTGGCACCCGCCCTGTGGAACACCCTCCCACCAGATGCCAAAGAGAAGAACAACTATCAGACTTTTAGAAGACATCTGAAGGCTTCCCTATTTAGGGAAGCTTTTCATGTTTAATAGACTGTTGTATTTTAATATTCTGTTGGAAGCCGCCCAGAGTGGCTGGGGAAACCGAGCCAGACAGGCGGGGTATAAATAAATTATTAATATTATTATTATTATTATTAAGGGTGTGGTATGTAACAGGAAAGGCTCAATGACTATATTTTCATGATTTGATTGATTGCTTCCTCATTTGTGTACTAAGACATAATGCTCAAGTTGCCATTTCTATAGTACAGTAAATGCATATTAGTTTGTATTCCGAGTACAAAATCATAATGGGTCAATTTTGCTTGCATGTATATGCGTTTTGGATTAGGGCTGTGTTTTTAGGACCACAAATTATCTTATGCACACTTTTTGGACTCCATGGCTGATATTCAACATTGTCCTGTTATGAACATTCTCTCTGTGCAAGCATGTCAGCTTGCCAGATGGAACAATTCTCCCCTCGCCTTGCCCTGCACACTACTTTGGGGTTCTCCTGATGCTTCCCAAACTAATTTTAGGGGGTTCTAAGAAGGAGGAGTGGGGGGAAAACCTTGTGCAAGTGGAAGTCCTTGACAGGGCTTCCGCTGATGGAACATGTTAGGTGAATCCCTTCCATCATAAATATTTTCAGAAAAAGTGAGCTTGCCTTGTAGCTTGATAATTCTAGAGTCATATCTCCTCTCAGCTATAAAGGTCACCAGGTAGCCTTGGACAAGTAAGTCACTGTCTCTTAGTGTCATTTACACCACAGGATGGTTTATGAGCCACAAAATACTGCGCTGAGCTCCTTAGTGAAAGGGTAGAATATAGATGTAACCAACATGGGTGTAATAGGCAGTTTCCAAGATTCATTCTTTGTCACATGCTCCCAACTTCCTGATATACACTATCATGACTAACAAATGTTATGTAGATGGAAATGCACAGACCAAGATGTGGCACCATGCAGATAGAGGCAGGCTCAGTTCTCAATAGCTTCTGTAGTTCTGTGTGAAAAAAATAAACAGTTCAGTTTGGGACATGGAGGGCAAACATTCCAGATATAGGGATTGTCCTGTCAGATGTCAGATTTAGCATGTGTGAGTGTACATGCACATTGGTATTCCTAAGTGCATGCCTTTACTTTCTCTCCTGAGCAAATGGCAGCTGCTCATTCCTGTGTGAGGAAGTAAGTGCTGGGAACCATGATGTGGTGGCTGCAAAACCAGTTACCAGCTGCAGGGATAGGGGTAGTGTGGAAAGCGATGTCTTCTCTCCTTGAAGGCAGTCCAGGGGCAGGAAGGGGAAGAGCCAACATGATTTCAGTGCTTTTACACCCCCACCCTCGAGATAGTTTGAGGAATTGGAATAGAAGTAACATTCCTTTTATTGATAGGTTGTTTGTGTGCATTCAGATACAGATACTTGGTATTTTGAAAGACAGTGAAGTAAAAATTATTAAATAAATCTGAGTATGTTATAAGCATTTATGTTGTTTGTATTTTTCAGATAAAGCACGATGAATCAAGAAAAGCTGGCTAAACTTCAGGCGCAGGTCCGAATAGGTGGAAAGGTATGAATGCAAGAATATAACTTCCTCCACTCCATTTATAATTGTATGTGTGTAAATAGAAACACACACACACACACACACACACACACACACACACACACGTGTGTGTGTGTGTGTGTGTGTGTGTGTAATACATATGTAAGTGTTTTCCATAGTATAGGGGTTTGTAGGGAATGTCTGTTTTCCTCAGGCTATTGCCCATTCTGATGTGCTCAGGCTGTTTCTGAGTATATAGCTCTAGTACTGTTGGCTACATTCTTTTGAGAAGAAAAAGGTTCATGTTATATTCTTGAACTGTTTTCTTAAAAGATGAACTTTTTTTTTCTACAAAGGCAGCATATTATGTAATTTTGAAACAGTATATCTTAGGTGCCGAAGGAGTTGTTACTGGTAATTGGACACACAAGGCTGAAAAGAGGAAGGGCAGCAGAAATGGAATTGGTCCTTGCAGCAGGAAATGCATTGTGATCTGAGGACCACCACTACCTTTAGCCTACTATTTTGCACCCTCACATTGCCACCTTAATGATAATCCCCCATGAAAACTGTCACTGAATCAAGCCTCCCTTCCTTGGCGGCAATAAGTGAGAAAATTTGGAGTGGAAAGGATTTGTAGGATTATACAAACTATACAGTAGTGAAATGAAACAGGTTCTTGCCTAAAAAAAACCCCCTCCTACTGCAGTACATGTATTACATTTTAAGGTACTTTGAGATTATTTTGTTGTTTTTGATAAGCATTTGTGTAAGATCCATTTTTCTTCCTCTAGGAGCAATGATTTATTTTCTCCATTCTGTTTTTCAGGGTACAGCTCGTAGAAAGAAGAAGGTAGTCCACAGAACAGCCACAGCTGATGATAAAAAGCTTCAGAGTTCACTCAAAAAATTGGCAGTAAACAATATTGCTGGGATTGAAGAGGTACATCAGTATAAAACATTTTCAGTCATATCTGCGTGATCTCCCAACTGATCACAGGGATAATGTGAAATCTTTCTGATTTAAAATGGGATTATTGGGGGGGGCAGGACGTGGGGCCTGTGGGCCAAGTCAGGCCCCTTAAAAAGAGAAGTGCCTGGCCTCTGGCAACCTTACCTCATTTTAAATGAGGTGTGGCTCAGAGTTTGTTGTGATTTCAGTGTGTGTGTGCATTGTGTGAGAGATCCTTCAATAAGAGGTCTTTTGGAGTTTCATGCATGATTTCCCTTGTATAACTGAGGACATTTGTCCCATAACTTTGTGTGGGATGGTGCAGATATTACAGAGTCCCATGGAAGGGGCAGTTCATGTGACAAAATAGTCCACTTCTATCTTTCCTACCTTGCTCTCTCAAGATTCAACTTGGCATCTGATGAAGTAGGCTGTTGGCTATGAAAGCTCATGCCAATTTGCAATAAAAAGCTTACTAAGAAGTAATCTCAAGGTGCTGTCAAATATGTATCTAATAATAATAATGATAAAAATAATAATAATAATAAACTAGCACAACTTCCATATTACCTAAATCAGGGTATTTTTATTATGAGAATGTGCAGTAGAAAGTATTGGGTTCACACAAAGCCTCCTTTGCTCCCCCGCCCCCATCCCCTTGTTCTAATATGAGGGAAGAGTAGAAGTGTCCTGTTCTGGCTTGCAGCAAATTGTGGTTTGTCCTCAAAACAAAGAGACACACAAACCATGGTTTATCTTCATCTCCTGCTGTGCTTTTGGGATCTTCACTTGACAGCACACTACGGGTTGCTGCAAACTAGAAGCAGAAGCTTTACTCTCACCTCATGTATGAAATAAAAGAGAAGGGTTGGAGGGCATCTGCAAACCTGATGATTGGCACTGCTCGTTCTCTAAAGGACAAACTGTGTTTTGACATTATGTCTGAATTAAGATACATACAAGATGCAAAGTTTTAACTGGAAAACACAAGTCAGATTGTTGCTTAACTGTGATCCTGGGCACATTTACTTGGAAACAAGTTCCTTTGAAACAAAAGGTTTTATTCTAAGTAACTTTACGTCCCTTTTCTAAAGGCATTTTGTATGAAAGTAACCGAGTCTTCTAGATGAGTAAGTAGAACCTTTTTGCCCCACTATCTACATGTGGAAATAGTATTATGTGGAATGGTATTATATTTGTTTACTATATTACATTTTTCCCCAAAGCAGCATGCATAGAGTTTCCAGGCAGTCTTCCATCTAGAAACTGGCTGGATCCAGACCTACTTAGCTTCAGCAGGGTCCAGGCTATGATAGGGAGCCATTCCTTCGACTAGGCAAGTTGCTTTAAGCAGATGTTTGAGAGAGCAGGGAAACAGCTGCTATCCTGCTGTAACAAGTCTTGTTATTGTGTTGAGTGTTTTGGCCCACTTCCAGAGGACAGCCCTGTTCTATAGTGGTCACAGTGTTCTGAAGAGGACATGATGGGCCTCAATATGGACTGAAGAAAGAGTATGGGTGGCACTTGGACATGTGTCTATATAGGAGCATTAAACAAAGGGCAGAGCGGAGTGCTATCCAGGGGACACCCATCATTTAAACCAATTTGAAAGTCATAGTTTCCCCAGAATTGTAGTTTTGTAGATCCTCAGAGCTCTTTGTTATTTTTGTGAGAAAGCTGAGGATATATCAGTGCAATGGCATAGCTCAGTCTTTCACAATGATCATGCACTTTTTCAGAAAAACAAATATACAACATTTCTGGACTAATATATAGTGCTCATTTTCAGACATTGCTGTGCACATGCATATCTGATTGAGCATGACATAACACACCCATAGTATAATTGTTCGCTTTAAAAAAAAATAGCACCAAGATTACACCATTGTGGACTAATAAATAATCATCACTTATATAAAGTGCATAATTTTTTGACTATTCCACTGTATTATATTAGTTTCCAGAGTTCTTTGCAATGGAGGGAAAGCAAGGGCAGTTCAAACATGTTTGAAACAAGTTTATTTTTGTATTGTAAAGATGCCTTATGTTTCTTAGCTTTGAAGTGTAATAGTTTATTGTAGATGTACAAAAGTGTGATATTTACATCAAAATTCCAGAGTATGAAAGCTGTGCCTCTCATTTTTTTTTTATCTTGAGAAATGTGACTTTGTTTTTGGGCTATTGTTTTTGGAACTGACATGACTTAGTTAAATGCTTAGGATGCTGATATTTCAGTTATTTGTTAATCTGAATTCTTATTGCTTTACAAAATCTTGCACTTCCAACTGATGTAATTTTAAATTATATACATTGATGATAGTGTTTATAAATCTCTTTTACAGTTAGTCAGGCCTAAAATTGGGTGTGCAACGCCTTAGAGTGGATGCTAACTATTACAAAATAAAAAAATCTTGGTGGTTCTTTTCTTTCTTGATAGTACTTTTTTAATATTAAGTAAGATGAATGAATTTTAATCATCTATTTTTAAAACAGGTGAATATGATAAAAGATGATGGAACAGTTATTCATTTCAACAATCCCAAGGTCCAGGCTTCGCTTTCTGCAAATACATTTGCAATTACTGGTCATGCTGAAGCTAAACCAATTACGGAAATGCTGCCTGGCATCTTAAGCCAGCTGGGTGCTGACAGCTTAACAAGTCTCAGAAAGTTAGCTGAACAGTTCCCAAGGCAAGGTAGGTATCCCTGTCTGAGACATGGAGCTGGTTTTTTTTCAGCCTTGTTTGTTAGCATAAAATTCCTGAGGGTCAGCTTTTCTTACTCTGAGTAGCTTTTCTTGTGCACAGGACTTTCTGTTTTTTATTCCACCCTCCCCCACGCATTCTTAACTTCACTAGAGCATTTCTAATAGTATAGAACAGGGACGTCCAACTCCTAAGAGACTGCGATCTACTCACAGAATAAAAAACTGGCAGTGATCTACCCCTTGGGGGGGTTCAGGTCAAAGTTGTTGAGCTTTTTTTGGGGCTCCATCTTCCTTTCCAGCGGAAATGGGAGGGGGGCAGGTGCTCTTGCCACCACAAAGGAATAATAATAACATTGTTGTTATTTATTATTATTTGTATCCCACCCTTCACCCTTAGATCTCAGGGCGGTTCAAACACAAAAATACAAGATAAAAACATAAAATAAATAATAGATACAAGAACCAAAACAAAAAAAAACCCCAGACCAATAAATCCACCGCCCCCTCCCTTACTTTCCTCATTTGTAATAACTATATGGATACCTTGTATTGCTTTGTCCTTTCCCCAAACCATTAACTAAAGGCTTCTAAATGTGGGAATTGCTTTGAAAATTGCATTAACTAACAGATAGCTATGTGAATGTACTTTGGAGCACCATGAGCAGAATGTTGTAACGGAAGGAGAAAATGAAGGTTTGGGGTATAATCTGAGTGTTGAACTTGTGTCTGATTAAAAACAATATAATAATTGTCAGTCTGATTAAAGACTTAACAACACAATCCTGTGCCTGCCTACTCAGAAGTAAGTCCAGTTGACATTAGTGGGACTTGCTCCCAGATACATGTATAAAGGGAACTATCACAGATGCTGCTTTTCAAGAGCTCAGGGTGACAAGCATTGTAAACCCTATTTTGTCCTCATAGCAATCTTATAGGGAAAGTTAGGCTGAAAGATAGTGACTCCCTTGGGGCCATATAATGAGTTTCATGACAGGGTACATTGAAAGGTAAACAGAGTTCTCTTTTTTATTATTTTGTTTTATTAGATTTATATACAGTACTGCCCTTCATCATAAGGTATCAGGGTGGTTCACAGAATAAAATCATGAAGGCATTTCCTTTATCACTTGACACTGGTACAGAGCAATGGAAGCTATTATAAAAATATTTCTGTGATACCCTAATAGAAGAACAAAAACCCCCACTATGTTGGTTACAAGCATATTAATTTTCTCACATACTTCTATTTGAATTATCTCTATATTAGTGAAACCTCAAAGCCCAATCCTAAGACTTGCTCCATTGGCATTTAGGATGGGAAGTACTAAAACCTACATCAGCATAGACTGTAAAGATTTTACACCGAGAAAGCATACTGGGTAGACTGTTATGTGGAAATGTTGTAAGATGTCGGGTATAATTCAGGAGAGATGCTTGCTGTTTGACTAAATTGGAGATACAGTGGAACCTCGGGTTTCGATCGTCTCCATTGACAAATGTATCAGAAGCCGAACACCGAAAACCCGGAAAGAAATGCTTCCGTTTTTGAACGTGCCTTGGAAGTCGAACTTTCGAAGCGGCGGCTTGTTTGAGTTTTCAGTTTTCAAACGTTTCAGAAGTCTTAACAGTCTTCCGGAACAGATTACGTTCGAAAACCGAGGTTCCACTGTAATATTCTATGTATTGGTTATTTTGTCTTAAATATCACAGGGTGTATGGCATCTCCAGTTGTGTGTCTGCTGCACTACTTATAAAGAGGTTTTATTCAGTCAGAACCAGTAATTGTTGCCTATAAACATTTGAGTGATAACTTCATAGAAGTTTGCAAAAATAATGATTCTTGTAAATTTCTGCTTGTAATTAATTTTCCACCGCCACTGGTTGCTTAAAACCTATTTTATTTGCAAAGTTGCACTTCTTTTTTGTGCCGTAAACTGTGATCTTTTCCTTATGCATGCTGAATTTGTTTCTTAAATTGATCAAATTTTGTTAATTACTATATCAATAATTTTATTTTATTTTCTAGTGTTGGATAGCAAAGTACCAAAATCAGAAGATATTGATGAAGAAGATGATGACGTTCCTGGTAAGATTATTCTACTTAATCTTTAAATTATTTAGCATGTATCTGCTTGACTGAGCACGTGACAATGTTTTTGTAAATTTGAGAATCTACTTGGTGGGTTAATCACAGATACAAAGGGAAAGTGCTTCATAAGAATTGCATGCTGTACATCCTGGAGCACATAACTGTCACGGGACCAACCTTAGGAAACCACAAGTCTTTGCAGAAGGATTTCTATCTGCTGCTATGCCTTTGGTTCCTAGAGACTTAGGCACCTCTCAAATGGGGTGAGAAACTTAACTAGTGGATTCTGTGAGGGAATAATATTTTAAGAACAAGCAGAAAAGAGGTTTACTGTAATGAATAGAAGGGGGGGCTATTAATGGTTGTATCTGTGTTGTATAATCTGTCTTTCAAAATCCTTTTAAATATTGCTCACTACATAAATTAAATGTTAAGTTTGAGTCATTTAGCCCCTGATTTTTTTTAGAAGGGTCTCACACAAGACTGCAATAATTTAGCAAATAAGTCTAGATTTCATGAAGCGTAGCCATCATTGGTGAAGATTTGAAAAATTAATATAAGGCAAAATACAGGTTGCATTTGTTGATTGCAGCTCAGAGGTCAATTGTCTATAAGCCATAGCTGTTATCATCCCGATTTGATCAGGGGTTGCAGTCCCATGCATCCTGACATGGGAGTGAGCTCTGTTGTACGTGGGGCGGGGGGAGCTTAGTTCCTTGTAAGCAAGCATAGGATTGTACTATAGATCATTTTTGTTTAATGCCTAGATGTTTGCTGGCATAGCAACAGATGTCAGTCTAGGAGCTGCCATGTTGCCTGATAGCAGGCATAGGGAGAGACTAACAGAATTATTTTTCCAGTGCTGACCAGATGTAATTGCAAGTCACCCCATAGAAATACTAGGGCCTAGTCACCGTTAAACAAAAGAGAACGTCTTGTAATTGCTTTGAGGTTTTGAGATAAAAATGATGTAGGAATAATGTTCATTATACCATAGTCTTTTAGATAAAACATACATTTTAATAAAAAACATTTCTCTTTGGCTCGCCTATTGAATGTTACTGTATTATACTTTCCATGTTTTTCAGATCTTGTAGAAAACTTCGATGAAGCATCAAAAAATGAAGCTAATTAATTCATTAATAGTTCTGGAAGTTGACATGGACTAGATTTAAGAAATCAGCTGTGTGGTTCCAAAGTTTTACAGAAACAGTGAACATTACCCGTTTAATAGTTCAATAATATAAAATATTTTGTATTTTAATTATGCTGCTTGTTCAGCAATTCCTGTTGGTTGATTTTTGCATTTTGCACTTACTCCCAGGATCTACCTTTTCAGTTAAAAAGGAAAAAAACAAATAATACATTTTCAGTGCAGATTAAAGGGTGTGTGCATGTGTGTGTATGTGTGTATGTGGCTTTGCGTACAGTGGAGAGGAAATCGGTGAACAGATCTATTTGACTTTCCCTTCCACCTTGAAAGTAGAAATAAAATGAGTCTTTAACTTGGTTAAAGGAACCTTTATTGTTGCAACCAAACAGTTCACATGCAATAGTGATAACTTAAGTCTTGCTTGTCTACATTTCATGAACTCCAGAAAACATTTACTAATTAACATTTGAGTTTAATTTTCTTCATTAACTATTGTATTTACATTTGTATTTCTCTTCCATATTCACAGTGTATATGTGCAGTTTCCCACCAGCCTCCTTTTGATTCTAAATTGTACCAAAGACAGGGTATTAATTAACAAACATGTTTGTTGCAACATTTTTTAAAAATATATATACTTAAGAGCTTGGTTTTCCCCATCCCTTTTAAAACCCTTCGCTCATTCACCTTAATATTTAACTTGGGTTGCATTCACATGTTATGGAGTAATCTACTTTGCCTTGGATAAACAGCCTATTCTGTGAAGTCCTGCCTGTTTATGCCGAGCAAGTGTCAACCCTGCTGTTACGGCATAATTTTTGTAATAATCTGTAAGAAGCCTGATTATATTCTTGCTCTGGGTTTCTGGGAGAAGATAAGAATATCCTAGACTTTGATAAAGGTTGGAGGCTACAGTCTACTCAAGTGCTGAATCAAATGCCTTGGTAGCTTCTCTTTGGTACAATTAGCTGTTTTTCAAACACACCTCCCTTCAAAGCGTTGAATGCTGTTTGACCCTTTTCATCTCAGATAAGCAGGGCCTCTGGGCATATTTTCCAGTGGTGTTGCTTACTTTTAGAGGAGTCTGTCTCATATCCTGTTTTTCAGTAGGAGATAGTGCATCATGGTGCACTGTAAAATAATTTTATTGGAAGAGGTAAAACGGTTGTGGATGTTACCAGACAGCTCCCAAGAGCATATGAGCCACTGTCATATTTCAGGACACTAGAATCTGGAAGTGTAGTTTGGATTATACAGAACGGACAAGGAAAGTGCCATTGCTTGTATTGTGTTGTGTTTTGCATAAATTGTCCAGCGACAGGCTTAAAACATTAATTTTGAGGTTTGGAACCTGTTATCTGCAACCTACTTTGGGTGGATACAATGGTTACAGTCACTTTTGAAAACAAAAGCGCTCCTCTGGTGGCGCAGAGGATAGTGGCTATAGCACAGGTACAGTGCAGTATTTTCTGAACCTTCCTTCAAACTGCTCAATGTGAAGCTCTTCCTAGCGGTTCTTCAAAGGTGATTGGTGTAATGCAGTTGAGCATCATTTTAACCTTTGTCAAGGGCAGCTGCGGCGCGGGAAAGCCATCTTTCTTACCTTTCTTTGGTGTACTTTTGAGACATATCTGCTTTCTGTGTATATACACCCAGCGACTATAAAGTTTGAGGCTATCAGTATGTCAGCATTCTAGTGACATCAAGCTGAACCACGAAAGCAGAGCTTTTAGTGGTTTGTCACCTGGACTGCTCACTTGATTTTATAGATTTGTTTGGTTTTCTTGTTCTATTTTATATAAAACGTGGATCTTAATAAAATAATTCAAAAGAGGCAATGTTCCCTCTTGTGTGTTATCTCCTCCTAACAACAACACTGATAGAGGGACAGAACGTGGTTACAGGTGATGCTTTAACCAGCAGTACACTTGCCATGCTATATTTTTTGAATATTTCTTCTTTCTGCACATGTGCAAATAATAGGCGTAGTTCCTTTAAGCATATTTGCTGTCCCATGAGACAGCAAATGAACATTTAGAAATATTTTTGCAGAGAGTTTTTAACTGATCAGTATGGCTGAAGCTCACATAATTTCACAGTTATTCTGTCCTTATAACTAACATTTTCAGTTCAGCTGTTAATAATTTACTTAATGAAGATTGGAAACATAAATTTAATTTCTTGTCCAGAATTAGGAAATACTTCAGAATAGTAAAGGGCAGGCATTTGGAATAAGTTTCAATTCCTTTTACCAACAAAGCGCACACCCACAAGTCTCCAGCTTTAAACTTTCCTTTTGCCAATTTATTTGTAATCCTTATTCATACTTGTGTTTGGAAATCAGCAATTATCTTGCATAGTGATTACTTTTTACTGTATGCCAAGAACTGTTGACCACTTAATTGTTTTTTGCCGACGTTCTATAGCTTATTGAAAACCATTAAACTGATCATAACTGAAGACGTGAACTATTAAGACTGTTCTCATACCACCTAGTCTCCTTTTGGCACTTGAGACTAACAGCCTTCTGGAGCTGACCATCAAGGCAAACCTTCCACTTCCAGTGCTATGAGATGCATTGATTAGACACAGCAACACAGTTGTA
Source organism: Podarcis liolepis (assembly GCF_965112155.1). Classification (NCBI taxonomy): domain Eukaryota; kingdom Metazoa; phylum Chordata; class Lepidosauria; order Squamata; family Lacertidae; genus Podarcis; species Podarcis liolepis. The sequence goes on from NC_139559.1 coordinate 56,362,301, forward strand.
GAGGGTTTGTTTGCTTTTTTGTTCATGTCAAATATTTGAGTAAATAATAGAATTTGTAACCCCCATAAAGTTTTCATTAATTTAGCATTGTACTGGCACCTATGATACTATGTAGTGTCTTGAAGGTTAAACAATTATTAAAGCAATTCATTGAAATATAAAATATGCGTTGCTGGCACCCTGGTCTTAGACTTCTAAATGTTGAAGTAAGTCCTATTGATGTGAATGGAGCTTACTTCTGAGTGCGTTTTATTTGAATCAATAGTCTAATAAGCGGAATCAGTTTAAATAGGTTTTCCTATGACTCTTAGAACTAGGGGGCAGGACACTGCCATAGGATGCTGAGAACCTCCTCTATGAGTATAGGGCTCCCTGGACTGGCAGTGTCCTGAGGCCAGTTCAACCAGAAATGGGTTTAGGGGAGGCCTCGGATCTGCTAGTTCCAAACCCTCCTTGTTCCCCTTGCACCGAGTGTACTTCTTTTCCTTACCATTAATGAAAATAGGAAAGAGGTTGACAGGAAGAGGAAACCTTGTAGGTCTACACCTACCACATTCTCCCCTGGTCACAGCAAGCAGGCAGGGCTATGGTTGTAGCAGATACTCCACCACAGATCTCCTCCTCATGGGAACATAGGATTGCTCGGTTTGTTAGTATAGTTTAACCTCAGTGCAGAGAGCCATAATATATTTTAAGCCCTCTGCAGAAGCACTTGTGTAGTCCCACTTAAATTTGAAACAAACTATTAGATCATAGTATAGTCGACTCAGCTTACGCAGGGGTTACCGAGGTAGCTGATATAAAGCCACAGTTGCCTCTACAGTAGTCAAAACACACTCCTTACACCTCCAAACACGCTCAAGGCCACTGAACGATCTCCCTGCATCTCCCAGTGCTGTTCCAAGGTGAGTGCAATGGTGGGTGGGACTGCCAGTGCCTCCCCCCTCCCAATACCCCCTTATTTTTATGTAGTCAAATACATAAAGCTGAATTTGCACAAGTTAAATGCTTGTAAATTGCAAGGCAGCTAGTTAACTAGCTTGGTGGCAACTTGTTTCCCAGCATCTCAGTAGAATCAATGTTATTTCTAAAAGAATACATTATTTAGAACACGAAATTATATTACAGTCAGTCCATTGGTCCATCTACTTCAATATTGATGAAACTGATTGGGTAAGGGGCTTCCAATATTTCAGACAGGATTCTTTCCCAGCCCTACCTGAAGGTGCCAGGAACTGAACCTGGGATGTTTAGTATGCAAGGTGTGGGCTGATCCACTGAGATACATAACCCGTCTCCGTAACCTGTGGAAGCTCAAAAGACCCAGAGAGCACATCTGGATGCTAAACATCTTACTGCTGAAACCTACTTGCTGTGCATTTTTCATGAAATGTGGTTTTAGGACAATATGGTCTGAAGAATTCTGATTATGCCCTGTGTTTATGGTATCACATTCTGCTAGCATAACACTGTTATCTGTGCTGTAGTGACTGCAGGAGAACTTCGTTTCCCTTCCTGTCAGCAGATGAACTTTATTTTGCCCTTGTCTTTTTGTTTTATCTTGTGTTCCTGTTCCTTCACAGATACTAATTTGAGGGAAAGTGGGTTTAGGGATAGAAAGACAATATAACCACTACACATTTTGAAAAGGGAGCAGAAGGAAAGAATAATCATGTTTATTGCACATAAGAGCTGATACAGGTTATATATTGTACGGTTGTTAAGATCCTTGGATAGCTGTACATGTACAAATAAGACACAAAGCTACTGCAAATAAAAGTGCAAAATTAAAATTACTAATTGTGTGTGTGTTCTTGCAGATTTTTTTTCTGATTGTAGGAGAGGCAACGGGAAATTATAGGGACAGAACCACTTAAACCGTATAGAAACTTATTCATGTATGCTACTACAGCGGCAAGAACGTTACCCCAAAATGGAAAGAAGTAGAAGCAAAGGAAGAATGGATACAAAAACTTATGGAATATGTAGAAATGGCAAAACTTCCCAGAAAAATAATAACTCAATATAACAAACTTTTTATAAAAGAATGGAAATGGAGTATTGAATATTTACAGATAAATTGTAAACAGATAAGAACATTGGCAGGATTATAGTAATAACTGCAGTTTGATCAGAGTATATATTTAAAGTAGATGAATAAATGAACACGTTAATTAGGATATGCAGAAGACATTAAAAATAAATTTAAGGAACCGCAGAAAAGGGGGAAGGAAGTCAAGTTTTGAAATGTTAACATTGTTAAATTAGTGAAATGTATAAACCTGAAAATCATAATTTTTTTTTTTAAAAAGGCAACGGGAAGCATGGTGCAGATACATACACCACCAGTGCCTATACAGACTTGCAAGTATTTTCCAAGCTACGTACCAGAAAAAGAAGGGGTATAAAATTATGCTGATCCTGAATGGACAGACTTTTTGGTTGGTGACATAAATTAGCCATCTGAAAAACATCCAAGGAGAAAACACAGCTTCCCAATTTACCCCTGAAATATATTTTCATTTAAAATGATGACAGTATATTCTGGATAAGCATTATGTGTTGTGCATTATATTTGTATAATGTGGTCACATCTGAGGCAGATATGGTTGATTTTGGACTGCTTGGAGCACAATATGGCAGCTGAGATCAGCTTGGCAATTTTCTTTACTGTTAAGCCTTCTGTAGGGTTACATTAGTTCAATGCATTATCCAAACGCAAAGGAATTTCTGCAGTAATATGAATGAATTATCTAGCCACCAGATTAAAGATTCTCAACATAAGAAGCACCTCCTGCAGCAAGTACAGCATCATTCCCTTAACAGTACTGGACTGGAGGCTGTGTTTGTTGACCTTGAATGATCAGTGCCACAAGTTCATGCAGCAACAGCCTTTTTGCTGGCTTCACACTTCCCCAGGGTACTTGCACTGCATCTTTTGGATCCATATGATGTGACTTGGTTGGTTGGCATCTGTCTTGGGAGACTGGAGGAGTGTGCCTTTGTGGATGAGGTCAAGCTGTTGGAATGTTGCAGCACCTGCCGTGGCTGTAGAGACCAATGTGGGAAAGACATGTTTTGTTGCAGCTGGGGCAGATGAAGGCCTCCAGTTGTGCTGCTGCACATGCACCATGGTGTTTCTTCTCTCTGCACTTTTCTCCTCTGGTCACTGCTATGGATGCATGACTGCTGTGACCTGTTTCCTCTGGCGTTGAGATGTTCACCAAAAGCAAGTCTAAAGAGAGATCACTTTGTCGGTAAGCTTCCATCATACTGCTTCTGCTTTGGGCCTTGAGGCATAAGTGTTTCAATGTTGTAATCTGCCCCCTGGGACCAGAGGAGAAGTGGCAGTGGCAAAAGTCCCAGCTTGATAAGAAGCTATAGATTGTTGTGCATGTAAGCCTCTGGGGATGGTTTTTGTAAAGGAAAAAAGCAAATAACAGGCAAAAACCTTCATAGTTTCCTGCTCTCTTTAAATTAAGGGTTAAATCGGATGTACGAAGGTTGCAACACAACATAGTGATACTTGCTTCCATCTGGAGTACCATTTGGAAGCTTTCCTTTTGATGAGAGATGAAAAACAGTTATAGGGTGCATCTATTTGAAAGGTTCGTCGTCTAAATTGATATATTTTTATGAAATGTATTTCTGTGATAGTCCCTCAAAGCCACAATTATGGAGCAGAACTCCTCTTCTGCTACATGAGTAAGCACAAGCTGACAGAATCTGTTCCAAAGCCACCAATCTTTTGCAACATATAAATATAAACTCCAGCTGGGGGATGCTGAGGATCTGAAGATCAGTGAAGAAAATACTGAAATGTGAGTCTTTTAACAGGCATTAATTTAAAGGCCTGTTAAAATTTAAAAACCACTCTCGTAATGGAAGGGAATGCTTAAGACATGCTTGGAGAAAGAGCAAAATGGCTTAACGAAGGCAATGATGCTATTTCCCTCAATATTACTACAAATTGCATCACTGTCCCAAGTTACTGTCTGTTAGTGAATGGTTTATTGTAGTGGATTTCACCCTGCCCTTTAACGAGTTCCAAAAATATAGGCAAGCTAGTAGATATTTCTAGGAAGAAAACAGTAATTATCAGTGATTTAGTTTCCTAAGTTATTCATTCTAAATAAACTGTTGGGTTAGTGCTATTAGTATGCAGTCGCTGGTTGCCAACAGATCTCCCCTCTCCCAGTTATGTATGGCTAGAAGAGTGTGTCTGATCAGGATCCTGAGGCAAATGGGACACACCCCAGATACAACAAGATCTATGGGGATCTACACCACCTGCTGTGTATAGACTGGTTAATCACGTGTCAGGTGTGTGAAGCAAAGTTAAGGCAAAGGGACCCCTGACCATTACGTTCAGTCGTGGCTGACTCTGGGGTTGCGGCACTCATCTCACTTTATTGGCCGAGGGAGCCGGCGTACAGCTTCTGGGTCATGTGGCCAGCATGACTAAGCGGCTTCTGGCAAACCAGAGCAGCGCATGGAAACGCCTTTTACCTTCCCGCCGGAGCGGTAGCTATTTATCTACTTGCACTTTGACATGCTTTCGAACTGCTAGGTTGGCAGAAGCAGGGACCAAGCAACAAGAGCTCATCCCGTTGCAGGGATTCAAACCGCCGACCTTCTTAGGCTCTGTGGTTTAACCCACAGCACCACCCGTGTACCTTAAAGCAAAGCAAACCTGTAAAAAAAATCTTTTAATTCTCATATGCAGTTACATACCTAGCTGCTTCTTCCACCCCACTTCTTTGCACTATGATTTCCCCAACCCCTCACATTCAAAGTTGTCAATTAACTATTTTTCACTCCTCAACATGACTTAATGCAGGCGTGAGGAGTCTCTCGTAGATTTCAGTGGGACATATGTCTTAGGAATAGGACTTTCAAGGCTGAAATCCTAAACAAATTTACTAGTTTGGGGACTGTTTATTGGACTGGGGAGAGGGTTACATTCCCTTGCTGGCAAACTTTGGCATGGTGGTGGTGGGCATGCCAGTGGTGGGTAGGGCCAGAAGGAAACATGGGCAGAGCAACAAATATGAAGTGTAGCTTTGTACAGTAAGCTAGTTCTTCTGTCTTCCATCCAGGCAAGCAAGAGGTATTATTGGAGTTCAAAAACACATTCTAGTCATGCAAAAGCATTAAGCTGTCATGGAAAGAGTTGGTGGTGGCCTGAGGAAAGGGCATGTGTCTGGGAAAGGGGTGTGGTATGGGGAGAGCCCAGGAGGGCAGACAGGCTTAGAGGGTTCCCCACCCTGTTCTAAAGACTGCTGAAATACTTGTCCATGCTCAAGTAACCACCTCCTTACTCAATTTCCTCCCTGGCACTTCCTATAATTACAGGATACTTCAGAAATAAACTTTTCCTCTTGCTGCTATGATTGTACCACTCCTCTATTGAATTCCATGATATGTCTTCCTATAATTATCTAAAATGAACCTTAACATGCCATTCCACTCAAAATCACTCAACACTGATGACATATCCTAGAAGATCCTTTATCTGTCTTGGGGGAAAACCAGTGTGAGGTTGCCGTGCAGTACATTTCTGTGTTTGGACCTGACTCAAAGGGCTGATACGTTCAAACATTTACACACACACAGTATCATTTGATGATTGCAACATTGTGTGATGTGTATGCAATTGCACCATCTCAGAGTCGGATCGCCCACCATGTCACAGATCGTTGCAATGCTTTTAAACAGTCAGTTTATTGTGAGCATCACAAGTGTGCTCAAATCAAATACATGTACAAGGATATTTTATTGTACCACAAAATACTGCCTTGCAATACATTGCAGACAACCAACCCGATCCACAAGGATAGTATGTAATAATTTGATATGCATTATTTATTTACAACATTTAGACAGCGCTTTTCATAATGACTTCAAGGCAGTTTACCAAAATGTCAGCATATAAGCTAAACTTAAGTCATACGCAGCATGACTCACCTTTACAGCTCATCCATTAATTGCTTAGGATTTGCAGACAAATCTTATCTGTGTCCACTCCAGACAAGCTTACTTTAAGAATTAGATAGCAGACATCGAGCTGAAACTTTGCAGGATAACCTGATTATTTTGACCAGATATGCACCAAAAGGGGCCAAGGGATGATAAAGCGCACACTGGCCGATCTCTTAGGAACAAAGGGACGCAACGCAAAAATAAAAAAGGGGTTTGGGAAAAGCAAAGGGGTGCTTGCATGAGAGTTCTATCTGCATCAAGGAACAGGAATCCTGCATGAACTAACGTGCAGCACATCCTTCCGAACGTGAGCGCACAGCTGCGCGCGCGCGTAGGTTACACGCGCAGTGATTTCCAGCTGCGTCCTTGCTTGCGGCGGGAGGTTGACGCCTCCCCCTCCGTTTCTTTGCAATGCCCGAGTCCTCTCCTCTTAGGTGGCTGGCAAAGCCAGTTGTTTGTCCTCCTCGCGCGCCGAGAGGGGTTTCCCTAAAGCATCCAAATTGCCCTCTGGCGACTCCGCCTCCCAGAGGCTCGCGCGGCTGCTTGCTCCCTACGTGGACGGTGCCTACCTAGCAAGCCTCGCCTGGGCTTCCGCTTGGAAACGGAGAAATAAACGAGGAGCGGCGGCGGCTCCACCACCAGCCCTCCCTCCGTCCCCGCGGCGCCACTCTACCACGCAGCCGCGCCTGAGGAGGCCTGCCAGGCTTCCCCGCTTGTGCCGCAGTGCCGTGCGCTGCCTCTGAGGCCAGCCAGGGGGCGCTGGTTGCCGGCAGCTGAGGCGGCCTCGGAGCGGGCGAGGGAGCCCAGCCAGCCAGGAGAGGAGGCAGCCCTCGCCGTCGGGAACAGGCGGGCAAGCGGGAGGCCGGGCAGGCGCCGCGCTGGCCTTCCTTGAGCTCGGGAAGAGGCCTGCCCGGGAGCCGAGCGAGGGGAGCCTCTCCGACATGCAGGCCCGGCGGCGCTCGCTGCTGCTGCTGCCGCCGCCGCCGCCTCCCGAGGTGAGTAAGCTGCTGGCCGCCTCCCGATTTAGCCGGTCTCCGTCGGGCCGCTAAGGCCGGGCATCCTCTCCCAGGCCCCTGTGGGGCGGCGTGAGAAGGGAGCCTCTCTTGGTGGGGGGGCCGCCCCACGGCTCCTGAGGAGAGGAAGCTGAGGGAACCTTCCCCCAGGGAGGGTGGCCCAAAAGGGGCAAGAGGCGACATAACTGAGGGTCGGAGCGCGTTCCCCCACAGCACACCTTGGGTCAATTCCGCCGCCCCCCAACTTTAGGGGCGCGAGTTTCCCTCCTTCGTACTAGGGATCATGAAAGCCTCGGGACCTTGAGAATAAAGAGGCAGACGAGGAGCTTCTCTCCCCGGCTTATCCCTCGCCTTGTTTGTCTGGCGTGTCCTGATGGAGCGGGTTGGGGGGAAGAGAGCCCTGTTCCCTTCATGGCAACCGGGAAGCCTTCCGCGAGGAGTTCATGGCTTCTCGTATATAGCGCTTCCCACCCCTCTTAATATCTCAGGGGGCGAGCGAGAAGACGTGGCAGCCCCCCGCGCCGCCGCCCCAAACAAACAAGCAAGCCTTCCCATACTGCTTCTGCTAATTAGTAGATTCCCCTCCCCCATACATCCAGCCCCCCCCCCCCCCCGTAGAGCATATGCAACGCTTTTTCACAGTCCTTGCTTGTTTTTGCAGTTGTGCATTCTTGCATCCCCTTTCTTTCCTGTCCTGCTGCTTTACAGGCGGCTCCCATTTGTTCGCAGCCCAAGTTTCTCATACTGGATCTGACGGGAATATTGCTGTCAAGGTGTCCTATTTTGTGTCCGTAGTACCTTCCCTTGTTCTGGCGTCGTTTGTTGCAGCCTGTTCACTATTTAAATAATTTGAAACGTGCCATAACTGCCGAACTAGAGCGCTTACCAGGAGGCAAGGTTACTTTTAATTGTGTTTGTTGTTGCACTCACTTAAGTGATACTCACCTTGGTGATAAAATTCAGGTGTTTTTTAGTTCTGTGGATGTGGGTAAGTAGGTCCAGATGACTGGTTGCAATGGAGGGAATGCATATCTTGTAACATGAATAACTGGTGGGAATTACCTTGATAAGTTTGAATGTTTAGGTATTTTGCATATATGTAAACAAATAGTATTTTCATGTACTGAAATAGAAGTATATATGACAACAGAATATATTTATTAATATATTTAAACAAGGTGAAGTTCCACATGTAAAATGTCCACAAAACTTGAATGGTCTTGTGGTGTTAGTGCAGATTTTCATATCTGAACCTGCTATTTATTTGTGACTTAAGATGGATGCAAAATTTCAAAGAGCCTGGTAGAGTGAGTAAGGGAAACATGGAGGTCACACTAAAGGTTATAAGGACAGCAGGTTGATTATTTTTAGCACATAGACATCTAGAAGGATAATATATTTATTATGTAAAATATCAAAATCTGAATATAGATGCATGAAAGTGGAGTGCTTATTTGGATTGTACTGAAAACTGTTAGGTTGTCTGAGCGTGGCCCAACATAGATAAAACTGCTTTTATTGATCAGCAACACAAAGATGCACATATGTGGTAGCGAATTAATGTTTGTTTCTCTGGTGTGGATTTAATATCACATGCCTTATATCAGTATAATTTAATGGCCTGGATTTACTAAACTAAAAATGTATTTACACTCAATTAAACTTAGTACAGTAGACAAAAAACTTTAGATTTTGATATCTGGTAAATGCTGGCACAATTAAGAGGGCTCTTCAGTGGCCCAGAGGTCCTTTAAATGTTGCTCAGCTGCACAGAAGCGTTTCATTAAAAAAGCAGCCCTCACTTGACCAAAATTTAAAGGGCCCCATAGAGATCTGATTTTTTAAAAGCAACTTTACTTCACTGATAATTGCAGCGTGTCTCATGGCATCAAATCTAGGCTTTGGTTTAGTCTCATGCTTGAAATCTTACTGAAATTTATTTAAAGACTGTGAATGTCTATGCTGTTTCTTTTTAAAAATGCAAAATATTTAATCCTTCCATAATCCATGAAGCTCTAAATCTAAGCAAATATAATTTAACATATAACTTAGGCAGGCTTTACATTATTTTAATAAATTAATTCTTAATGCATAAATAAAGGATGAACTATTCAGAGCAGATGCTTTTCAGCATGTATTCTAGCATTTATGTTCTCATTGTTCTTTTACATTTTAAAATGAAAGTGTATATCTAGACCACTGGGCTCCTTAGATGAAAAATGTAAATGGATGCAGAAATATATGCTGAAGTCAACAGGCAAATAATATGCCTTACTATAGCAGGATTGCTAACAGCTAATAATTTTTATGCCAACATCTAACTGTTTGGATAAAGTATAACTAACTAACTATTTATTTTGGAATAATATTTCAAAACAGGCTTACAGGTAAATGTTTAGGATTGGAATAGCAGAAACAGTGATAAAGTATGTATGTATCCCTGTAGTTGTGAATGGTCCTGTGCGAAGGATTATGGAAGAACTTTAATCTACTTAAGCTGCGGTCATAACACACACCTACAAGGAAATAAACCTAATTAAGCATAGTGGGATTTACTTTTAGGTAAATATGCATAGAATTGCTTTGTTAGAGCTGGAAGGTTATAACTTGACCAATCTGCTTCATTTTAATAAGAGCATAAGAGCCTGCTGGATGTAGTCTAGCACCCTGTCTCATAGTGGTCAACCAGATGCTCTAATGGAAGCCCATAAGCCATGTTAAAATTCTCAGTTTATACCACCTTTGTATAAGCAAAGTTATGGATATTAGGGCGCTATATTATACTTTTTTCATGGTGCTGGTATTAAGGCAGTTTTTAACCCACCAGCCCAAGCATGCTTAAGTTAGTAGTTTGTGGTTTAAAGTAAAAATAAACACAGTTTATTTGTTGTAAATATCCTTATCAAGTGGCTTGAAGGCAATTTTTACTCACACAGGAGACCAAGTGGCTATTTACAAGCCCTATACAAAGGTGTTGAAACAAGTCTCTAGTAATTTTGACTTCGTTTTGCTAAATGAAACCTGGGAGTTGATGCAAAGGTTTTTGGAGCATGTGGCCAAGAGTGAAATTGTGGAAACTGTTTGAAATGCTCAGTGAACAGTAGTTGCCTAAACCTTTTAATTTATGTAAGAAGATGTGAAAGATGGAAGCAAACAATGTTTCTCTGCCGATGGAAGGCATTTGTTATAGAACTAGAGGGCCGGCAATTCTTCCTCCCTGCCTGCTCCCCAAAATTTGCTGAGGTTTTGGGGAACCCCTTGGAGCAAATTTCTGGGGGCTTGGAGGGAGGAGGGAATTTATTTCCTCCACCAATGAAGCAACACCAATTGAATTCTATTCAAAGTAATACAGTATTTAATTTTATCCATCATTGTGTGTTTAGAAGGACTATGGGTAGCTGTCTTATACCAGTCAGACCATTGGTCCACCAAGCTTAGTATTGCTGCTGATGGTGTCTCCAGGTAGGGCTGGAAAAGACTCCTGACTGAAACACTGGAGAGCCAGTTCCTAAAAGGCAAGCTCTAGCAGCTTTGTAGCTTAGGATGCAGGTTTAGCTGCTACTGAAGTAGAGTCATAGGGTGTGATTGATTATGATTACATGTATGTTTATTTTAATTCACAGTAAGTCTCTCTTCAAGATGACCAATCACAATAAACATATGAGGAAAATAGTTGAGTCATAAGTACTGTGACCTATTTATTTGTTTGAAGTATTTATTTCCTGCCCCTTCATTGTAAAAGCAGTGCTCAGGATATGAAAGAAACAAAACAAAATTGCATATTTTTAAACAAGCAAGATTGGGGACTATCACAGCAGGGTTGTGGGGTCAGTACAATAAACACATCCGTCCAACAGGCCAAACTTGCCCCAGAACACAAGTGTCTTCACTATGTACTAGACAATTATTTGGGTGAAACAAACCTCCTTTGAGTAAAAACTTTCACAGCTTAGATGTGATTCCAAGAAGGTTGTCTTCCACATCTTAACCAGGAACCTCTCTACTACTGGTAGAACATAGAGAAGAATCTCTCCTGGAGATGTTAATGAGGAGGACTGCTCTGATTGGAGGAGGCAGTCCTTTAGATTAAATAATAAATCTTAAAGGTAAAGGTACCCCTGCCCGTACGGGCCAGTCTTGCCAGACTCTAGGGTTGTGCGCTCATCTCACTCTATAGGCCGGGAGCCAGCGCTGTCTGCAGACACTTCCAGGTCACGTGACCAGCGTGACAAGCTGCATCTGGCGAGCTAGCGCAGCACACGGAACGCCATTTACCTTCCCGCTGGTAAGCGGTCCCTATTTATCTACTTGCACCCAGAGGTGCTTTCGAACTGCTAGGTTGGCAGGTGCTGGGACCGAAAGACGGGAGCGCACCCCGCCGCGGGGATTCGAACAGCCGACCATGCAAGTCCTAGGCGCTGAGGTTTTACCCACAGCGCCACCCGCGTCCCTAATAAATCTTTAGATAAAGGTAATTAACAGTAGCTGGAATTGTAAAGAAGTACGCTTTCCCAACGGAATATATATTGTATGTTTTTGATTAAACAAAAATAGCTTTTAAGAGCAAGACCCTAATTATATACAGACTTTGCAAGTTCCTGTCAATGGGACTTGCTTACCAGTACTTCAAAGATTCAGTACTGGTAGGTTAAGCCTATTTTGAATAATGGGAAAATAATGGACTTTTGTAGAAAAAAGAATGCTTTGCTCTCAAACTCCTTAAAGGCATCTGGCCTCAGAAGGTCCGGCCTTTGTATTCTGTTTGTAGACATCTTTTTAGTAATAGCTGTGGAAATTGAGCTTCATTAAATGACCCATTTAATTTTTTTTAAACCAAACCTTCACTGCCTCCATCTAATTAAGAAGTTGAGTGGAAGGTTTGTTTTAGTTCAGTCTGTCCGCTCCTACGGTGAGATTGTACTGCTACTTTACAAATTATTTTTTTAAGAAACAGAGATTAGTTTATGTGCTGTGGAAAACAAAGCATGTATCCAGAAATGTAATAAAAGGCAGTGTGTGTTTTTGTCTTGGTGCAAATGTTAAGAAAGCTGGTCCATATGTCAGCTTCTTAGTGAGTGTACCTGAGGCAAGTACTCATGCTGCAAATTTTGCATAGTGTGTATGTGGGGGGAGGATAATTCCTGTCTGGTTCACCTCATACAGTTATCTGTCACATTTGTTTCAGTTGGGAGGGACAGCTGGCCTAGAGGTGCTGTTTTTGCTGCAACTGGTACTTATAAACTAAAATAGGAGGTCCTATATATTTTTTGTGTTTGCATACTGTTGTGACTTCTTGGATAAGCATTGTTTACTTTTTGTGGTCCATTACTTTCAATTGCTTTAGTGCAGATCTAGGCCAGTACAAGAGAAGAAGGGTTAAATGCATGTCTCAAGCACAATAGCTTTTGTTTTGTCACTGGAGTGGCAGATGGGAAACCAGAATCTCTTACATTCCCGCATACATTGACTATGGGGGAGAGGCATTTACCATCAGCTGATGATCTTAAAATTAGACTTCATTTGAGCCTGTGCTCCTTGAGTGTTCTGTAATAAAAAGCATGTTTATTGTATCAATGCACTCTTAATATTTTATACAGATGATTACATTTTGAGCTAATGTATGCTGTAGAATCATCTTCTAAATTGACTGAAATTCATATAAATATATGAAGTAAACCTATGAATTGGTTGTATTTTGCTTTATTGCACAGTATTCAAATACATCAATTTTCTAGATATGTTAAATGTCTCTTCTGGTATATAGCCTTTTTTGTTAGAACATCTGTAACTGTCAGAAACCTCTGTGTTGATCCCCCCCGGAATATAGCAAACATAGAAATCCATAATGTTCCCTGTAAAAGGCAGATCAAAGTGCTGTACAAATCTCCTAATAGCTGTGCCTAGCTATGAATGACACTTCCTCGTTATAAACACTTTCATATTTTCTGATTTCACTTTGCTGTGTCAAAATTTTGCTTTGAACTCACTCCTAGCTCTGTTCACCTAGCTGGCTGTACACTGTTTGGTATACAATTACTATGTAGGATCAGTAGGATGAAAGCTTGTTTAGATGTTTAGTTGTCTTATGTTTGCAGTACTGTTCGCACCAACATTCAAAAATTCATAAGACTGAAGTTAATTATTCTGCATCTCCCAGTCCTTACATCACTCCCTGTCCTCCTATTCATTCTGCTATTAAATTGAGAGTGAAGATGGCATAAAGATTCTTTTGTGTTGTTTATCTCTTCACCTTGTTGTCATGCTGCCATGCCCTTTTGCTGGATATTCTTTATCCTTGGTGTACGTTGGCTCATGGGACTATTGGGTCATGAATAATCTTCATGAGAAGAAACGTTTTATGTATATGCCTGCTGCACATTGAAACGCCAAAATAAGCCATTCCCCAGATAGCCTTTTAGTAAAATGTCTACTCACCACAAAATATGCACAGTACTCAACTTATCACCACTTTGGCATAACATCCATCACTCATTTTCACTATATAATTGCACTTTGCTCTACTCATGCTTAACTCTGATCTAATTTCTCTCCACCTCTCTACGTTTGGTCTCCGTAATTATTGATCATAGAATTGTAGAGTTGGAAGGGATCACGAGGGTCATCTAGTCCAACCCCCTGCAATGCAGGAATCTTTTGCCCAACATGGGACTCAAACCCATGACCCTGAGAGTTTCACACTCTACTTACTGAGGAAGGAAGAACAATGTTGAAAGTCTATATTGATGATGGGACCAGGAATAGGAAAAAGCAACACAAAATATTTTGACCAGGGACTGCATCATAGCATAGGAAAGGTGGAGAGTAGGGCTAGGTGATAAATCAGTATATCATCCCAAATTGTTTTTGAATCCACATTGTGATAATTGTTTTGACCTGGCAATATATCACGAGGGAAATTTGGACAAAAGGATTGGAAACTGATGACTTCCCCATGGGATGGCTCGGCTGAACAAAGACTTTTCTCTGCAGGAAGGGGAGAATCACTACTGCTGGGATTAAAATATGTAGAGCAGGGGTAGTCAACCCTTTTTTATACCTACTACCCACTAATGTATCTTTCTTGATGGTAAACTTTCCTTACCGCCCACCAGTGCTCGATGGAAGGAGGATTCAGCTTGTGCTGTAGAACCCCCTACCGCCCACCTAGAATCCTGAAACGCCCACTAGTGGGCAGTAGGGACCAGGTTGACAACCCCTGATATAGAGGGAAGAGGACTTCCCTCTCCCAAATCTCACACACACAAGTTTGGAGAGGGGCAGGCCAAACAGCGCACCACCATCTCCCTGCTTTGCTCGCCTCCCTCCCCAGCGCCACAGTCCCTTCCCCTTACACTGAGGGAGGCGGCAGACGTGCATCTTTGCCTCAGAGCTACTCCCCCACCACCACCCCTGCCGCTCCCGTCCCTGCTACCACCTCTTCTCCCATTCCCTCAGTTCTGTGGTCAGCTTTCCCACAATGTGGGAAAATCCGTGAAGCTAGTCAATGCTTCTCAGTTCCTGTTACTCGTCTTCTGCATGTGCATGGGTGTGCATGCATGCATGTGTTTGTCTGTCTCTCTGTGCTAAGAATCCCTGTGCTAAGATAGGGGTGGGGGTTCCCCCTCCAGGGTCTGTATCTTCTGCTTTTCCTCTCTATTCCACACCATCCAGAAATTGACACGAGGTTTGGCTGCTTCTTCCTCCCCACCTCTCTCTGTCTGGGTAGCAGTTGCCAGGACATAACCCCTTTGCTTCTACATGGTTCCATCCTTATTTCAGGCATTGTCATATATCTGTATATCACAGTATTTAGCTGGTATATCACGATGTTGAAAACCAGATATCGTCCAGCCCTAGGGAAAGAACAGTGTGCAGGAATGAAGTGATTAGGGCCCATTCCCATTGGCATAATATTGAGGATTATTGTAGTCAGTGAATACACACAGTGGTTCTGTGGTGTTGAAAATGTATTTTTATGTAGTGTGGTGGGCACATACCCATAGCCTTGTGGTACATCTTCAGGAGAAGAAAAGACTAAGGAGTAAACCCTACACCTATCTGGAATGGAGTCTGTAAGATGATTGAATGATGTTTTGTGCACCACCTTCTGGCAACTCCTGCAGCCAAGCTGGTACCAAACATATTGCTCTGCTTTCCTTAGCAAGGCTGAGAGGAGGTCTTGTTGTCTGGGCAGCCTAGGACCTGCCCAGACTTTTGCCCTGGAGAAGTCACTTGGGTCTGCCATTTTTAAAATGTCTGCAGGCATCAAAGTATGCCAGTCAAATTGATAGTCCTGTTCTGTATGATTATTTTCCATTACACATTACACATTTGTATTTATTTGGTTTTGGTATTTAATTTCTCATGTCACTCTAGTAATTTGAGTCAGAGAGGAGGGAAGGTACACTAACCAGAGGGAAAGTCACCAGGTGGCTTAGTTGAATGCTTCTGTGGAAAGATGTACACCAGGGGTGTCCAAGAGACTGCGATCTACTCCCACTATAAATAAACTGGCAGTGATCTACCCATTGAATTTGATCAGAGCTGTTGAGCTTTTTTGGGGGGAGAGATCAGAGTAGTTGAGCTTTTTTTAGGGAGAGAGGTCAGATCAACTGGTAGATCGCGATCGACCAGTTGGACAGCCCTGATGTACACAATCTAGGAACAAGGATACATTGAAGAGCTCAAGTTGCAGCCTTCATGTTTTGCCATCTTCTGCATACTTGTAGCAAAAACTTATTCCTGGTTATTTCCTTAAGACTATTTCCTCCATACTTTGGTGTTAGTCTCCAGCCAATCTGGTAAAAAGTTAATCCTATCACAGAAAACTTGGTTTATTATAATAAGAATGTCATGTTTCCTAATGAAAGTGAGAACCACTATAGATTAGGTGCTATAAGGTGCCCAAATCTTTTATTACCTGAGATGAATAAGTACAAATTTCTATTGTAGGCATAAGCAAGTGTTACCAGTTAAGCTAATGAGAAAATGGCAAGTCTTTTCAAGTTTGTATCTAGCAATTTATTGTGATGCCTTTGTAGTCTTAGGGCTTGGTTACTCTTCTGAAGTTGCTTTTGACTGTGTTTCGGGAAGCACATTTACACAAGGATGCATGGCCTCATAAAGAGACTAGATGCAGTTCAGGACACTGATAATAAACTAGTTTAAGCCCAATTTACCTCCTGCCTCTTCATGAGATCAGATGTGTGCTGTCTACACGTTATTTGGGAAAGGATAGTTGATAGTTCATCTGTGTAACTGCTGTGGAGATTTGGGAGCATGTGTTGGAGACAGGGAATAATTGGTATCTTTTTGGTGGGGGGCTTTCTTTGGTGGCCACTTAAATGTAGTGGAGTGAAGGTTATGTTATCAAATTGTTTTTAATAGGTTTCAGAGGGGGAAAATCTTACCCTAACTTGGATTTCAAGATGAGGCAGGCTGAAAATAGCTAAACTACATACAACTAATAGCAGCTTTAGGAATTCTAATGTGGTGTTTGTTTCATTTTTAGGATCAAGCAGAATATACAGATTCAATTCAACTAGCTGATTGGGCAGTGTATATCATGGATAGACATTGGTTCATTCGTTTCTTTATGCATGTGTAGGAGAAAAAGGTAAGAGGATGGCAAATGACAGTATACATCTGGAATATTTGAATTAAGAGAGCACCTTTAAATTTGCATCCTTGGTATGCTTCTTATATTGCAGTCCTAAACAGATCAGAAATTTATTTATTTATTGAGTTTCTGGCCTGCTGTTCCTTCTAGGGCAACAAACAACCAAGCAGGAAAACATTTTTTTCACCCCAGAGCCTTCCACAATAAGAGTTATGAATCAGTCTAATTTCTAGTAATGTTTCTAGGGTGTTTTGTTTGAAGCAAGGACAAGGAAGCTTTGGCCCTCGATATATTGTTACTTTTATCATTGCTGGTCACAATAGTGTTCTGCAATAGAATCATGCATTTTTAAATTTAAAGTTTAGAGCTTCCTGTTTGTAAAAAAAATATTATGGGTGGATTGTGAACTGAAGTATATTTAAGGCCAAGTTTGCCTGCCTTTTCTTTAGACTCTGTTGTGGGGTTTTCCTTGAAACCTAGCTGTGGAATCAGGCACTGTCACTAAGTTCTTGATTTAATGTATTTTGGTTGCCTTCTCCAGCACAAATGTTTGCAGGATAGATTTGGGAGAAAGTTTTAGAAAGGTGCACATAACAAGCTAGCTTTTTTGTTTCACTTGTGAGGCTACATATATTGAATGACTGGGTTGTCTGGTTCATTGTCTGCATGCAAGGCCTACTATTTTGTATACCAGCACAGACTTCTTCAATGTTTATTTAGATGGTGGCATTAAAAATTGCAGACTTTGCTTCTGCTTAAAGAATTGGTTGATCCCTTGACTGTGTGCAGGAACAGGTCAGTTGTGTGTACTACACTTTATCGTTACAGAGTTAATTTTAAAATTCTGGGTTCAGATTTCCTTCCCTATATAATAAACACTGTTGTAAGATATACAGATCTCTCTTTTAATTTCTATAAGGTCCTTAATCTTGAATAAGTTATATCAGTCACATTGCATTTAAGACTTTAGTGTGAAATAGTATTACTTCCTTGGCTAATATGTTGGCTTGTTTTGAGTTGTTGTTCCAGTCCACCAGGATTATGTGGTTGGCAAAGTTTAGGCTAAATGCTATATCCTGTCATGCATTAATCTAGGTTAGAAACTGTAGAAGCTGCAGATTCAAGAATGCAAAGCACAGTAGACAAAATATTATTGAATTAACAGGAGTCATCTTTTAAAATGTCCATTATATAATTTATTTGACTGAAATGGTCTAGAGCCCATACTACAGTAAAGCTCACTAGATAGCTTTGGACAAGTCAGTGATTTTCAGTATAGCTTTGTTTCCTGTGGGGTTGTGAAATGTTCTATGGAAAAGAAAGGAATATATATTTGTATAAAGTGAAGATTTCTGAACTGTCACATCTACTCCTCTTTGCAATTATTGTTTCACCTCATCCATTCAAAACTTTTTTATGTAGAGATGGTTTATAAAGTTACTTGGCCATTGGGGAGTTACCAAGATGATATATTTATTAGGTAATATCTCCCAATGTGTCCTTGTAGTTCAAATCTGTTATACGGATGAGAAATGACTGGTAGCATCCTTGGGTCAAACATAGTTATTGAGTTGTGTGTGTGGTCAGAAGACTGATTACCATATTTTGCCGTGTATAAGATGCCCCCATGTATAAGACTCCCCCTATTTTGGGGGACTCCAAATTAAGAAAACATCCCTCAGCATTACCCATGTATAAGACGAGCCCCAATTTTAAACCTATTTTTTTGGTAAAAAATCCCCTAGTCTTACACACAGAAAAAACATGGTAATTTTTCCTGATTTGATACTTCAGTCACTACTAATTGAAATCCTGCTGATTTCTGTCTGAGTTAGTAACTGGATGCAACCCTGAGCCTGAGTGCCCAGGTTTCTGCAGTGGCCAGGAGTGCATCTGCATAGCTAAAGCCAGTGTGCCAGCTGTGCCCTTTCCTAGAGATGTCTGATCTGCTCACAGTGACACACACCTTAGTTACATCCCATTTGAATTACTGTAACATGCTTTACAT
Organism: Podarcis liolepis; assembly: GCF_965112155.1. Lineage (NCBI taxonomy): Eukaryota > Metazoa > Chordata > Lepidosauria > Squamata > Lacertidae > Podarcis > Podarcis liolepis. The sequence continues at coordinate 56,380,923 of NC_139559.1, forward strand.
GGGTCTGCCTTTGAAAAGTGCTAGAAAACTTTTAAAGGGCCCAAGGAGCTCCACTGGCTACTGGTCTGTATCCGGTCACAATTTAAAGTGCTGGTTGTGACCTATAAAACCTTATACTGCTTAGGCCTAGGCTATCTGAAGGCCCAGGGTATTTTCCCATACAAACCTATCTGGGCTCTTGAGATGTTCGAGGTGGCCCTTCTCTCATTCCTGCCATGCTCACAGGCACCTTTTGTGAGAACGCAGGAGAGGCTGCTCCCAGACTTTGGAACTCCCTTCCTGGTGAACCTAGACTGAACTATGTCCTTGTGGTCCTTCCTCTGGCAGGTGAAGATTGATTGTTTTATTCCAGCAGGCCTTTGGGAGCTGATTGCTTTTAAGGAAAGGGTTTTTAATAGTGTTGTGCTGTTTTTACCATCTGTATTTTAATAGATTTATTTTTTACACTGTTTTAATTCCATTGTTGTTTAATTACTTTTCAGCTATTATTGATTATATCTTTTTAGCTTTCTGTGTTTTAGCTGTGCTTGTACAATCTGGACAAATCTAGTTTTTATTCTTTTTCCCAGAACCAGGGCTCAAGGCAGCATACAAAAATGCAGAAGGTGGGGTCTAGATTAGGACTGATGCCATCATGTGATGGCACTAGGGCTCGCTGAAGATCCAGTAGATCCTGAGCCAGCTCAGTGCCCTTCCCCCTCTCCCACTAGAGCACACACACACCTGGTCTTGTGGGTAGAATGGGGGAGCTCTGCTTTGGTAGAAGGAGTAGATATGGAGGCTGGCAGTGTTAGGCAGTAAATTAGTTTCAGTAGTTGATATATATTAATTTTGTTTCAAAGTTATTAATAATTGCCATTGTGAAGCTCACTGAATGTGTTCATTTAGGAAGTCCTGCAATGTTTCATATTTACCATGGGATCTTAATTTTAGTGGATATGTAAAAGAATAGATTGGTACATTTTCTATCATCATGCCAGTCATCCTGCTGTCCTTTAACCAAATTTATATACAGTGGTACCTCGGTTTATGAACTTAATCCATTCTGGAAGTTCGTTCTTAAACCGAAACTGTTCTTAAACCAACGCGCGCTTTCCCTAATGAGGCCTCACACTGCCGTTGCCCTTCCACTGTTCCGATTCCATTCTTAGACAGAGGTAAAGTTTGCAAACTGGGACACTATTTCTGGTTTTGCGGAGTTTGTAAACTGAATCGTTCTTAAACCGGACTGTTCTTAAACCGAGGTACCACTGTCCTACTTAACTCAAACAAGAACTCTCTAAGTTGCTTACAAAAGACTTTTATTTCCAAAAGTTAGCTAAGAGTGTGATTCCAAGTGAGTTGTAGGTTGGGGTGTGAAGTGACATATTGTATTCTATTTTTAATCGCATGTTGGCTAGCACTGGCAAGGTTGGAGGTGTACGGACAGACTTGTCTTCTTCTTGGCTCCCAGGGAGCCTTTTCTATTTTAAAAGAATCACCCCATTGGTTCTAATGGAGAGAGAAGTTAAATATACTAGTTCCAGAGTGGCATGGATGCGGACCTGATCCTGTCTCGGCCAGTCATACTCTGCCCTTGGAGTGTCTTGTTTCAGTGCCTAACATTGATTACTGCTAGTGAAAATAGAACTGTGCCTATGGAGCTTTCCCACATAACGTCCCCCCTCCCCAATGGAGAGATCTTCACTGCCATCAGAGGGGCTCCTCCATGCATCCCTAACCCCTTCCATCCATTAGATCTGTGAGTTAGGACTCCCCTTCCCCTTCCCGTCTTTAGAAAGAAAAGGAACAATATGATTTTATTAGGGTTTTTTAAAAATAATAATAATACTTGCAGCAAATAACTGATAAAACCAAAATAAATCCTTAAGTCCCTTCTTAGTCTAGAAGGCTTCTAATTTATTTGTATATCTGGCTGATATTGAGGAGGCATTAGGAATTAGAGGATCAATACAGTTTCATCATCACAGTTTTGTAATACTGGGAAATGCTTTTGATTTTATAGGAAATAGTCAAACTAGCTTAAATTTTAAGCTTGGTAATAATCTCTAAATCTTGTGATGGGACATTGGAATATTGCTAGAAGTTCATAACTGGCTGTCTGCTTGACAGGTTCAGACAAGGAGCTGGGTGGCATTTCCTGACAAATGGAGAACTATTTCCAGGCAGAGGCTTTTAACCTTGATAAGGTTTTAGATGAATTTGAACAAAATGAAGGTGAGTAACTTTTGTTAGGGCTGGAGATGCAAACTAATATCTGGATCTGTGACTCTGGTTGTATTTCTTTGTATTTCCTGTTCCATTGTAACTAACATCTGTTATGCATTTGCTGGGAATAAAAGTCTGAAAGGGATATTGAGAAATCTACAATTTTTTTCTAGGTAGAAACAGTTAAAATAATTGTCTTAAAAATTTCAGTGATTACATGAATGATATCCCTGTATTAATTGGGTGTCAAACATTGGCACAATTGCATAGATATAAAATTCACAGGTAAGAATTGCTTGCAGCTAGAGCTAGTACAGATAAGATTAGCTGTCTGTGCATAAGAAGTAATCAGCTTCCATCCGCTCTTTTGCAACCCAGAATGCACATACTCCCCGATCAATCCCCCATTTTACACTAAGTTCAGTGTTACATTTCATTGTGCTCCTAGTTAGCACAAGTCTTAACTAGCTTTTACAACACTGATTGTTTGCTTTCTATACCTATGACTCTGCTAACTGATGGCTAAAATTTGCACATAATAGTGGTGCTGTGGGTTAAACCACAGAGCCTAGGACTTGCTGATCAGAAGGTCGGCGATTCGAATCCCCGTGATGGGGTGAGCTCCCATTGCTTGGTCCCAGCTCCTGCCCACCTAGCAGTTCGAAAGCACGTCAAACTGCGGGAAGGTAAATGACGTTTCTGTGCGCTGCTCTGGTTCGCCAGAAGCGTCGTCGTCATGCTGGCCACATGACCCGGAAGCTGTCTGCGGACAAACCCCAGCTCCCTCGGCCAATAAAGCGAGATGAGCGCCGCAACCCCAGAGTCGGTCACGACTGGACCTAATGGTCAGGGGTCCCTTTACCTTTTTTTACTAACATAAACTGTGGCTTAGCACAAATGAGCAAATGTGTGGGTCCAGGAGATTGTGACCACTGCCCTTTTCTCCTGCTCCTGCTGCCACTGCGCTACCCAGGACTAAGCCATAGTTCGGCTTAGCCTTTCATTTGTACACAGGCTCATGGTCTGTCTCCTCCAGATGAACCATGAGTGGTAAACCAAGAACAAATATTGGTTACAGCTTGTCGTTTGTGTTAGCATTTAGTTTACATCACAAAATAAAAGCAGTAAACTCCCTGAGTAATCACAAATAACTAGGGGGGAATTCAGCTTCACGCTGTCACAAATGTTCCATCTGTACAAGCGTATCAGTTTCCCAGATGGAATGATCCCTTGCTCTTGTGTGCTGTTTTGGGGATTCTCCCAACCCCTTGTGCAAATTATTCTCCCAACCCCTTGTGCAAATTATAGATGTGGCATGTGTGGGAGGGGAAAGCCCTGTTGTGGAAGCCTTCCTCTAATGGGGTTTGGTAGGTGTATTCCTCCCTAGGTTCTGTGGCTTGTTGTAGGAATACAAGAGCTTATTAACTTACTAACTACATTACTAAATGTGTACATTGAGGAGGGAGAAGAAAAAATGGCATTCACACAATGCTGAAACATCAAACATGTTTTGTAAAATTAAATTCCCAAGTGGTTTGTTTGTCTGTGATTGCTGTATTCCCTGTTACGTGATTTGTATGTAGCTAAGTCACTTTCCCCCTTATACTATGCTACTTCACTGTTCTGCTGTTGTGAATGCCTGCTAAAACATGGATAGGATTTATCATTGTATAATTTGTACAAGTAGGGCATTCTCTGGCATGAAAAGTGTAGCAATGGAAACAGGCAAACCCAAAAAGAGCTTGGCTGGATTAGATGAAAGGTCTGTCAAGTTCAGCATCCTGTTTCTCACATAAACCAAAGAGGTGCCTTTGGGGAGATTATAAGTAGGCTATTTCCACTCCCACTTTTTCTCCCCAAGACCTAGTAATGTGGTATACTGCTACCAGACATGGAGGCTTCATATAGTCATCATAACTAATAGGCATTGTTAGACTAACTGATGGAAGGTCTAATCCCATTTTTAAAGCCATCACAGCTAATGGTCATCTTGTGGCACCACATGCCATTAATAAATAAATAGCTTTTCTAAGGAAAAACACAACCTTTGGTGTTTAATGACTCCAACTACAGAAGCAATCAAAGTGCTATTTGAGAGTTAATGTGATTTGGTTACCTTTTTTGGCCAACATTTATTCGCTAGTTGGGCTGATAGAAATTGCTTTCTTAGGGCTTGTCCACGCTGTAGTGTTCTTCTGAGAAACGAAAATAGTTTTAGTCTGTGGGTATAACTCATAGACTAATTGCTTTCCTGAGTGGTTTCCCTTTTTATGGTGCTAAATGATGTATTTGCAAAAAGCAGATATGATTCCTGGATTGCTGTTTGAGAAAGCACTGCAGCAGCCTGAAGGGCGGATGCTGGAGGAAGGGCGGTTGGAGAGGCAAAAAGCAGCCCCTTTTGGGGAGTGTGAGGACTAAATTTTAAGAGGGTTTTTGCTTTTGCTGCTGCTGGCATTGAGCATTTTGTGCCAAGAAGATATCATCGTCAGCCACATGTGGCTGAATTGGGTGAATCTGTCTCTTTATCCAGCCGTTCTTCAGTGGGTGGAGAAGTTGCAGTTCTTCATTTATTATTATTTTTTATATTTACTAAATTTGCATACTGCCCTTCATCCACCGATCTCAGGGTAGTTCACCTGAATGCTGTAGTGACAGATTTTGCTCCCCAGAAAGGGTCTCTGCTTCCTCCCCAGTCACTACTGCAGCTGAAGAGTTCTTAAAACACTCACCACCTTAAACTGGTATAGCACTGCAAATTTGTTACCATATGAATACCAAAATAGTTTTGATTGGTTTATGTTTGTGTGCATGTATAAAAGGCAGTAGGTGCACTTTGATGAAGTATTTATATTTTGGCCATGGTTTAGATTGCAAACTGGCAGCCAAGCTAGATGATATTAGAAATGCATGTTCTCCTTTAACGTGGCCTGCTTTTAAAAAATAAATTGGGGTGGTGGAGGGTGTGTGAACCCTCCACTGCTATTTGCCCTGAGGGAGAAGCTGCCATTGGTGACAGTGGCAACTTTCCTTTCTGGTAAATAGCAGCATCTGTATCGTGCGTATAAAAAGAACCATGGTGCGGGGGAAAGGGTCAAACTCCAGTTTTTAAGCATTGTAGCTCCAGTCCTGATGAGCTTCTTAATGTTTGCTATTCCTCCCTCCCAAAAAAAGACATGTGAAATGCGACCATGCATTTCTCATTTTGTCTAGTTTTAGCCAGAACAGTATATACAGTTGGCAGCAGTATACTAACTAATGGACTTTCTGTGCTTGGGCCCTATTACCTCTACAGAGATTTTCAGTATAGTATGTGATTTTTTTAATTATATGTGGAACAAACATGCATTTATTTAATTTTACATGATCTCTGTTTTGATTTTGGCAACTGGAGAATGTATAAAGCCGTTTATTCCAGTGTTTCCGCAGTGTTCCTAAGCTATATAGTTATGTAAAACACTTAAGAATTGCTATACAGTTAACAATGCCATCTACAAAGGGAACAGTAACTAGAAATGCTTTTGCTTCCACAATATTTTTCAGTATAAGAAGCGATTTGCAATTATTTTAATCTCATTTATGCTTACGATAATTCTGTGAAGTTAGCTAAAGCTGCAAGATGATGTCTTGCCCAAGGTCACCCAATTAGCTTTAAGATTAAACAGGAATTTCAATGTGCTTTTGAGTCTCCAAAATTGACATTCAGTTCAGTTTGCTGTGCTATATTGTCCCCAGCTTCTTTGAATAACTTATATGATGTCAATTCTTGTTTGGGTTTTACATGTTTGTCTTAATTAATGCTGTTGTTTTCTACTTCCTCTGGTTTGCAGCTAAATATATCAATCAAGATGTTAAGATTACGTATTCCCATAAAATGTGTATTATAAATAAATATTTCTGTTCCAGGCCTTAGAGACTAATCAAAACCAGAAATCTAACTTGGGAGCCAAACTGATAATCTAGAGAAATGTATGACTGCATTTTCATCTTTTTGAATTTGATTTAAAAAATAGCAGTTGTGGGAGTACCTAATCTTCATTGGGTCTCCAGCACAGGGTAAGGAATATTTTAATACTTTGTCTCTGTGCTTTTTTCCTCACAAAATTTCTCCCTTAAGCTACTATTCACTCTGGAATGAAAAACATATGACACCCATTTGTGTGTTCTTCTAGGGCAAATAGCAACTTATGGGTGGTTTTCATTGGGAAACTTCAAGAGGTAAAGTGTTAAACCAACCTACACTGTGGTTCTGATTTAGACTGAGACCTTTGTGACTGTAGAACTGCATACATTTCAAAAGATGGAAATACAGTAATTTTCATGCAAACTGGGATCTTGTCTGATCCTGGGTTTAAGCTAGTTTAACTATAATTGCTTCTTGCAAAATAAGATAATAATTATTGTTACGCAATACACTTGTAATGTAGTACCCACACAGGGGTGAAGGATTGCTGCACTTCAGGGGGTTGGACTAGATGGCTCTCGTGGTTCCTTCCAACTCTGTAATTCTGTGGTCTACAGTTCTTGGAATAGTAGCATATTGACCCGAATATAAGCCGCACCCGAATAAAAGCCGCATCTTTAAAATTCGGGGGGGGTGGGAGGGAGATAATACCTGAATATAAGCTGCTCCCTTAAAATTCTGCAGGCATTCACACCCATTCCATTTTACCATATGTCTGTTTCAGTAGCAATATCATAAAAGCCAATTTTTGTAAGGTCGCAAATTTAAGCCACACTTTAAACTTTTCACGGACAGAATTTGGAAAAAAAGTGAGGCTTATATTCAGGCCAATACAGTATTATGTATTTTCCTTTGATATACAAACATTTGAACCTCTTGTGCAAAGTACAAGTTACATATGCTGAATTTATTGCATATTGATTTAAGTTACTTATCTTTTCAGATGAAGCCATTTCACCTACTTTGTTGGATGCAAAGTGGAATAAGATCCTAGATCCTCCTTCCCATCGGCTGTCTTTTAACCCAGCTCTGGCCAACGTGAATGAATCCACAATTCCTAATGAGTGTCCGCAAAAGTTGAAGTCATTCTCCCTGTCTCAGTTAGCCACTGCATCAACAGGAGGAGGAGATTGCTGTTCTAATGGAAAGAATCTTAATATAAGACAAGAAAGCCCAAACATGTGGATTGATGATCAGGCAGCAACAGATGATCATCAGCTAGTTAAGAGAAATAGCAATCGAAATGCCCTGTACAATTTGATGGATGAAGAAGGAAGGAAAAAGAAACCAGAGGAAAAAAACGTTCTTGTAGTAGCAGTCATGCATAACTGTGACAAAAAAGGACTGCAAAGTGATTTGTTAGATTGTAGAAATTACAGCAATTCCCCCAGAATGGATCCTGTTAGCTTTACACTGGATAATGAAACCCAACAAGCTGATCACATTGATGTTACTGTAAACGGGTCCATTGAAAAAGATTCAGATACTGAAAAAGATGCAGTACAAGCAAACAGGCTACCTGCAGAAGAAGATTTTTTCAACCATTGTAGTGTTGCTGCTTCTGCCTGCTTATCCAGTGGATATTCTTCTCGGTTAAAGGAGAATGATAATTCAAACAAAGACCTTCATTTCTCAGAAACTGCAGCAGCAGGGATGAATGTAATTACATTGCAGAGGCCACTTGGCCCTAGTGTTAAAATACAGCAAAGCTGTGGATCAGGTGAGGGTTTTGATACTGATGCTGTTGCTCAGCTGGAAACTAGAAACTGTTTACCTAGTTCACGTAATGGTGGTTTCTCCACAGAGGTTTCTGTTGCAGAACCAGCAGCCCAGCCATTTCAGTCAGGGATATGTGAGGTCTCTGCAACTTGTCAGCCAAATACGCTTGAAAGTGGTAATCACGGTGAAAGTTCTGACGGACATTTGGCTTCTATGGATGTTGGTGCTGCTGACAATGAAGCTGACAAATATGAAAAAATACTCAGCTCAACTGAATTGCTCAGCACGACAGTTTGTTTATCAGAATCTCAGGAGATGGCAAATGGGGAACTGACTAAAGAAAATCAGATCAGTAATGAGCAAACACCTGGGGAGGATGAAACACTGTTGCATACAGCAAAGCGGGAGGAAGCATGTAGTAGTAATGGAGATAGCAGCGATGGCATGACAGTAGCAAGTCAGGACTTAAAGGGAGCATATATGGATGAGTTTGAAGATTCCAGCCCCACTGATGTCATGAGTACATCGGCATCAAGTGCTCTGCTCAATTGTTGTGATTCCTATGGAATACAGAACCCAATTCTTGCTCATATTCCAAAGACTTTACCCTCCAAGGAAGACTCGGTGACTGAGGAAAAGGAGATAGAGGAGAGCAAATCAGAATGTTACAATAATGTTTATGAACAAAGAGGAAATGAGGCCACAGAGAGAAGTGGGCTCATTTTGAACTGCACTGGTGACCAAATTAAAAAAAAACATTTACATAATCTCTGCAGTCAGGTACCATCTGAAACAAGTCAAGCATCACCAAAACAAGCAGCTAGTCTGCAGCCTCTCAGTGTTCCTTTTGGTGGTGCCCGACCCAAACAGCCTACAAATCTTAAACTACAAATTCCAAAGCCATTATCGGACCATTTACAAAATGATCTGGTTCCCCCAAACTGTGGAGGAAACAGTAAAAACAAAAATGATGTATCTGGAAAAGTAAAAGTAGGTGAAAACATAGCAAATGTATTTTCTGATGAAACATCACTGAGTGCATCAGTCACAGATATTGGCGGGGAGCATTCTGATGATTATAAGTCTGGGGTTTCTAGTAGTTCGTGCCTTGCAGCAGCTTCAGATAGTCCGGACAACGACCTTGGAGCTGGCCAGTTTGGAGTTCCTACAAGAAAGCCATTTACTACTTTGGGTGAAGTGGCTCCGGTCTGGGTTCCAGATTCTCAAGCACCAAACTGCATGAAATGTGAGGCCAGATTTACATTCACTAAAAGGCGACACCATTGCAGAGCCTGTGGAAAGGTATGTTTATATTTAATGAAATCTTTTTACAAATGATTGAAGCCACAGAATTGGGGGGATATTTTTAGTCAGCATTTTGTAGTTTTTAGCAAAGTAAGGTTAGATATCTATTTTAATGGCTACTGAAAATAACATGAGTGTTAAAGGTATTATTAATTGTTAGTTTTGCGTCAAGCTAGAAAACAAGTATACACCCCAAATAAATAACTTATTGAATCTTATGGGGTCCCCCCCAAAGCACACTTTGTGATAAAGTATAGGCAGAAGCAGAGCTGCAGCACTAGGTTTCTGGCAGAGGTGTTGTTGCTGCAGCTTACTGGGAGGTAGTGGAGCAAGGTGACAGAGAGGTCAGTGTGGTGTGGCTCAACTGGTGGGAATGCTGGATTGACTTTGCCAGTGTGGACGCACCACACCAACTTCTGTTATGCCTCATACCTTGGCTTCCTCCTCCTGATAAGTAGCAGCAGCAGCAGCCCAGCTGATGGGAATCTAGGGTGCTGCTCTGCCCCACTGGGTAAACCACTTTTCACTATAGGCTGCTTGCCGTGGTGAGTGTGGCATCACATTCTGGCAAGAGTAATAAACAGCCAACCTTCACCCCAGCTTTCAAGCTGTGGGGTGGTCCATGATGAGAGGTTGGGAGGTGGTTGGCAGCTGGTGAGCCCGGCCATGGAGACCAAATTGGCAACCCTTCTGCTGGCCTTTCCTGCTCCATATCAGAAAGGGTGAAAGCAGAGGGAGGGGGAAAAGAGGTGTCTTCAGGCAGTGGCTGTTCCCTGACTTGCCTTTTCCTTTTTAAGAAGAGTGTTGTATGTCGTTCTCTAAGGTGCTTACCATGCTTTCAAGCCGTTGCTGCAAACAGTAAGCAGTCTCTGCCCTGAATGATTGATCAGCCAAAAATTAACTGATTTGCTTGTTATTTCATACATTTGTGGTATCACTATTACAATATAACACCACTCCAAATTCTTAGAAGACTCTAGGGTGGAGAGGGAATGTTGTGATAGCTAAAAATACATGATGTTGGTAATGGGTAAAGCACTTCTCTGTACAAGTGCTTCTTATACAGGTTGGACCATTTTACAAGTGGTTTTAGCACACATCAGTAGAAATAAGTCCACAAACAATATGTTCCCACAAAATCTTTATATCCCACCTGCCTTCATGTAACTAACTCATTAGCAGATTTAGAGATGATGAAAAATATTTTCTGTCTGGTTGCCTGAAAGGAATGCTGACTTAGCATAAGTGACCAAACAAAAAGTCATTTGTAAGCCTGGTTTTGTATCATGTTATCTGGTTTTCAGCTGAAAAAATACCAATATTTTGTTTTTTAAATATTCCTGAGAAATAAGTAAATGTGTGGCATTTAGGATTTCTGTGCTTTCATTTTAAATTGGATGTAAAATAAGCCTGATATCTTGGGGCCTTATAAAAATACAGACTTGAATATTGTTCTCAACTAAGACAAGGTAAAGTAGAATTAAGTGAATAAAAGATCTGTAATCAGCACAGCTGTGCATGGTGCTGTAGAAATGGAAGTGTTTTCTTTAGCAATTATCCATTTTATTTATCAAAGAAAGAACAGGGGCTTTTCTTTCAGTGGGATTCCTGCTTGTAGTAAAACGTTAGGCCTTTTTAAACCATTTAACTGTAATAGACACCTCTTTCTTCCCATTTGAAACTTGTTTTACCCTGAGAGCCCCTTCAGGCTGGTGTTTTATCACAGGTTTATTCTGCAACGTATCCTTGGCACAATGATAGTGCAAAAGTGGTGGATTTATTTTGCTTAAATTTGTTCTGTGATGCTGCCCCAGTGCTGCCTCATTATTGTTATAACAACAATTGTGCAACAAAACCAGAACGTTTGCGGTATAAAAAGTAATAGGGTTTCAGCAGATAGTTACAGGATATGCACTGGTTGAAAATGAAGAAATGTGGCTGCCCCAAAACCTTTGCAGGTACAAACAGTATTGAAAGTGGGATTGCATGTCACTGCCCTGATAGCACCACTGTAGTTTATTGCTGTATAAGAACCTCTCTCTCCCTTAATATTTCATGCTGATGCACAAATTGGTATAGGTAATAATCACTATAATACCCAACACTATGCTGATGTTTTCCTTTACACGAAGCATTTTGGCATTGCTTTATTTACAGTTCATTTCCTCTGGGCAGCAGATTTTTCATTGACCTTGACTTTGTTTGAATAAGCATTACTGTATCCAGTGTGATACTCTTTTTCTCCAGTGAATAAGTTACATAATAAATTGCACCTCACTGAATTCAACTTTAGCAAAGATGGTCCTGAACATGGGTTTAAAAAAAGATAAAACAATTGATTTGGGGAGATCCTCTGTAGAGATTAGGCCAGTTTGTATTTTTCTTTCTCAGTGAGATAATGGGGAAGAGACATCTTCTATACATGCTACAAGAATTTTCAACAATTAATCTAAAGTTTTCATTTCTGTGAAAGGATTATTGTTAAATATTTGGTTTGTTTAATGTAGTTGGGATGTTTGGAATAGTAAATTATGAATGAAAAGTTAATATTTCATTTCCCAGCTTAGGGCACTGATTTTTTTCATAAATTTAAGTTTCCATCCTAGTCTACTGTTGAGCTGAATTTTCCAGCAACAATTCCTCCATGAGCGTAGAAATATAAAATATTGTATGTTTTTTTGGAGTGTGGAAATTTCATTCAAAGTTGAGCGGCTGTTTGATTTTTCATTAAATATATATTGTTAGATCACAGGAAGGAAAGAGTACAAGAACCTCATTAGAAATTGAAATGCTACCGTCTATGCAATATAAGGCAATAACTAATAGGACAAAACCAGCCTTACTTCCTGAATTAAAACCAGGAGCTATTTTTGGTGCATTTTGACTATGCTTGAGTATATTTGCTGTTTGATAAAGGTGAAGTAAAGCTTGGCCGCTATGAAACTGTAAATGTTGACTGGCTAACTGTTTCAGTGTAGGTGCATTGAGACCTCAACACAGAGTTGAGGGCAAGTGTGTTCAGACCTCTAATGACTTTATTTAATGAAGTGGGAAAGTGGCCAAGGTTATAAAGACTGTAAGATTTTGATATTCTGCATAGGAATACCACAATATTAACTCAGACATTTCCTGTTTTCAGCATAATCAAATAATGTGATAATGGGTGCCTCTAGTTTTATTATATCCCATTAAGTTATATTCTGTCTGATCAATATAAATCCCATAACTCATTACAAGACAGGAATATTGTACTAAGGTTGATTTGGGTTGTTGTTGTTGGTGGGGTTTTTTGGGGGGGCGTGTCATTCTAGCACTTTTCCTGTAGGATGAGGATAAAGCAGCACTGGTGAGTGTTGGCTAATTTGGTACAGAATTCAATCTGAAAACTTGTAGTCATAAAAGAGTGCTAAATGACTGAATATATTTTTCCTATTTTACTTAAGGTATTCTGTGCAGCCTGCTGCAGTCTAAAATGCAAAATGCTGTATATGGACAGAAAGGAAGCCAGAGTGTGTGTAATTTGCCATTCGGTCCTAATGAATGGTAAGTAACAGGGTAGGAACTAAATGTAAGTTCCACTAACATTGTGCTGTACAGAACCAACCATGTACATGAGTGGGATAAATAATGTGGCCTAGTGCGTTTTGTTTCCCTACTGGAAATTATTTCAATATGGATAATTATTTTCTAAAGTGATGTCCCAATCTAAAGCCTATCTGTACTCATGAGCTATTTCAAAACTAACCTGTTTCCACAATTCCTGATTTGTAGAAGAAACTAGGCAGGCTCAATGTTTGTGCATGGAGTGTGATTGATCTGGATCCCATCAGAGCTTTAAATAGTGTCAGATGACTTGAACTCACTTTTTCAGGTAGAAATCCGTGCACCTTCTATACAAGTAGAGGTAGAGGTAGGTGTACGGTTTGTTGCAATTTAATCTTCTGTCCCAAAACAGTGTTCCTGGTTGTGGGAACTCCTTTTGAGCACACAGAAACACAGTAAATCTTGCTTTCATGACTTAGAAGATGAGAGAGAATAAACGCTTGCAAGTGATTTATGTAAGGCAGTGATCTTGACAGTAGCTCCAGACATTTTGTGCTTCGTACATTACATTTTTGGTGCCTGAAAAGATGCCTGGCCTGAAAAGCTGAGTATATAAGCTCAGAAATGTCACTTCTTATCTGTCTCAAAAGGATTCTAAGAATTATGTTGTTAAAATTTGTACTGCGTTTTGACAATGAGCTACCGCAGTTTAAGTACAGTGCTATTTAAAGCATTAAATATTAACATCTCTCCCTATAGGCTGATAGAAATGTGACAGGAAATGGTGGGTTTATTGCAACTATGAATTAAAAAGTAGTGACTAAAGTGACATTGATTTTTGAGGACAAGAAATATTATTCTCTGAGAAGAGGGGGGAGTTGCATAGGAAGCTGCATTATTTCAAGTCAGACAAGCGGTCCATCATGCACAGTGTCATCTGCATTGAGTAACAACAGCTCTGCAGGCCTTCAGGCAGGTGACATTTCCAGTCCTTCTTGGAGATGGCAGTGATTGAACCTGGAACCTTCTGCTTGCAGGGCAGATGCTTTACCCTTCTTAAGGATGCCCTGAGTCAATGTCGTGAAACACTCTTGCTTTTGTAACAAAGGGAGCTGACTCCATTTGGTTAATGCATAATACTTTTGGGTTGTACTTGTGCAAGGTTGGAAGCTGATATGGGTTCATTTGTATCTGAACGTCTTTTGTTAACAAGGTCTAATAAAATTAATTGAGCTGTAATTTCCCTTCAGAAGCCTTTCCTTTCCATTACTCATTAGTGATGGGAAAGAAAAAGTATTTATAAGAGGGTCCACATTGCCTGTAGGTGAATGTATTTCTGTGCCTGGAACCAAGCTGCATCTATGTTCTATGACATTGCAGTGGTAGGTGATGCTGCTGCTTTCCTGTTGTTTGTCAGTTAGTTACTTTGGTGTATTTGGGTACAGTACAACAAGTACTTCATCATTCTTTGCTTCAGGAGGCTGAAGCAGTGATTGTTCAATTGGTGGCTGACTTGTGGGAATGTTGAAGTGGATGGGGTGGAATAGAGAAGTGTGGTGTTTGTGTTTTGGTGCTCATCTACTTACAGTCCCAGACACGTTCCTATTTTTTAAAAAAAATCATTTCCAGACAATTCATAAAGATTGTAAAGGAAAGTTGGATAGGAATCCCTTTTATAGTGGTTATATTTTTTTCATAGCACAGAGGCCCAAGAGGAGATAAGATCAGACTCTTGAACATGCCACCACCCTTTAGGTATCCTTTGAAGCTCTAGGCTGAGTCATTATTTTGTAGTAAAGATATTTTTCCAGTATTAATAATTTCAATAATCATATTTCTCAGTTACACAGCATTTGATGCTAAAGGTGCCAACTATTCAGTGGATTTCGTCTAATATTTTGAGATTCGTCTTTAATTTTGCTTTTTGACTTTGTTAAAGTTATAATCTAGTTCTGTGCTTTCCTGAGCATGGGGTAGGGGGCTATCGGCATAAGTGGACAGCTCCACTATCTCTGCCAATCATCCAGAGGGCATCCAAGGAGCAGCCATATCCCGGTATTGCTGATGAAAAAAACAAGTATGGATGTGAGCATGAAATATTTTAGAAAAGGCAGAGCTGTCTACATTGCCTCCTTCAGATTGCTACATCATCTTAGGGAGCAGAGGCAGATGTTTAGACCACACCTGGATAGGTTCAGGACTTATAGTTGCATAAATATATTTTCTGATGAAGGAAAAGAGCCATTAATCTGATATATCGCAAAACTTAGAATTGCAGTGGTTGCATGATTTTTCTGGTGTACTGATTGCCTTTTTGTGTGTTTTGTGTTTCCTTAGCACAAGCCTGGGAGAACATGATGAGTGCCTCAAGCCAGAGCCCTAATCCTAACAATCCTGCTGAGTACTGTTCTACCATTCCTCCCTTACAGCAAGCACAGGCTTCTGGAGCTCTGAACTCTCCACCACCTACTGTTATGGTACCTGTGGGAGTCCTAAAGCATCCAGGTGCAGAAGGTAGGGATCTTCTTTTCTTCTGCTTAGATTCCATCTCCCTACTCCCCCTCTTTATGAGAGGGGGTGGTCCCTGCCTGTTTGAAGGAGGCAGTGGTGAAACCATTCCTTAAAAAGCCTTCCTTGGATTCGAAAAACCTAGCTAACTACCAGCCAGTTGCTAAATCTCCCTTTCTTGAGCAAGGTTCTGGAGCAAGTGGTTACAGACCAGATCCAGGCACTTTTGGAAGAAACGTGAGTTTCTGGATCCATTTCAATTGAGGTTTAAGCCCAGTTTTGGCACAGAAACTGCTTTGGTCACCCTGTATGATGACCTCTGCCATCATACAGAGTACTTCTGAATTCTAAATGTCCATCATACAGAGTACTTCTGAATTCTAAGTGTGTTATCAAAATGCTGATTAGTGTTAATGCTGATTAGTATTATTTACTTGGGCTGCAGTCCAAAGAAGTGACATGCGCACATAAGGAAAAACTATTTGCGGAGCCTGAACTTCATTTGTTGTTTCTGCTGTAGCAATTTTTCCTACCCAAGTGACTTGAAAAAAAGACATCTAAGTCAGTAGTTTATGTCAAGTTTCCCTTTGATACTTCTTCATATAATTCCTAAACAGTGGTGCAAATCTGACCACTCAACCATCTTTGTTGCACTGTATACATTTTACAACCTTACCTGTTTTTACCTATAAAGAGATTGTTGGCATATAGGGTCTTTCAGATGACCAGCACCTGTGATAGTTTGTGTAAAAATAACAGTAGAATCCCAATTCAATGGGATTTACTCAAAGGCAAGTGGGTATATGAAACACCCATGACTGATGAGAAGTATGGTCTGATAGTTACTCAGCACTCTAAAGCAGTTTATTTTCATCAAGTGAAAATGAAATGGCTATATCTGCCCGTGTAAATGTCAGTGTTTGAGAACTGCTCAAACTGGTTCTTTATTTGCATAGGAAAGCCTCCTTAACTCAATGTATCTGGTGGAGGTATTTATTCAGTTTAGAGATTAACTATAGGATCAAGATGCTTAGATCTAAATGATTGAATATTAATCTAGTTATCACTAAAGATAAACTTACTATTTACAATGTTCTTTTTAAAAAATATCTTCAACTGCTGATGAAAAGACAAGCTGCCTTAAAAAACAACCACTATGGGAACTGTTGAACCAAAATCAGATTCTTCTTTATTTGGTTGTGGCATTGGAAATATTCAAAATCCCTATCGTTTCTGTTTTTTAGTGTGTGTTTCAGTGTATTTCTGTATCTCAATTAAAGCCAGCTAGCTTCACTTCTCTTTTCATGCATGCATTTCTTTTGATGAGTTGTTCCCATCTCTTCCTTAGTGGCTCAGCCCAGAGAACAAAGACGTGTTTGGTTTGCTGATGGCATCTTACCCAATGGGGAAGTTGCTGATGCAGCCAAATTGACAGTGGCTGGAACAACCTCCCCTGGAGCGCTAGCAGTGTCACATGATCCAAGTAAACCCATGAGCAACACTACTTCACCCATAGAGGTGAGGAAAAGCTCTGATTTTTGTTGTAATATGTTGGACATGTCTCTTGGTCAGAGGGTACAGGCAGAAGTAGCTTCCCTAGCAATGTATTTTTACATGAGAGCCTATAGTACAGATTGTTTTTTGTATCTTGTATTTTACAAAATGAAGACTAAAATATGTCTAGTTATGCATTTACATAGTGTTGTTGTTTACTGCTTTTTGTAGACTGAAAACACACTTGCATTTTCAAGAAGCATTACTCAGGTTGGAAGTCCAGTTGGCAGTGCGATGAATCTTATTCCAGAAGATGGGCTTCCTCCAATTCTTATTTCTACGGGGGTGAAAGGAGGTGAGAATTAAACTGTGGTGTGTCTGTTTTTGGGTTTAATGAGTAACATTCCATCCTAGAGCAGTCCATATTGAAACCAAAGTCTTCTGGATCAAGGTCAAATAGTCTTGACTGTCAGTGGGCTGAATATTAACAGCCAAGGTCAGGCTTAATAAAATATCTGTTAAATGGGGATTCTGTGTGCATATAATCATTCAGGTGTACTGAATAGTGATGGGATTTCAAAAGGCTGACTTGGATGCATGTGAAATTGGAAGAAGGGATTGCATTTCTAGGAAAGTACCAATTTCTGGGGTAGTTCTTTTCTGAGCTGGGCTAGACGTTATCAGCACTACGGTGTGTGGTCACACATACAGCAAGTACCTAATATCCAGTCTGATCTGTTGGCATACTGCCAATTTTTCTTGTTTACATCTTCCATATCAATGTCATGAAGTTTCTGCAATTTGAAGCAGTGGAGAATAATATCTATGTGTAGCTACTTGTTTGCAATAGATAAAACTAAATGATTGCCTGTGAAATAAGACTCTTCATAAAATACTACCACGAGTTGCAAGTACTATTTGTTTAGTTATTTAAACAACTAAAACTGACCAGTTGATAAACTCACTAATTAAGAACCAATGACTATGGATATATTCCAAATTTATGGATAAATTCCAAGTTATTTTTTGCAGTAAATCTTATACCTGACAAACACTTCATTCTGTCAAAAGTCCTGATAGTCAAATAAAGTTTTTTAAAAAGGAAAACTAGAAGGGATTCATGCATCTGTGTTTATGGGAATGCTTCAGAATATAGCCTTTAAATATGATTTCATTAATTTATATTGTTATATATAATGGCACTGTAAACATAAGCAAATAAAAGCCACTTCCCAATATTCCATCATACTCTAGCATGGAACAGAAGAAAGGCCAGGGCTATGCAGATAGAAGAAGGCTTGGTGATTGGTGGCTAGGGTCTGCAGTTATAGGGAGAAAAATTATATCTTACCCAGTGGTACCCCTGTGTGCATACCTTTAATATCTCCCATGGCAGTAAAGGATTCCCATTTGCTCCTCTCAGGAAAAATGAAGGACTTTGATTGAGGAGTGAGAACCTGCATTCTACCCCTTTTATTGAACTTTTATTGACAGGATCACACAGGAATGTCTATCCACATGCAAAGCACATAGTTATACTGCACCCCTTGGCTTCCTTAGCATATATAAGCTGGTCTTCCCCATGGAAACCCCACCAATCCTTTTGATCATTTTGAGGGTCGGCCTGCATATATTTGCAATACATGACTGAGATGCCAAAACTGGTTTATAATGGTTATGTTTAATGCCATATACTGTGCTTGACATAGAGGTATGTTGTGTAGAAGCCCCAGGGTAGAAATCTATTTTTGTTGCACTATCAAATAAAGATTTACAAATGTATTTATTATGGGTCTGTTAAACAAATGCTATTTCATTTTTTAAGAATAGGCAATAGTATTCAGTAATTGATTTCACAGTAATACTTTCACTGTTGTTGTAGATATTACTGATAGCATGCATTTTTCAGATGTTACCTAAACCCAATGAAATGTTGGGGGGGGGAAATCTCATTTTTTAAAAATCCTCCACCCATCCATTTTGAATAAGGTGACAGACCACACAGTACTTAAATATGAGAGGTATGCTATTGCCAAATTGCATAAGACACTTGACAACCATCATTTGACAGCTACCTTTTTTGCTTTCAGATTATGCTGTAGAAGAAAAACCATCTCATATATCAGTGATGCAGCAGTTGGAAGATGGTGGCCCTGACCCCCTTGTGTTTGTTTTAAATGCAAATTTGCTTTCCATGGTTAAAATTGTGAACTGTAAGTACAGTTTATTTGGATGATGATAAAACGATCTTGCAATGAATCAATTTCCTTTGCTTTATAAAACATTTCCCTGTGAAAAACTTCTTGCACTGCAGAAAATCACCTTCAAGTAACAGTGGTGAATTGTCTTTCTGGTCTGTGTCTTGGAAGTGATTTTGTGCCAAAATCCAGGATATTATTTTCTGAGGCCCAATATATGAATTCACATATTTAAAAGATGTGCTGGTCTTGCTAATGATGATTTCTTGATTTAATAGCAGCATGATATTACAGTGGAACTTCAGTACGCTGAATGATGGGGTTTATAAAATCATACTTCCTATGAGCATAACAAGATGCAGTTCAGAATATCCAGGATTTAAGATTATCTATGGTGTAATTCGGGGACGCGGGGTGGCGCTGTGCCTAGGACTTGCCGATCGCATGGTCGGCTGTTCGAATCCCCGCGGTGGGGTGAGCTCCCGTCGTTCGGTCCCAGCTCCTTCCCACCTAGCAGTTCGAAAGCACCCTTAAGTGCAAGTAGATAAATAGGTACCGCTTTATAGCAGGAAGGTAAACGGCGTTTCCGTGTGCTGCTCTGGTGCCGGTTCGCCAGAGCAGCTTCGTCACGCTGGCCACGTGACCCGGAAGTGTCTACGGACAGCGCTGGCTCCCGGCCTCTAGAGTGAGATGAGCACACAACCCTAGAGTCTTGTCAAGACTGGCCCGTACGGGCAGGGGTACCTTTACCTTTATGGTGTAATTCAGCATAACTCTAAGAGGGGTACACCTACAGGGAACAAGGGTCTTCCCTTGCTCTTCTCTCCCCATTTGTCCCCTAAACCTGTTCTGAGGGTTCCTTGAAACGCTCCATAGCTGATTTTGGAAGTACAGGTGGGAGAGGTGGAGAGAAGTCCTGTTGCGCAAGGTACCTCATTTCACGCATGCTAGCAGCTTAGATGAATGCCTAGTTTAACCTATGTGGTTAAACTAGGGGCGGCTAACCTTATTTGGTCCAAGGGCTTCATGTCAGTGGAGGATGTTGTCAAAATGAACTTTGGTGTCCCCTAGCTTTGTGCCTCTCCCCGACCAAGCCTGTGCACACACAGGCAGGCACACAGACGCACAATGGCAGACACAAGCCATAATCCTGCCAATTTGAGGGATTCCTCCCCATTGCAGTGCTGTGCTGAGAGGAGAGACTTAAAATGTAAAGACTAGCAAATGCAGAGGTTACCATATTGGGTCAGAAACACAACCTTATAGTAACTAAGACTTTTAACCTGCAGGGTGAATAACTTGGGCAGGGTTTTAATTGAGGAAAGTGATATTGCAAGAAGGGTCAAACCCTGAATCACCCAGTACTGTTGTCTAAAATCTACACACAACCCATACACAAAAACCATACATGGTTTTTTTATATATAAATGAGATCCTGAGTCAGAGAGCTCTGTTGTGTTTAGTTTGGCCTTGGCAAATAAGCAGCCTACAGTAATGTCTTCATTAATTTTGCATTTATCGTGGTACCTCGTGTTATGGATGGGATCCGTTCCGGAGGCCTGTCCGCAACTGAAAGCTCTGTGTCTGCACAGGCATGTGGCACAATTTGGCGCTTCTGCACATGTGCAAAACATGATTTAGCGCTTTGTGCAGGCGCGAGCGGTGAAACCCAGAAGTAACCTGTTCTGCTACTTCCGCGTTGCCACGGGATGTAACGCAAAAAGACACAACATGAAGCGTACGCAATACGAGGTATGACTGTACTCCATATGTTTATTTTTACAAACCCTCATTGTGCTTTCCCTTCTACAGATGTGAACAGGAAGTGCTGGTGCTTCACTACAAAAGGAATGCATGCTGTAGGCCAGTCAGAAATAGTAATTCTTCTCCAGTGCTTACCTGATGAGAAGTGTTTGCCGAAGGATATTTTCAACCACTTTGTGCAGCTTTATAGAGATGCTTTGGCAGGTGAGAGAACTGCCTATTTGAAAATTGTGATGACTGCTGACAGCTAAATTACTTGAATTATTAAGTCATCACAGTTGTGTAGCTGTGCCTTCTAGATTCTTTTATAAAATAGTCCATATTTGTACATTATTAAATAATATTTAAGTAACCAAAGGGCTCTCTGCCTTTTCTTCAGATGCTGATTGAACTTTGATCCAGCATACTACAGATATTACTATGTGCAATTTCACTACAGTGTTGCATAATTTATGACCTCTACATAATGTGTATTTGAATTCTATTTTTGGTATTCTTTGATATACTGTCCTTCAATGCTGTGAGGGAAGCAGGGTTTCGGGGCTTTGTTATTTTTAATCAAAAGCCAAAATTTAATACCAGTACTGCTGACTTTTATGATTCTTTTTGGGGAGGGGGCATTTTCTATTTCTGTAGTTCAGAAATGTAAGGCAGTCAAATTAAATCATGAGTTACTGTGCTGGATACAAAAAGGATTCTTGTTTTCTGAGCGGATGATCTTCATGACTCATAGCACTCTAAATCAATTTCTGCAGTGGTCCATAATACACTCTTAGTATGTGGCTTGCTTATGTTCTGACATTGTAAGTAGTTGAGAGAGAGTTGTGGAGGGATGCAGTACAGTACACTAAATTAACACTGCTAGGGGGTTATCAGAAACAGCTTGCTATAAAGTTATTTACTATAAGTGCAATGAATAAGACAACTGTGTCTTAACCATTCTGCTATATATTTTGGAAAGTTCTTCATTTGTTTGCTACGCTTTGGAACACCTCTTAACACAGCATTTTAAAAAAATTGCTGGTTCCCGAGATCAGGGAGCAGGTTTTTCAAATCAAGATAGCAGACTGAACCTTTCAAAACGGTGCTGATTTTGGGGTTTCTTAAAATTTCCGAGTAACGCCAGGTAGAAGGCTGCTGGTTTCTTATAAGGCAAAACATGCCTGTAATAAATAGAGGGTACACTGTGTGTAATTATTTCTGAAAAGCTGAGGGGAGTGGGAAATTTGTAAAGGATTTCTGCTATAGAACAGTGGATAAATTTTCAGCAGGGCTTAGAGCTTTAAGAGTTGTATGTGCTTGGGCTGCATATCTAGTACCTGCAGGTCATAGCTTCATGGCTGAGTAGAAATTTGTACCTGAGTGTCCTTAATCTTAGATCCAACATTTTCAACATCACATATTATTAACTTTTAAGCATTCTCTTTTTCATTAACATCCTTTGTTGTTAAAATGCAACAGTATAAAGCATGGTATTGGTACTGGTTTAAAACCTGTGACATATAATTTCACTATTGAAACAAAGGTTTTCTCTGTATATAATAATAGTAATGTATATAATAGTAATAAATAATCTACCAGGTTAAGCCCAGAGACAAAGTTTTCTCAGGAAGTTGGGAGTGAATTAAGTGTGCTGCTCATGGTATGTATATACTCATCACACCTTCACATCTGATAAAATTGCTTGGCAGGATTTGGTGTCATTTCTAAGACCTGCAAATCCTGTTTGACAAGAGGTCAAACTTTTGGATAAAATTATTTTGTACTAAACATGAGAAGTGCAACATTTATTTCAAAGCACTTTCTTAAAATTACCGTATATTCCATCTCTAGCCTAAGACTCAGCATATGGCTGCTTCAGAATGTTGCAATGTTTGTGGAGTTGCTTTTTTCGTATCCCTTTTGGGATCAGGGTTCTTGGGTTTTTTGTGGCAGGGAATCTACACTGTAGAGATTTCAGTTGCAAATACCTAGAAATGAAATCAATAAGTGTGTGCAGAACTTTTCTAATTAAACTGGAAAAATAAAGCATTATATACTATTGAATAAAATTCCTTTTGCTTTTATTTTGGTATATCTGCTGCAAATGGGTAATTTAAGTTAGTATACCTTAACATTTCTTTAAAAATGTTTTCTTCTGTGTCACAAGTAGCACAAGAGGAAGTAGGATCTCTGTGCAATTTTATCTTGCCTTTTGGATATATAGCCATTAATAATAACTATTTCTCTTGTTTCCATAGGCAGTGTTGTGGGTAATTTAGGACATTCATTTTTCAGTCAGAGTTTTCTCGGCAGTAAGGAGCATGGCGGCTTCTTGTATGTTACACCTGTGTATCAGTCGCTGCAGGACTTGGTGCTCCCCACTCCACCATATTTATTTGGAATCCTTATCCAGAAATGGGAGACTC
Source organism: Podarcis liolepis (assembly GCF_965112155.1). Taxonomy (NCBI): domain Eukaryota; kingdom Metazoa; phylum Chordata; class Lepidosauria; order Squamata; family Lacertidae; genus Podarcis; species Podarcis liolepis. The sequence goes on from NC_139559.1 coordinate 56,404,031, forward strand.
CTTGGGCCAAAGTATTTCCCATCCGACTGATGTTGAGACTTGGAGCTGAATACAGGTGTAAGTCCTATTACTCTTCAGTGTCCCATTAGATCCCAGCCTTGGTTTCAGTGTGTCATATATACATATTTTACCATTTTGTTGCTGGTAATCACATTGCCTTGGATTCAAACTTTTTGCTTTGTGAGCAAAGGGAGTCTTCTGTTCATGGAGCAAAAGGTTAGGGTCCAAGCTACCGTTGTAAGGACATTACTAAATGTGATTCTGTTGGCCAAATTAATCTACATTAAAGTAGTTGCTTGTGCACGTAATGCACAGTAGGTTATGTTATATGGGAACAGTGTCTGAAGTGGGTTTAAAATGGCTTTCTGTGCGACGGAGGGCTCTGTGGCACCCTACCAGACATGGGAGCTTGGAGTAACTGGTGCAGTCATGGTTTTCAGAATTGTATTCAGTGGTTCTTTTGTGTGTGCACCACTTTCATAAGTAACTGAAACCTAGGCAAACTTGAAAATTGAAAATGGTTACAAAAACCTAGTACTGAATATAAGCTGTTAAGATCTCCACAACAATCATTTGTTTAAGTCAGTTGGGGTTAGTGTTAGGTCACACACAGTGACTTCTTGTGCTCCCATTTTGGCTCTGTAGTGTACAAATAAAAACATGGAAAGTGTTGCTAGAAAGGCAGAGCATCTTTCCTCGGCACATGTCTGTGCTCCAAGTAGAAATCTGAAGGCCCATCCTATTATTCTATTCTTACAATTGTCCTTGATCAGACAGGCACCAACATAGGTGGAATGATTCCTTCCTTGTATGTGACTATATGTGGATCACTGGCAAAGAACCACAATGAGGGAGAACTCTGGGTTGGATCAAGACTTGACGCTTTGCAAAAAAGGGCTCATTCTATTTGCAGAGGGAATCAGAATCCAGTGGGGGTTCTCCACTTGCGGAGGGACTGTGGTTTTTGTTGTGCAAATGGAACTTCTTCCTGTGCAAGTGGAACTTCTCTGAGCATGTCTGGATACAAGCTATGGTGTTATTTTGATCTTCCTACTGTTGATATTTTTCTAAATTTGATTTTCCAGCTACCAAATGCAAGGTTTTTGGAGTGAACTTCTCCATAGATATGTTTGAATCTGAGATCTTTTTTCTTACTTTCTTAGTGTACCCGTGCCCACTTTTCAGTGTCAGATTTCGTAAGCCATTGTTTGGAGAGACTGGACACACAATTATGAATCTTCTTGCAGTAAGTGATGGTTACAAGATTATTTTGTAAATAGAAAAATGTATGTGTTCTGTTCACTCACCTAATTTATATGCACTGTTATTCTGAAAATATAATAATGTGTAGATTTCTTAAATCTAGATATGATGGAGTAGAATTTATTTATTTATTTATTTATTTAACAAATTTATATACAGTTTTCAAGCAAAAAATTATTCTCAAAGTGTTTTACAAACTACATACAAAAACGTAAACAAAAAATATAATTTAAAACTGGCTAAAACATCCATATGATTTCAAAAGATAATTTAAAAGACATCACAAAAACAAGTATTTCTGAGCATAACAAAAATACCATAGAACACCACAATACCAATTTTACAGCTCAGATTATAATTAGTCCCTAAAGACTATTAACCCTTATCCCTAAAAGGATAGGTCTTTAAAGGAGGTGGGGATGAGGTTTGCTCTCAATATCATGCAGAATCTAATACACAGTTTTATGCAACAAATATCTATTTTAAATCAAGAGAACACTAAAGGTCCTTTTTTTAACATCTCTGAACTGGACCATCATATAGCTGTAGGCACACTACTGTTAAAAAAAACCACCTAAGCATTTCATCTGTACATTTATACCAAGGAACCCCAGTTTAGTGTCCTGTATTTTTATTTTTATTTTTTTTGTATGCTAGAGAAAGAGCACAGCTGCGCTCAAGGACAGAAAGAATACCTTGGAGTGGTGCTGATGCCCCATAGCATTTAAGGAGATTAAACAGGCACCTGTTCCAAATGTGAAGTGTGTTATTGGACACCAGGAAGGAATATAGCAGAGGTGGATGAGTGGGTGGGAATGGGAGATTATCAGGTGCTCCTTTCCTCCTCTTGTTCATCCAAAGGCAATTTCTATTTTCTCACAGCTAAACGTACCCAGCTTACTCTGATACACATTGCATCTCATGAAACTCATTGGTACAATATCAGTTCTTTCTACTTAGTGTTGTTTTCAGAGCCCCTACTGATGGGTTAGGTTGCTCCTGAAACAAAATGTATTTTGCAATATTTTAAACAAAATAATGAGTAAAGAATACAGCTTATTGCGAATGGATTTAGTATTTTTATTGTAATTTTTCAAAGTTGACCCATAGTTCTTGCGTTGCTGAAACTCAAATGCCAGCAGCAATTGTGATTTTCATTGTTCTGTGCACTGATAGGACTTCAGAAATTACCAGTATACATTGCCAGTTGTCCAAGGCTTAGTGGTTGATATGGAAGTGAGGAAAACCAGCATCAAAATTCCCAGCAACAGATACAATGAGGTATGTAGTGTGAATAAATATGTAACACACATGTCCAAGAAGCATCACAGTGATTCTTCTATTGATGAAATATTGAACGAACTAGGAGTTACTTGAGGGGTGAATACAACTGGATCTGTGAGATCGGGTTTCAAATTCTTGCTCAGCAAGGAACTGAGGGAGCAGCTTTGGTTAAGCCATGGTATCTCTTTACCTTGTCTCCCATCTGAAAAATTATGAATAATGACATACCTTAATATCTCATGTTGATATGGCAGATCAGGTGTAAACTGTCTTGCATGTTCTTCTCCAAAATATTGTATGCCATAAATCATATATTTCTTTTGGAGGACTAAAATTTTAATTCAGTGATTGTTAAATGTTTATTTTTTCAAAGAGCCAAGAAACAGCATTGCAAATAGTTTAATTTGGCCCTATTCCTGGGATGGGCAGTCCACAGCCATTGGCCTGATTTTATGTGATCGTTGGCAAGCATCACCTCAGACCCTTGGCAAGACTGAAGTGCCCCCCATGGACAAGAGAGAGAGAGACTACCTTTGGCTCTGGCCTTGGCCACTGCTGAGTTTAGCCCCGCCCCCCTCCCAGTTATCCTTGAAAGGAGTTCTTTGACAGAAAAAAAAGTTTGCCTCCATCTGCCCTGTACAGATGTCATTTTTCTTCAGGGTTTGCACCTGTGGAGACAGTTCTCACGTTTCTTGGGTGGTGGTCTCATATTATGTGGTAATGGTAAATGTTTTGGTTGCAGATGATGAAAGCCATGAACAAGTCCAATGAGCATGTTCTAGCAGGTGGGGCATGCTTCAATGACAGGGCAGACTCTCATCTCGTGTGTGTGCAGAATGATGATGGGAACTATCAGACACAGGCCATCAGTATTCATAATCAACCGCGGAAGGGTGAGAGTTGCTGACAATGTATTCACCCCCCCATAAACAGTCTGCTGTTTGCATTGTTTTCTTGTTCATTGTTTTTTGCTTGTAAGCCCTTTTGATTTTATAAGTGCATGATGAGCAAAGAGCCCTAGTGCCTGAAGGCAGTTATGGCCTGAATGAGAGCCACTAAACTGAGACTGAATCTTGATAAGACAAAGGCACTGTTGGTGATGGTTCACAGGTGAGAATTGGGTATATGGCCTATTCTGAACGAAGCTGCAACCCTTCCCGAAGCAACAGATTCATAAGCTGAGGGTGCTTCTAGAAGCTCACGAGGCTTCAATGGCAAGAGGTGCCTCAGCCCAGCTTCTGCTGGTTCATCACCAGGGCAGCCTAGCTTTATGGCCTGGTAACCTCACGCTTAGACTACTGCAGTGTGCTCTATATGGGCCTGCCCTTGGAGATGCAGTTGGTGAAGAATGTGGCTGCAAAAGTCTTGACAGGTTCATATGTAAGTGATCTTTGACACTGGCTGCCTGGGCCCAATTTAAGGTGCTGGATTTGGTGTACAAAGCCATATACAGCTTGGGACCTAAGTACTTAAAGGAACAACTATCCCATTATATGCTGACGTTATTCTTTAAGATATGTGAGGGATGTCCTGCTTGCAGTTGCATGAACAACTGCAGTTGGTTGTATGCTAACAGTGAGCAGGGCCTTAATGGCACACTGGGTGGGGAATTCCTTCCCATAGGAGATGCAGTTGTTACTCTCATAAACAGTTTTTCCTCTCATTAATAGTTTTATGTTAAGATATTTTTTCATTCAGGCCTATGGAGATGTCTGATTTAAAGAAGTTGCTTCTCTGCTGCTGGGTTACTATTTTGCAGTCTCCATGGTTTTAATGTCATAGCTGTAATTTTGAACCTTAATAACATGTGTTATACTGCCCTGAGAAATTATGGGTTATAATTAATTTTAATATTAGTATTAATATTAATTGGAGCACTTTGTGCAAACACATTGAATACTATGCAGCTTCTCACTGCCTGTTTCCATTTGCCTCTCCATTTTAAAAGTCCATTTTTCATCTTTCTTACACTACACACCATGGTGGGATTCATCAGCTATACTGTGATTTGAGATCCTGGCTTCTTTGTACTATCACAGCTTCTGAACTCAGGAGATAAAGGGAAACGCGAATGCTTTCAGTCTCTTCTCCACGTGTGTGGAGGAGGAATGGTATACATAGCTGGGATAGCTCAGTCAGTAGAGCATGAGACTCTTAATCTTGGGGTTGTGGGTTCGAGCTGCACTTTGGGCAAAAGATGCCTGCATTGCAGGGGGTTGGACTAGATGACCCTCATGGTCCCTTCCAACTCTACAATTCTGTGATTTGGTGACAGTGTGAAGCTTTTTTGTGGCTTGATCTTCTCCTGCTAAACAATGCTTTAGTGTTGCATCTGAAACAGGCCAATTAATTTGCTTTCTGAACCTTTCTCAGCCAGTAATGATTAGCATTTATTCAGCTGAACTTTACATTCTAGGTATATATGAATGCAGCACTCACAAATGAATTGTCTTTTCATCACTATATGAGATCCCCTTTGCAGAGATACATACTCCTAGTTCATAGTTGTGATGTTTACTTGATCTGGTGCTAAAGTCAAGTAATGATCATCCTGTCACCACTTACGTTAACAGATGGGTGGTAGATTCTGTACCAGCTTCCAAACAGCCTTTGAAAGCAGCTCCATGTAAACATCCTTGCAATAATCCAATTTATGAAGCTTGAAAGCTTTTGTTCCAGCTGCTTAAACCAGATGCAGCCGATACTGAGCATGGGGGTCCACTGTGGCTTGCTTCTGAAGTCCTAAGAATACCCACAGATCTCCTTTTTGAAGGAGAGCAAATAAGCATTTAAGCTTTTTGACTGGCCAATTGTATAAAATACGTTTTCTGGAGGGAATTCTATATAAGACTGTGAGTAATCTTGAACACTGCAACGGGGTGAGCTCTCGTTCGGTCCCAGCTTCTGCCCACCTAGCAGTTCGAAAGCCCGTCAAAGTGCAAGTAGATAAATAGGTACCTCTCTGGTGGGAAGGCAAAAAGTGTTTCATGCTGGCCACATGACCTGGAAGCTGTCTTGGCCTATAGAGCGAGATGAGCATGCAACCCCAGAGGAGTCCACGACTGGACCTAACGGTCAGGGGTACCTTTACCTTTAATCTTGAACTGGCTGAAAGATGCTGGAAGTAAAATCGCCTTTCACCCACAGCTAGTTGGATTCTGGGCATTGCACTGATTCTGCCTCTGGCTGATTTTAAAAAAAAAGTTCTATGAATTGCTCACATTATAAAATTACCAAACTTAAAACCATGGAGAGACCTGGTCTGAACAAAGACATTGGATTCTTATCTCATTATACATGACTAAGCCATTTTTCACCTTCTCACCCCTTGCCTTTTCCTGTAAGACCTATTGCAGTCGTTAAGAGTCGTCAACAGGCTCATCTCAGCTATTTGCCAATCTCCCATTCCCACCACCCTTCTGAGTAATACCCCTCCCCACCTTCTCACTATATAGAAGGATCTGGCAACTTCTGTTTCAGTGTATCTGAAGAAGTGTGCATGCACACGAAAGCTCATACCAAGAACTAACTTAGTTGGTCTTTAAGGTGCTACTGGAAGGATTTTTTTTATTTTTATTATAAAATATCACAGTGGTGCACAGAGAACTTGTATTCTATTTCCTTGCCATTATCTAATGCTTAAATTTTAGTAAGTAAAGAGCTTTTCATGAAGACAGCACACACCTCTTCATTCTTCAAGGAAAGTCCCCTTGCAGAACCTGTTTGGAACTACTCAATACTCAGGGCTGTGCTGAAGTAGTAATTTTCCCAGGACATCAAATTTTAAAGCTGTAGGATTACTTTTAGTGATCAGGTGGAAAATGTGGGTTTCTTTTTAATACTTGGACTTTCTAAAGTGTTTTACTTGGCTTAGAAAACGCTATTGAAAGGAGCTTTCCTCCATCATTGAATATTGGTAGTTGCATACATTTGTTTTACATGGGTTTTGTTTGGATTATTGGCTGTTTTGTTGCTGATCTAATTCTGAAACCTGGCTCTTATATACAGTGTCTTAATTTTAGAATTACTAACACATTACCTTGTTTTTTTACATTTTAATATAATTATATTTCTCATGTTTTTATCTTACATTGTTTTTAACTCCACATGTAATACTTAATATATTTTATTGTGTTTTATGTGTTTTCTTTTTATCTTCTCTACTGGTCATTGACTTAAACAAACAAACAAACAAACAAACAAACAATATGAATCTTATTCATGTCTGCCATTTGTTGCAGTGACTGGAGCTAGCTTCTTTGTGTTCAGTGGAGCTCTAAAGTCTTCTTCAGGCTATCTGGCAAAGTCCAGCATTGTAGAAGGTAAGTTTTGAGTCACCTTTCACCATGTACACTACTTTCTTCTTGGTTAAATGTAACAGTGCTTCGGTGGTAGTTAGAACTTACCCTTGTTTACAAAAGGTATTGCTATTTTTAAACTAAGTATTGGGTTCTTAGAATTTTAGACCAAGAGACAAGCTTAAATAAACAAAAAAGAGGAATGTACTGACTCCTGTGCTTATAGTACCAGACGGTGGTGGAAAACTGAATGTGGATAATGTGATTTTTTTTTTTTAAGGAGTGAAAATGTCTGTGAGGATTTTAACACTAAAACAGGAATATAGATTATAGATAAGTAGTAGTTATGAAAAAGGCTCTTTTAAAGTTAATTTGTACTCCTGCTGTCAATACCAATTATATTGTGTATATATAATTTCTGTAAACTGCTTTTTTCTTATGAAATGGCAATATAGAAGTAATTTAAAACAAATAAATAATGAAATAAAACACCTGATGTTTCAGCTTAGGCTAATTTTGTATAATGTGCGCACAATGTAGCACACAGAGTACATCCTGGAATGTTTTCTTTTGGAGGGTGTGTGTGTTGGAGATTGGGATTGTGCTGTCCTATCCAGGCTTTGATTCCATTTTTATACCAAGGCCTAATCTAAATAATTTTATGCCTTGATTTTTGTAGTGTATGGATTGTGCGGGCTGCACTGTCTACATATAAACCCCTAGGCCAGGGGTCTGCAACCTTTAAGACAAAAAGAGCCACTTGGACCCGTTTTCGAAGAAAAAAAAACTGGGAGCCGCAAAACCATTGTGACATTTAAAACAAATATATCTCCGGAGCCACGATCTGACAGTGGGTGGGAAGGTGACGTTGGGACGGTGCGTGACTAACGCACGCACCACCCCCATGCGACATCACAGCCAGTACAGCGCCCGCCACAGTGGGGAGTGTCGGGGCGCACAATGCGCCTCCTCCCCTTGCTAGTATCCGCCCCGGAGCCGCGGCAAAGGTGTAAAAGAGCCACATGCGGCTCCGGAGCCGCGGGTTGCAGACCCCTGCCCTAGGCAAATCTGCAATCCAGGGCTCAGGATTCCACCCACCTCCTATTAGCAAGTGTATGTTCAAATGTTTGGTTTAGGACTTGGATGTTTGCAGCATGAATCCACCGTACATTTGTTCTCTGGTTAAGAATACAGCTGTGGGCTGTTGTCCTGATTATGTCTTGTCCTACCTAGATGGAGTCATGGTCCAGATAACGGCTGAAAATATGGACTCCCTAAGGCAGGCTCTGAGGGAGATGAAAGACTTCACTATTGCCTGTGGTAAAGTGGATGCCGAAGAGCCTCAAGAACATGTGCACATTCAGTGGGTGGATGATGACAAAAACTTCAACAAGGGGTAAATATAGGGGTATTTTCTTGATATTAAATGAGCTTGTTTGGTTTTATATGCTTTCTTGGTAAGGAAAAGATGGCACATTCATCTGCCTGTTTGCATGGAGTGCATGTTCATATTCCAGGAGGTGATATTCTTAAGGGGTATGAACTAGCACCTTCAAATTAATTAGCAGAGGGTGTTAGCTGATCTGACTCCCCAGAGGTGTTTTTTATTTTAAAAAAGCCTGATGCTAAGGCCAGATGTCTCACGAATTAATTTATCATATGTATATCTTGCTATACAACATCACTTGAACACTTATTGAAGGTTAATGCTATAGGAACCAAGCTACCCCTTACAACTTGCATGAGAGATTAAAGTATGTACTACATGAATATCTTTGGTGTTTGAAATTTGTGTATGCACCATCTTTTGAGATGAATGCACAGGCATTGTGTCGACACACTGAGGGAAATCGCAGCAGCTGGTGCTTTCTGTCAGCATGTGTGTGAGTGTGCAAGGAGACGACATATCCTTTGTTGTCTTAAAATAATTGCTGTAAAGAAATAGATAAGGTATGTTGAACCACCGACGTAAGATAGGTGCACGGGATGTTAACAGCTCTAACTGCATTTTATGCTTCCACATATGGTGGCAATTACTTTTCAGTTGCAGAGGTTAACACACTGTTTGTTGTGTTAACTGTGTTACAGTTATTATGCTTCCCTAGACTGTCTTCATGCTTTTCTGTGTAATGCAGTAGTAGAATGTGCTACATCCCCCTGCTGCAGGGACATTAATTCAAAGAGGCATTTATTCAGGATGCTGCCGTTGTAGTAGTATTCCAGATGACTTCCTGGGGTGTTCTGTGGTTTCACACAGACAATTATTTTTGTAGGTTGATGGGAGCAGCTTCCTGTTTACCTTTACAGTGGCATTAGCCTTAATCTTGCTTCAGTAGCTTGATGATTACCAAAACGAAAAAGGGAAGAGCTTTGCTATCGTGTGAAAAAGACTTCTGCATTAAAACAAACACTAAATGTTTACACTAAATAGTGGGGAACCTTAGGTCTGGGGGCAGAATATAGCCCTCCAGACCCCTTGTATCATCCTCCCACCCCATCCTCCCTGCTCCATGTATTCTTTGAGTGTTTTTGTCTGGCTTGAATGTGTCCTTGAATTGTTATGTCTTTCGTTTGCCTGCATTGAGAGATGTTGAGGGGAAAGGGTGTAGAAACCTTTCACATTTGTGCAGTAAGTTACATTCCAGTTGCTCCTAAAGGTAAGACACATCTCCTGCCCCACCCACCACTGACACGCCTCTCACGAGAAAATGCAGTTGTCTGCTTGGAAAAAATTCTGTGCCCTCGCAGCCATACATTGTCCAAAGTGTTGAAATGTTAGGGTATTTATATGGGGACAAAGACAGCTTTGAACTGTGTTTTTCTTTTTAAAAGGTTTCATAAGTATTCAGATGGTTATCTATTTACTGTATAGAGATGGGACCTTAGAAGTAATTTAGTCCAACTCTCTGGCAGCATCCCTGCCAGTACACCATTAAGCTCTGCTTCAGTACCATACACATGCTTTGCAACTGTACCGATCATATTTCTGGCTTTGGCTTTTCTGTGGTACAACTGGAAGCACTGTTAACATGTGCAAAATTGATTTGACCAGAAATGGTGGTAACAAAAACGTGTATACAGAAGGCTCTCTCATACTACTTTGTGTGTCTGCACACAGTCCATTTAACTGCTTGTGGTGTTCTATTGCAATCTCCCCAACATATATGAAATTGTCTTGATGAAGGGACTTATTTTTCTGCATAGTCTTCTGATCTGGGTCTGTATTCTTAAATTCTGCTAACAAAAGTTTCTTACTTCCTCCTTTCTAGAGTTGTAAGTCCCATTGATGGAAAATCAATGGAGTCTATCACAAGCGTGAAAATATTCCATGGCTCAGAGTATAAAGCAAATGGGAAGGTCATTAGGTGGACAGAGGTGAGGAAGCAAAACTGTTTTTGTATGTTAATGCAGAAGTATTGCTTGATTTGGGGTGGGGGGGAAAGCCATGTTAGCCCTCACCAAATACTCTGGTTGAATGCAAATGTGTTCCTTTTTATATAGCCCAGGCTGAGACTCATTGTGTGGGTTCTACTATACATGTCCTTGAATATAGCTTTGGCACTTAGCTCTGAAGGATATATAGTACACTACTGTATAGAAGGTATCCTAGAAAAGGCTCTTGATACATTTATTGGCAGTCCATCTACCCTAATTATTCTGGCTATTTCTTTCATACTGATGGGATGAGCAGAAACCTGAGGCTGAGTTTTTATTTGTTAAAATGTAACAAACTTGTAGATTTAATTATCAAGGAGATCTTAAATACTCCGCAGAGATAAAATTCACAGCGATATAAGGACATCTGCCCACCACCATGTCCTATTGGAAAATGCCCAAATGTTTTCTTCATTGGTTTGGTGCCCTTCTAGGTCTAACTACTTTCCCTCAATTGCCGAAATCCCTGCCATTAACTGGAGTAGAAAGCTTGCCCTTGTCACAGTGATCTTGAGTTACAAGAATGTTTCCTATATGGTGTTTCCTGCTTGGCAGGGGGTTGGACTCGATGGCCCTTGTGGTCTCTTCCAACTCTATGATTCTATGATTCTATTCTATGATTCTAATAGGACGTTATAGTACAGAAATTTAGAGACTGGAAAAATTATGTTTTCTTCAGGTTTTCTTTCTGGAAAATGATGACCAACACAATGGCCTAAGTGACCCTGCTGACCACAGCAGGCTGACTGAGAATGTGGCCAAGGCTTTCTGCCTGGCCTTGTGCCCTCACCTGAAGCTTTTGAAGGAAGACGGGATGACCAAGCTGGGTTTACGTGTTACGCTTGATGCTGATCAAGTAAGTGAACACATCTTGTGGGGAAAATTCTCTCCACATCTTTGGCATTGGTAATTAAATAAGCTGGAATCTATTTTGGGGGTGGGGGAGATATGCTTTTTTACAGAATTGCTGCGACCCTAATGTGAAAACATGCAGATTGAGGTTACTGTACTATTCATTCCTTGAAAATGATTCTTCTGATTCAGTTGTTAGGTGACACAAGCTCTTCCTGGACCTCACTTCCACTTTTTGAACTGGAAAGGACCTCCTTTTGCACTGGTTTTTCTGTCTGTTGTATTTCAGAAAGCTGAAAAAAGCCTCTTTTAAACTTCTGAGGGTGATTATTTGAAAAGCTCAAAGTTCAAGCCTATTGTGGATTATGTTTCATGTAATCTTGAAGGGTTGCTTCAAGATCACAGGGTGGGCCTGCTTACCTGCATTCTTCCATGGATAAAATTTTAGAACCTCTTCCGTCATGCTAAGGGATTGCTTTAGTCTCTAGTTTCAAAACAAAATAATATTTTCTCTTTACTTACTTTTTAGGTTGGCTACCAGGCTGGGAGCAATGGGCAGCCACTGCCTGCTCAGTACATGAATGACCTGGACAGTGCCTTAGTTCCAGTGATTCATGGAGGGGCATGCCAGCTGAGTGAGGGCCCAGTCATAATGGAGCTTATTTTTTATATTCTGGAAAACATCTCATAAAGACTTCATTTTCTGTTCAGACCTGTTCCAGCAGCAGCTGTATCTGAATCATTTGCACTTTAAAACTGGAAAAATTAAGCTTTTGTTAACACTATTATGAGGGGGTGGGTGCGTGATTGAGAACAGTTGTTCCATAATTCTGAATCGTCTATGCATTTGTCAACAAACAGGATCAGGGCAGCTTCTAATACTACAAAATGGCTATGCTATCTTTGCAGCTAATACACTTCTGTTACGGATTAGAAACAAACAATGGTCATGTTTTAAGACAATTGCAGTCATGTGTTCAATGCTCAAACGGGTGCAGAGATCACTGGGGAGTAAATAAAAGGAAAGGAAATGTAAACATTTCTGATGTTTGTAGATGAACTTATTATGAAGACCTCCATTCTGACCTCACTATACTGCCGCTTATGGTTAATTTCTCTAGACATTGAAATTATCGTTTACATTATCTTGACCAGATTATTGGTTGAAGTACCTCCAAGACATGTCGGAATATTCTATAGAGATGTACAGAGAAAGAAAGCAGCATGACTGAGGGTACCTTCTACGTCTGTCCCAAGCAAAGCAGAATCTCTCTAGAAGCTGTATGTAAATCGCGCTTGCAGTTTTGTGTGTATAAATAGGATAGTTTAACTTTATTTTTCTTTATTTGTGATAAAACTGTTCCCTAAGCCTGATGACATAGCAAAAATCTGCCCTCGTAAGTTTTGAGAGAGCCTGTCACAGGCGTGAGAATTGTTAGGCTTAAAAAAAATAAGTTACCATGGAAATTTGTTCTTTTTGTAGTTGGCCCTGGGTTTTTTTTTAGGTAACTTTTTATTTTCCCATTTGGTGTGCATTTATCCCCACCATTAAGCCTGCACTTATCTAACACTTTATAGTAGCAGCACTCTGTAAAGCTAGCCTGTGAAAACTGTAATAGTTTGGCTGCTGTTGCATGTTTTGCTTTCACTTCAGGCTGAGAAGTTTGCACTCTGTCTCACCTAAGACGGCACTTATGAGAAGAACGGCTTGAGCCCTCTCACTGCAGCGTACAAAGCCGGCAGTGAGAGTAAGCAAAAGAACACGAGCACGTTCCTATTAAATCCGATTTCCATCCCTGAGCAACTGATAGCCCTGTGGAAAGAGCTGTGTCCACATAAGAGAGAAAGCAAACCTAAGCTTCAACAAGACACAGGCTGCTGTTATTCAAGGCTGGCCACCCCCCCCCCATGGGTAAGAGTCTCTGGCCTTTTAAAGAGCAATCTAAAATTGGAGCAGCATGGGCAAAATGGTGAGCATTCAAGGGTAAGGTGGGGACAGCAGTTGCTCCAAGCCTGTCTAGAAATTATTTTTTAAAAGCAAACATATAGCAGTGAGAGCTGTAATAGTTAACTTTCCTCTGTGGGTAGGAAATCATAGTTGAGCCAGGTGCTACTGCTTGCCTAAGATTAGTAATAACAAAAAAGCCCTCCTAGTACAACCTATGTAAACTGCAACTAGAACATAAGGAAGACAAGGCATTAGAACTAGACCCCAAATTAAATGGCTGGAGAAGTTAACCCCAGCTGAATACAAACACTTCTACTGAATTTATTAATGGTGGGCCATATGCTATGAAGACAGTTTAATTCTTAGCCCATGCTGAACCTGAAAAGAACTCAGGTGCTGAATATTCTGCCCTGGGAGACAGGGTGGGCATAAAGAGGCTCCTTTGCAGAAGGGCCTTACATTTCCTGCTCTTTCTTTTCCTTGCATATAAAAAGTTGCTTTTAAATTTTACTTCCTTCTGTGACAACGTTCAATTTGACAGACGGAAGCTCAACTCTATTTAGATTTTACATGGCTGCAGTAGATTCCTACTTCAAGAGATGGCATTCCAATTTCACCACAGAAGTAGCTTTTTCAATAACTTTGTTTTGCTATTAAACTTACTGATAGAGGGAAAATACTGACTTTTCCTTCCTCCTTTCCCCCCTGCAGAAAACCATTTGTTTGGGTTATGTTTGTGCAAAATGCTATTGACTGACTGGTTTGCTTCAACCATAGCCTTTAAAATGACCTTAAAATTTACCATATTGTTAAGAAATGAGTACTTGTTTAAAGAGAAAAATGTACTTTTAAAATTCAGTTACACTGCAAAAGACTGCATATTATATTTTTATTTTCAACATGTAGTTTTGTATATTAAATTTATTAAAATTAAAAACTGAATATTGTATTGTCTCTATCCACTTAAGATAAACTCTGCCTGGTTGGCAGACTTAGTTCTATATTCAGGTACACACCTAGGTTTAACATTCTAGAAAACAGGCAACTCTTTCTTTTGTCAAATTACTGTTTCAACTTACACCCAAATGCTGTGCTTCTCAAAATCCTTAAGCAGTAAAAAGTTTAATTCTTCCTCTCCACTGAAAAAGAACACAAGAACATGGGCAGATTGAGGAAAACAGCTTAATAATAAATCAGCTACTAGCCATCTTAATATGGTATGGGCCTTTCCAAAAGGCTCGTGATAATGTTGCTTTAGAGCAAGGTTATGGGTAAACTTGCAGAGAAGGGGGGAGGGAGGAATGCAGTGATGGCTTAAAAAAAAATTCGTTGCAGGCAATGTCAAATGCATATTCATGCTGCTGTTAACAGTAATATGCTTAACCTAATGCTGTGTGCAAGAATAGAATTTATTCCAGGGCTAGGAAACACAATCTTATTTGCAAGTTTACATGATAAACTTCCACTGCTGCAGCCCATCTTAGTATATTTTGTCAGCCATTAAAACCAAACCTTTTTGCCCTCGCCTGCAAACATGCCCTTTGCATAAGACAGCAGCCCAATGGGTAACAGTCAAGTAGTACTAACATTGCTACTTTCAGCAAGGTTTAAGGTAGGTCTATCTTTGTGGATCAGCACCTTCTTTCCCAGTAGTAGACTTACAAAGCTTACCAACTCATACTATATGATAGTTATGAAAATAAAGATGTTATGTTCAGTAGTGCATTTGTTGAACATCTTTGGTGCTTGCAGAAGCTCTATGTATAAAGTCCATTCTGCAGCTTTTAGCATTTCTGTATCTGCGGGTGACAAGAAAATAAATATGAATGTGGCTTTAGAGGAATAATGGAAGGATTAATGAAAGATGATCAAACATCCATGACAAAAGTACAGAGTCTTCCTAGTGTGCTCTCAAACATTAACTGAAGGCAAGTCCATTAAAACCACTCAAGTATAAAGTTTTAGAAATTTATAAGGGACCGCAACCCTTCTTTAAGGATTCCTTCCTGTGGCTACATTGTCCTTTTGTTGGACGGTGACTCATTTTTACAGCAGGAATTTTAAAGGTGAATCGTTTACTATCTTGCATATTTTTAAAAAGAAAACTGCTTCATGCATGTATCTATAGAATACATTCACTTGTGGTAATCAGAGCAAAATCTTGAGATTGCTCGTGCCAATTGTCATCCTACACAGAAAAGACAGGTGTACATACCTTAGGTGGAACTAATGTTCAAGGACTAGCCAGTTTTCTGTAATTGTCTGAAGATCCTGCCCACTTAGTGGCTCCCTGAGTCTCACTTTTACTTCTAGTTTCCCTCCAGTAGGCTTCCTGCCATCCAAAACCTAGACATAGAAGCAACATGACAAGTTTAACCACAAGAGACATAACCTAGAGAACTGCAATTGGCTTTGAACATTCAATAGGGTTTTGGACTTCACTTGTGGCAGCTGTATGTATGGCAGGTGGGATCCAAAACAAAAAGTTCAGTGTGGATTGCTCAGTCATATCCTCTAGGATACTCTATTACATTCCCCTTCTCTCACTCCATGGAAAAAAAACGTGTTAGTCAGCATTTCCTGGCTGGTGAGCACATTTGGTCCTCTCATTGGGGTTTTTTTTGGGGGGGGTTGCAAAGGGGATTGTCTCGTGCCCGTAGGTTTTTTCCACTACAATACCCCCCCCCCCGCTACTTCTGCCAACCTTGGTGTTTCCCTGTAGCTGCTAGTACTGCTCCTTTTGTGGAGGGGGTGGGGGTGGCCAGACCACCAGCAGTGCTTATGTTGGAGCATCAAACAGGGAATGATACTGCAAAGTTTACATGGCCAAACAGTAGCATCATTGATTCTATTCAGATCCTGATTTGTCACAGGAAGCCAACCAACTACCCCGCCCCCCATTGATAGAAGTGGTTTTAATCTGTTGGGATAGCATCCCTTCTGGAGAGGATAAAATTGCCAAATGGTAGGCAAATAGGCAACATTTTAAAGTGGTTTAAAAAAATATGAAATGTAACTTTTCAGAATTGGATGAAATTTGCAAGAAGGTTTACCCTTTCTGAGGGCAGGAATTCCACCAAATTTCAGAAGCTGCAGCTGTTTCCCCAAAAGGCTAATAGGTAGAGCTTAGAGTGGATTAAAAAATCACTTAATATCCCTTGGGTTTTTTTGTGGGTAATTGGACTGAAAATTGCTGACACAAAAGAGGTGCCAATGTATTAGGAAACCTGCCATATTATGACAAATAGAGCTAGGGGCTTTTCTGCTAAGCACCTTTTGGGGTGGGAAGAACTAAAAGTAGGGGGACCTTCCAGGTAAAATATTTCCCTCTGATTCAAAGCTTGACATGTCAGCCACAATATAGCTCTCCTTTTCCCTGTTGCACAATCAAGTTTAGAGACATGACTTTTGCTTTCAGCACCATTTTCTAAAAATAACTGGCTGAGGTGTCACAAAGGCCTTTGGGGGTTCCTGCTTTGCCTAGGGAAAAAATCCCTCCAAGGCATCCCGTATCGCATGAGAAATTGGAATTAAGCTGAATATAATGTGTATCTCTAATATCTGAACGTAGGTACCACTTTTTTCAAAGTGGCACAGCACCAGTTGCAATGCATAAAAGCTAATTCTAGAGGTGTTTACATACACACAAGGGAGAGAGACTGTAACTGGATCTCTCCGCCACAGTCCAGTAGAAGCAAACTTGGCTCTCCAAGCTTCCCTACTCCTTTGCTGCCAGAATTCCTTGTGGTCATCGCTCTCTTCCTTTCCTTACAATTTTTGGGGAGCTATGTTGGTCAGCACACTATTTTTGTGCTACCCCCAACAACATCCTTGGAAAATTCTAGTTGTGCTCTAAGGAAGACCTCCATCCCCATAGGCAACCCTAGTTTCCAAGCACTTTTATATCAGCATATGGCACGTACAGCACCATCCTCATGGGAATGGATGAAAGCTGTGCAAGTAATGAAACTCCTATGAATGAGGAAAGCCAGTGCAGCATATCCTGTTTTACAAACACACTTTTAGCAGGACTACTGTGCAAAGAAGAAGAAAAAGGTAGTCCTTACCACAGCTTTCTGAGAACAAAAAAGGTACGGTACCTCAATAATTTCTCTGATTTCACATTCAAATTCCAGTTTGTCCAGTTTCAAGTGTGCTGTCCCCACTTGCTTGTCACTTCTGAAAAAGGACCTGGAGAAGGGGAGGCATGTCAGTGCAAGATTCAGTTTCTTCTCCTAACTTCCACGATGGGAATCGGCAAAAGAACCCCAAAGACACCCAGGATCTCAAATTGCAACACAGATCCTTCCCAACTCATACCTCCAAGGTTAAAAGCGGGTTATAATACCATTGTTCAGTAGTGCTACCAACAAAAGCCGTAGACAGGGGTCCAAAATATTTTGCACTGTATGAACTAGAGAGTAGAATGATGTTAAAATGAACAAAAATCGCTAGTGTTACGTTCAGTGATCAGACGTGTTTTAGGCTAAGGAAGCAACTGAATGGAATGACCTATTTATTCCCAAATATACCTAAAGATCATGGCTTGGTTCACAAAAAAAAAAAAAAAAAAAACAGTGCAGAAGGGGAGGGGATTCCCAGGTGCACAGGGAAAAGGCCCGATGCATTTTGATGAAGGTCTTCAGCAGCACTGAGAGGCAAAATTGTAAACACAGCAGCAGCAGCAGCAGCAGTGTGCTTCCTGCAGGCTCCCTCACTTTCAAGTGAGTACAGATTTGGAGGCAGAGCTTGCAGAAAAGCAGAGCAGTAGTGCTTCTCAGTGGCTCTGAAGACTTTCTTCAAAACATGTCAGGCCTAATAAACTATCTCCCTATGAGCCCTGCCCCCACCCCTTCTGTTAGGAGGAGCCACAGCAAGGCTTGAGCTTATCTGCTCCTATTTGTTTGAGTGCAAGGAAAGATTAGAGGCTTCTGCTTCTAGCTTGCAGCAAATCGGAAGTGCTCTTCAACTGTTAGTCACATGAAAGGGCTAGAGTGGTGGAAGGGGCTGTGGCAGGGACACGTTTTTAATACTACTGTAACAAGCCATATGATTCTTTCTGTCCCTGAAGTTCATAGCACAACTTCTGAAGTGGGGGTCCTGTTCTGCGTGTGGAGGCTTCAGACCTCGGAAATTACACCCCAACATGGCAAGGGTGGGAGATTCCATGTGACTTCGGAAGGTGGGGTGAAATGTACAGCCTTGCTACACCCTTCATGTGAATGGCTCCTGAAGAGCTCACCCTCAAATCACATTCAAAGGTTCTGGTTGCTGCATTTGGACAAAAGGGCAAACTAGAAAGAAAAGCTCTCCCTTGCATGTAAAGGAAGGAGCATGCAATCCTGCTAATGGCCTGTCATTTAATCTGAATCAAACCCACTTTCGGGGCTTGCCATAGTGTGAACTTAAGAACAGCAAACTCACTTATGGCCCTCCCTCTTACAGCTTAAAAATAGTTTTGCCTTCCATACTTTTTGGCTGCTAGAAATTTTGGATGCATGCTTAAAAGAGACAGAAGGCCACTCCCGCAAACAGATCATATTAATATTCTTTCCCACTGTTTCTTCTAGCCTAAACAATCATGCACCCTATCCCAATGAAGAAGCTTGTACAATCTTAAAACTATACACCCCTGAAACAGGAACTAAGTTGTGTTTATTATAAGCAAATTATTTTGGCCACTAAGGAATCCTTTCAAACAGTTTTTTTAACGCCAGACAACTTGACACTAAAGGCCACGCTACAAATAAGGGCAGCTATTCTGACTGTTATATGCCGAATTGACTTAAGATATTCAGTGTGAGATACAGATGCAGCCTTGTAGTAGCAAAAGGAGAGAGAAAAGCATCAGAAGTTCATCATGGAAGATTTCCACCCTCCCGCACCACAACAGTCATGCGGGTGCATGTCCTGTTTCAGCTGTGGCTTAGATCCCATGGGGGCAACAGGCATCAGATGCAGTGAACTGGCTTGCTTGGCAAAGTGGATTCTGTGTTTTGCTATGGAATCAACACAAAAATGCATTAAGGCCTACAGGATGAAAAGATTGACAGCCCCTGATCCCTGCTGAACTGCCAGCCTTAGTATACAGGCCTAGTAGTATAGAGCCAAAATTCTCATGCGTTTTCACAGCTTTTGGCTTTAGTAGAGTGTTAACAACACCCAAATACAGCACCTGTCAGTCATCTAAGAAGATCAAGCAGAAGACCAATATTACGTCACTGTAGTCTGAAAGTTCAAGCATTGCAAATGTCTAAAAGACGTATCTGCTGCAGATGAGCAAATCTACAAAGATTTCAAAATAGTTCCTTCCCATATTCTCAATTATATCTTCAGCTACCCTGTAGCTAAAAATTCCAAACACACAATGATGCCTACAGATTGTATGCGACAAAGTTACAATTTTTTTAGCTTCCAAAAGAAATCTGGGAATTGTTTTAAAGCAGAATTAACAAAGTCCTTGAGCTCAAGCAATCAAGCTGTTTCCCATTAGGCATGAACCCCATCTCACCCTTTGTGGAAGACTTCAAATTTAATTCCTTTAGCCTGAATCGCTCTTCGGAAACCTCTGTGATTTCGGTTAATGTTCAGCTTGAACAGCTGGTCGTATTCTGGAAATGCAGAGACAGATATCAGATACAAACAGCTGATGAGAGGACTCTGAACCAAATAAAAGATCAAGAAAAGCATGTGGTCAATGCCTCAAAATAAGCAGGTGGGAGATATTTTGCCACGGAAAACCTTTCAAACAAGTAGGCCCCACAGGTGCATATCTGAGAGAGGTACAGATTGTACTGAATGACACAGTGACTTGATCCCTACGTTTTCCTTTGCGAGAAGAAGGAGCCAAGACAAAGGACTGCAAGTCCATAAGTATATTACCCTCCTCAGTAAGTTTTTTTTTTAAGAACCTGCAAAAAAAGTGCTACAGGATTCATGCTGAATAGCTTTGAAATAATAGATCCCAAATAATTCTATGCAGTTGAGGGAAAGAGGGTGACATCTTTTCTGTGGCAAAATGAAGAGCAATGTTGGACTGCTAAGTGACAGAATGCAGAGGGATCCATATATTCCAGGTACAAGTCCTTCTGGAGTCGTATAGCTCAGTAGTAGAGCATGCACAGAGTTCCGTGGCCACCTCCAGTTGGCCTCGCAAAGGCCTCTGCCTATGACTGTTGAGAGCTGCTGCCACTATACAGAGCAGTGTTGCGAGTTAGGTTAACACCATCACAGATGCAGAAATCGGTTAATTAAGAAACCCACAAATACAAAATTACTACTACTCTGAAATGAGAGTCTTTGAATTCTGTTCAGGTAGCCGATGCAAACATAAAATGGAACTAACCCTTTTCAGCCTAGCTCTGAAATGAAAATTCAAGAAAAGACAACGTAACGATGGTGATAATATTATAAGCACATGCACCCACCTGGGCAGTTGGTATTTTTTATCACGGATGTTTTACTTTTCTGAGCTTGCTCCTGTTTTAATAAAAGCAAAACACAGGTTAACAAAACCCTAAAACTAAACACCTGCAGCCACACACCATTAATATTCAGCAGAAATCACATCTTTGTTGGCTTTTCATTTGGAAAGAAAGTCCTGCATAAGTGTAGATAAAGTTTTCTTGGGCACAGCCCATTCAATGTGGAACAAAATGCAAATACTGACATTCAATATGAAATACGGTATACAAAAGATAGAAACAAATGGTGCATGGGGATGTTAAAAAGATAGATTAGATCCAATGCTATCATTGCAACCACCATTCAGCTGTTTTGCTTTGCTGCAGAGCAAGAGCCTGTTGCAGGTAGATTTCTCCAGGACCTTTTCATTTGTCTTCCTTGTCCCCAAGAAGGAAAGGGGTATGGATCTTCAGAGGCTGCAACAAACGTGCTCCAAAGAGATTGTTTAGCAATTACTATTCTTTTTAACAACCCAATCACACAACAAAACAAATTAACTTCTAGCCCAAAGCACAGCAGAAGTCTCTAGGGAGTGAACAAGGACAAGGTGACCCAATTACTGCCAGCACTTCTAGATGATATCCTAGCAATCAAGCAATATAGCCCTTTCTCTATTTCAGAGGCAGCTCTTCCCCAGCTGCCTCTCAAGCATCACATATACAACCCCAATAGAAATGCCATTCTCTTTTCTACTGTGACAAGGCCACCAGAGATGCCACCAGTGACCCTGCCTTCCTAACTATTCTCAGAAAAGCCTGTGGGGTTCTCAGTCCTTGCCTTTACTTGTGAAGACCAAGCTCTCCCCCCCCCATGGGCTGGTTGCTCTAAAGCAGGGATATGCAAGTCAAGCCACTCCAAAGGACCACCTTTTGTTAATTCAAGAGAGCTGAAGGGTTGCATAATGGTTAGAGTGTTGAACTATGACCCGGGAGACCAGGGTTAGAATCCCCCCTCAGCCACGAAGCTCACTGAATGACCTTGGGCCAGTCACCACCTCCCAACCTAACCTACTTCACTGGGTTGTTGTGAAGATAAAACGGGGATGAGAACGATGTGCACCATCTTGAGCTCCTTGGGAGAACAGGTGGTATATAAATGTATTAAGTAATAAGTTCATTTCTGTGTACCTCCCCTCCCCCAGTGATTTCTTTTCAGCCTTGTTAACCCCCTTTAGCACATGCTTTCCCCTCCTGATCTCTCTGTGCCCTTCCCCCCCTCTCTGTTTCTCATAACACCCATGATCGTCTTCTTGCAGCACCATAGGTCTTGCTTTGTCCCGGTCTCTTTTGTCTCAGTTATCCCACTCACTTCACAAGTTGATAGGGCTTCTCTGCACTTTTATTTTATGCTCTGCTTCTACCCCTGTCCTGATATTTACACTGCTGCTCGCTTAATGCAGCAGCAATGCACAAGTCATCCATTCTCCCAATCTTTGCATATATTACATGGCGGCAAACTGAGGGTTTGCATCTGAATATACTTGGATAGGGAACTGTCACCCTAGGGTCTAGAAATTAAGGAGGGAGCAAAAGCCTTGATGTATACTCACTGTATTCGGGTAATGGAATTCAAATTTCACAAATGCGTCCAAATCATTGGGTGCCACACCTGTGCAAAGAGAGGAATTTAGCTGAGCAAACAGCTGTAGAAACAAAAAGAAAAATGGGCCAAATCTTATGAACACAAGACTGCCGATTATCTCACAGGAAAGAAGAGGCCTCTACTCAGAGATGTTTGTTCCCGATTGTGACCCAATTTCCATGATAAAAACAAAATGATCCTAACTACTGATTAACAGAGGTCAAGTTCTCAGTTCTGTCAGCTGCAGGGAAGATTGCAGAGCAGGAAGGAATCTTAAAAATTCATGTCAATGGTAGACTACCTGGTGGAGCTGGTAGATTTATTCCTCGGACAATGATAAGATGCATTTCTGTGCTACTGAGTTCAGAAAATATTCTACAAAGCAAACAAAAAGAAACAGCGGTTTACTCCAGCAATCCAGACGTACTTCACATTACAATACCAAACTTAGTGAACATGTAGAAATAGGAATCATGAAGAAATACACAGCATGCTTGCTTTCTGACAACTAATTGCGGGGTGAAAACATGGTTAGTTTATGAACCCCAAAGCCTTGCTTAACCATGGTTTGTTTGGTCACTGCAGCCCAGGCACTCTCCCAGCTGCAGAGGCACAAGGCAAGAGTAGCTGGAAAACCAACCAACAAGCCTTGCCTGTTTGCCTACTGAACAAGCTGCAACTTAGTATTACATATGCAAACACAGGCAACATCAAGATGTGAACAAAGTTAAAGCCCTTTGACTCAAGGGGCTGGGGGAGAGTGGTCCCATTTTCGTGGCAGCCCCACATTTATTGAAATGCCTAGTTTCCACTATAAAACATTGGTCACTTTTTTGGGAACAGAAATTCACAGTATTCCAGGTTGCTCTTGTAAGGTTCAGAAAGGTTTTGTAAAGCTCATCTATCTACAGAGATAAGACATGTGAAACCTTCTCATCTTTTGGACATCCATACCTTACAATTTTAAAGGTTCTCTCTTCAAAGTGGTGGCTTGGGGGATCCAGCCCCTGGGCCTGTGCAAGCTGTAAGATGTCCAGATCTTTTTTACAAATCTGAGCCAGCTTCTCAAACCTGAAACGCAACACAGAAATACACAACATAAAGTAGAAGTGAGAAAGATCAGGAAGCATATTGCCAGAGCCTGCTCTGGTTTCAATCATGTTATCAGTGGGTGGATGCTAAACTCATGGAGGCTGCTCCTACTCAAATGAGAGAATGGCTGGGCTCCACTTAAGGCAGAAATAGCTCCTTGCCAGAGGTCAATGGGAAAGCTGTCTAGAAACTGATCAAGCTGGTGGGGCACCAGAAGGACTTAGCTTTCATTACTGATGGGATTTGGGAGCTACCTTCATCAAGCAAGCACAGGGAGCAGAACACTGGTTGCTCACCATGAAATTTCCTTCTTGTTTGACATATGGAGACACCCACCATGTAGGCTGCAATTCTCCAGCTCACCCAACGTAGGGACATGCCATTGAGCTTCCCCTCAAGTGAAAAAGTCGTTACACTTTACATAGTTAAGAAGGGAGGAACAACTTTTCCCCCAGCCACAAAATGACTAGACCCAAGGCATAAAAGCAAAATTCATTCTGCCAAGTGCAATTTGTACTGCACCCAATTGAGATGTGCCTTCAATACTAAACTCATAATAAACCTACCGGGAAGTTTCAGATACATTTCCCAGATGTGTGAACTGCTTCGAATACTGCAAACATTTCTATTAACAGAAAAAAGGAGGGGGAAGTCAGACCACAAGCTACCTTCAAAAACTGATCTGAGAGAGAGGCTGGCCACGTTCAGACAATCAAATCTCTTTAATAAGCTGAAATAAACATATGCAGTTGTTGCCTTCTGGGCAACCCAACCCAGCTCCAATGAAGCATTCCACAAGTGAGTATACAGTCATCTGCATAAAATCTGCTGCTGGGTTATAGTATTAGTACAATAACTCACGGATGTTAACACTGCCACTAGAAGTTCTCTCTTATTTCCTCTTAAAAACACACATACAAGGGACCTATAAAAAAGGCAGCAACTTTTTCTGAGCACCTTCATTTTCAAATCACTTTTGAAAGGAGAGGGTCACTGACACTTGTGCATATATCACAGAAGAACAATAGTTTAGAGTCGTATGCAAAATAGGCCAGTTTAAAGTATAGAGAACATTCTACTTCCACTACAGGACCCTTAGCTATGTATAATGCTATAGGAGAGGAAGGAGGCACACACCTCATGCTGGTCTCTCAATAGCTTGATCAGCTGAACGTACACCTCTTCTGCTTTCTGAGAGAGTCTGACATCTTCATGATGTATGATAATAAAGTCACCTTCATCATCTGTAGGTGGTGATGGCAGCTACACAGCAACACACAATACATGTCAGAGCTTCTCTGGTAAAATTGTGACAGAGAAAGGTGAGCATAGGGACACTCATTCAGAGAAGATAAAGAGGGTGGGGGAAGGATATCAGGAAAGGGTAGCAGGATACTTTCAAGGTTCCTGCCATACTCAGCTAATATGCTGTTAATGCACTCTTCCCCACCCAATCTAGTGTCCTCAACATGCTACAGACTACAACTCTCATCACTGCATGGTTGCTGGCTGAGGCTGATGGGCGTTGTAGTCCAAACCACATTGGAAAGGCTGTGCCAATACATCAGTTTTCTGAGACCTGCAGGTAACGACTAGGAATGATACATCCAACTGTCTTGAATTTCCAACAGCACTGAAAGCATTTATCAATATGAGAATGGAGAAAGCCAACTAGTGACTGCAAGTTTACCACATTCCTCAAGTAAGGTTTTAAAAAATCTTGAAATGCCCTACCCTTCTGATCATTACCACAGCAGTGATTCAAGATACCAAACAAGAAAATAGAAGACCAAATGATTCCAGGGCAAATATAAATAGTTGACTACAGCTCATGCATATGAAAAAAATTGACCCACTACATCAGGGGTTGCCAACCTGGCCCCTACCGCCCACTAGTAGGCGTTTCAGGATTCTAGGTGGGCAGTAGGGGGTTCTACGACACAAGCTGAATCCTCCTTCCATAAAGCACTGGTGGGCGGTAAGGAAATTTTGCCATCAGGCAAGATGCATTAGTGGGCAGTAGGTATATAAAGGTTGACTACCCTTGCACTACATTCATATATGTTAAGGGACAACCATAAACCTAGTCAGTTCTGTTCATCTTCCAAACTGGAGGAACCCCAAGTAACTTAAGGCAATATGTAAAAAAAAGTCTCATTTTTGTAACCTGCACGTATGTATTTTTATATGAGTGAAAATTGCAAAAATGTAAGGCCATCTAGGCAACAGAATTAGATGCCTCCCTCCCCTTATTCCCTACTCTGAAGTGGCTAGAAAGTACAAAATAATAACTCAGAAGAGGCAATTTTGATGGCTGAGAATAAAACATACAAGCAAGCTCCCATTTACATGCAGGTTACGTTGCAAGGTACCACATGTTTAAGTGAAATTTTATATAATGAATATACATATGTACAAATACATATACATATACGTGTGTGTGTGTGAGAGAGAGAGAGAGAGAGAGACACTAGATGCAACTGAACAAATTCAGAATTTCAAAAAAAGTAAAAGGCTCCTACAATTCAAGGAGAGGAGGCAGGGTTACAGCCAGGATGAGAGTGCAGGCCTATGGTTGGGACCAACTGCAGACAAGCTTGCCTCTCTCTTAAAAGAATTGCAAGGCTTTCTGAAATAAAATCCACAAGAGCTGTGTTCAAAGGCAACAAAGGACATCAGACGACAGATAGTGGTGTGAAGAGTGCTTCCTTCAAAGCAGACCTGATACACTCTTAGGAATCTTTCTACTAACCTTGGAAATGTCGACCAGTTTGCCACTTTTTGCCCGCTCGATCTTTGGCTCCAAGCTCTTGGCTGTTCTTAGGAACGCCTTGGCTTGCTCCAGATCATTTCTCTTCTTTGCCTGGACTGCAGCCTTTAAGTACTGTTTCCTTCTACTCTCCAGGAATTCAAGGTGCTCTAAAGCTACAAAGAAGCAAAACAACTGGGGTGTTGTCATTGTTGTTGTGGTTTTTTTTTATTAAAAAAACACTTTTCAGATTTGGAGATATTGCAGGCTCGGTTCCAGACCACTGCAATAAAGTGAATATTGCAATAAACCGAGTTATGTAAACATTTTCGTTCCCCACTGCATATAAAAATTATGTCTGCACTATATATAGTCTATTAAACCAGGCTCCCCCACTGGCTGCAGGGGCGGGAGGGGAAAAACCCACCTCCAACCCTAGCCAGCTCCACTCCTCGGGCCAGAAGGGGGAGGTGGTGACACGGCAGGGCTTCCTTCCCCTGGAAGCAGACAGGCTGCTTGCAGCTGCACCTGCGTCCTCCCAATGAGCAATATGTGAGAAGCGCAATAAACAAAGCGTGCCTGTGCTATTGGAGGAAAATATTTATTTATAAATTTATAAACCGCTTGACTGTTAAAAAAACACACACCCTCAAAGCAGTTTACGACGAGGATAAACAATAAAATTACCGGTAAAAACAACTAATTTAAACATTAAAGGAATAAATTCAGCAGTAAACCCAAAAGATATTAAAACATACATCCACCTTCTACACATTTGGGTCAGCTCATCTAAACAAAAATGTTTTTAGCAGGCGTCATAAAGGCTACAGCGAAGCTGCCTGCCTGATGTCAAAGGCAGGGAGTTCCAATGTGTTGGTGCTAAGACCCTATCAGATTCATTTCTCACAAATGTGAAATGGGCAACAGTTGTTGCTTGTAACAGTGCCAGTTCTGCAGACTGAAGTTGAGTGGGCAATATAGGGGGGTAAAGCGATCTTGCAGGTAAACTGGTCCCAAGTTATTAAGGGCTTGATATACTAATAGTAACACCTATAGAAAGCTATTTCCTGCTTAGCTGTATTCCCACTCGGCACGCAAGGCTGTATGAAAGAAACAGAAGGTTTTCTCATCCCAGGGACACACAGAATAGGCAGTAATGGTGCAGAAAGAAATGTGTGGCAGTGGCTTCTATTTATTTCCACCCTCACACCATAGCGTCTCCTGTGCGCAATCTGCCCAGTCATCCACAGCCACATCCATTAGATAAAGCCTTGCTTGCCAGGCTTTGACTCAGACGGAATACTTGAACTGTGTGTGGGAGCTCAACATTTGCAAGGAGTGGGGGAGGACATGAAAAAAGAGGGGCAGAAAGGACACTTCTCAGGGAGGCAAGAATTTTCACTAAGCCTGTCAGGTATCTTTATGATGTCCTTTCCAGAGGGCACGCACCATCTCTTCCAGGCTCCTTAAAGTAAGAGAAAAAACAGACCTAGCCAAGAGGTAGTCCTGTTTTCTCAAATGCAAGCTTGCCATCTGCATCCAAGCTGTGCAAATGTGTGGCATGTCTCCACGGAACACTGTCAAGCTTGTGTCATTGAACTGCTTAGGAGGAAGACAAAACACTGACTAGCTTGAACTAGTGCAAGTAGCAGTGTCCTGGTAGTTATCTTGATTACAGCAGGGGATCTGTCTGTTATGTGCACATTTAAGTGGATAATTTGGGTCAGAATAGGAATCTGTATTAGTCACTCATTTGCTGTCCAGATTCTACATACCTTTCTATTCTACTGCAAGGGCTTGTTAACATCTTACGAGCACTCCAAACACAGCATTTCACAGCTCAGAAAATGAAAAGCCAACAAAAGGGCTTTGTCCCAAAGGCTTCATCTGTTAAGCCTCACAGAATGTATTTCTTGCATACCATTTTTGTCTTGTTCTATCCTCAGCGTGAACAACTGTTTCCCCCTTTTCCTTCCTAACATCCTTTAAGTATCTAAAATACATCACTTCCTCAGTCTTGCTTGATGTAAATGAAATAAATACAACTCTCAGCCAGCCTTTGGAGTCCTTACCAACTGGAGAGATGTGCTCAGTGGATGCAGATTTCTCTGGGGCTGCTACAGGGATGGGTTGAGAAATATCTTTCTCTGGAGAGGTTTCTTCCGGGATTACAGCAGATGGCACAGTTATTGGCTGAACAACTTGCACTGGCTTCTTAGGCAGCTGAGTGGGCTTCTTGGGAGCTGGAGCCTGTATGGAAGGCTCACCCTAGTGGGATCAGAAAGGAATTGAATGCAATGAGCAGGAAATTCAGATATAGGGCCCAAGATGAGGATGGATGCTAAACAAATGGTTCCCATTACAGCAGCCATCTGCTGTGGTGCTGCAAAAGAGAGACCTTTTTTGTGCTAAAGGGATCAGAAAGTCATCTTAAGAGGCTGAGAAACTTCTTAATAACAGCACTGTAGTCATAATCACTAAGCAGTTCTTCAACAAAATGGGATATAGAGTGATTCATCATCTGAAGTCCTAGTGTGGCTTAACAGGAGATGAGCTACTACTAGGTACCCCAACACAAAGTCTGTGAGTTAACCAGTTGAGCAGTAAGCCGTTAGCATTAGGAAATTAAGGGGAATAAGCAGTTTTAATTACCAGAGCTTCTAAGTTGTGGCCAAAGCTAGTCCTTCTCAGAGTAGACCCGTTAAAAAGCATGAACATGACTAACCTGATGGGTTAAAAGGAATGGAAATGGTGACTGGAAATGTTTCAGTGTATGTAATTCTAGGTTAGTAGGATTTTTAAAAAATAACAGCAACAGCAGCAGCAGCTT
The DNA here is from genome assembly GCF_965112155.1 of Podarcis liolepis. Lineage (NCBI taxonomy): Eukaryota > Metazoa > Chordata > Lepidosauria > Squamata > Lacertidae > Podarcis > Podarcis liolepis. The sequence continues at coordinate 56,432,827 of NC_139559.1, forward strand.
TTGAAATAGTTGGCTGTAACTTATGTTTTAAAATGGTAAGAATATTCTTCTGCATCTGTAAGCAAACAGATTCTTAAGCAACACACCTCGTCTTCCTCCTCCTCCTCTTTATTCTCTTCCTCCTCCATTTTAACCAGCCTGTTAGCATTTTCAAGGACGGCAGCAACTGTATTGTCATCTGCAGGAGCCAGTCCAGGAATTGGAGGAAAACCTGAAAAGAAGAGAGAAGAAAAAACCCCAGAAGATAGCCTTAAAAATAAATGAAGATGAACACAACACACATTTATGAGGAGAACTACAGATTTAAAAAGTTGAAATGACAATTATTATACTCAGAAGATACAAGTTCTGAGAGTATTGAGCATGAACTCCAGCGGCTGCCCACAAAATGGATCACTGACACATTCAGGCCGAGGAGGAGGAGAAGTTTGGAAGCTTTCAATTTTAGTTAAATTGTTTGTGAACTGGGAGCTGTGTTTAACGCTAATTATGGTTAATTTCAACAAGTCAGCTCCTCAAACGGGTCATATGTTGTATGGTGCTGTTGCAACCCACCTTAGCTCAGGGGTCATGAACTGGTAGTGGGTCCCAATCCACCAGCTGAAAACCAACAATCTAACTTGCAAAATAAAAAAAATCCTTCCAGTAGCACCTTTAAGACCAACTAAGTTAGTTCTTGGTATGAGCTTTCGTTTGCAAGCACACTTCTTCAGATACACTGAAACAGAAGTTGCCAGATCCTTCTATATAGTGAGAAGGTGGGGAGGGGTATTACTCAGAAGGGTGGTGGGAATGGGAGATTGGCAGATAGCTGAGATGAACCTGTTGACGACTCTTAACGACTGTAATAGGTCTTACAGGAAAAGGCAAGGGGTGAGAAGGTGAGAAATGGCTTAGTCATGTATAATGGGATAAGAATCCAATGTCTTTGTTCAAACCAGGTCTCTCCATGGTTTTAAGTTTGGTAATGAGTTGCAATTCAGCAGCTTCTCTTTCCAGTCTATTTCTGAAATTCCTTTGTAGTAAAACAGCTACTTTGAGATCTTGTATAGAATGTCCTGGGAGATTGAAGTGTTCTCCTACTGGTTTCTCTGTTTTGTGATTCTTGATGTCAGATTTATGTCCATTTATTCTTTGGCGTAAGGTTTGGCCTGTTTGTCCAATATAGAGAGCTGAAGGACACTGTTGGCATTTGATGAAACCAAAGACATTGGATTCTTATCCCATTATACATGACTAAGCCATTTCTCACCTTCTCACCCCTTGCCTTTTCCTGTAAGACCTATTACAGTCGTTAAGAGTCGTCAACAGGCTCATCTCAGCTATCTGCCAATCTCCCATTCCCACCACCCTTCTGAGTAATACCCCTCCCCACCTTCTCACTATATAGAAGGATCTGGCAACTTCTGTTTCAGTGTATCTGAAGAAGTGTGCTTGCACACGAAAGCTCATACCAAGAACTAACTTAGTTGGTCTTAAAGGTGCTACTGGAAGGATTTTTTTTATTTTGACTATGGCAGACCAACACGGCTACCTATCTGTAATCTAACTTGCAGTTCAAGAGGCCCTCTGTGCTGTTATCGTGCAACTTCATGAAAGTTTACAGTCACAATAAGCAGTTTCATAGCACATTCTGTAGTGTTGTCATGGAGCCAAGCCAGTCTCCTGACAAGGCAGAGTAGGAGGGAGTCTCCTGAAGCATTTTTGGCAAATGTGCCAGGAACAAAGCACTTACGCGAGGGTATCTCACATTTCAACACACAGCCCTGACAGTGTTGCATACTTACCAGGGGGAACTGGTAGTTCACCAAAATTCACTTTCCTTCCTGCTTTATGGGCTCTTATGGCATCTTGGTATTGCTGTTAAGGAGAAATTTTGGTTAGAGAATACAGTCATGTGACAGGTTGTGGGGAGGGGAAGATAAATACATATTTGTCACTCATTTGTTGTGTTTCCCTTTATGCCATAAGGATTAGAAAACATTTTAAGAGCACTCCAGGCAGAACATTTCGTAGCTAGTAAAATGCAAACCTTCCTCCAGGCATTGCATCTGTTGCTGGGCTTGCAGTACACAGAGGCAACAAGCCCTCCGCGTGGCTTTAAGAAAAGGGCTGAAAGATTTGCCCCACGTTCTTAGTAAATGTGATGAAATGATGGTTAACATTATTCAGAGTGCAATTCTATATGTGTCTCCTCAGAAGTAAGTCTTTCTGAGTTTAATGTGGGCAAGTTTGATAATGACATTCTCAGAGAGTAATGTGAAATATGTGATGCAGAAATTCACCACCCAACAAGCTTGCATTCCACAAATCTAACAATTATTATTTTTATTTATCAAATGTGTATACTGCCTGTTTATAGAGAAATGTTTTCCCCTGGCTCCCCAAGATATGTAATGAAGGCGCCAGGCGAGCCTCCCTGGGGAAAACATTCCAAAAGCAGGGAGTCACCACAGAAAAGGCCCGTTCTCATGTTGCCACCCTCCAGACCTAATGTAGAGGGACCTCAGATGACAATCATAAGGTCCAGGTTGGTTCATATGGTGAGAGGCCTTTAAATTATCATGGTCCTGAGCAGTTTAAGGCTTTATAGGTCAAAGTCAGCACTTTGAAATGGGCCTGGAAACTAATTGGTAGCCAACGCAGTCAGGTCCGGATTGGTGTAATAGGCTCAAACAGGAGCAGATCCTCTCACTGCTGTTATATCACAGCAGAGGCTCACAATAAAATGATTACAACCAAGGGACTTTTGTGGTAGCACACACAGCTTCTTCTTCTTTACCTTGGCTATCCTCTCGTGCATCCTGCTCTTCCGATCATCTCCATTTGCTTTGGCTTGAGCGGCTGCTGCTTTGTATTTCTCCATCCTCTGCTGCAAAGCCTCCATCACTGTTTTTGGCTGAGGCAAGGGACCTTTAAAAGCATCCAAAGAATGTATCATATGAGCTCAGCCACAATATAGGCACCTGCTTCTCGCACTTTGACCTAAGGGAGGACAGCGTCTCATCTTCCAGGTGTCGCTGGACCACAACTCCTACTATCCTTTAACACTGACCACACTGGTTGGAGCTGGAGCCCAACACCTTCTGGAGGGTCAGTGGTTCCCCCATCGGTGCTTTAACCCATTTTCTCCTTTTCCCATTGACGTGAACAGATGCAACAGTATTAAAAAAACAAAATGAAAAAAATGCTTCTGGTGTTTGTGTCTCTCAAAGAAAGACACACTTTATTCTTGTCTGAAAGGTGTATGTTGCAATATATGGAAAGACAGATTTATATATGCATATATATGTGTGTGTGTGTGTGTGTATGCGCTCTCTCTCTCTCACATACACACACACACACACACACACTACAAAAAGAACACAGTACAAATATCTGCATACTTAAGACTATATATATGTATATAATTGGAATATTTCAAACAAGAAACTATGGTCCATCAATTTAAGATCATTTCCTGCCTTTTTCATATGTATAACCTATCAAAAAGTTGTAACCTAGATATACTGTATATGTATATATTACCATAAAGTGTTGCTTGCTTGCTTACTTATTAAAAATTAACCGTTTACTCATTTGATTTTATACTTATTCAAAAATCAGAATTGCAAATTACCATTAATTTTTACAAAATTTACCATTAAATTTCACCCAAGCATATGACTGATGCCGTATCTACCAAAAGCATATATAGATGAATATTGTTTCGTGTTCTGTCAGTCCAATAAGTGATGGATAAGCTTCATTTTTCAACAGAAGTATTGCTGCTCTGTCTAGTTTGCCTACTTAATATCTGTTACCTAATTTGTTACCTGAACCTAATTAATATTTATTAATTTAACTATTGAAGTGATGTGCCAAATTTTAAGTAACCAGTCGTCCAATCTAGGTATTTCTCAGTTTCTCCAATTCTGTGCTACAATTTCACAGGCTGCACTTATATAGATTAGAAATGCTGGTCATGCCTATTATACTGTATGATCTGAGTTTCTAAACTATATAATACACCTCACAAGAGGCTTTGCTTCAAAACACATCTTATCTGAAGCTTTATTACCTTGACTGTCTGGTGTTGTCACAGGAAGGGTGGTTTCCACAGCTACAGATGGTGCCTGTTTTGAGGGAAGCTGTATCATTTCTGGACTTTCAAGGTCTGAAAATGTGGGTGTCAAGGGAAAAGAATTTAATGCATTTTATAAAAGGCACGGAAGCGTAGAGATACAAATTCTTCACTACGGTTGCAACATAATTCAACAAGAGCCAAAGAAAGTTTGGTACTGTAAAGAGAAGCTGTTTTTTCCAATAGGAACAAATGTCGCTCCAAGTCTGGGGTTGCCTTCCTGCCACCCACAGGCACAATGGCACTGCTGAATACTTTCCCCAGCGCCCACAAAACCTCTAGAACCCTCCACCCATCACTGCCATGATCATGTGGTGGCGAGGGGGGTTACCTTTCCCTCTCTTGAGAAGTACAAAGTGATGAAGGAGGAAATTTGAAGAGAAGTTGTCCCTACTGCTTCTTTCAGCTCTATGTGCTTTTCAAGGCACAGATTAGCACCTAAAGCAGCTGAACAGAAAGCAGAGCAACTGAGAGGACAGGAGAAATATAGGTGAGTAAGCTGGGAGAATAGGGAGAAAAAATTAAGCTGCTAGGCAAGATAAAATGGGGTGCCACAGGAGAGAGAAGGGAAGGAGGAGGAAAAGAAATGGCATGCCAGAGAGACAAAGGGAGCGTGGAGTAAGCGAGGGGAAGATGGGGGGGGGGGAGAGAGAGAGGGATAAGCCTGACACACTGGATCCCGTGAAATGGAACCTCTTGAAATTGCATAACCTTTTCACAGGTTCCCACCCATGTCACAACTGAAGCATTAAAAACAAACAAACAACTTTTCAGTGTTTTGGCACAAAAGCTTTGATCCCAGGTATGGATTCTAATGGGGCCTCATACTTTTTAACATGAATTCCTTCAAATCCACCACCAAATCATAGATCACCTCTGTATACACAGAAGGATTCTGTGATTTGTTAGCGGTTTTGTTGTCACCCTATTTGAAAATTACGGAAATCCACGAGGATCTGTGTCTTGCATCAATGTTTTTGCAGTGTGGTTGTGATCTAAGAACACCAACACCTAACTCCCACAATTCCACTGTTAGAATAACTACCAAATACACTAATGCTTCCTCCAACTCCTTTACATATTTGTTAGCTGTCCAAGCAGTTCCATTTCTCAGTAAATAGGGACAACCACTCAACTACCGTATTTTTCGCCCTTTAGGACGCACCTAGATTTGGGGGGGGGGAATAAAGGGGAAAATTTTATTTCCCCCCCAGGCGCGGGGCTGGGGCGGGGGAAACTCAGGCTTCCCCCTCCCCCAGCCCCTAGAACGGGACCCAGAGCCATGCGGAAGCTGCGTGCAGCTTTGGCATCGCTCTGGGAGCTTGCAGGGCTGGAGGAGGGGAAAGCCCTCCGCCAGTCTTCTAGCCAAGTCGGGGGACAGCGGGAAAGGCGCGCTGCGCCTCCCGCTGTCCCCCGAGTTTGCGGGGCTGGCGACGGGGAGGAGCAGGCTTCTCCCCCCCCCCCCGCCAGCCTTCTAGCCAAGTCGGGGGACAGCGGGAAAGGCGCGCTGCGCCTCCCGCTGTCCCCCAGTTTGCGGGGCTGGCGACGGGGCTCTCCTGAAGCCTGGAGAGCGAGAGGGGTCGGTGCGCACCGACCCCTCTCGCTCTCCAGGCTTCAGTGAAAGCCTGCATTCGCCCCATAGGACGCACACACATTTCCCCTTCATTTTTGGAGGGGAAAAAGTGCGTCCTATAGGGCGAAAAATATGGTAATTTAATTAATTCCAAATCCTAGAAATGTAGAAACATCCCAAACAAAATCAGTTTAAAATTCAGTTTACGTAATAGCACGGGCACGAAACTGATGTTTATAAGTAATCTCAACCAGGGGGAAAAAAGGTGGAGTCACATAACACTAAAACAGTACATAGCAAATGCATTCTCTCAGGAGCAAGATATTGCACTTTGGACTGCTCAGAAACACAATAGCCCTTCAGCAGACACTTAACCCTAAGCAGAGACATGCAGGGGGCATGAAAAAAAAAACCCACACAAAGAGACATCAGTGGGAACAGAGAATAGGATACTTCAATTTCAAAATATGGAGCATACCTGGTTTTGAAAAATAAAATAAATGACTGCAAAGTTACTTAAGACAGAAAAAAAAATCACCATGCAATACATTATATTAGATAGATTCACTTGCTTCTTTTTAATGATCTGGAAGCGAAAGCAGGATGCCATTAGAAAACTGAAACTATGAAAGTTTGACGGTTTCACAACAGCACAGATCCTTTGCAGGGTTTTTACCGCAGGATATCTGAAGTCAGTGTGATAAACCTTCATCTTTTATCTGCAATTTAGTGTATTCTAGTTACTGGAAAGATCATTTATCTCCTTTGCTCTTACCCTGTGGTGCTGGAGGCATATCCCTGAGGTCTACTGGCTGCCCACTGTCCAGTGCTTCCAGAACCAGGCTGAACTTCTACAACAAAAATGCAAAGCCAAAGGGTCTGTATGACATTGATCTCAACTTGGTTCACAGAATGGTGCTTCTGACCACAGAACTAGCACACACACAGTGGTACCTCGGATTACAAACTTAATTCATTCTGGAGGTCTGTTCTTAACCCAAAACTGTTCTTAACCTGAGGTGTGCTTTCGCTAATGGGGCCTCCCACTGCCGCCGCGCTGCAGCTGCACGATTTCCGTTCTCATCCCGGGGCAACGTTCACAACCCGAGGTACTACTTCCGGGTTAGCGGAGTTTGTAACCTGAAGTGTTTGTAACCCAAGGTACCACATCCCAGATACCCACTCTAATTGAAATTACTATTATTATTACAGTGGTACCTCAGGTTAAGAACTTAATTCATTCTGGAGGTCTGTTCTTAACCTGAAACTGTTCTTAACCTGAGGTACCACTTTAACTAATGGGGCCTCCCTCTGCCACCGCGCGATTTCTGTTCTCATCCTGAAGCAAAGTTCTTAACCCGAGGTACTATTTCTGGGTTAGCGGAGTCTGTAACCTGAAGCGTCTGTAACCTGAAGGTTCTGTAAAGCTACTCCCGACATAAGGGGGGGGGGGATTGCTGGCTCACACCCCACCTACAGCCGCTGGCTGCGGCCCCACGTGACTTGGGAATCCCGGGCTACATCATCCCCCGCGCCAGCCAACCTGAAGCGTCTGTAACACGAGGTACCACTGTATTAACATTTGTATGCCACCATTCATCCAAAGATCACAGGGTGTTTCACAACATAAAAATACAAAATAAGAACCCAAAACACATAATAGGAACAAGAACAAACCAACAACCTCCCTCCCACAAACACATTTAAAAAGACATAGATTGTTAACCAGCCAAAGGCCTGGTTATAGAGGAATGTTTTCATCTGGTACCTAAAGATATGGAATGAGGGCGCCAGGCAAGCTTCCCTGAGGAGAGCACTCCACAAACAGGGAGCCAACACAGAAAAGGTCCATTCTCTGGACCTCCCATAGGAGAGGCATTCTCAAATTTCTAGCCATTGAACAACTTGCATTGAATCAGAGAACTTCTGTTTAAGATTCAAAAGTAAGAAGGGATGGGATGTGGATTCCAGGATGTTAGCAAGATGCACTCCTGCGACCCTAAGTCCCCACTTTCTCTCTTTGGTGGATGTATCCTTCATTCAGTCCCCAGCACATGCACAAATCACCTCATTCCCCTTCAATACTCTTGTATGCAGGTAGATACAGTTCTTTTAGATCTCTATCAGTATTTAACTTGCATAGATTTATTTATCTGGTCAAAGAATGTAGATTTTCCTAGTGCAATTCTGCTTTAGGTTTCCTGACACAAGAAAGCTAGAGAATTGTGACTTTCACTCTAAAAAGAAAGGAACAGGGAGCTGGTCTATATGTTGCATTTACCATGGGATCAGTTAGTTCATGGTGATTTCCCCATTACACAGCCATATTACAAAGCAGAATTTACTGCATGAGTCAGGGCCATTATACTGAGTTGCCTCTTTTCCAATTCAGCACCATGGTGACCCACTGGAAGAGGTTGGAAAACTCAATATGCCGTGGCTCCAACTCATATACGCCTGGGGCTGGAAGTTTGCAAAGGGGATGCAAATCCCCACGGTGAAAGTAACATATACGTTTACGCACAGAAAAACATATACGTTTACGCACAGAAAAAGAAATATTCTAGAGAATTCTCAAGATCATCAGCACCAATTATGGTTTGCAGAAACCTGCTTTAGCTTGAAATAATGACGCCTCACCTTCCCAGTCCTCATGTACTCTTTTGCCTTCTCAAGATCGCCTTTCTGTTTAGCTTTGAGGGCTGCTAGTTTGTACTCCTTCTCTCTTGTCACAAGCAGTGCTCGTGTGCCAAGGTCTGGGGAATCCGAACAAGACAACAAAACATAAAAACACCTACTATATAGCCAATAAAACATCTGCTATAAACACCATGAGGACCATAGTTCCTTAGGCACCTGGGCCCACCACCCATCCACCCTATGGAAGAAACAAGCAGAAAAGCGGCACTTTTTTGTGCATATGCAGAATAGGGATGCTGCAGGGGAAAGGGCCACACTCAAACTACTTACTGTTTTCAGAAGTGCTACTTGTTCCCAGAACACCTGAATCTGCATCCTGGCTCTGGAGATCAGGTGTGCTCACAAATAGCTCCGGATTGCTAGGCTTCTGTAATTCATGGTCTGTAGTAGAGCCTTCATTTTCCTCCCCTTCAGGAACAGTTATTTCATCTTGGCTGCCTGAGTTCTTAGGCAAGTCATTCAAAGGCATGGCTTGTGGAGTTGTGACAGAGCTCTTCCCAGATGCTACAGGTGGTGGCATTTCTTCCTCATTCACTTTTTTCCCTTTCTTCACTGCAGTCAGCATGGTTTCCAATGCCTAGTAGTGGATTGAGTAACGATTTCAATTATCCAGCATATATTAAATACTTATCCCCTATATGATCATTCCAATCAAGCTGTGTCTTTCATTTGTTGACCCATGTAGTCTCCCATCCAGGTGCTCAACACGTCCAGATCAGTTTAGCTACGGCAAGATGATGGCCTCATGTACCTTCAGGCTATACCTGGGACCTCTTAGGTGCCTGGAATCTCACACTCTACAGCCTTCTTGGGAACTGCAGCATTTTGCAATGCTCCGAGATCAGTGAAACACTCCCAACCCCAACCCCCCCCCCCACAAAATGATAAAACTCTGTCATATTCTGGGTTACAACTTCCATCAGTTCCAACCAGCATGGCCAGTGTCATGGATGATGGGAGCTGTAGTGCTATAAAGCTTTGCAATTCCTCTTCCACTGGACTGTGAAAACAACGCGACTCTAAACTATATGGGAAAATGCAGTACCCATGCATCAAAAGAGGAAGAGAAATTGTACCCATTTTGCTGAATTTCAAGTCTTAATGATAAATAAACATTTCTGCTTTCTTCTGAAGCACAGGCACAGAAAATCAACACACAAAATAATGTCCATCCAACCAAGTGACTAGAAAACCCCAACTGCAACAAAAAATCCCTAATGTAGAAATGCTGCACATTTCAATTAGTGACCTCTAGCTGAAAATCCTCACAGATCCTGTTGAATCTTCAACTCTACCAATAACTAAGCCTGCAAGACCAATATTTAGCCCTGCCTCCAGGTATTTATTGAATACAAGATTTCACCTAATTTTCCCTAAACATAAATACCCTGCCCACTGGAGCCAATAGCTTTTAAAATCAGTTCTATTTTGTGTGTTATATGGTAGCTATCTCTAATATCTAGAGTCTGTAAGAAAAGTTTCCATTTGAATGAACTCCTGTTTGGGAAGTTTGGGAAGTGCTAGTGTATGAAACTGTAATGATTACAATTACAACAACAGTAACAGCAACAAATCTGGAGAAGATAAAATAGCCTCAATTAAAACTCCCACCTACTAAAGCAGTTAAAAAAAAGAGACAACCTCATCCAGATTACCGTCATGATACCATACTAAAGAGGCATTAATGAATCTTTAATTTAACCTAGACAATTCTGTCTATACAAAAATTTTAGACAGAACAAGACTAGGACTCATTTACAAAAGTGAAAAAATAAATGCTACGCCTCTGTTCTTTCCTGCATACATCTTTGCACTGAATTAATGGCTGATACTCATAGCCTGTTTTGAACAGCATTCTTCCTTCTCTGCTAAAAGGATGAGAATCTGTGGTCCCAACATACCTTCAGGCCCCGTTCATACCGTCGCACTTTGGAACTCTCGCCGGCTTCCTTTGCGTTGAGTATAGCTGCCTTATAGTTAACTATCCTTTCTTCTATTGTGTGTTGCAGTCCACTGGAAACAGCAGGCGCCATCTCAAAGAAGATAAAGGAAATTAGACCAAAAAAGATGACAAGTATTCTGCTCACCAGAATTGAACTCTAAATCAGACGTTCAAGTATCAGGGGCGGGAGAGAACCACATTCTCTGGAACATGCACACCTAGGACTCAAGGCATAAGAGGCCGAACCATCTCCCTTGAACAGATGAGTGTCTGTTCTTCTGCAAAAATTCCACAAGTCACCTCCCGGCTTTCTGCCAAAGCAGCAGCAGAGAAGTGGGTGGGTGGAACACCTCAGGAAACATTCACAGCCACTGGGCATATTTAGTCGGAAGGTCTTCGTCATTTCAGACAGAGACTGACTGCAAAGTTATTTTGAAGTATTGAAAATGTTTTCTCTATTCTGCTGTGAGCTCTCTAACGGTTTTCTTCAACATGTTTGCTTACAAAGTTCTCTCCTTCCGCAGGGGGGATGGAAAAATCATCAGACAAACGCTACAAATTCAAGAGACTAGAAATGCCACTAGCACTTATTCACTTTACAAAAACACTCTGCCAAGAAGCTGCCAATGTTAAATAAATATCGGCAGCACTGCTCATCAAACCTAACTCTAACAAGAACGGAACAAAGAAAACTCACAGAATGTGTTCAAAGGAAAGAGGCAACCAAACACAAGCCCTAAACACAACTCCAGCCAAGGAGAATGTCCTGAGGTGGTTTTGTTCAATCCTACACCGTCTATGTAGGAGTGGGGAACCGGTGGCCCTCCAAATGTTGTTGAGCTTAAGGTTTCCATCATACCTGACCACAGACCATTCTGGTTAAGACTGATGGAAGTTGGGGGTTCAGCAACCTCTGGAGAGTCACAGGTTCTCCATCCCTTGTCTACAGCCTGACTGACTATGCTGTTAAAATCAGCTGTCTCCAGGAGCCCAGGTCACAGCCATTGTCTTTGCTCAGTTGCCTGCATCACATTCTCACTTTCAAGGTGCTAACCAACTTCCAAGTTCACTTTAAATGAAAGCTAAACACTTTGCTATATTCCCAGTACAGAGGGTAGGTTTTTTTAATAAAAAAAACCCCAAACCAAAACAAAATGCAGTGCAATTCATACCCTGAAGGGCTTGACCTTTACATTTCTTAAAATCCAGCTTTCTAGGCTCAAAGCAAAAGCTTTCATTTACCTGTGTTGGTAGATCGCTGGGCTCCTCTGCGGCTACAGAAGACTCTTCTATTGTTTCCGTCTCACATTCACCGCTTCCTCCTCCATCTTCCTCTCCCAGGACTTCCTGCAACTCTGCCTAGAGCATGAAACAGAGCAATTGTTGCTGAAGAAGAGCTACTTCTATTTTGAGCACTGCATTAAAATGAACCACGGGGTACTTTCCACTGCTATCATTCAAAGGTGGGGCCCGAAAATCTCTTACTTAGAATCAAAGAGCATTCTTCTTATGCCAAACCAACTGCACTTTTTTCTTTACAAAAATTCACTGTTGTATGTGAATAAGGCTGCCTCATTTATGTTCCTCTGTGGCAGCTTTACATCAGAGATTAAAAGCTTCATGTAAAAGCTACATGCTGTCCAAGCGATGCACCACATTTTAGCTAATTTGAATTGGCAGCAAAATAATTCCAGTTAAACCTCGAATGTGTGTGTGGTTTAGGATGGGTAGAATTGTGCTGTGATTTGTAAACTTCCTGTATGCCTTTTTAAGGGCCCCTTAGGCAACCAGGAACTTGCACGGTTCTAAGAACACACATCTATGAAGAACTCTACAGCCTGTAAAGCAAACGAAGGCCACAATCTTGCATACAATTATGTCCCAGTGATGTCCTATGGGACTTAACCAAGCACAATTGTATTTTTTATTTCATGTTATTTATATACTACTTGATTGTAAAAAACAACAACAACAAAACCTCAAAGTGTTTTTGTACACAAGATTGTAGTAAAAGTTCTTATATACCAGCCTTTCTGATATGCCTGAATTCCAAATCTGGAAACTCCAAAAACTGCAGTTGTTGAGAGGCCTTAATGATGTTCCAGTGAATATGACATCATATTCATTTGATTAAGATTTCCTCCTGCCTCTCCCAGCCTTGTATTAAAGAATATGGAAATGATTTTAGTATAAGGATCATGTGTGGTAGGACACAATCACTTTAGGGGGTGCAAAGCAGTTCTAAAAACAACTCCCAAGAGAAATACCATATTGGCCTGAATATAAGCCTCACTTTTTTTCCAAATGCTGACCATGTAAAGTTAAAGTGCGGCTTATCTTTGCGATCTTACAAAAATTGGCTTTTACAATATTGCTGCTGAAACAGACATGTGGTAAAACGGAACGGGTGTGAGTGCCTGCATAATTTTAAGGGAGCGGTTTATATTTGGGTATTTCTCCCCCCCCCCAAATTTTAAAGGTGTGGCTTATATTCGGGTGTGGCTTATATTCAGGCCAATACGGTAGTAAGTTTTCAGCCTGATTTCCCAGGATCCTTAAGAAACATGTGTGAGTGGGTCTTGGTGCACATGAAGTTCACCAGTAGTACTGCCAGATGCTACTATCTCTTCAAACATTATGGAACAACTTCTAAATTTAATTCACCTGCAGCCCAGTTCAAACCTCAGGAATGTCACAATTTCTTTTCCAGACAAGTTTCTTCTTTCCCCTCTGGCAGCTACAAACAGACACCACTTCTGCTCCAGCCTGAGGAAACAGCCAGTACCAAGCAGGAAAGGTGAAACCCACACACCTGCCGTTGCTCTCTGGAAAATTCTGAGCTTTAATGGTTACAGCCAATTACTAGGAAGAACTGCTTGCACCTCCCTTTCAGTGTTCCAGACCCACAAGAATTTGGAGTGTTATCACATGCATTCTTTCCTATAAGGGGACGATGCCTCTTCCTTTACACCAAGAAAAACAGCCTTGCAACGGAATCCCATATATACCAAAAGTTCGGTATCTTCTTCCAGACCTTCGTCATCATCTTCATCCAAGTCCTTCATGCACTCAGCGGCCATCTTTTCAATATGATCCATAGGCAGGGGAGCTGGAGAACACAATTAACAAGGAGATCCTAAGGGAGGAACCCTAAGGTTCAGATAAACAATTACCGTGACCCTAACATTGTGGCAGGTTTTTAAAAGACTTTTCTTCATCTTGGCCACTTTGTTGGTTTTAGCCAGTAAAAAATTAAAAGACATTAAGTAGTTATACCTAAACTTTCTATCACGTTGCTTTCCTTCTTTATGTAGGGATCATGAAACCGGTGACTGTGGGTATCAAGTTTGTGGACTTCATGTTGTTGTTTATTTTGTTTCAGGGTGCAAGGAGAGATATTTCTTTCCCCCCACCCACAACTGCAGATACTTCCTTCTCCCATGGAGGGGCTTTTCTGAAGGGGTGTGTGTGAGTGTGTGTGCAAGTGAAACATGGTCATTCGAGGAATGTTAACTGTTGTTATTACATAACAATAAAAAGGTTGAATGTGAGTACATAATCAATATTGTATGATGTGGTGAGGAAGAATGGCTGTGCTCTCTTAAATTGTCTGTTAAACTATGTGCACTGTGGCAGGCAAGTTGTGACTGGCACCCAAAACACTCTTCCAAAATTCAAAAGGTGACCACTGGTCCAAAAAGGTTGGCGACCCCTGTTCTGCACCAATCCTAAGCTATTATAGGAAACAAAGTCTCAACAGTCAATTTAGGAAATAAACCTGGCCAACAAAAACACATCTTCAGCAAACCAGGCCTAAACCTCCCCCCCCCCCAAACCAAGAGTCTTTGAAAATGAAAGTAAACTTGGCATCAATCTTACTATTGGAGGGGAGGGGAGGAGGAAGGGGGAGGGGGGTGTACAGGCCTGACAGGAGGATCGCTTATGTAGCACTAAAACCTGTGATCTCTGGTTTGTGCATAACATTAGGTCAGGGTGAAAGAGAAACGAAATGCTGTGAGAAGCAAAGCAGTGTGTGCAATGGACGTATTCTAGGTTGTGCTAAACCATGGGTTAGTGTTCTGTATGAACCAGCCTATTTTGTAACTCGGTGATCTTTCAAAGTTTTCATCCAGAAGTACAAAGATACATGGCCACACAATGTTATTTTGTTATTTTTACTTAGACCTAATCTTCCAAGCAGAATTCCAAGCAATACAGGATCTCTGTATTGCATGCAACTATGTCAAAATGCAACTTGTGGAAGACTACATCTACGCTACCCTTGTGGTACCTTGCCTAAGGAATTTGTTTGTCTTTCTCAACTCCATCTTCTGCCCTCATTATACCACCTGCAGGACGGGATGGTGGAGTGATTATACACAGGTTGTTGTTGTTGCTTTTTAAAAGCGATCATCATTTATGAAGCACTTTTGATGTGAAAAGTGCACTACAGGTCAGGCCTTTTTTGTCTCCACCAGAAGCTTGGGACACAGTGACCTTATGGTTCCTCTACAAATGGGGACTGCAGGAGAGCAAGAAACTAACAATACCTTTGGCTGAGCAGGGATATAAAACCTGGTCCTCAACAATTTTCTAGCCCAATGACTCTGCTGAATGATCACTATTACAGTGGTGCCTCGCAAGACGAAATTAATTCATTCCGCGAGTTTTTCCGTCTAGCGAATTTTTCGTCTTGCGAAGCACGGTGTCGGGAAAGTTTTGGAAAAGCTTCAAAAATCACCAAAGTCTTCAAAAACCTCAAAAAAGGCTACCACACCGCGTTCTATGAGTTGCTCCTCGAAGTCAAGTCGCAACTGTATTAACAGTGTTAGGAAAAAGGAAACAAACTTGCAAGACGTTTTCGTCTTGCAAAGCAAGCCCATAGGGAAATTCGTCTTGCGAAGCAGCTCAAAAACCGCGAAACCCTTTCATCTAGCGAGTTTTTCGTCTTGCGAGGCATTCGTCTTGCGGGGCACCACTGTAAATCATTTCAGTGTCAGTCCACTCCTCTTCTGTTATCTTTTAAACTCTCAGCCATGAGTCTTAAAGCTTGTATATACAGCTCATCCCCTCCCACTTTTGTATCATCATCTCCTTCATCATGCTCAGCCATCTGCCCAATTTTTCTTCTCGACTGCTCTATTTGACTCCAATTGCTCACTTCACTGTTTGTTACTATAGCTTCCACACCAATTTCAGCCTGTCTCATTCTGCATCACTACAGAAGTATAAAATTAAAACTGCAAGAAAGACAAGCAAGCAGATATACAAGTCCAACATCATATGCATGCTTGCATATATATATATATATTTGAATTATTGTTTAACAATGAGTGGTCTTTGTTTTAATAATGGCTGGTTAGTCTTTACTCCCTTCTTAGCCTTTTTCACATGATAAGGCTGGTTTACCTTTGTTTTTAAAAGCTGAATTTGTACTGTTCTATGTTTGTTTATATTATTCTATGCTTAAGCTTTACTTCTGTTTTACACTTAGCGGTTACATGTCATCCAAAGAACTTGTATTACTAGACACCTAGGCAAAAGTAAGTAAATAAATAAGAACATCTGATTGTACTGTCACAATAACACATAACGACATATGCATCATAATTCTTCAGGTTACCAATATCCACCATGTCTGAACAAGAGTAGCTTTATTTTCTCATTCTGATTGGCTCCCTACAGACCCAGTTACAAAAGTAGGCTGCAACCCCCCCCCCCCTGGAATGAAGAACTCAAAGGGGTTTACTTTTCAGCAGACAGGTATACCAAAGGTGGGAAAACTAAGGTCCAGGGGTCAAATACAGCCCTCAGGACTCTCCTCAGGCTACACCCTTTACTGACCCTCCTCAAGGGCTTTTCATTGGCTGGAATGCATCCTTGAACTGTGATAACGCCTCTTGTTCACCTGGAAGGGGGGGGGATTGGGGGCAGGGCAGGTAGAAACCTCTGTCTTTTGAATGGCTGAATGTACTCTATAAAGTTCAGCATTACACCTGTTGCTCTATTCATTTTTGCTTCTGGTTCCACCCACCACTCTAGAAGACTGCCTATGAGGAAATGTAGCTCACAGGCTGCAAAAGGTTCCCCATCCCTGATATATAGGATTGTACGGTCCTGCGAAAAAATTCCATCTTGTGTATGGGCTCTTAATTATCAGTTGCATTGCAAGGGCAAAAAGTACAAATGCAACCTCTAATTACCTTAAACAATTCAAAGTTTCCAGTGCACATGCTTACTTTTTCCTTTGGGTTTTGTTTTCCCAGCAGGCAAGTTCTCTCCAGTGATAGCAGCTAGTTCTGCTTCTAGGTCCCCGTCATCCTCCAGATCTAGCATCATCTCTTCAGGATTGAACTCTACGAAAAGTCCCAGCTGATGCCAAAAGAGAAACCAGCTCAGTGAGGAGGCTTAAGACAACTGCCATATAATCTCCATGTTACTTACAATGGTCATTCATCAGAAAGACCAGCACCAGGTGTTGCTTGCTCTGAACCAAGGCTTTGTAAACTTCTCTGCCCTGGCCTCAGCCCTAGATTATAAAAATGAAGATCACCTGCCTAGAGATTTGTTAAGATTTCCAGATCACATGAGCTCTACACTGATGCTGTCATGCTGACAAACTGAAGCTACCAAATTCAAGTTTGAAGAAAAAGCTTAAATTATGTGCCAAGATTACGTTTACAATATTATGCAAAATTAGGTAGACTTTATGTTTTTCCCCAACTCAAAAATATATATGCATTTTAAACCTTGATGTGTTCTTTAGAACCAGAAAGGATATAAGCAATTGGAACAATTGAATTACAGTACAAACAAACACAACTGACATTACTGGAGTTAAGAGCTAAAACATAGGATTGATATTACAGCCAAAACATAGATGTAAACAGACAAACAATATTATACACAGATTTTAATAAGAAGCTTTGAAAATAAATATATGTAAACCTTTGTATTCATTATCCATTACATTTATTACACTTTAATTTTGCTCTGAGGAGCTCAGGGTGGTGTACATAATTTCACTTTCAACATTTAGCCTCAGAAAAACCCTGGGAATCAGGTTAGGCTGAGATATAGTGATTTGCCCAAAAAGCTTCATGGCTGAGGGGTAGTTTGAATCTGGTCCAACACTCTGATTAGAACTGGCTCTCAGTTGCAATGTTTTTTTCTTGGTAGAATTGGATTTTTGGTTGTTGTTAAGTATGAATCTGTTCGGAAAAGAACAATGTACCAATAAGGAAAGTCATACGTGATAGGAAATTGTATTTTTTTGTTGTGGGAGAAGGGAGAAGACACTGGTGTCTATCACACACTTTACCTTAATTTGAAATATAGATCTCTCCATAACAGAAAGGGCTAGAAATATAGTTTAAAAATCCAAACATGTTGGGGTCTCAGAATTCTGCACCAGCTTTCAGATTCCACTGAACTTCATGTGTCTTAAGACCCCTTCAGGGCATCACATTCCAGGGACCTGACTACTTGTAGGGGTGCACTAGCTCCTCAACAACCCTGTTTTTGTCACCTTCCAACTTGTAGACTGTGACTATCTAAGGTGGGGAGCCTCTCAGATCCATGAAGTGCCACCTATTTTGGAAACACCAACACAAAAAGAGGCTCCCCACTGCAGACTGTCACCTTCCATGAAATGGAAAGAGACAAAATTGGGGAGAGAGATAGAGCACCCATCCATGCTGCCCCCTCTCAGATGGCTCAGGTGTGCCAATGATGTCTAAGTTGCCAGGCTTACCTGAGCACACCAAATTGCCACTTTCATTCTAACATCAGAAAACTGGCAAATTGAAACTTCTGCAAGTTCACAAGGTACTATCCATCATCTATTGTACCCAGGGAACTTAAGTCTTTTATAGAAATCTAAACAACATACAAGTTGCCACAGATAAATTTCTGCAAGCCCAGTTTTGTTCTAAAACATAAAAACATACTTGATTTTATAATCCTTTGCCTGACACAAATCTAGTAGCCTAAAAGCACTACAAAAAAAATAAATGGATGGGATCCAACTAATGAGTCCCATCAGCAGAAGCTTGTGCAACATGTCTCCCCTCTCCCCTCCCCAAATTGACTGGGGTGGGGTGGGGTTGGAGAACCTCCAGAACAGCACACAGGGTGAGGAAGTGAGCCAAATGCTTGAGCTGATGGAACAACTGGAAAATCATGACAATGAATTCCTTCCAATATCTCTTCAACCTTTCAGTCACAACGCAAGGGCAATAGAAAGAAATAATATTTATGATGAATAGCTGCTTTTGATCCACCGCTCAGATGCCAAAGCAACCCCAAATGAACACAATTGTAAGTTTTGAGTTGCCTGTATGGAGCAATAGGAAATGTAGTAACTCTTTTGGACAGCCCCTGCCCCCCCTCCCCCCGGCTATCTGAGGCCCAACGTGTCTTTATTTATCTACTGGACAAAATGAATATACCACTTGATTGCAAGAAAAGCTCTAAGCAGTTTACAAAAACATAAAACATTAAAATTATCACACACAAAAATGTATGTTTTAAAATCTGAAAGCTGATGGGTTAAAACCCATAGCAGCTAAAAATTGATAAAACACATATAACTTCTACAGGTGCAGACAGGCATCTCTGGACAAAAATGTTTAAAGCAGGCGGTGAAAAGAATACAGGGAAGGCACTTGCGTGGTGTCAACAGGGAATAAGTTCCAAAGTGTAGGTGCTGACGCACTAAAATAACTATTTGTTATGTGGCCCCTGTAACAGTGCCCATTAATAATCCTAGCTCAGTGGCTTTCAGATCCCTGGGTTTGCTCTGAAGTTCATCAAGTGTTCCATGATGAGAAGATCAGTAATGCAACACAAGCTCCTGTGAAAAACAGTTTGCCCACCACTATCTACCTTTGCTTGCAATAGTCAGGAATGGGGAATGCTGGATACTCTCTCAAACAGTAAGGCCCTACTGATCTGGCAAGTTCCATGAGAGAACTGAGGGTGTGCTTTCCTTTATTCTACGACAGAACCCACGAAAACTGAAAAAACAAGATCTGTTTCCTTGATTTGATGCTGCTGTGTCATAGCGCTCCCATTTAGCTTGTGAAAGCTAACAAAAACACATACCACAGTGGTTAACAACCAAACAAACAGTTGGTTGTTGCCCGTTTCCTACCTGTCAACATAAGGAGGAAGTTGCATTCAAGATTATTATTCTTTTAAAAATCATCTAGTACCAAGCCATCTTGCAAACAGATTCTCTGAAGGTTTGCTCTGACTTACTCTGGAAAACACAGAAGAGTATATCCCTATTTGGGTGCTGACCCACATCACATAAGGAGGGAGAAGAGGAACACACTCACTGGCCTTGTCCAAATCATTACATCCTCACTTCCCGGCTTCACTGCTGTGCAGGCATTGAAGTAGATAAGTCTGTAGGGCCAGTATGGTGTAGTGGTTAAGGCACTGGACCAGGACCTGGGAGACCAGAGTTCAATTCCCTGCTCAGCCATGAAGCTCAATGGGTGAATGTGGGCCAGTTGCAGTATCTCAGCATAACCTACCTCACAGGGTTGTTGTGCAGATAACATGGGAAGGAAGAGAAGCATGTATGCCACCTTGAGCTCCTTGGAGGAAATGTGGGATATAAAAATATAACAGTAGAAATAAATCCTGAAGCAGGTAGCCTGCTCTATTCATACAAGCTCCCAATGCAATTTCCAGTCGTGACAGTGCACAGTTCTAAATCATTGGTTTGATGGTTCGCTTTTGGCACTTCTACCCTGCAGCACTGCTTCCCTCTTGTTTTTTAAACAGTGTTTTGAAACCCTTTGACTCGTGAAGGGTTCAGATCTTGCAACTGGCTTGGAAATGTGACACTTCCTTTCATAAGGATCACATTCTAGAGAAACAAGACCTGTTTCTCTCTTCCATAAGGCTAGGCTGGCTAGCAAGTTTGAAAGGTTTTGCTGTCCTTCTGCAGCATGCAATGTCTCCTACTTGCACGGATGAGTTTGTTCAGCTAGCACTTTTCTAAACCATACGTGTTCTTTGATCATGGCACATAGTGTCCTAAGTGCATAAGCCAATCTGTGGGAAACTGGCAGATCCTGTTTCATAGAGGTTGCCCTGGGCAGCATTGTGGCACCTCTCAGCTCTGATTCCATATGTATTTACATTTAAGTACTAACTACTTTTGCCCTCTTCATTTATTATTATGAACACTCAGACCTAAGTTACCTGTTAGGCCTGTGTGATATATTGCCCAGGAGCAAACTGTGATGTCAGCTTCACTCAGTGGTATATTGGTGGTGAAACTACCACTGGTCCTGAGTCCCTCTGCTAGCAGCGTCTGCTAGAGTTCCTTCCTCCAGTGGTGCTGCTAGCAGAGGGACTCTAGAGCGGTGGCGATTTCACCAGCGACATATCGCTGAGTGAACCCGCCACGGCATTCTGCGAGGTGCCGATACAGATTGTTCCTCCCTCTGTATCTTTAAACTGCTTGACTGAGTGTGCAGTTGCCCTTACCTCAGCTGAGCAGTTTAAGGAGCCCCCAGCCTGGTGCTGGCTCCTGTGAGCCGGCGGTGGGGTAGGGGCTCCGTGAAACTGCTTAGCTGAGGGGAGTGCAGTTGCTGCTGATATCGCACAGCTCTATTACCTGTAACATGCAACAGCAACACTTATTTAGCTTGTGGAGGCAATCGCCTGGCACTACCAGCAAGACTTATGACAACGGAGAAGGAAACCAAGTTTGTTCAGTAGGTGTCAAGCATTCCAACTTTCTGTTTGCTTCTCTCAAAGGGCTGCTGCTTGCTCCTTAAACTACCCTGCCTCTTAATGTTTCCCCAGCATCCAAGAGCTGGCAGGAAATTCTGATGGGAACTTAAAAGGCTAATCAGACAATGACTCATCAGGTCACAAGGCACAGACTTCAAGGATAAAGCACCTAGCAGAGGTACAGTTTTTCATAAGAAGTATTGGCTGGACATCTGTCAGATCTGGTTTAATTCTAAGGAAGCCTACCATTGCAAAGTACAGGATAGATGAGATACTTGTATAATTCAAGTCTTTCTGGAGCAAAATCTGCAAGTGAATTCCTGATGCAACTCAAATATGGGTAATCAAAGGCACTGCTTCTCTGTTCTTACAGATACAAAAGTACAATACACTCTAAAGAATATTTGAATCATAGTAACATAACAACTTGTGCTAAGCAAATGGACTTAAAGTTTAAACTGTTCTAACAAGTACATACAGAAATGGGAGAAGACATGTATATATATATACCTGTTTTGCAGCAGCAGCTGCCTGACCTTTCACCTGGGGGCTTTTCTTGGGTCTTCTGCCAAGCATCTTGGCTTATGGTTTTGCTGAGTCCACAAAAGTTACCTACAGACAATAATACCCAAACATAACAGACAAGAACAGCATTCTCAATTAGAACATGGAAACTACCTTGACTGGAAACAAGGTCAAAAAGATACAAGCTTGGGATTCAGGTAACTTGCCACTGTGGATTTCTACATGTCGATCCCATTATATGTTACAAAATGTAAGGAAAAAAACTTTTATAAAAAAAAATAATACCAGCTTGTTGCCGTCATCTGCTAGCTATTATTCTAGCAGGCAGTTTGTCATTCTCTCCCACCCCCCACTTTCCTATAGCCAATATATGAGTGGAAAAGCTGGTCACTTTGGCTTCTAGAAGATCTTTATTGCCTGAGCTTCCCTACCCCAAAATAGATGGAAACAAGTCACTGCTACCATTTAGATTATGGCCACCCAACAGTTAATAAAATAAAATAATGAAGGGCATCCTTAATCTCAACATTGTCTACAAACCATATCCACTGAGCAGGAAGTCCTACAGTGGTACCTTGCTTTATGAACTTCATCCGTTCCAGAAGTCCGTTCTTAAAGCGAAACTGTTCTTAAACTGAGGTGCGCTTTCCCTAATGAGGCTTCCCGCCACTGGTGCCCTTCTACCATTTGGACTCCGTTCTTAGACAGAAGTAAAGTTCGCAAACCGGGACACTACTTCCAGTTTGTAAACCGAATCGTTCTTAAACCAGACTGTTCTTAAACCGAGGTACCACTGTATTCCCAGATTTGGGGGGGGGGGTGGCAAGGAAAGAAGTGGGATTATAGCTCAATATTAGCAGAGCACATTTTTTTGCATACATTTAGTACTGAGGTTCAATAATTCACTAATTCAAACCAGTAACATTTTACTTCAAAATAAGAAACTTCCTCCGCAATGAGGGGATTAGTAAAAAGGAAGTTGAAAGGCAAAGTGAAGAGAGTCAAATCTCTTTAGAATGCTTTAGGTTGTTCAAAAGCACCAAAACAGAAGCTCATTCAGAATGTATACCTCAGGATGCTGAGGTGTGCAGAGTCAAGGGAGCCATTAAAGCAAGAAGGCTTCCTTTAGAAAATGGAACTCTTGTCCAAGAGAAGAACAAAAAGTAACACACACCTTGGGAAAAGAATTTCAAGTGGAAAGCAATGCATGCAAAAAGGAATGGAAGGAGCACATTGCTAAAAACAAAGACTAACTACGAGAAAAACATTGAAATGCATTAGTAGCAGGAGACTGGTTTATTACTATTATTATAATTAATAATATTCTGGCTCCCCCCCCCCCCGGACACGACTCAAGGTAGCTAAGGAAACAGCTTGACCTTTGTATGAAA
The DNA here is from genome assembly GCF_965112155.1 of Podarcis liolepis. NCBI lineage: Eukaryota > Metazoa > Chordata > Lepidosauria > Squamata > Lacertidae > Podarcis > Podarcis liolepis. Next base: position 56,455,836 of record NC_139559.1, read on the forward strand.
AAGTAGTCAAAGGTGTACTAAAGGAGGAAAATGAATAGTTCTCCTAGAAAGCGGAGCCCCCCAAGGATCAGTATTGGATTCTGTGCTTTTTAACTTCTTCATTAGTGATCCAGAGGAAGGTATGAACAGTGAGGTAGCCAAGTTTGCTGATGATACCAAATTGTTCAAGGCTGTTAAAATTAGAAAGGATTGCAAGGAGCTCCAAAAGGATTTGTCCACATTGAGTATTTAGGCAGTAGAGTGGCAAATGCAAATCAATGTAAGCAACTGTAAAGTGAAGCACATTGGGACAAAAGAATCCTAATTTTACATATTTGTTAATGGAGTCTGAACTGGTGGTGACTGACCAGGGATGAGAGCCTGGGGTCATAGTGGGTAGCTCAACCCAGTGTGCAATATCTGTGAAAAATGTTAACTCCATGTTAGGGATCAATAGGAAAGGAAAATAAAAGTATGCCATTATACAAATCTATGGTGACATACACTTGGAATACTAAGTACAATTCTAATCACCTCATCTCTAAAACGAATATTGTAGAGCTGGAACAGATTCAGAAAAAGATAGCCAAAATTATCAAGAGACTGGAGGAAGAAAGGTTACAACATTTAGGGCATATTAGTTTACAAAAAAAGGAGAGTAAACTGGGATGTGATAGAGGTGCTTTAGTTTATGAATGTTGTGGAGAAAGGGGATAAGGAAGTGCCCCCCCAATAAATAATATTAGAACCCTAGGGACATCCAATGAAGTTGAATGTTGGAAGATTAAGCACAGACCAAAATAAGCACTTCTTCACATAACACAGTTAAAACTATAGAATTCACTCCCACAAGATGTAACGATGGCCACAAACTTTGACGACTTTGAAAGAGAATTAGGCAAATTCATGAATATTAGTGGCTACCAGCCACAATGGCTATGTTCTACCTGTACTGTTGGAGGCAGCATATCTCTGAATACCAGTTGCTAGGAAACTCAAGGAGGGAGAGCTGTTACACTGAGACCCTGCTTGCAAACTTCCCACGAACATCTGGCTGGCCACTGCGAGAACAGGATGGTGGACTAGATGGGTCTTTGGTCTGATCCAACAGGGCTCCCTATCCCAACATCTCCAGTTAAGGAATCTCAGGGATGTGACCCAGTGCAAAGATCGACTCAGATGTGTAGGTGTGCCTTGATATTTACACTCTGAGATAGAGCAGACCCTCCTACAAAACTCCTGAGGCATGCCCTTTATTCCTAATTTCACATGCCTCACATGAGCTCTTGCATTCAAAACCAGTTCCAAGACTAATCTTGGCTCAAATTAAACTCTGCAGCTCAAGCAAAGGCGAGGGCCAGCGATATCCTCCTGCAAAGTTACTATTCCTTTGGCGCACCAATTGGGCTCAGCTGTGTTGACATGCCCCCTTCCCCGCTCCAGGACCATTAACTCCAAAGGACACCTTAATCGCCAGCCACTACATAAAAGGCTTGCGTGTATGAAACGACCACCACAGACGCCCCCCGCCGCTACAACCAGCTGACATCAAATGCAGGACGCTTCCACAAAGGCTGCTCAGGCGTTCAGTTACGAGTCGAATGGCGTGCCTGCATGTGTGAATGGACACCGCGCTGAGTCAAACAGAAAACTAGGCTCTTCAGCTCGCCAATGATCACAACACGCACACACACAACACATACACACCCCTGTTTTCTAAGGGCTCAACCGCGCCAGAGAAGGCTAGGAAGAGGGAGGAGCTGGGTTATGCTCTGAGGCTCAGGTAGCAACAACCCTTTTCCACCGAGGAGGAGGAGGAGGAACCACGGCAGCTGCCTCCCTACTCAGCCCTATCGCGGTGGGGACAGGGCTACCCTACTATCCCTCCGGCCGAGACGGGCGGCGCCCGAAGGCACGAGCTCACCTCCTGCCGCAGCCGACGGGCTCCAGCGCAGCAGACAGGAAGCCTCGGACCCAGAGAGGAGAGAACTTTCCCCGCCTACTCCGACTCTGCTAGGGGCTGCACCAAGAGGCCCAGCAACGCGCAGGCGCGGAGGTTTATTTATTTATAAAAAGGGAGAGGCTACAAGGGGTGGAGCTATGAGGCGGAAGGAGAGCCAGAGCGCGCGCGCGGGATACCGGTGGCCGAGAGCGCAAGCGAACACGCTGCAATCCAAATACACCTGTATTTTAAATATATATATTATACCACTGGTTCTGCCTTCACCCTACATAACTGGCTGGTTTTTGCACTTGTGTTTTCTTTTCCCACCAGAAAATGCAAATAGGGATGTTTCTCTTGAACCTGCGGTCCCTCAAGTAAGAATCTAGTTTATTCATAGGCATTCCTATTCCTCCGTAACCAGCTTCAGTGAAATGCTACACGTGTCCACTCGTGCGACTTTTGCTCAGGTAAAGCTGTGTACAATTGCAGCCTAGGAGGTGTTTTCAGATTTCCAGTTGATGTGCCTCCAGTGCCCGTAGCTACATCAGTACTATCAGTATGGCCATTGCGGAAGGTTGCAGGTTCAATTCCCAGCATCTCCAGGTAGGGCTGAAAAAAATTCCCCGCCTGAAACCCTGGAGAGCTGAATCAGTGTAAACAATACTAAGCTAGGTGAACCAATTGGTCTGATTTGATGCAAGGCAGTTTCCAGTGTTCCCTCTTAGTACTGAAATGCAGTGGTGGAACCACTTATTTATGGTTTTTAAGCAGTTACTTGAAGAACCGTTGTTTTTTACAGTATTGAATTGTACTGCCCAATTTTTAAAAACAGCAATTTCTGCTCAACAGGAAAATACTAACCAGCTACCTACTTCAACAATTATGAGCATATAGATGTGATGGCATTGCATATATTCACCTCCTATAAAACTCATCCAAAGGGTGTATAAAATGCCATCTAGTTTCCTCTACTGCTCTGAAATCCCATAGTGGTAACTTTTAATGTTCATAAAATCACAGCCTGTTTATACCAGGAGTGGAGAACTTTTCACAGCCCAATGGCCATATTCTCTTCTGGGGCCACATGGCAGCGGTAGGCAAAGCCAGAAGAAAAACTGGCAAATGTTACCTTTGTTGAATAGGCTAGTTTCTATACACACTCACACATCTCTCTGTCCAGACAAGGATGATACATTCTCAGTTCAAGGCAGGCAAAACCACAGCGAAGGGCCAATGAGCACCACATTCAGCTTTCAGGCCAAGTTCCCCATTTTTGTTTTAATCCAGTGAGCTTTTCAAAATTTGTTATTATCAGTAGTGTCCATGTCATGGAGTATTCAATGAACACAGAGGCTCACCAGGCAAGGGACCATGTCACAGGGTGCATCATGGCGCATGCTAGGCCATGGCCCACTGAGATGAACCATGGTGCTGGTGCTAGGGGCAGCCCAAACAATTGACAAATTGATATTAGCACTTTGCCTCCAACCACAGTCTGATGTATGTTTGCAAAATATATTTCGGATGTTAGCGTCAAGCAGTTTGCTAACATGGATGTCAAAGAAACTTATGTAGCTGACTTACATCAAGTCAGATTGTTTCTTCACCTAGCCCAGTATTGCTTTTGTATGTTGACTAGTAAACAACACACAAAGGGTTTCAGGCAGAGGCTTTTCCAGTTAAAAGGATCCAGTAGCAGAGGATTTGAGTTTCCAGGGGCTAAAGCTGGGACCTTCTGTACGTAAAACCCTGGCTCTATCACTGAGCTGCCATTCCTTCTCCAAAATTCTAGTTTGTCCCAGCAAATTAGTTGTTGAAAACTAGGGAGTAGATGAAAGGTAAGAAGGACAGTGAATTAGCTCAAAAGGGAAGCTCCTGATCAGAAAAACCCCCCTGCTGAATTGAGCTTTAGGATGGTTGAAAGAATTTAATAAAATGGAAACCTTCTGAACAGTTGAAGAAAACAGATTTATTTTAGAAGAGTGCAATTACAAATGCTATAATACAAAGCTATATGAAAAGAAAATTCAGAACAAATTAAATAAACATGAATGTTCAAGCTTTAATCACAATACATGTACCAATAACGAGTGCTCTGTTGCTTTAATCTTCTTTGAGTGCATACATGATATCGTCCTGGCTAACATTAAGTCGAACTCGCATGTGGATATATTTACTATTAGAATCTGTTAGCAAGAGTCTATAGGCACTAAGCCGTGACACAACTGCCAGTGCGTCTGATACAGTAGGAGTTTGCAGGCCTTCAATTCTACACAATGCAACATGCTGATGAAATATCTAAAGAAACAAAAAAAGGGGAGGGGGACTTGGTTTATGAAAACACAGGAAGCATCAAAGTGAATAACTGATCTCCTTCCTTTCTTGGAAAAGTATGGAAACCAATGAGTTATATACAGTGGTACCTCAAGTTACAAACACCTCGGGTTACAGACTCCGCTAACCCGGAAGTAGTACCTCAGGTTAAGAACTTTGCCCCAGGATGAGAATAGAAATTGTGTGGCAGCAGCAGGAGGCCCCATTAGCTAAAGTGGTACCGCGGGTTAAGAACGGTTTCAGGTTAAGAACAGACCTCTGGAACAAATTAAGTTCGTAACCAGAGGAACCACTGTATATATTTATAGCTCAATAGTAGTAGAGCACATTTTCCCTATGCATTTAGTACTGAGGTTCAATGGTGAACAATTGCTAATAGAATTCAAACCAGTACCATTTTATTTTATACAACATTTGTTGTATATTCTGAACCACAAGTTTTTAAATAAGTTCCCAACACTGAGTCTGTGACTGCTTTATTATTACAGCCACCATCCAGTAAACTGACTTGTTTTCAACATCTATGATATATTTCGGAAAGTGGTTTGTCTGTCCATCCATCTGTTGTCAACAAGTTCACACACCTCTCAAGGTATTGCTACCAAACACAGCACAAGGATTTCCAAGATGGGGGTTGCAGTTGTCAATGTTTGGACACCAGATACCATTTTGAATCAAGATGGTGGACCAAAACATCACTTTGGCATGACTTTGGCCATGTTTTTTGGCATAGGTTCAGCTGCCTCTGGCAATATCTTTGCCAAACTAGGCCACAGGGATTCCCAAGGTAGGAGTGCCAGACTTCATTGCCATTTGAATGCCAGGCACAATCTTGAATCAAGATGGCAGAATCAAGTGTGATTTGCCTGATTTGGGCATGGCGATCCACACTCACAAATTGCATTCTCCATTTAAATAGCACAATATTTTTTTTAATTCTACATATTCCTACACAGTGCCAGGCACTCCCTGCTAGTATAAAACAGGTTTATGAGTTTAAATAAGATAGCTGAACAGGAAGAGGATAAAAAAGTGGGCTGTATATTCTTTTAATGTTATTACTGGTTTGATTTCTGTAATTTTTCAATTTTACTGTACAATTGCAACATCTGAGCTTACCTTTTAGTATTATGGTTCTACTGTGTTTGAAGCTTTGTGACTTACATTGTATATTGATTGTTTGAAGTCATTTTGAGAGAGCTTTCCCCCCCAAGAAGAGGCATATAATATTTTAAATTAACGAAAGCAAAAAGCATGGAAATTTTTGTCTATGCATATATGTGAATTGTAGCCTACGTGTACAATAGGTTAAATTGCAATGACCTACATATGTGCATAGCAACAGTCAAAAGTGTACTCTTTGAATATAGCTAAAGCATTCTGGCTGAGATAGTAAACAAATTCAACATGCAATATTTTTAGTTTACCTGCTGAACTGTAGACTCTTCCAGTCCTGATCTGCGAAATTCTGCAATGGTTGCTTTTAAGAAAATTTGCTCATACAGTGAAGCGTTCCTGAAAGAGAACAAAAAGCCCCCAAAGCTTAATTAGTCATATATAAGATTTTACTGTGTAACAGATATGATTTGGCTTGAAAAGCCAAACCTCTGATGTAACGGTATTTGCTTCTAAAATATGTGTATGCAGAAAGTTTAATTAACCATAGGTCTGAAAGAACTACAAACACCCAGCATACAAAGGTTGTTTATTTTGTCAGAAGAGAACTTTCTGTAATTTGCAAAATTTTATTTTACAATTGCAATTCTCAGTGTCGCTCTATCCAAACAGAGAGAGAGAGCGCACCTGTATCCTAACATCCGAGCTTCATAATTCTGCCACTTTCAACAACGTATCAAGCAGAAGCTGAAACAAGGATATGAGTTGTACAGGTTAGCACAAACTGGTTTGACATGTTAGTACTGAACTACTAAATTAGTTTTGCTATGCTAAAATTTTAGAACACAGTTTGTGCTGTGGCAGCCATTAAATCAATCACTGGAATTTGCTTCAGATTAGATGCTATAGAATAATGTGCTCCCCATACAGATGCAATCATTGTATAACAAGTTCATAGGTGGCTGCTACAGCATGATAATCAGAATTTGCTCTCTGGGACCTCAAGCAGAGAAGCTACACAGCTAATGTACTACTGTACATTACCGAATGGCATGTATATAAGGTGATGAAAACATTTCATCTATGGCTTCCATAATGTGTGCCATGCTGACCAATCCACGGACACTTTTCTGACCAGGAAGTTCACAGATCTCAGCGGCCCTTCTGCAGATATCAAGGCAACGTCTTGCATCACCAGATAAAGCTGCCACCTAAAACAAAACAATAAAATTTTAAAACGACAAAGTTGTTGCAGTCCTAGTGTCCCACAAAGCAATGTTGCAGTTTTTCAATGTTTCCTTCCGAAAAAGGTAATAATCCTTTCTCTGTCTTCCTGTCGGATCAGAGTGGATGCAGGAAGGGGGAGGAAGGAAGTAGATAACTCAATTAATTCTCCCCACCAGTTATTCCATCCTCCATTAACAGGCACTGCTGCCTCCTTACTTCTTTCCACATCTCTCTATGAGGCTTATAAATAGCCACAGGAGGAGTCTGGGGTCTCCTCTTGACCCCACCCTCACCTTACCCACCTGCAGCCAATCCGGGCTAATTACAGTTCAGGCGACTCACAAGAAAGCAGCTGGTTGAGCAGCTTCTTCCCCACAACATTACATTTATTATTGGATTCTTATTCTTTATTCTTAAATCCCTTGGTTTTCCAGCCTCTTCCATTCACCCTTGTTAACTTTGCCTCTCTCACTCTTGTTGTAACGCCCACAGTTGAAATTGTCAATCTCGCTAGGAACAAGGAACTGCCTTTTTGCAAATCATCATTTATGTGCAAAATAAAAATATACACAGCAATGACTTTTATATTTTTTTCTGGCCAACCACTGCTAGTCATTTCAAACACAGGCATTTAGAATTCAGACAAAATAGAAAATGCATGTTTGTTGCCCATTGATATATGGTCTCTTTATTTCTGGTGGTTTAATTTATTATTAAGGCCAGTGCTAATTGCCACCAGATTTTCAAATACAGTGGTACCTCTGGTTACGAATGCCTCGAGTTACGTTTTTTCAGGTTACGAACGTTTTTAACCCAGAAGTGAGTGTTCCGAGCTCTTGGAGGCCTCACCGCTGCCTGGAGCCAAGCCCGGACATCCGCAGGGCCTACGGAGGCTCCACGATTGGCCTCCAGCCATGGGAGCTCTCGGAGGCCTCCGCGAAGGCCTGGAGCCAGGCCCTGACACCTGCAGGATGCCCAGGCCCACATCCCAGCCCCAAAGTTAGGTAAGGAACACTTACCTAACAAAGACCAAGAGCAGTGAAGCTGTTAAGAAAACAAAGATGAGCCTGGGCAGAAAAGCCCTTTACCAACCCTTGCCCCACCCCCAGCTGTATCGAGGTGGGTGGCACCTAGCCAAGTAAGCCCACCTACCCTATGGGAGGGGGGAGTTGAACATTTTAGGATTCTGCAAGGGATTTTGGGATTTGTTTATGTGAGTCTGCCCTGTGCCTTTGTCTCTGCTTTGCTCCTTCGTTTGGGGGACCTTCTGGGGAACTCTGCCTTTTGTCATTGTTTTGGGGATCGTGTGGAGCCCAGTTCAGCTACTGGTTGTGTGACTGCAGAAATTGATAAAAGCCCCCCATCCAAACAATGACTATCATCAGTGCATGTAAGAAAAAAAATTAATGTTAATTTTTTTCATCTACAATACTGTCTTATTTATTTTATAGTACGGTACACTGATTATTGCCTTCATTTTATGGATCTATGGTCTCGTCAGACAGTAAAATTCGTGTTAAATTGCTGTTTTAGGGGGTTTTTTTCATCGTCTGGAATGGATCAATCCACTTTTCCATTCCTTTCAATGGGAAAGTGCGCTTCAGGTTAAGAACGAACTTCCGGAACCAATTAAGTACTTAACCTGAGGTACCACTGTATAAAACAACATAGACATGCCTGTCCATACAGCCAAGTTTACCTTTCTAGAAACAAGCTGAATTGCATCCTCTTCAAATGCTTTCAACTGGGTCATCCTTGATGAGACAATCTGCTGTAACTGTTTATAGGTATATGGCTGGAAGGACATTCTGGTAAGACCCTACCAGTGAAGAAAACAGTGAACATTTAATTGCTAATACATCTCAAGAACTTGCTTAACACCCAAAAACATGTTTCTCCATTTAGAGCAGAGACGTTTCAGACTGAATTCTGACATTTAAGGTGACAGCCAACAGTGTTTAGCCTGCTTGGAAAACAAGACTTCTGATGGCGTAGATGAGTTCTCCCCTGTGCAGCCCCTCCTCCACACCCCAAAAACCAGCTCCTAAGGGTTGGAGAACCTCCAGAACAGATGCTGGGGGTGAATGGAGGCTGCAGAGGGAGCCCCTGCCATGTCCACTAGGCACAGCATTGGATCTCACTCCTATCATTTGCCACCTACCTTCCTACAAGCATGTGGCAGAAGCGATTCTTATCTTTACCATGTCTGACCATGGTATTCTGCTCACAAGACAAGAAAAGAGGCATATCCAAGTACAAAGAAGTTATATCTTCATGGAACCAACAAAATACATAGCATGGCCAACTGTCAGAGGTGATGGGAGTCACAGGTTGTCCATTCCATAATATATAGATGGTCTTAATCCAGCTATCCAAGCAAGACTGACAAACCCTCTGGCTGCTCCAGTGTGTGTGTTCAGACAAAATTCTGGACATTTACTATAGTTAGGGAAATTAATTTGTGCATCTGCTGCATGCTAGTATATGTAGCCTGAGTACTCATGCATCACTTCATCCTTCCTCCGAGTGATCAATGGTATCAGTTAACATCCAAGGAAATTTACCAACGCTCTGATCTCCAGACACAATAAAGAATTCTGCATAACCACAGCAGTAAAGCCGAAAATACATACCAGCCTGCTAGCTACTCTGTTCATCATAATTCTCTCTGGCAAATCCATGGTGTTAGCAATGGCCAAGACAATCAGTTTGGCATCTTTCTTGGTTGGCCAGTCAAAGAGGTTGTACATCACATTCTGTTTTCGGGTCCACAGGAGATCAAGCTGGAACAAGGAAGAAGGGATGACAAAGTTACAAGCTCACATAAAACGGTCTACAAAATATGTGGGGAATCTGGTTTCAGTCACAGGTTTGAACAGATTTATGTAACCTTGGGCAAGACTTGATCTGTTACAGATGGCCACATAAGGGGAATACAGAATAAAACACAGACATAGCCAGCATTTAAATGTACATTTTGTTGTTGTCGTTGTTTTAAAAAATTATCTCCCTTTGCCCTCTCTACATATAGCTAAATGTACAAAATGGGGGTGTTTCCTTTTTGTCAGCAATAAATTTGTCCTTGCAGAACAAACAGCCTCATGGGTAGCTGAATCCCAAGGCTGCAATTAAGCCAGTTTCATGGTACAGATCAAAAAGGCAACAATCCCCTAGTTTTGGAATACATATACATCAGGTTAAATTTATTTCATTCTGATGCTATACAAATCCTCGCATTACCTCATCTACTACAAGTATTACAGTTTTCCTTTTAGGTCCTCGCTTGCAGAATGTCTTCTCCAGCAGCTCGGCAGCATGGACTGCAGTTGCCTTCTGGCCTGTCAGTAACTGAACAGGATTAAAAAGATGCTGAAGTTACAACCCAGCAATAAGTAGTAACTCATTCTGTTTTACCAATAGCACAATCCTATACCAATAGCACAATCCTATCCATTTCATATGTGAGAGCCAACTACTGTATCTTAAAACTGCAAGCCGTTTTTGGGGTGCCTTGGCAAAAAAGGCAGCATATAAATGCAATAAGGTAATGATAATAAAAAATGTTTTCGCAAGCAAGCTGTAGAATGAGAGCAGCCTTCGCCAACCAGGTGCCCTCTAGATGTTTTGGGGTGCCAGCTGGAACTGATGGGAGTTGTAGTCCAAGACATCTAAGGGCACCAGGTTGACAAAGGCTGAATTAGGGGGCTAATAGTGATTGGAGTGCTTTTTCGGTGGAATTGTTTTAGCTCCCTCTTCTGATCTGCAGAGGTAAGTCAAGCATAAGGGCCCATCTGCTTGAGCAGTTTTAGTTAAAAGACTTTGAAAATCTCTTCCCAAACATAACAAAACACGCACTCACTTTCAAGATCTGCACGTAGGCTTGATGGGGATCAGTCAACTTCATACCATTGATCTCTATACACTGGAAAGACGGCAACTCATTGTTTTCGGCTGCCTGCTCAAGACAACGAATGACCTCGTGAACAGTTGCTGTTTTACCTGTTCCAGGAACCCCAGAAATGTACATGCACCTGAAACAGGAAGAGCACCTATGTTGTAAACATGTAAATCTGAAAGGCAGGGAGAGTCCTGAATCCTATGTTCCTGATATAAATGTGGCCTTACTCTACATTAGCCCAGCTTTGCCTGCTAGGACTGTAACCAGCTCTCCAGCGCCCCAGGCAGGAAGTCTCTCTCTGAAACCTTTACTCAATCTATATAATACTATCATTAACTGGATATGCTGGAACTTGAATATGGGAGAATCTGCATATGAAACTGGTGCTATGCCATTTTTCTGCACTGGACTTAATAAGCTCTCTTTTTCTCTCTCGATTAGCTCCTGAAGAACCTGGAAACAGGATGTGCTTATTTAATCACTCCTAAAAGCCTTTACATAAAGATGAAACTACATGCGGGTTCGAACCCACATGTATCTTTTAAAAAACATCTGCCTCTAAGCATACTGCCTCTAAGCAATAAGCTTTATTATAAATCTCAGAAACTGTTTACTTTTTTGTTGGGGGGGAACGGACTGGCATGATCTCCACGTTATTATTATTTAAATGAAACCCAGGTGTTCACAAGCAGCTGTTATGCTTCTCACTCATTTGAGCTAATCCCGCTCGCTCCCACCTAAGACACTCACCCTCCTGTCCCATCAATGAGTTTGCTTTCTATAAAGTTATAGATATCCTGGAACTCCTTTTCACGGCAGGGCAAGGACTCTGGGACAGCAGATACATGCAGCCTGTTCAAAGGAAAACAAAAGGGCAAGAAGGTTACCCAAGTGCCTTGTTACAAGCTTCTAAATCCCAGAAGAGGTAATGCATTCTTATCTAGATATGCAGAATACTCTAAAGAATGATTATTTAAATATTAGTGCCCCGAGACTAAAAAAAATATAAAATGAAATTGAGACTGAATACTGAAACCAAGTTTTCAAAGACCTCTCAATCAAACATGAAACTAGGAAGAATGTGACATGGAATACTAAGCATGCATCTATTTAAAAGAGAGAAACATGACTTGCCCTAGAACCATAAATACCCTTTACACAACCCATCAAAAGTATTTCCTAGTTCTCCTCACTTTATATATACCCCCCCTTTTTGCTAAATATCAAGAACCCCTCACGTTACCTTATCCTAGCCTCTTCCAGCACATTGCCAGGCTTCTGTGTGGTTTGATTTCGGCTGCGGATTCTGGGGGTAGCATTACGTGGGGTCTTGGGGGTTCTCGGCTCAGGCTGCAGAGAAAACTCATATCCATAAATATCAGTGCTATTGTTTTGAATATCAGCCAGAGCACAACTGGTCTCAAAATTTGTATACACCAAACATTTAAAGATATTAAGATCCCAAAACAGCAGAGATGGACTTAGGTTTGCAACCAAACTTAAGGAGTTAGTTAAACAGGGAAGCAACAGATTGTTTGTTTGTTTAAAGATGGTATGAGAAATTCTGGGGCCTGTCCATATTGGAAAAAATATCACACCCTATTGGATATGGCTTGTTCTGTTAATTTCCTAACTGTGCAATCCTATATGTGTCTCAGCTCAGAAGTAATTAGTTCAATAGAGCTTATTTCCAGGTTATTTTTCATCACATTTACTAAGGTAATAATGCTCAGAATGGAGAACCAGTTAAACATAAACAGTTATATATTTATTTTAAATAGGATGCTTTTCTTTCTTCTCTGTTTTCTAATACATTTCCAAAGCTCCCGAATAAAGATATTTATAGAGTCAGATACAGTGGTGCCTCGCAAGACGAAAAGAATCCGTTCTGTGATTCTCTTTGTCTAGCGGTTTTTTCGTCTTGCGAAGCAAACCCATTGACGGATTAGCGGATTAGCGCTATTAGCGGCTTTTAGGATCAGCTGATAAGCGGCTTAGCGGCTTAGAAAAAGGGGGGGGAACCCGCAGGAACTCGCAATACATTTTCGTCTTGCAAAGCAAGCCCATAGAAGATTTGTTTTGCGAAGCACCTCCAAAACGGAAAACTCTTTCGTCTAGCGAGTTTTCCGTCTTGCGAGGCATTCGTCTTGCGGGGCACCACTGTATATTTTAAATTTATTTAACTGGTTAATGTTTATATTTTATTATGATTGAAAATCTTAAAAACACTTTAAAACAAAAAGCAACTGAATGAAGTAACAAAAAGTAACTAGGGGTTCTATAGTGTTTTGAAACTGTATTGTGGCATAAGCTTTTCATTGTATGCCAAACTAATTTTTCAGGTCTTTAAGGCACCACAAGGCTTTGTTGGTTTTGCTGTAGCAAACTAGTATGGCTAAGTATTTCACCTTTATCCAAAAGTTAGATTTCAAGCAACAGCATTAGTTAAGAGGAAATAATGGGTTCCAAGAAAGAATGTTGAGTCGTTCCTCTCTGGAGTAGCTCAGTTGGTTGGACCGTGGTACTGATAACGCCAAGGTTGCAGGTTCGATCTCTGTATGGGACAGCTGCATATTCCTCTGCATTGCAGGGGGTTGAACTAGACCATGGGTAGGCAAACTAAGGCCCGGGGACTGGATCCGGCCCAAGCGCCTTCTAAATCCAGCCCACAGATGGTCAGGGAATCAGCGTGTTTTTACATGAGTAGAATGTGTCTTTTATTTAAAATGCATCTTTGGGTTATTTGTGGGGCATAGGAATTCATTCTTCTTCTTCTTTTTCAAAATACAGTCCGGCCGCCCCCCCCAAGGTCTGAGGGACAGTGAACCGGCCCCCTGCTGAAAAAGTTTGCTGACCTCTGAACTAGATGATCCTCAGGGTCCTTTCCAGCTCTACAAACCTAAGGTCCTATGAACACCTATGTGCTATCTGTGGCAAAGCTCAGCATAATAAAACAAAGGTGGTCTTACTTTCCCCCCAGCAGAGAGTCACAATGCAGAAATGGCACCCATGCTTCCATGTCATTATACAGCTAAGAAACAGAGCCACCGTCTTCACAGATTGCTCTCAGCTACTACATTATGTTCTTGAGCACCCAAGCTTCTGAACAAGGCAGTTCACTAAGTTCATACAACTGCTCAAAGTAATTAGAGATCAACAAAAAATGGCAGAAGTCTCTACTTACAGTGTTGCTTGGACCCTTGGCAGGAGTCCCAGCAGCCGCTTTCCTTGAGATTTTTGGAGTAGACCTCGCTTGCCTCTTAGGTGTACGAAGCACCTTGAAGTCTTCACCTTCATCATCGCTGCTACTTGAATCAGAACTTTCCAAGGGAAAAATGTCATCCTCTTCCTCTTCATCCTTCTTAACTGTATTAAAAAAACTTAAGGCAAATGGATTTATCACGTCTTATGTCCTGTACACTAATGTGTTTTAAATAATTGCAAGTTCTTTGGTTGGACGGTAACAGCCAAACAAAAACTGAGGCGGCCGTGACAGCAAAGATCAATACTTTTACAATGATGGTACGGTTTTGAGAAACCGGAAGAAGAAGAAGAAAAAGAAAGAGAGAAGAAGGGGGTGATAACATTAAGGTACACCCCACATGATGAAAATATACACTGTTAGTTCTTTTACTATGTCCACATCAGCTCTAGACAAGAAAACAGAAGCGACATGAAATTTGCCATGGCAGATCCCAAACTCTTGCTCTGGAAGTGAACTCTGTGTTATTGAAAAAAGCTACAAATGCCCTTCTATTCAAAGATAGCTTAATGCAAGTGTGGGAAACTTCAGGCACCAAATGCAGCCCCTCCGGCTCTCTCTGATCTGGTCCTCAGGGATTCTTCTTAGGCCACCCACCTCACCAGCCTTGCTCCACCCTCCTCAGATGCTTTTGCCAGGTAGAATGTGCCCTTTAACTGTGAAAATGCTTCTTGATTGCCTGGATGAAGTATGGAGAGATGTGGGTGGGTGTAGAAACCTCTGACTTCTTTGTGGCCAGAATGTATCCTACTGTACAAAGGCATGAGTCACAGCCAGTGCCCCGTGCACTTTTGCCTCTGGTCTTCCACCAATACTGGAAGGTAGCTATCGGAAGATTTTCCATGAGGGAATGTGGCCCTTAGGTTAAAGCTGGGTCACCCTCCCTTGCTTAATATGTGTGTGTGCATACAAGTGCACGCAGAAACACTCAGACAATCCTTGCACATGCATTTCTGTAACAAAGCAGGCTCCCCTGGGCTGTGAACTGCCTGTAGCCAAACCATCTCTAAAAAGAATACATTCTTACCTAAGCTGTTTTGCAATGCGGGCAGCAGTCACCTGCACACATTTCCTGCGTGAACGAGGAGTCAGCGCTGGGCTCACGGCTTCTGGTTCTTCACCCAATCTGCAAGGAAAAATGGGAGGTTTTTCTGACTTCTTCATAGTGATAAGACACTGTGCCTTGATTGATAGAAAGCACTAGCTTTCTGAGTTCCCATCGATTGTCACTTCAGCATCTTACTGTGAAGTTTAGCACCACAAAAATGTCAGCTATAGAACGCACACAGTGAAGCCAATATCTTGCTCTGAGCACTTCAGCTTAGGCATGTAGTCTAGAAATCAGTTATCACTCAGTGATATCTGGTTCACACATAATGACAAGCCAAACTATACTGGGGCCATGCAAATGTGCAGTTTGGACAACACACTAAGCCAAACACTGGCTTAGCTCAGCAAGGTGCAAGAGTAAAAAAAAAAACACTGGGGAGGAGCAAAGTGGCTGCAAACTCCCCTCCAGCAGCCCGCACATTTGTGCAGTGCTGCAAAAGCAGAGCTGGGCATACTGTGACGTGTGAACCAGAGCAGCATCTATCCATGTTGCCGGTTACATGATACAGAAATTACCAAACCTCTGTATACTGTATTGTCCTAGATATGATTTAATACACATAATAAGTAGAACTGATGTGAAACTGCAGTGATATATTTTTAAGCCTTCTTAAAATTTCACTTGCTTAATAAAACAGAAGGGGATATTCCTTAGAGCAAACAAACAAAAGATCCACAAACACCTCTAAAGATCACCCACCTTGTCTTTGAGTTGACCTTAGGAATGGCTGCTTGGCTCTTTGAGACTCTGGATTCTTTGGCTGTCTTGCAAATCTTATCCTGTTTGTTTACATCATTTGAACTAATGGGAAAGAAAAACATAAAACATGCCTCTAAGAGATTTTTTGGGAAATAAATGTTAAAATTCATTTCGGTAAAGTCTCCCTGGTTTTACCACAGGAAAACATATTGATGATACTGCGATTTACATTTTTAAAAATTGTATCCCACTCTGAGATCACTTTGCAATGAAGGATGGGTTAAAATATTTCAAAATAAATACGCACAAGCAGCCTGACTCTTCAGAACAGCATCCTATACATCCTTACCTGGAAGTAAGTCTCAATTGAATTCAATGGGACTTACTTCTTACTACACTGTGTAGGGTTGCACTGTCCATTTCCTAATTTTTCATCCTTACCTTTAAAGGTAAAGGTAAAGGGACTCCTGACCATTAGGTCCAGTCGTGGCCAACTCTGGGGTTGCAGCGCTCATCTTGCTTTATTGGCCGAGGGAGCCGGCGTACAGCTTCCGGGTCATGTGGCCAGCATGACTAAGCCGCTTCTTGCGAACCAGAGCAGCGCAGGGAAACACCTTTAACCTTCCCGCCGGAGCGGTACCTATTTATCTACTTGCACTTTGACGTGCTTTCGAACTGCTAGGTTGGCAGGAGCAGGGACCGAGCAATGGGAGCTCACCCTGTTGCGGGGATTTGAACCGCCAACCTTCTGATCGGCAAGTCCTAGGCTCTGTGGTTTAACCCACAGCACCACTCACATCCCATCCTTACCTTTAATGCCTTTTAAATATTTTCTGAGTAGTTGCCTCAAGACTATCAAAACTATCAAAATACAGTCATACCTTGGATCCCCAATGCCTTGCAAATCGAACATTTTGGCTCCCAAACGCTGCAAACCCGGGAGTGTTCCAGT
The DNA here is from genome assembly GCF_965112155.1 of Podarcis liolepis. Classification (NCBI taxonomy): domain Eukaryota; kingdom Metazoa; phylum Chordata; class Lepidosauria; order Squamata; family Lacertidae; genus Podarcis; species Podarcis liolepis. The sequence goes on from NC_139559.1 coordinate 56,472,359, forward strand.
TTGCGAATGTTCTCTGGAAGCCGAATGCCCAATGGGGCTTCCGCAGCTTCCGATTGGCTGCAGGACCTTCCTGCGCCTTTGTTTCCAAACATTTTGAAAGGATTCTGTTCGACTTCCGAGGTACCACTTGGAAATACCTGTTTTCTGTAAGATGGGAGAAGCAGTCTGGAAGGCTTTTTGACTGCAGAAAAATAAGTGATCTGGATTTCTCAATATCGACTGGTCAGAATCACCTTGTACATGAGGTTTTTTAATTTTTCACTCTCTCTTTAATTAGCAGACCCATGTACCAGATCATAAACTAATACTGGAAAGCCCCAATTTCCAAAAGCATTTTGTCATGCAGCCCAGAGAGTTGCTCTACAAGATCTTCATCTTAGCCACTATGTATAACTGGTCCTCAGCCAGCACGGCTGATGAACAGGGAGGACTGCAGGCTACCCCTGTAGGGCAGGTGCTATTTGTATCTTATATTTATTATTACCGCTAAAAAATAAACTTTTTTGAATGTTTATTGATCTGCTGCACAAACAAAAGCAAATTAATATTAATGTTCTTGAGCAAAGGTATTCTACCTCAAGAATCTTTGTCTCTTATTTCAACAGAAAATTTTTCTTAGATTAGTGTATGTCACACAAATGGCCACATTTAAGGGCTTGGGACAGAATGCTGACACTTGCAACTTACTCTGTGGCATTCCTTTTCACAGCAGAACTCCTGGCTTTCACACTAGAAACTTGGTCACTCTGGCAAGGAGATGATATGTTTTTGTTGGGTCTTTCAGACTTTCTTCCCAGTGGTTTGATGTCTAGGAAGAGGTCTCCCTCAGCAACAGCAGGACAGGGTATTTTTGGAGGAGAACCTTTAATGCCAGTAAATGTCACTTTTCGTTTGAGGGCAGATTGCTCCAGAGGCTCAAAGAAACCATAGTCTAGAAGCTCAATCATATCTTGCTCTGCCAGCACTCTTCCAGGTTTTGTTGGACCTAAAATCCAAAAGTAGCAAAACGAATAAGTTTTTAGCAAGGCAACAATCAGTTTAGAATTCACATGTGCCAGATGGTCTAACAAAAGGTTTCCCTTCGGTTAAGAGAACTCTGTTAACACAGAACAAAACTTTCAAGCAGCTCGGCTGCAATATGGCTCAGAGCTCAACCACTTTTTTGCTTTTAGAAAGCAAATAGGTTTGCGTGGTTTTACTTAGCACACTTGATCCCACAGTTCCTAGCAATGCAATCTCATTATTTCTGTTTGTATGTCCAGTACAATAAAGTGGCAGGACAGAATTCTATTCCCTCTCAATCACAAGCTTTCAAACCTTTGTGGCAAAGCAACAGAAGCTCCACTGTTACCCCACAAAATCAAGATTGCTCTTCTATAAATGGGTGCTAAATAAGACATAATCCAATGTGACACAGATTCCGTGTCAGGTGTTTGATTAGCTTTATTTGTACTGAACACATACAACTGCGGTCATAAATTTGGAGACCACGACTACTGACATTATTCAACAGGGGCTCAAAACATTACTTTTGATTACAAATCTATGATTCACCACCACCACCACTTGAACAGGCATCCAAACTGAGGTAATATCAGTTGAACAGGAATTAACTGCTGGGTTCAATTCCCAAGATATGAAATGCAAGCTTTTTCTACCCAATTTTGGGCCATTTCCCCATCCCAACTTCTGAAACTCTGAAACTCAATACATACCTTTCAGGGGACATAAATGGGTATCAGAAGAGAGCAGGCAACAGATGATTATCCCTTGCCTGAGTACAGCACTGGCTATCACCTTTTGTTAACCATGGTTCCTACTATCAAAAGTATTAGCTACTTGTGGCAGAACACCTGTTTTCATGACTAAGGTCCAATCCTGAACATGTCCAATTCAAGGATCACAGGTAGTCTGACTCACAGTAGCTTCTTCATCCAAAGACCTCATGACAGTATCTACACTAAGCAGGAAAAAAATCCCTACCATAACAGTTTCTCCCCCAAAAACTACTAAGTAGAACAATAGAAATATTATACCATTTTACCACATGAATTCCTACTTGAGAATTGTTCAAGAGTATTTAGAGTGATCATCTTTACATCACTATTCATAAAATTCTCTCTTCAGCCCTAGGTAAAATATTTGTCAGCTTCCAGAGCTAACAATGTTTTTGCAGACAAAAATATTATGTGCAAGATCATTTGTGAACATACTATTCAGCTGCAGTTTTTTCTTGGCTCCCGGAGTCTCGGTGACAATGGCTAGTCTTTGGGAACATCTCTGCTTAGAGTGCGAAGATTTGGAGGCAGAGTGTCTTGATTCTACTTCCATCATGGCAGCGCTGCTTTTTCTTGTACTTCGAGTGACCTTTTCGGTTTCTACTTCCAGAGAGCAATTTCTGCGTGAAGGAGTCAGGTGGTGCACGTTTGCAAAATCAGCGTTGTTGTTTTTCATTTTCACAGAGTCTTTCAACTCTGCCAGTAAGCTAAGCGGCAGTGGTTTAAACTTTTTTCCATCCCAAGATTCTCTTACGAAGAAAATGTGTTCATCATTTGATAGGTCAGGCAATGCTTCCAATGTGGTCAGTGGAATAACCTAGAAAGGTAGCAAAATATCAGATGATTATTTGTTCTAAAGAGTAGATTCAGAGCTTAAGAACTATGAAAATATGATGCAATCAATATAGCAAAACTTTCAATGGATCTTCAGTGCTAAACTAAACTTCTGTAGCTATTGCTTAAAGCAGAACAATGACAAAAGGAAAGCTTTCCCCACACACGTATTAACATTTTCTTACAATAACATAAACTCTGATCCTTAGAATTACCTTTCTGGTTTGAGTAATGGCACCAACTTGCAGTTTTCATATGACATAATTCTGTCTCTTACTATTACTTAAAAACCCTAAGGCAGTTAAGTCAGCTAAGTATTGCAGACACTCTGTTTTTCAAAAGCCAAGCCATGGAACCCCTACTTTTGAAAATGCTGATATCTCTGTGGTAGTTTTTGCTACATGAATGGTGGCACTGTCCCTCCAACATGTCCCAGCGCAAAACCGGGCATTGTTCCCTCGTGAGTCACATGGTCCGCACGAGAGCATGGCACCCAAAAAAGGATGTCCCTGACAGTTGACAGGTATGTGCCACAGACCCCAGGGGTCCGCAGAGCACCAATTTGGAACCAGTGCCGTAAGGGGTATATGTGTGGGGATTTCATGATGGAGGAACTGCCACATTCTAAGCCTGCCTGCAAACAGGGAGCAGGGGGAGCTTTTTCTTATTATTGTCTGCCATTTTGCTTCCCACCTACCACTCCCATAAGCACCAATGGGGGAGCTTAGTATTCTGTGGCTCCAAGTATTGCATAATCTACCCCAGTGCGCACAGCTTTGGGACGATGGCCTTGCCAGTTAATCTAATTACCATAGTTAATCTAATTGCCCTGTATGTTATGTACTAGCTGTTTAGAAATCGAATACTGAACAAACCCAACGTGTTTGCATTTAAATGGTGATTCATTTCCAAAGCTCAGCATATATTGCTGGTAAAGCAGCCTGCAACACTTCAGTTCAAACAGCCTCATAAGTGAGATAGAAACCTCTGCCTTCTTGCTAAGTCAAAGTGAATATTTTGGCTCATGGACTACTTGAACTTCTCAAAGAATACTGCACTGTAAGGTTATCAGCCAAGCAAACGCCATATAAGCATCCTGTGCCACAGCAGGGGACAATCAATATTTCCTGAAGCTGTAGGTAAGTCAAGCTGCAATGCCAATGGAAGGCTATGAACTCTCCTGGGATTCTTAGGCTCGTTTCTATGGCTTGCTGTGCCCAGATAGCAACTAAGCATCAACCCACATACTTGCTATTTCAGAGTTGGCCTGCCTCAAAGATTAAACCCCTATGGATTCCCCCCCCCCAAAAAAAAACCCTTTTCAATACTATACATCTGCAATATAACATTTCAACACACTCCCAAGGAACTTCCTCCTCTCTTGCCTTCTAACACGTTATGTACATACTGTGACATTGCCAATGATATGTGTAACTGTTATGTCAGTATCCCGTTCAGGATTTTCATTCAAAAATATCTCCTGTGGATCCTCTCTTCCCAAGGATTTCCGTTGATTGAGGGGTATTTCTAGCAGGCGGGAGAACCACTCCACAACTGCACGCTTTTCATGAGCACCTGGAGTAGGTAAAAAACCCCCACACAATTCAGACCTGGGATGGCAAGAGCACTTGAAGCCCTTTAGCAGTATGATGCTTTCTTACGTTTCACTAAATTAAGGAGAAAGTCAACAGCAGCAGTCAAACTTGGTATTTTCAGGGAGGGCATTCAATATCAACTAGCCCCCACCCCCAGCAGCCTTTATGCAAGCCTTGTTAAAAGGGGGGCGGATAGACACATGGATTTTGGGATCCTGTGTGAAACTACCACCCATGTGGTCCCAAAGACACCCTCACACAATAAAACTCATAATGGGAAAACACAAGAAATTTATCGGATAATAATATTAAAATGAATTAAAAATGTATATTAGGACTGTTGAACAGTATTTGTAAATGAATGGGAAAAACTGAAGAACAATTATATATAAAATGGACAAAGACAATGCGAAAAGTTAAAGACGACATAAAAAAACTGGAAGAAGGAAGGAGGGAAGTCAGCTCGGGACAGCAAGAACAAATGTGAAACATAATGTATGTGTATGTATAGTATGTAACTAAAAATTCAATAAAGATCATCTGGGGGGGCAGGGAAAGACACCCTCACACAAAAGGATCTTAAGCTGAAGTCAAACTGAGTGCTGTTCTGTCTGTATCTGAACCCTTCCAGTCTAGGAATGTGTACCCACACAAAGATTATAGAAAAATAAAAGATTTATTACAAAGGAACAGTCGTACCTCAGAAGTCGAACGCTTTATGAGACAAATGTTTCGGCTCCCAAATGCCACAAACCCAAAAGTGATTGTTCCAGTTTGCGAACATTCTTTGGAACTTTTTGGAAGTCGAATGGACTTCCAGAATGGATTCTGTTCGACTTCTGCGGTACGACTGTAGTTTTAACAATAAACCACAGCAGCATACATTTGCAGTACTGGGCACACATGTGAAAACAATATTCTAACTCAGGCATAGGCAAACTCGGCCCTCCAGATGTTTTGGGACTACAACTCCCATCATTCCTAGCTAACAGGACAAGTGGTCAGGGATGATAGGAATTGTAGTCTCAAAAATATCTGGAGGGCCGAGTTTGCCTATGCCTGTTCTAATGCAAGCACATATCTAACTTACAGAAATAAGAGTTCTAAACTAAAGGGCGGGGGGGGGGGGAATAGCTAGAGAAAACAGTTGCAAGTTTCTTCTCTTAGTGTCTGTTAAAGTGCTCCTGAAACATGTGAGTGGATGATGGAAGAGCTGGAACCCAGGCACTGAGCTCAGGGATCTACACCTGAAATTATTCCAGGTAATTGAAGTTCAGCAGTGAATTAAAGATGTTCTAGGAATGCACACAGAGGCTGCTCAGAGGGAGAGATAATCTTCAGTCTTGCAGGTGATGCTCCTGGTCTTAAATAGACTTGAAGTTTATCCAAAAGTCTGTCTAGGTGAGTTGGCATAATGTTGAAGGAGAAGACCTGGGGGAATGGTCTTACTGAGTGAATTTAGGTTTGAGAACAATGACTATGATTACTGTAGTTAGTCAGGGATGACTGACCCAGGTGTTTGCCCTGGGGCAATGGCCTTCCTGAGTGCATTTACTTTTTGAGAACAATGACTATGGCCTGAGGATGTATGTGCCCCTGTTCTATCTATTTTACATTTGCAGCTCTATCAGATTCCCTCTTGGTTGAAAGAGCCTGTCTCCTGAGTCTGAAGCAGAGGCTTCAAGATGTCATCCCACACCTGGTGCCTTTTGTTTAATAGTAAGTTATATTACCATTATTGCAACCTGACTTCCTAACGACTTTCTAGATTCTCATGACTTCAAGTATAAAGAAATAAACGACAGGACTGTACAGAAGGTCAAGAAAAGGGTCGCTTCCTATGGCCATCTACTATAGCCGAATCCATCTTTGGTTCACTCCTGAACTCAACAGGGAGGCTAACACTAAAAGCTACAAAATTGACAATGCAAGTCTTTCTACGAAAGCAACATAAGCCATTTAAAACACATAAAGTTTTTTTTAAAGCACATAATTTAAAATGCATTTTTGCAATATGGAAGTGTGTTCCAATAAAGATTAATAACCAATATAACATTCAACAGAAACTTCACAACCAAAGCTTCTTGATTTCTCATTCCCCTTGAAGGAATAATATATGGGTAGCAAATGTGGGTTCCTCTAGATGCTATTGGACTATAATTCCCATCATCTTTGACCCCGAGCCATGCTGGCCAAGGTTGAGGGTGTCCAACATCATCTGGAGCACTGGCTAACCCTGGAGTAATACCTTGCAAAGAGTGAGTAAGTATTGCTACTGGCTATCTTGGAAAAAGCCAAAATCAGAAACCCAATATACATAACAGGTGTATACCAACGTATTTTTTAATGAGAGGAAACATAATGAATATTTAATTATTAAGCCCCAAATTAGCATATACTGTAGTTAACTCCTATAACATATTTATATTGCATGGGCCCCGAGTCCTTTGTACAGTACCACAGACGTCAAGCTATAGCCCAAAAATACATATTTAACAAAGCTTATGGTATCACAAAAGTTGCTTAGCTTCTCTATTCTTCTAATTGTTGTTTGATCAATTTTTTATAAAATAAATGTTGAATAGTGGTGTGACATCTTAATTAGAACTAGAAAATATTTTTTTAAAAAAACCACTTACCATCTTCATATAACTTTAAAAGTCTTGCTACAAGGAACTGATCCACATTCTCACCTTCTATTAAAATAAACTCCCCTGGGAAAATACAGATGTTGCTGACATTTTTCGATTTAACAGATATCCCCCTAGGAGATGAAGGGTATAAATGGATTGCACATTCTTTACAGTTAAGGAACAACACTGAAGACTGACAGTTTAATGTGTAGTCATAACCAGAAATAAGTCTACCTGGATACAGTGGGGCTTAGGATTTCAGCCTTAATCTTTACCTCTATTCCCCCCCCCTCCCAATTTACATTCCAGATCTACATCCTTCAGCTTTCAGAAGCTGCTTCTTCAAACAATTATACCCTTTCTTCCTTATTGCTTCTTATAATTGGAATTAGTTCACAGATCAACATAACACTGCTCCCTCTTTTTCAAACTCTCCTCAGAAGAACAAATCTTTCCGTAGCCCTCACACCTTAAATATGTAGTACTTCCTCCCCAGTTACTCACACTTCCTTCTTCCTCCCTTCTATCTACTACATCCACTCAGTCAAATTTAAGACTGTAAGCTCCTCAGGGCAGGGGCCTGTTTTTCTTTTTTTGCAAACCGCATGCACACAGATGGTGCTACATAAGCACATTCCGCTAATAATAATTACAACAGTATTGTTACATTATCACCTTTTAGTACTCCATTAATAATAAAAGCCACTCAGCCTTATGCAAAACGTAATTTCCAAGACTGCAAATTTATGCTACATTTATACACTGGCCCCAAGCCTACACAGCTTACCCTCTAACAATGTACAAACCAAAGAATACATACCTGTAAGAGGAAAGCTGCAGCTGCTCGTCTTCAGATATAGCTTTTCCAAGCCACGAGTAGATACGCTTTTTCTGGTTTCTCGTGTTCATGGTTTCTGTGAAGAAACAGAAATATGAAGGTGCAAAGATGCAAAAAAAAAAAAAAAAGCAAGAAAGCCGATTCTCGAATTTTTAATCCGTTTCCACCCCACCCCAACTCGATTCTTAAAAGAATCCACACAGAGACCAATGCACGTGAGGATGGGGGGAGGGCGCCTCTGCAGCCCACCCGCAGCTCTCCCGCCGGCCGCTGCATTGACACTCCGATGTCGCACCTGGTTCGGACTACCGTACCTCGCCGACGAGCCCACAGCTGCTCCACAAACCCGGAGAACGAGATTCTGCCGCGGGACCCGGTGCGGTGCGCGCGCGGTTCCTTCCCTACGTCAGGATGAAACTTCGCGCCAAAGCAGACTCGCCCCGCCCCCTGAGAAGGAGGAAATGAGCCACTGGTTAGCGCCGCGGCCGCCATGTTTTTTTCTGGCTAGGCGAAGCTCGGGAAGGGCGGCTCTTTTGCCCACTGCTAAGATGGCAGGCCAGAAACCACTGTAGCCCGCCTCTAGAGGAAGTGAACCCCCCCCAAGCGGAAGTTAAAAAGGGGGAACGCGTCTCTTGGTGCGCTGGTCCGGTACTTCCTTTGTCTCCCCTCCTCTGTTTCCCCCTCCTCTCTCGCCAGGCCTCTACGCGGACGGGTTCGTGCCGGGCCGGACTTCGGCTATGGCAAACCGGACAGTGAAGGACGCGCACAGCATCCACGGCACTAACCCTCAATACCTGGTGGAGAAAATCATCCGCACTCGCATCTATGAATCTAAGTATTGGAAGGAGGAGTGCTTCGGCCTCACAGGTGAGGCCTAGGGCGTCTGGGTAGCTGGGGGTGGAGGAGGAGGGGCTCACTCCGTGTGGGGAAGTTGGGGAATACCTGCCACTTTGGCGGGGCAGTTTGGAAACTACACACCGGGGGAGAGGCGGGTGAAACGAGAGCACAAAAGCTGTACAACCACGCTATGTATTTCATCAATGGCTACATTTGTATGCCACCCATCATCCAGGGCCAGAAGATGCCGGACTAACCAGTGTTATAAGTTAGCTTCCCTTATATTGCCTATCAGTGCTTTTTTCCTAACAATAAAAATGTTTAGGGGTACTCTCATTTTCCTACTCATATTGGAATACTGCCTGCGTCTCAATGAGGCCAAACTTAGATTCACAAAATGTTTAGGGGCATGCGTACTCACCGGAAAAAAGCAGTCACCTATTAATATTTTAATCGGGTGATCGAACCACTTGGGGTAATACCTGAAGTATCGAAAGCTTGGGCCGGCAGCAGACATTTGAACGCTTATTAAGAATCCAAATCCTATGCATGTTTAAAGTTCCATCACCATTGTAGTCTTTTCTGGTAGCAAATTCTCTAGTAACAGTAAACCCGGTTAGTTGACTAAAAGTACAACTTCCAGCTTAAACATGAGCAACTGGTCTTGCTCTAACTTCAGAATCTGAGTGCCTTTTCATATGATTCCTTTCATAGCTGAACTGGTGGTGGATAAAGCCATGGAACTGAGATACACTGGTGGAGTTTATGGAGGAAATATCAAGCCAACACCATTCTTGTGCTTGACTTTGAAGATGCTGCAGATACAGCCTGAAAAGGATATCATTGTTGAATTTATAAAGAACGAAGATTTCAAGTAAGAGAAAATAGCTAGAGAAGTAGTGTAGAGCTGTGGTTTCCAATTATTAGCAAAAGCCTTTCTTGGTGTTCAGATTCACATTAGTCGGCTCTCATCTCTACATCTACTCATTTCCTAAGTCATTACCCTTACTGTTCAAGTTTCTTTAGTCAGGATTCACAGAAGGATTCTTCTATGATACAAATGTTTTGCCTGTTTGGAGGTAATCTTGTTGCCATTGTACCCCTCTAATTTTTCTTGAACCTAGAATCTGCTATGTGGCACATGAAGGTTACATTAATGAAACATTTTGGGTATAGTTTCAAATTCTGAGCTGAGAGCATGTATTCCAATGACTTTATTTGAAAGAATAATAATAATTCTAAATTGCTATTTTTGTGTTTGCTAATTTTTAGGTATGTAAGATTGCTGGGTGCATTGTACATGAGACTGACTGGCACTGCTATAGATTGCTACAAATACCTAGAACCTTTGTACAATGATTATCGAAAAATAAAAAGCCAAAATAGAAATGGGGGTAAGTGGCTCAGTATTATAATTTATCTGGTCAGTTCCTGCCCATCAACAAAGCAGTCATTAAGCTGGGTGGTATTTAATCAATTTTACCAATGTAGATAGCATCTGTGGAATATGTTGTGTAGGAGTCTTGATGTTATAGTTTTAATTAACACTTATTAAATTATCTGCTTTATAAGGAACTATTGTTTTTGCGACCAAGAAGCACAGTATGCACAAAATATTAACTGCAATATTTCTACTCCTTTTATACTGTGGTTTTTATTTGGAAAATAGGACTAAATTGTTCAATGTTTATTTGATCTTCAGCCATACCCATTTAAAATTTTTTATTGTAGATATTGTAGTGATGCTCTCTAAAATATTTTTTTCCAGAGTTTGAACTAATGCACGTGGATGAGTTTATTGATCAACTGCTCCATGATGAGCGAGTTTGTGATGTCATTTTACCTAGACTACAGGTGTGTAATGGCTTGTAACACGCTAACAATAAAAATATGAATCAACCCTAAAATACTACACATTAGAATATAATGGTTGGAGGGGGCAACCAAGTCTAAATTTGGAAAAACAAGACCTTTGTGATTCAACCCTATGTCCTCCAAATGTGTATTGCTTCCATTAAGAAATGTTGGTTGTTGTTGTTGTTATTATTATTAGAAACAATTCAAGATGAGCAGGTGACAGCAAAGGTTGCAAGGTTTTTAGCTAGAGCAATCAGAATAAGATCCACTATTTGACTATTGATTCAAAACCCTAAAATGCATTTTATATAATTGACTTTTTATTTCTATTCTTTGTATATCGTATTGTTGTTTTATTGCTATGGCCAATGGCTGTCACAAATTAAGATTCATTCATTCATTATTAGAAACGATATGTCCTAGAAGAGGCTGAACAACTGGAACCACGAATTAGCGCTTTGGAAGAAGATATGGATGATGTGGAGTCCAGCGAGGAGGAGGAAGAGGAGGACGAAAAGGTTGAACATTTGTGTAGCTCCCCTGAGGGCCTCTTCTATAACAAGAGTACTGACATACTGACTTTACATAGTGCAAGAAAACATTTCTTATATGGTTCTCATATTGCTTAGAACTGGCCTTAGCTATTGTTATTTTATTCTTAATTGTTCAGTTCTGACGTTCTACAAAAGGAAGATCAGAAGACTGTCCAAGCTTTACTTTATTTTTTTAAAAGGAGCATTGAGTCCTTTGTGCTTCTGTAAAATCTTTTTTAAAAGTTCATTTTAGAGATGTTGCATTGAACATAAGGGTTTTTTTTCCAAAATGCTTTGCTTGCAATATTTTCAGATGGAGCGAGTTCCCTCACCTGATCACAGGAGAAGAGGCTATAGGGATCTAGACAAACCCCGCAGATCTCCAACTCTGCGTTACAGAAGAAGCCGAAGCAGATCTCCTAGAAGGTAACATATTTGGAGCTGGCAAAATACTTTTAACCAACTTAATGCTGTACCTAAAACTATTGTCAGAGTAACATTTTTTTCCTCCTTCCCTGTTAGGCGAAGCCGATCCCCGAAGAGGAGAAGGTAGGAGACTTACTAAATTATCAAGTTGATTTTAAAAAAATAATTGTTTGAACTTTACACTAATAGCCTGTGTTCCTATAGTCCATCACCACGTCGGGAAAGGCATCGCAGCAAGAGCCCAAGGCGACACCGAAGTAGATCTAGGGAAAGACGTCACAGATCAAGATCTAAATCTCCAGGTAATTTTATTTTGGGGAGTGGGAGTTGTGGGTGGCTTTCTGGCATCTTTTAATTTACTTTCCCATTTCTACCAGTAAGGGGGCCAATCTGTTTATAATATGATGGCTTGGATCCTCAGTTCCAGCTCTGTTCATGGAAATGACACTTCCCCGCCATCCAATAGAAGCTCCTGCTGGTGGAAAGAGGTGGGAGTAGAAGAAAATTATTCCTTTCCATTGCTGCCCTTTGTACCACATACTGCACTATTCTGGAGCACCCTTGAGCAGAGTTTTACTCACAGAAACTAGGATTAAAGCCCGTAACAAAGTTAAAATTGATTGAGTCCCCTATTACCATTCTGCTTTACTTGATATGCCATTCAGGAAGAATCTTCTGCAGAGAACGAAATCAAAGTAAAGATTTTGTATCTTGTCTCAGCAGGGCATCATCGTAGCCATAGACATCGAAGTCATTCCAAGTCCCCAGAAAGGTACATATTTCATATTACTTTTAAATATTATTACAGTGGTACCTCGAGTGACATACGCTTCAGGTTACATACGCCTCAGGTTACAGACTCCGCTAACCCAGAAATATTACCTCGGGTTAAGAACTTTGCTTCAGGATGAGAACAGAAATTGTGCTCCGGTGGCGTGGCGGCAGCAGGAGGCCCCATTAGCTTAAGTGGTGCTTCAGGTTAAGAACAGTTTCAGGTTCAAAACAGACCTCCGGAACGAATTAAGTACTTAACCCGAGGTACCACTGTATAAGAGGTCTTGCTTATAGATTTCTTGCTAGGTTTTGTATCTATGAATTCAAGATAGATTGTATGTATCTTGTAAAAATATTTTTAGGACTCTTGTCATCATGATCATAATCACTGTATTAATATCCAGAGGTGAATTTATCACTACATGCTCAATTTATTTGTTCCTGAGAATCAACCGAACAGTGAGTTACTTTTTTTGTTCTTTCAGATCTAAAAAGAGCCATAAGAAGAGTCGTCGGGGAAATGAATGAACCTAGAGAGTTCAAGAATCTGAGCCAGCACTTCTTTTCTTGTAGATATCAGGCATCAGGATGGGTAGAAGCTGCTGTGACAGCTAATAATTTTTGTATTCGTTTAGTATTCACAACGTTTTCTTTGACAACATAATATTCTTTGTTTAACTTGAGGGGACATTCATTCAGTGTATGTTCATATGTTTTTTTCCTAAAAGAAGTGTTGAGTAAAAAATTCTTTTGACAGCCCGTACTTGCTTAAAACTATATAAGAGCAAGGCACAATGAATTGTTTAAATTCATTGTGAAACCTATTGTGAAAGTCTTACTTTTGGAGTATTTGTATAACAATTTTATGTAACTCATAATTTTATCAGCCAACAAGCTGTTCAAAAATGTACATAATTCTGTAGGGAATTGCTTCAGCTGTACTATTGTAACTTCTTTATTAAAATCTTTGATAAACAAGCTGCAGAACAAATGTGCTGTGTAACTAATTATTATTCAAGGATGCTTCAACAAGTACTGATGAGCTTAATTTTCAAAAGGTTGGAATGCAGTGTTGTGATTTAAGATACTTGCACCTTTTTTTCTCCCAATAGTGTAACCCTGTATGACTAGACAACACCTCTGGGGAATCTTCCCCCACCCCTTAACCAAGAATTAAATGAAAATGATGGCACAATAGAGGGTTAACCCAGAGGTGGCATGAAAAGAGGGAAAGCAGCCATAATAGTGTGAAAACAGTGTCTATGAATCCCATAAGCCTTTGCACTGATCCTTGAGGCCGGTGATGAGTTGGAGTTTGAGCAAGGAGGTTTGGAACAAGTGATTGTGGTGTATGCAGGCTTTTCAATTGCGTTCCCAATATACGCGATTTCACTTAAATGCTCAGTGCTCTGGAACCTAACTCTTGCGTAAATAAGGAGTTGTCCGTACACTTTTTTTTGTTGGGGACCATGTTCCTTTGGGCACAGATGCTGGCAAGGAATGAGTAGTAATCTAATTGCATAGGCATTTCAAAGGGGAAATATCTGAGTTTCACAAGCATGAAGCTTCCTTTACTTTTTTGGATGAATGCTCACCAACACTATATGAAGACTTGTAAAACTTTGTGAAGTTTATATATTTAGATGCCAATTATATGGAGTCCAAGATACTATTTCACCCTAGTCTGCAGTACTTTAAAAAGGCTTAACAGAATCCAGCTGTGTATACAAATGAAAAATTCTACTTATGATTTCTAATTTTGCAATTTTATTTTTTTCCTTTTAAAAAGTTTTTGGCACTACATTGTTCTGTAAAGAAATGACAATCTTTAACACATGAAATCCCTTTCTAATTTCTTTTTAGAACAATAGATATAAAGTCTGAACCAAAGTATGAATAAAGCTAATAGAAAATAAACAACTTAATTTTAAAAACTCTCTTTACAGTTTATCAAGATAAAATAAAACACAGTTCCCCTTAAAAATAGGGTAATAAAATAGATGACATTTGTATCACTTCTTGTGATACTGGTAAAAACTATATTTTATATCTATGTACAAATGATACAGTTAAAAACAGTTTTAAATAATCTCTTATCTAAACACGTTGCAATAAGATTTGAATCCAGAACCTGATTTCTTCCCATCCCCTTAATTAAACTTCATTTTTTCTGCTGAATGAAATTCATGTTCAAGTGTGGGTGTCCTTGGGACAGAAGTGAAAACCGCTGGTTGTTCTGCATCAGTAAGCCAGCTGAAAGAAAATAGGTTACAATTATTTTAGCAGAAATCCAAATTAACATTTAGGTTGAAAGAGAGTTTTTAAATTCCTGCAAGTTTAGCAGCAGAAAGGGGCGCTTATGGAAAAGAAATAGGCTGAAATACTTGTGGACCGAGGCATGACTATCAAGCTGGAACAAAAAAATGCAAGGGTGAAAGAAGAGTGGTTCTCCAGATACTGCTGGAGGCAAACTCCCATCACCCTCAGCCAACATGGCCAATCATCAAGGGTGATGTGAGTTATGGGGCCACAGGTTTTCCACCTCAAGGTAGGGGCTTCATAAGAAGCCCCAAAAGCTTGGTATCTAGGATACAGTGGTGCCCCGCAAGACGAAAAACCCGCTAGACGAAACGGTTTTGCGGTTTTTGAGCTCCTTCGCAAGACGAATTTCCCTATGGGCTTGCTTCGCAAGACGAAAACGTCTTGCAAGTTTGTTTCCTTTTTCTTAACACCGTTAATACAGTTGCGACTTGACTTCAAGGAGCAACTCATAGAACGCGGTGTGGTAGCCTTTTTTGAGGTTTTTGGTGATTTTTGAAGCTTTTCCAAAACTTTTCCGACACCGTGCTTCGCAAGACGAAAAATTCGCTAGACGAAAAAACTCGCGGAATGAATTAATTTCGTCTTGCAAGGCACCTCTGTATCTACTTGCACAAGCAGGTTCACGTTTAGTTAAACCAATGAATTCTTTTCCTATTAAACAGGCAGAGAACAGACAGTGCATAGCAAAGAATGGAAGTGGTTGCTATACAGATACGGTAAATTCAGAAAAGACTGCAGCTTTTTATAGACAAGCAACCTAGAAAAGATCTCGAGTGAGAGCCCAGTATGACATCGCACTAGCACAACAACTGTCCCTAGGAGACCTGTTCTTATCACAACAACTAAAACCAAAACCAATAAAAATAATAGCAGAAAGGTGAGAAAGTTGCTTCATGAAGATACTACCTTGAGGGTAGAAAGGTTTATTCAATGGATAGCTGGCATTTCCCTGCTGCATGTAGTTCGGAGAAATATTGTAAGGCCACGTCCCTCGCAGGAGAGGAAAATGGGCTGGGGTGCCATGGTCCCAAGGAACAGGAGGAGGAGGAGGGTTCGCTTTACCAAACTGTCCTGGGAAGCCCTGATCTAGTTTTCATTCAAAAATGAAAAGGAGAGAAAAGATTACTGTATTTGAAAGCACCAACCTGCAAAGCAAAACGCACAGCAGTAAGAGTATTTTTAAAAATTATGTTTCTCTTTATTTTTGGGCCCTCTGGAACAGCATGGGATGGGATATGGGCAGCTGCACTAGGAAAGGGAAATCAGAAGAATTTAGAAGGGCTGCCCTGTGGAAGTGCCTTTCTGCTTGTACAAGATGATTTTGGACCCAAGGAGCCATGAATAGACTAAAAGTATCCATTGCTGCTGAGCTGCAAGAGCTAATGGTGCTACAATACGTAGTTCCCTTCTGCATGCAGAAAGCAATCTTAAATATGCATAAATGGATAAGAAATATGGAAGCAGTTGAAGACCTGTGGGTATAGGGTAGAATATAAATTTAATTAAAAATTAAAATTAAAGAGTCATATAAAACCAATAGGAGACAATCTGCTCCATTTTATATTATTCACTAAGTGATGGTGATACAGCTGCGGTTCTGCAGTGGTAAAGGACAGGTACTCTTACTCAGAGGTGCTTTTATTACCATTCATTTTTTGAAGTCCTAGCACTGAAAGCTAGTTTTTGGCCCTGGCT
This sequence comes from Podarcis liolepis, assembly GCF_965112155.1. NCBI lineage: Eukaryota > Metazoa > Chordata > Lepidosauria > Squamata > Lacertidae > Podarcis > Podarcis liolepis. Next base: position 56,488,481 of record NC_139559.1, read on the forward strand.
CGACTGAGCCTCAGAAGAGTACACTGATCTTTTAAGGAAAGGTGGTGCAGGGTTTCTAATTAGCTTGGATGCGATCCAAAGGGCTGTACTTAATGTTCTGCTCATACACTGAGGTCCTTTTCTTTGACACACCCACCCACCCCTCAAGCTGCTCCTGAAGCACAGTATTAAACACAGCACAAGGGGACGCAGCTCAAAAGGAAACTGGGCAGAAGTTCTTTCTGCTGATGCACAGAACTCTTTGAAGCCCATCCCTATTGAAGTTCAGACTCCGATTTGGAATCAAAGTTTCTTGACAGAAAGCTCAAACTATTATCTCGTTAAATAACTTGTCAAATGCTATGAAAACAGCCTTCCAAACCCAACCCACTTTTTATGTAGCCTAAGCAAATACACGGCGATTCATCTTTTTCCTAAAAGGTTCCTCATCTGCACCCCAGAATATACAGCATAGGCAGAATGAACAGGTTCAGAAACGTTAAGCAAAGAAACAGTATTTGTACAAAACAGGAGACAAGAGAGGAGAGTTACCTGAGTTCCCCACCGTGCCATTGTTCACCAGTGAGCTTAGAGTCACAGGGTTGTGCCAGTGTCCCTCATGAGTACTGCTGGGGATTCCTACAGGCCTGGCAGCAGGCTGTGCAAAGATGATACTGGGATCATTCAGGCTTACGCTGCTCTGGTTATTGGGCGGGCTGCTGCTACTGCCAGCCCTCACAGAAAAAGGAACATTTGCCGCGTGAGGAGGATTACCCGGTGCAGAGTGAATAACAGGCCACGAGGTGTTAGGAAGTTGGATTTGGTGGTGGTGGTGGTGATGGTGGTGGTGAGGGTGCATCTGAAATAGTCCCAGGTTAGGCAAGGTGGCATACTGACCTGGGGGAGATTGGGGAAAGTTAAACAAAGGCAGCTGGACCTGGTGGGGTGGTTGTGCCCCTTGCTGGGGCTGCAGAGCATGCTTAGACTGGGATATTGGTTGTGGCTGAGTCTGGTTAATGGAGGTTGGTGGAGAGGAATTCTGAGTAAATTGCTGAGGCTGTGGAGAGTAAGATGACTGACGCGAATCAGACTGGAGAGGGGAAAAAAGGATGTAGTTTGTATTAGTTCATGAGTTAGTTAAGTGTTCCATTTAAGCACTTAATGCTAAAAAGTCTTCACAAAGGAGTCTCTTGAGCTCTAGGTTTACTAAACTACTGTCTTTGAGTTGAGATAGGCTACATATAGGGCTGGACTATCCATTGTGAGGACTTTTTATGAAGAACTAAATTCTTCATGATTGCAAGTTCAGTTAAAGCAGGCTTCCTCAACCTCGGCCCTCCAGATGTTTTGAGACTACAGTTTCCATCATCCCTGACCACTGGTCCTGCTAGCTAGGGATCATGGGAGTTGTAGGCCAAAAACATCTGGAGGGCCGAGTTTGCGGAAGCCTGAGTTAAAGTATAAGGTTTAACTGACAGTAGATTCACCATATTCACCAGATGACCTTAACTTAATATATGAAACATGAACAAGCTTTGCTGTTTGTTCTTCACTTCATCGGGGGAGCAAACAATCCAGGACATTTTCGTTAACTTCAATTTTACAAAATAAAAAAAATCCTTCCAGTAGCACCTTAGAGACCATCTAAGTTTGTTATTGGTATGAGCTTTCGTGTGCATACCAATAGCAAACTTAGTTGGTCTCTAAGGTGCTACTGGAAGGATTTTTTTTATTTTGTTTCAACTATGGCAGACCAACACAGCTACCTACCTGTAACTTCAATTTTACAGTTCATCTGAATCAGGGAACTATGGTTACAAACTTCAGAACAATCTAAGATATAGTTTGAAGTTGGCTTTATATTTTGACTTGTTCCAAAGCTCTTAACCATAGTTTGCTGGTTCATAAAACCAGAAATTATGGTTAATTTCCTAGCTTGTTTTCTTGGTCATACAAAGGGACTGTGTGGCCAAAGATCTTGTTCCTATATCAGCTTATTAAAGCAAGGTACTATCATCTGAACAAAATCATTCTGTAGAACAAGCCCTACCACTGATAAACAGTCACTTAAACTCTCACTGGAATAAAACATGTAACTTTAAAAATGTCCTACTAATTTTCAGTCACCAATAGCATCTTAATTCATTGGCTCTTCCATTTGCTCTAAATTGTTGCTTCAATCCTTAAATATGCAAGAATCTGTACTTCTGAACTCTACAGAGGCCTTTTTACAGCAATACACTTCACAAGCATTATTGTTATATTACTTACACAATTGAAATTGATTTCTTATATAAAATTTAATTCAGAAACACTGAATCAAATGAAACTTACACATTCTGATGTCTGTCTAGCACGTAAGGGTCTTTCCACTTGTTGTTGAATTGATCCAGTTACTTGCTGAGAGTTTACAAGGCTTCGGACTAACTGAGTCCCTAAGTGATAAAGCGTAAAGAATGTGTTTAATACAGGTTAAGAAACCAATAGGCTGTGGTCCAAAGCAATAATATGTGCAGACAAAATTATTTATGCAGCCAAAACTTTATTTGCTGTATCTATTGCAACAATGTCCTCTGCCAGAGAGGTCCAAGGAAGGCAATATTGGCTCCTGTGAATAGGGTTAGAGCAGGTATCTTCAACCTTTTCAGACCAAGGACCCACTTTTAACCCAAACATGCATTTTGAGACCCATTTCTTAATATTTTACCATATGGTGGTGTTGCCCCTGTTATGACCCACCTTGGATCAGGCTATGACCCACCAGCTGAAAACCAAAGAGTTAAAGAATAGGAGGCAAATCCTGCATCAGTCAGCAGGAATGCAAACAATTCCACTGACTGGACCTTGGGTAGCAAGGCTGGAATAAAGGACAAACAGTGCAGTGCTATGCATATCTACTCAGAAGTAAGCTCCATTACCGAGAGCACCATTGCTTCTTTGTCTTGACTGTTTAAATTCCGGACAATCCCTTCGAACGTGTCCTACATCGCCACAGATAAAACATCTCTTTTCTCTAGTCTCTCTGTCTTCCTCCTTGACTTCCTTTTCATCATCTCTCTCATTCTCCTTTTTCTTCACTCTAAATGGGGACAGGTATGCAAGCATTGCTTAAAAGTATCCTTGAAGCTATGTGACTTTCAAACAGGCGGCCAAAGCCTTAAGATTCATTTCAATGTCCCTGTGTGGACAAAAAAACTGGGAATCACATCACCCAAAACATGGTGGTGGCTTTACAGAGCTGTTGCACGTTCCAGCTGGGCAGAAGGTGAGGGGCAGGATAATGGTTGCACCTGTCTGAAGCTGGTGCACACACTGCCCCTGATGGCCCAGGGCTGGCTTGGGTTGCAATGGATTTCTGGCTGGCTTAGCCCAAAACCCAGAAAGATATGTTTCTGGTCTTTTTGCTAGCTGCCACTGTGAGATCGCATCACAGGGTCTTCCACCTACCTAAGGAGTGGGCAGAAAAGGAAAATGATGTGGGTGTCATTTGGCAGTCAGAATCCAGTGCAGGTCAGCAGGGCCTAATCCAACCCCTTCCCACCCACTGCAGCATGGTGCAAAGGAAGCTTGTACTGCTCAGTAAGCTGAGGAAAGCTGAGATGTACTGTTTGCTGCAATTTCATCCAAAGCCTACAGGACTCAAATGGTCCCACAAGTTAACCTCAGCTCTGAATTGTCACACATGGTTCCTCCCATACCCTTTGCTTTATCATAGGCAAGTAGCCACTGCACTTACCCTTCAAGGCACAGAACATTTATGGTATTGTTCATGAAAACACAGGAAAAAATACACAAGTGGTAAGTAATTCACTAGAATACTTAGCACTGTTTTATACCAACACCTCTGCCTACTTAAGAATTCCTTCATTGGAAAGATAAAGTGATTTTCTTAAAAACAGTTTTTGAAAGAAAAATTAAAAGAGTAAGATACATTCCTTGAGGCAAAAGAAATTATTTTCTCCTCTTTTCTTGCATTCACCATAAACATTTTTAAACTAGCCATGAGTTTATTTTCCCAACCTCCTTTTTTTGGGGCAGTCCTTCATGTAATGACCAATTTTGCCACAGACACGGCAGCACCTGTCGTTGGGTGCCAGTTCTCCATCAGTCAATACTTTAGAGTTGAAAAAGTACTCCTACAAGGGGGGAAACAAGCTATTACCTACAAGCTCTCTGTATTCACTTTCTTTGAAGAGAAATGGGGAACAGGGGGGAAAGGAGGGAGAAACAGCAGTTGCATATCTCACTAAGTAAGGCATTCATTAAGAAGAAAAGACAAAAGACAAGGTTGATATTTTCATATTTACAGTCATGTAAAATATATTTGTAATAATACCAGACAGGGTTTTTTATAGCCTTATTTTTCCAAGAAATACAAAGTAAGTGAAACAAGCAATATATTTTACCCTAACAAACCAACTAAATACAAACTTTCAAGTTTTGCAAAACCTAATCATTGTGGTCATGAGGAACTAAGATTGCATTTACTCCACACTATTCTCAACTGTTGACTAGCAGCCTGGGATTGAATGCATGAGTTTTAGCTATTTGTCTGAGGTACATGACTTGAAATTCAAGTGTCTGGAAGGGAGGAAAGGAGGAGCAACAGTTCATTAGAACTGAGCCCAAGTGTATGCTTGCATGTTTATGCAAGATAAGCTGTGAGAAACTGTGTTAAACACAGTCCTAAAAGTGGAAGTTCTCATATCCTCCTGTTATTTGTTCAACACCAATACAAACACACACAAAATGTAAGTAATATATCTTGGAAATAAAAGAACCAACTTGATATTTTAGGGTTCTGTTAAGACCTAACTGTTAAGCCTTGAGTTTTCAGTCCTACTGATTAACAATTATGACCAAGATCACTAAACCAATTATGAAATTAAATTACATGTACTCGAAAGGACCCATAGAACTGCAATAAAGGTACTTTGTGACCACAGCAGAAAAGTACAAGTTACAAAATAAGAAAACTTACAGCTTCTCTTCCCAGCACCGGATAGAAAGGAGTACCAAATAATTTTCTCCCATTGATTAATGCCTTCATTATGAAATTGGTCACTGTGAAAGGAGAGAAAAAATCAATTAAAGAAGTGTCACTTTAGAAATTTACTAACCCTGAGTAGAACATTTTTCAAGTCTTACTTTTTCTGGATACTCCTGCACCCAGGTTATGATTCAAGTCAAAAGGATCTGAACAGAAGAAATAAAAACAGTATTAAAGGAGCAGGGGGAAAAATTCCAACAGCACTTAATTTTGCTGTTAACAAATATCGCTGCTGTAAGACAGGCAAGTAACATTTTCACTAACATTAACAGAAGTTCACTTCTAAGTGAGAAATTCTTTCAGGGGGATATATCCTTTATGTTAGATATTCCATAAGTACCTTCAATGGCGATGCATTTGGACGTCCACTGTTTCTCAAATGTGGTTAACAGCTTCTTCTGACGAATGCTGATGACATATTCTTTGAAGTCAAACTCTTCAGTGTAAAATCGCAGTAACCCTAACCAGAGTTCTCCCAGTGATTCTGTGTTTTCCCCAAGAGAAGGTAAACGGTTTTTCTGTATAAAAGTTATAGCAGATAAAGTACTTTATTGTGAACATAATACTTTTAACTTTGGGATGGTTCCAAAGTAACACATTGTGAAGTATGTGGCATCTATCTATTGCAAAGCTGGGCCGTCCTGAATGTACATCTATGTGGTAGCAGGAAAAAGGAATAAAAGTATCTTTTACATTCATAGGAAACTCTCTACCTGTGCAAGTTCAGGTAAGGCTACTTCCTCTCTTAATGTGCTCATTGCAGAGGCAGATAATTCACTGGATATAAGAAGCATTGAAAAGAGAAATTCAACCTAAATGGTAGTACAGACTAGCCCACTTCCATTTTGCACTATATGCTGACTGAGCATCTCACTTGCTACTGATAATCAGGAGTAAATAGGCATGAGAGCATAAGAAAAACCTTGCTGGATCAGACCACAGACATGTGGTCCTATTCTCAGTAGCAAACAGATGTCTATGAAACCAGAACACATAAGCTGGGTACAACAAGTTAAATGTGTTTGTAGAAGAGTCTTACAAACAGTTTTGCTGAAGATGAATGCTGGGATTGGCAATAAAAATAGCCCTGTGCTATTTCTGTAACCAAAAACCAAAGTGGCACATTTCCTGTTTAACAGTTGCCAAAATGCTAATTCTATAACTTTTTTTAAGCTGTTGCTGCCACTATCTAATTTTGTGCTTCTGAGACTTTCAGGTCTTCATTTCTTTACCCTTCCCTTGTCCAACAGATTCTGCAGAAAGGTGTTGTTGTTTTTCATTTGTGCAATGCCAAATATATTGCTGGTGCTCTTATAAAAAAATAATAATTAAGCATGTATATGTACTTGTGATACAATACTACTACACCTAAGAACTCAATTACTATTCCAGAATTAGAACATTACCAGTTCTTCAGTATCATCAAAGAAGAAAGCATTCCACCCATCAACCATTCTCTGAGGGATCTGTTGTCCATCAAATATCTAAAACATCATGAGGAATAAAGGCAGAAAATGGGGTGGGGTGGGGGAGGAGGGGGTAATGAACAAATCCAAAATCAGAAAGTATTCTCTCTTTTGAAAAGGATGAAAATATCACAGAAAATGTTACTAGGGCCCAGATGGATGTATTTGCAAACCATTAACAGTTAGTTTTGAAACAATGCTGGGACACATGCCTTCCTTGACCTGAAATGCCAGATTGTGGGAGTGGGGGCAGGGAGGCAAATGATTACATTACTTAGTGGTGATAGGAATGCAGTCCACATACTTGCACTAAACCTGTTTGTGACACCTCAATTTGGTTAAGGGTTGGGTGGAGTTCAAATCAATAGCTTACCATTTTTAACTTTTAAAAAAATTCAAGATAAAGAACATTTCGTGCACTACTTTGCTTGAGAATGCTCACATTTCCCCTCATTTATAACAGCTTCACAGGTAATAAAAGTTCTGACATAAAAAGTACTTCTCTGTTGGAATTAATTTCACATCTGAAAAGTAAAACAATCTCTTGTGTGCAATTATTATGTATGCTGCTTTTAAACTAATATTGAGGAGCACATTAATTCCTTCGGCAGCGGAATCCTGTGATGTGTGAAGAAGCTGGAAGAGTGGCTCAGTGTGATAAGACAGAACCCATGAAGTGGCATGGGAGATATGCAGTTGCAACTTCAACAACTCTCCAGAAAAACAAGAGTCAAAACTGGCCTCACATACAAAATGAACTGTAAAGAAAGATAATTCTCTAGCCAATCTTCCAAAGCACATTTTCCTGAAAACCTACCTCTTGAAGAACTGGTATTACTGGTGGATCTCTCTGTTGTAAGAAGTATAACACCATTAGGATATAGGCATATGAAGACAGACTTCCTCTGGATGCATCTCCAATATCACAGCGCTGGTCAAATACATTTTGAATATAGTGAGCATTTAACAAGATATAACCATGAAAAAAGAAAAGAAGTGTTTTGTGATGCTGCCGTTTCTGAAAATGATATTGTCAGCCTCTGGCATGCACTAAAACAGAACCTAAGTCAAACAGGCACAAGGATACCATTTCTGAAAGCACTCGTTTGTGTGACTACTCCCACATGCCCCTGATGACAGTGGACATGCTAAAGCAGCAGTACCCATGTTATATTAGAAACCACTTTTGAAACTCATCAGAGTTCAAATATCATATATGGCATGTATGTCTGCTCTTCAAGGAAAAAGTTAAAGAAAAAATCCTACTACGGATTAAAGTACAGCTTTAGGTCCTGGTAACTATGGGTTTCATTTGGATTAATGGGGCACTAATTTACTATACCTAGTTGTAAAGCCAACATATAAACCCACATTCCATTACTGCAGCTCAAGTAATCTGTCAAACAGATATAATCCAACCATCAACAGGGACTTTGAAAACCTAATTTTGTATAGGCCAATATGATTGTATATACTACCAGCAGCTTCTGCAGAAATATCAGGCGCTGCTTGAAACCAGAAATTTCATAAGCTTCCAAGAATTGAAACTGTTCAAAACGCCATTTAAAAAACAAGTTGTCATCACCTGTTGGGGACAGAAACCACTGAGCACACATGGCAATAAGCTAAAGTTGTACGTTATTTATATTTACCTTTGCAAAAACTTTCATTGTGTATCCCAAGTATTGTACTCTCGGATCAATGGCTGCGTATGTTGCAAGCATCCTTGTGTTGTGCTGTGCCTATAAAACAAGTCCAATGGTTTGGGTATCAGGCACACTTCAATTTACAGACTGAACATAAGAAATGTTGCAAAACAATGCATATCTACATTCCTACAAAATTTCAGGCAGGTCACAAACATAGCCAAAAACAAATTCAGAGGAAGAGGTCACACTTCCAAGCAATGTGTGGGATCCCAACAATTGCAGGCCCCTATGCCCTCTGAATAACAGCTCTTGATGAATTTAAAGGAGTGAAACATACAGGTGAGCTTCTGACCAAACATCTGGACTTTTACTGAAGATGATACTTGCCAGTGTATTGTATAAGCTGATATCCCCTTCTAAGCCACTTCGTCTGTGCTCAAATTTTACTATAGGCACTTTGGCTGTTGTTATAGGCAGGATATTTCTTAAACCTGGTAAGATAAGGTTTCAAGATGTTAAATACTCCCCATAGCCAAAGAACACACAAAAATGCATATAAGCAGCACAAAGTTCCATACACATACCTGGATGCTTCTTAAGAATTTTTGCCAAATTTTCAATAATTTCCTTACAGTTTAATTTCTAGGAGAAATAAATAAAAAGCCTGTGTTACCTACACATTCCCACAAAGAATTCAGAGTAACCAAGTACTTTGAACATACATACTACAATAATCTTCCTTCAACTATATAAAATATATTTTAAAAAGAACTCCAAAGAGCAGGTTTAAACATCTCAGGAACACAATATCTCAAGGATCACCTCTCCCCATATGAACCAACTCAGACCCTGCAATCACCATCATCTGAGGCCCTTCTTTGGGTGCCTCCCCCATGAGAGATCTGGAGAGTGGCAGCACAGAAATGGGCCTTTTCTGCAGTGGTTCCCCATTTGTGGAATGCTCTCCCCATGGAGGCTCACCTGGTGCCTTCATTACATTATCTTTAGGCGTCAGGCAAAAAAGCTTATCTATAATCAGGCATTTGGCAGATTCTATGGCCTTTTAAATGTGTCTGTGGGAGAGGGGTTACTGGTTTGTTTCCCTTTTGTTTTTGTTTTACAGTGGTACCTCTAGTTACGAACTTAATTTGTTCCGGAGGTCCGTTCTTAACCTGAAACTGTTCTTAACTAGAGGCGTGCTTTCGCTAATGGGGCCTCTTGCTGCTGCCGCTGCACCGCCGGGACATGATTTTCATTCTCATCCTGGGGCAAAGTTCTCAACTCGAGGTAACTCTTCCAGGTTAGCGGAGTTTGTAACCTGAAGCATTTGTAACCCGGGGCACCACTGTATTATGTATTTTGTGTTCTCATTTAGTATTTTAATGCTGTGAACTGCCCAGTGATCTTTGGGTGAAGGGCAGTATACAAATTGAATAAATAAAATAAAAGCAACAATAAAATACCTCTGCATTTTCATGCCCTTCTAGTGTCATGCAAATATCCAGGTCACTGTCACGAAATCCAAATCCATTTTTTGAAGAGCCAAACAGGCACAGCCTGGCCTTGTCTGATCAAAAGAAAGAGGGTTTTTTAATAACTACTTTAGACTCATTCAAAATGTAACAGATTGTACATTAACTTTAAACTTCCACAAAATTCGAGAACAACTGAATTTATATTCCACTACATTTTGTAAGACAAAATAAACAATATGATTCAGATTATTGCAGACCCAGTATAACCACCCAAGTGTCATCTTGCCACATCTGCCAGACACAATAGTTTTTCCAGTGCCCCAAACAAAGCATGTTTTAATGCTCATGTATTCCATCACTTTTCAGTAATAAATAAATTCAAGATGTGAGGAAAAACACATTTCTGATTTCTTTAGACTATTTTTCAAGTTCTATTAATGTACAAATCTTGATTCTTGTTTTAAGATTGTTACTCAATATGTTTGTCAGTTCTCTCAATTTCTCATTTGTGGTCATGGGCTTGATGCCAACTCCTTTTCTAACCTTCTTCTCCATACTGAAAACATTTAGAATATCTTCCTAAAGGATGAGGCATGGCAAACTAGATTTTCCTTGGCATCAGCTGGCTGATATACAATCTCAGCCTGCAGATATCTGTCTGCCAGGGAAAGATCCAAGTGAGGAAGGAACTATTGCACATGCACTTAACTTCAAAAATTAATATCTTCTATTAACTTGCTGCCAATATTGATTTTAGATTCTTCTTTTTTAATGCTTTTTTATTGTTCCTATAATAATATAAAACATTGCTTTAAGTATTAGTGTATATAATGTTTTGTTCTCAAGTGCAAGGAAAGATGGTATACAATGTGATATATAAATACAATTAGAAAATAACTCTCTTGAACAACTGCAAAATAACAAATAAATTGGATGTTTTTAAAAGTTTCCTGTTGCATACCATTATATTCTTTTCGAATAAATCTTTCCAAACTTGCCAGAATCTGTTCTCGGTTTTGTTGCTCTGAGAAAGGAGGCGATAATTCATCTAAACAAACAAAAACCTAAGTGAGCCATTCAGCAACATCCAAGTGTCAGAATTAAATATCCTCAAACATTTCTCTCACTGAATATTTTACTGATCCCTGTAATTCATTAAAGTCATCTGGTGATGGTATTTTACATTTAGGATGCAACCATATCATCTTAAATATCAGACCAAACCCCTGAAAGGAAAGCAAAAGAAGAAACAAACTTATGTGTTGGCCCTGCAAAATCTGTCCATTACTAAAGATACCTTGGTTAACAAAACCATGCAATTCCTTGATGCTTTGGAAACTTACATTTGCCAAACCCACTGCAAAGTCTAAAACATCCTGGTGACCTTACTGTAAACTAGAACATATGAATATATACTACTTCCAATCACATAAGAATGCCTTCTTTCCACTGATTTAAGCAGGGAAAATCCCAGATTAATGTGGTTAGAGTTCAGTACCCTATTATTAACTATTGAAGTAGAACTCACAACCAGGTCAGAATAGCAAAACTTTACTTACCAAAACACCTTTTACATACTAGATCAAGTATTTCTCTAAATCTACTTGTCATTGGTGGTAGTGGTTTTAGATCAATTTTCTTAAAATCCTCTGGGCAGTCATTTTTGGAATGGCCATCCCTTTTGCAGATACTGCATACTATAGTCGGTGGCTATGGAAGAAACGAACAAAAATGTTTTATTTTAAAATATATATTTTTTAAAGTGTTATTTTCCTTAAAGATATGCAGTATGTTCCAACAGCTCCTTTATGGATTTGAGTGTGTCGACCACAGCAAACTATGGCAAGTTCTTAAAGAAATGGGAGTGCCTGATCACCTCATCTGTCTCCTGAGAAATCTCTATGTGGGACAAGAAGCTACAGTTAGAACTGGATATGGAACAACTGATTGGTTCAAAATTGGGAAAGGAGTACGACAAGGCTGTATATTGTCTCCCTACTTATTTAACTTATATGCAGCATTCATCTTGCGAAAGGCTGGGCTGGATGAATCCCAAGCTTAAGATTGCCGGAAGAAATATCAACAACCTCAGATATGCAGATGACACAACCTTGATGGCAGAAAGTGAGAAGGAATTAAAGAACCTTTTAATGAGGGTGAAAGAGGAGAGCGCAAAATATGGTCTGAAGCTCAACATCAAAAAAACGAAGATCATGGCCACTGGGCCCATCACCTCCTGGCAAATAGAAGGGGAAGAAATGGAGGCAGTGAGAGATTTTACTTTCTTGGGTTCCATGATCACTGCAGATGGTGACTGCAGTCACGAAATTAAAAGACGCCTGCTTCTTGGGAGAAAAGCAATGACAAACCTAGACAGCATCTTAAAAAGCAGAGACATCACCTTACCGACAAAGGTCCGTGTGGTTAAAGCTACGGTTTTCCCAGTAGTGATGTATGGTAGTGAGAGCTGGGCCATAAAGAAGGCTGATCACAAAGAATTGATGCTTTTGAATTAGGGTGCTGGAGGAGACTCTTGAGAGTCCCATTGACTGCAAGAAGATCAAAGCTATCAATTCTTAAGGAAATCAGCCCTGAGTGCTCACTGGAAGGACAGATCCTGAAGCTGAGGCTCCAATACTTTGGCCACCTCATGAGAAGACTCCCTGGAAAAGACCCTGATGTTGGGAAAGATTGAGCGCACAAGGTGAAAGGGACGACAGAGGACGAGATGGTTGGACAGTGTTCTCGAAGCTACGAACATGAGTTTGACCAAACTGTGGGAGGCAGTGGAAGACAGGAGTGCCTGGCGTGCTGTGGTCCATGGGGTCACAAAGAGTCAGACACGATTGAACGACTAAACAACAACAATGTTCCAACGGGAAAAATACAAGATGCAAGCAGCAAGCTCACTGGTCGGTTTTAGGGGAGTCACTATCTTTTCAAGCCTGTTTCACATGTTAAGAAGGCAGCAAATTTGCATATATATTTCATATTCCTCAGTTGGTTCAAATAATGCTGCAATTAGTCCCAGGTCCCCTGCCTTGTCCAATGATAAAACTGTTCAGTATTTACTACCTCTGCACCCAAACTGCACAAGTTCCTAGCCCAAGAAAGAAGAAACGAATGGGAAAGATGGAGAAAAACCACATGTAGGTTTGAGGGTGGAGTGAAAGACTTACATAGCATTTTGAGTTTTAGTCCTTACTGCATAATAGCTCACAAAAAAATCCAGAAACTCTGAATAGTGGTCAAAACGCCCAACGCTGCTACAATACATAAAGGCTTTATCTACTGTGGGTGGTTTTTTAAAACTAGTTCAGGAATGAAATTAGTTCACATGAAAGTGAGATTAAAATATACTTTTTCAAGAAATATGTGCTTTAGAGGTAAGACAGAGGCATTCTCTCTAGCACTATTAGGTTTCTCTTTGATTTCATCAAACCAAAGGAAAATACAGAGAATCAATAAAGGGCTCTGCTGTGAATTCAACAATTCTTGGCTTCTGGAAGAATGTTAGAAAGTGGCCCTTCTGCCTCTAAAAGAAGCGCTTTAGTTATCTGAAGAAAGCTGGCCTGGTAGAAAGGACTGAAGCTTTATGAAGGCAGATTCATTCTTCTTTCATCAAGAGATTCCTCACTGTTCTTAGGATTCACTGCAGTGAAGGTCAAGTCAAGTAGGAACAACTTGACACTTAAAAATGTCAAGAGAGATTTGTCTAAATGTCTAAAACTTTTGGAACAAATTGTTCGGACCTATGGCTTTAGCAGATTCATTCTATTCAGCCTTTAGTTAAATAAAAATTGAGAGGAAGGCATCATTGCCATATAGCTAGAAAATATCAAGGGTCTTCTTCTGGTAATGAGAGTCAATGGAATCAAGTCTGCTGACAAAAACATTTCTTTAGCAATGATCTTAAAACACGGTTAGAGAAAACATTTTATTTTAAAAAGTTAAAGTAAGTTTTGAGTCTGCTTTACCTTTCCAGAAGTCAAAATAAATTTATCAAACACATAATGCATATCTTCTGTGGTGACTTCATCTTTACTGTCTTGAATTTCTGCTACTGCTTTGCAGTTGTGCGAGGTAGCTGATGTGCTGGTGCCTGAGCACATACTCTTCTGTGGATACTCCGTTACTGAAATCTGCAGACTTTCAGCATCAGATAATTCACTAACAGAATCTGCATCAAGAGACCTCTGTTCACTAAAAACACAATGTTGGCTTAGCTCCTCTTCATCTGAAGGCTCTTGATCGTTCTTAGCTTTAGATTTTTGTTGTAGTTCACAGCATTCATTAGTGCTTAGGGACACAGTTTCCTCTTTGTCTTGAGAGTCTATGTTTTCAATTTCTGGCTTTTTTACCAGTAAACTTTCCAAGTTCTCAGTACATCTCCTGGATGTAGGTTCCATTTCACTACATTCATTAGACTCTTGTATAAAACAAGCATGGCCTGTGTTCTGCTTCTCTGTAATGTTGGCCTGCTGTAGAAGGCAACAGTTGGTTACAGGTTCTCCAGTTTTTTTGCTACCAATTTTCCCCTTTTCCTTCTTCTTGGTATCCAGTTTAGACTTACTCCCATCTTTATTCTGTGGACATGCAAAATATTTATATGCTGTCCTGAACCTTTCCAGGATATACTCAAATACCATCTGGCTGTTCAGGCTCCGTGCAACATTTCTTTTTAGTGCAAAAGGATCTATAAAAACACAAACCAGTAATACGTTTGCTGCTGTTGTTCAACAGGACCTTCAAGTATGATATCAACATACCATATTTTAAATAGGGCTGCAACATTTTACTTTATTAATCACTTAAAGTATTGAAAACATTTTCATTTTACTAAAAAGGTGTACCTGGTTAATCAGTTGACACCTTTTTTATTAAAAAATTTTTGTAAGCAATTAAAAAAAAAACTGCAGGTGGGAACTGCCATATTAAAAAATGGCATTCCATATGCAAGCAAGTATGCTTCTCAGAATTATTCCTGTTGGACATATGCCTGAATCGTCTTAAAACAAAGAAAGTACCCGCTTTTCAGCTTTCTCCTTCATATTAACTTTTTCTCATTTTTATTTATTTGCAGTATTTCTATCTTGCCTTTTACCCCATGGTTGCAATGCAAACCCTTCAAACTTAATAAATGTAAAACATAATAAATATAATTAAATCTGAAAAAAACTCAAGTGATTTCATGAATCAGGTCACAACCCTGATCTGAAATTATGTAAATATTATACTGTTATCCATAGATTTTATGCAGAATAACTTCATTTGAATATTACCATTTTTCTTACAATGTTGAGTATTGTGGTTTGGTTCACACGTATCACTGAGTCAAAGCATGGCTACACATGAACAAGCGAGTGTGAAGATACTTAGAAGAAAAAACAGAGCTGCTTTGCTCCTCCCCAGGTCCTGCTACTGCTGTGCTACCCAGAGCTAAGCTATGGTTTCAGTTAATGTAACATCCAAACTCAGGCGTACCGTTTGTCTTCCCAGGTAAGTGGTAAGCCAAGAACCAACTTTGTCTTAGAGCTGGTGGTTCATCTATAATGCTAAAGCTAAACCATAGCATAACATAATATAGCAGCAGCAGAACCAGTTTTGGAGCAAACCAGCTGTGATTTTTCCCTCTGAATACCTGCATGCTCACTCACTTTTACCTATGGTTTGGCTTAGCATTGCATATGAACTGGGCCTAATATAAAAAAATACAGGAATAACAAGGCTATCACTCATTAGGGATTTATCTCCAGTCACAATATTCTGGCATAAAAAAATGAATAAAAGGGAATGGCATGTTTCCTGCCTCAATAGAATTATTGCTTATAGTTCAAGACCAGCAGCTTGAGTCCATTTCTCCTCTAGAAAGACAATATATTTAACTACAGATATATTTGAATACAAATTCAAAGTAAACTTTTTAAAGTAACCTTTCCAAATTATTCTGGGCAGATGAGTGCCAGTCAACAAAGTCAAGTATATGACAGTTATACAAAGAAAAGCTGTATTTTCCACATTTGTAGCTAATGTAGCAAAAGACAGTGTTTTATCTACAAAAAGTTAGATAAGTAAGGCAAGAGTTCCCAAAGTCTCTTTACAAAATGCAGTGCCCCACCTTCAATGGCTATTCGCCTTTTAGGCCAGGTTTTGTTCTCTCTGGTTAAAAGTTCTTGTACCCGTATGCTGATAACATATTCTTCCAAAGCAAATTCCAGTGTATAGAACTTCAACAATTCTAACCACAGTTGTCCCAGAGATATCTGGTGTGGTGTATCCAATGCTAAAGGAGACTGAAAGAAGCAGAAAATGGAAGCTTAAATTTCTGGTTCTTTGGTCATTAAATTTTATCAAGAAAAGAGTCAAGAAAGAAAAGAATAATTTCCATTTAAACAGACTCGCTTACCTTGCCATTCTTCTCCTTTGGATTAGTTTGGGTGTCTGTTTCTAAGGATGCTGCACTCTTGTTACCACCTCTGTGCTGTTCACCTTTAGCTTTGCCTTCGACACCATTCAAATTTTTCCCTGCTCCATTGTTTGATGGTTTGTATTCCCACACTATAAATTTTTCATCTTCTATGCCCTTCAGCTGGTAATCATCAGCCTTCTTAGAATCAAAACCTTCAATCTAAACAATGCAAAATAAATAAAACAGAAGCCTTTTCAAAGAACAAGAGCAAGTGTTATACATATAAGACATTCAAATATATAATAAATAATAATAATAATAATAATAATAATTTATTATTTATACCCCGCCCATCTGGCTGGGCCTCCCCAGCCACTCTGGGCGGCTTCCATAAAACCAAAAATACAGTAAAATCACACGTTAAAAACTTCCCTGAACAGGGCTGCCTTAAGATGTCTTCTGAATGTCAGGTAGTTGTTTATTGCTTTGACATCTGCTGGAAGGGCATTCCACAGGGCGGGCGCCACTACCGAGAAGGCCCTCTGCCTGGTTCCCTGTAGCTTTGCTTCTCGCAATGAGGGAACTGCCAGAAGGCCCTCGGCGCTAGACCTCAGCGTCCGGGCAGAACGATGGGGGTGGAGACGCTCCTTCAGGTAAGCATTTATTTTATGCTATAAATTATGTTTAGATATAAATTGCCAATGGAGTTACAAAAGCTACTTTAGATAGATCCTGTGGAAAGTTCTGACTTCCTTATTTGGGTCCACAGAACTAATCACAAATTTATTTGAATCCAGACACTTCACTTGCATTTTTTTTATTTAAAAAAAACCAACTTACCCAGTTGCCTAAATATGATGGTAGTATACGTGGTTCTCTTTGTTGAAGGAAAAATATCACCATTAAGGCAAAAGAATATGAGGGTATCCCGCCTTCTGCCTGGCAGTCAATATGGCACAACTACAAAAGGGAGAAGGTCTTCGTTTGGTGCTTTGTATATATTTCCAGCAACACATAGTAGATCTTGCAAATTTTGAATTTAGCCAGCATTTTTTCCAGTCATAGAATAAAGGCCTACATAATACTTCTAATACACATTCACTTAATCAGTTGACCTGGACAACATCCAGACAGTTTCCCATTTACATAAACATGGATTACATGGAAGACACACATTAAATCCAGATATTCACAAGTTTTAATTAGAGTCTACTTTGAGTATGAGGGTAACTTTGATATTACCCATTCTTTTCTATGCTTACTCAAGCTATGAACTGCACTACTTCATTCTTTCATCAACTGAATCTTCCCTCAATTCAAGACTTAGCTCATCTTTTCACCTTTGAGATGCTAATTTCCCTCTCAGTATATTGTTTTCCCTATCTGTAGAATTAAATTGTCTACTTCAGGTACAGGTGGTGACCATTTTGCACAGGGGTTTGGTGCCTTGTCCCTGTGCGTGTTGACAGAGCACACATAAGCCCGCCCCAGTTCCTCCCTCTTCCAGGTCCAAAACGGCCTGTGCGTTGGCAGTTGTGTGTCAATCAGACACATGCAAAATAGTCACTGCCTGTACAAAAAAAGATGTAACGCAATTTGGACAGGAAAAAAAAAAAGATTCAAATATTCCTCTATGTAGAATGTACAATAAACATTTCCAGAGCTCCACTTCCAGAGGCAGCTAAAAGGTCCTCTGATATTCCAGTGCATCTTGTAGAGAGTACAAGGAGCTTCAGTGAGAAGGGGATGCCTGAGAAGCCCCAAGGCACATCCAGAAGCCTCTAAGTGTACATGGAGGCTCTGTGCTCAGCCCTTTGCATTTTATCCAAATACTGTATTATTTCCGATTCAGAAAAAGAGATATCATTTTAGAATTAATCTAATCTAATCTGTACAGGTTCATTTCAGCATTGTAAAAGGTTATTGCATGTACATATTAAGTACACATGCAAGGAATAAATATGTTCATTTAAAACTTACTCTAGCCCAGTAACGAAAAGCCAACACCAAAGGAACAAGAACTGGTTCCAGTTTGCCAAGCGCAGCTAGCAGATCAGTTGTAAGGCAGGCCACATCATTTCCAGCACTTACTTTGCAAGTTAAATCACTGAGATTGAAACAAATTTTAAGAAAAGTTGCAAGTTAAACCACTGTCCCTCAGTGATTGATCAAAAAGAAAAACATGCAGTTCTCAGCATATATGTTTAGTCTTGCATTGGTTTCTTTCCTCATGCTGATTGCTTACCGCAGATACGGAAATCTATTTATCCAGCCAAAACATTATGCATTTTAAGTCTCAACAGTTTCAATAGAAGGGTGGGGGAAATGCTCAAAAGGTTCACTGAAATCAACAGGACTTTGAAAGTGCTTAAAATTTTGAGTGAACTGTACTCTTTGTTGTTTCTGTGCTATTTGTAAAAAGCTCCTACACCTGGAAAATGGAGGAAGCAGTTCTGGAGCTAGCTTCAAAGTAAAGAACTACATTCTATCCTTTGTAATCCATTGTAAAATGCCAAACGTAAGATGGTGTCTCATCAATAATCCTTTTAACTTGAACACGTAAAACAAAAGTACACAAACCTCTTAACATCTTTACAAAAAACAACAGGAACTTTGGCATGGAAATCTGATTCCACATCAGAGTAAGAAGCTGTAAGAGGAAAAACAGAAGAGCATATCAGGAAATAAAAGAATCTTCCATAGTTCTCTCAAACTGATTCAAATCTATCTGGGTAATATAAGCAATTAGAAGGTTACTATGTCCTCTGTTAGATACCCAGAATTAATTACAATAAATTTTTTTTGTTTCTCATCCCATTATCTATTATTGTTTTTATGGACACTGTTTAGCAATGCAGAAACTTAAGCAGCATATAAACATTTTAAATAAATCTGAATATGAAGTAAGTGAGGAAGAAAGGGGGGGGGGAGAGCTCTTACCGCTGTTTTTCAAAATATCAAGCACCTGTATCAGAACATCCGGATGACTCATCTAAAATAATGAGGAAGAAGGTTATTTTACCCTCATTTTAATTCTATCAAAAGAAGGAAGGCAATTGTATTATTAATAGTCACAGGTATGATCCAGACCTCTGCTTACCTGCATAACAAGTACCAACAGGGCCCAGAGACCCAGATGTGCTTGCTTCTGGAACCTGAATCTAATCAACAGTTATGTACAATGAAGAGATCCCTAATTATGCTACAGCTATGCCATTGTGAGTGTACCAGTTACTCCTAGTTTAAGCATGCATATGGGTGCGTCACCAACTCTGTCCAGTTGGGACAGGACCTATCCTTGGGAATTCTCCCTCACTCCTTTATCAACTCATAAATAAACTGGTGGGGAAAAGGTTTCTCATAAGTGAGAAAGAATGGAAGTTATCATGGAACTTTCTGAGAGCACTCACTAATTCCAGGTCAAGACATCACAGAAAGCTATACAAGTGAGAAATATATTTGAGACAA
Organism: Podarcis liolepis; assembly: GCF_965112155.1. Classification (NCBI taxonomy): domain Eukaryota; kingdom Metazoa; phylum Chordata; class Lepidosauria; order Squamata; family Lacertidae; genus Podarcis; species Podarcis liolepis. The sequence continues at coordinate 56,507,977 of NC_139559.1, forward strand.
TAGACATAAAACATTTCTAGCATGATAATGTCACAGACATTTCTTCAACTTACCGTGGAGGGAAATTTTATATCAATATTAATATCACTAGTTTTAAAAGCAAATCTAGTTAGACAGGATCCATACATCCTCAATGAGCATTCTGAAAATAAAGAAAGGGTTCCATAAGCAATCATGTAGCATTCATAATCATTTCAAAATACTAAGGATGCAATCTGAAAGCAAACATACAAGAAATAAGTTCTACTGCTAATGACTGTATAAAGAATACCATTTTAATTCTGGTTATATGGCGTTTTATGATTAGAAAAGCAAAAAATAAATAGTTTGCTCAAATTAATCCCAGAAGTGCAAACTGACACAGCATTGACTCAAGCGCCATTACAAGTCTCTTCCAGTCCAGACACACAACAGACACAGATAAAGGCTTTATTCTACCTCCTCCCCCCCCCCCGATAAAGTCATATGCTCTCAGCATTGAATGTTAGCATTGTGTGTAATCATGGGAAAACTTCCAAGAAAAAAATGTATTTAATACTAAGGTGTATAAGCATGAACTCCATGCTGCTTAGCAACATGTAGAACACTTTTATGTATGATGAATGCACACCTACCTATTTAATTGCAGATAGATGCTACAGGAACCCTTCATGTGCAACATAGACAAATGTATATTCATCCCACATTATAAGGTACAACACTGTACACTTGACAGCTTTTGATCTGTCAGTCTACTATATCTCTGTGTTACATTTAACTGCACTGGTATGGAAAGAATACACAATATAAAATGCAATTACCAGACACTGGTATTAGATACAGACAGCTTCATTACTGAAAATGTGATGCTTTCCCATGCAAATATTGAGGGTATTTTGCTCTCATCAATTCAACTATATGTTCTGGTTTTGTCTCTAACTAGAAGATCTGCAATGGCCGGTGAATCAATGCTGTTTTTTTCTAATATGAACAAGATACTTAAATTTCTGCTTTTCTAACCATAAAGTACTTTATAACAATGAAAGAAAAATTATTCATTTTATATACTCAGAAGCAAAGCATTTATGCACATCTGAGAAACTGTGGGAAATCATGTTGGGCTTCATCTGCCTGAAAATTTTTACATGAAAACCTCAATTAAAATAATAATCTTCAACAAACCTTTTAATTTTCCATAAAGGAAGAGAAAGTAAAGATACAAGAATATCATCCTGTACTACAACTTTCCAAAACTGGTATTTTAATGTACAATTGAATACATGGAAGTCAAACTGATTGTAGACCCAAAATGTATTCTCAGCAAACAAGCAAACCATCTCCTTAAATAAAACTAAAAATTTACATTAGGTACCTGGTAAGTGTTGCTGAATTATCTTCTCCATATCCCATACAATTTCCTGGCGGATTTTGAAATCATTATCCGATATGCCTTGCTCCTTTGCTGCCTCCATCAGCGTAAAACTCAAGGCAGTTACTTGTGCAGGGGAAGGGGGAGGGAGAGCACGGAGTTCGTTTTCTTCTTGCTTTTCCTGAAAATATTATGAGTGGTAAAGAATAGTGTTGCCACTGGAAGAATTTCCATGTTCAACCCATTTTTATTTGCTTCTTTAAATCCTGTTAATGCCAGCCTATAGCAAAAACTGTCCATGAAAGTGATATAATGTCAACAGGTCATTAAAGATATCTGAGAAACACCCTAAGATAGGGTTACACAACTTTTGCTCCAGTGCACATCATGAATTATCTTATAGAGATGCTGCAAGGGTCAGTGTTGTCACCCATGTTGTTAGTATTTGGGTATTATAAATGTACTGATGACATTCAGCTCTATTTTTCATTTTGTCTCAAGATGAGGAGGAGCAGCAGTGATGCACTGAAGCAGTTCATGTAAATTAATATGTGTTTAACATTTTTTATTTGTTTAACAAGATATCTTAAGTGCAACAGATGGGGGCAGGCAGAGGGAGCTAGAGACAGAATTATCTGCACAATAATAGACAATAGGAAAACACTTTTTTCCCACCATCTACAATATAGGCTTATGATTACAGTGCTTTAACTATTTACTTTGGTTTCAGGCCAATAATTCTTAGAAGTTATATGAAGCAATTAAAGTAAGTATAATTCTGGTAAAAAATTCCAAGCTTTGATCTAAAACTTACCATGATATTCTTTTTATGACGTTTTTCTTTAATATGTTTGTGAGCTCCCTGGATATTTTCAATGTGAACTAAGCAGAGCTTGCATAGGTACTGGCAATTAGAGTACTCTGGAGAGCGCTGTGGAAAAACCACACATTTAAAATTCAGCAGCCAATTAATTATGTCTGTTTTATTTTCCATTGTGACGATAATAAAATGCTACTAAGCAATGAGCATAGTAGATGGGGATTGTCCTTGCTGTTCACACTGGGGTATGAAGAATTTATTCACACATTTCTAAATAGTTTAGACTCATATTTTTCATATTTCCATGACACCACTAACACAGCTCTTCTTGTTTAATGCTAGAAATCATAAAATACCAGAAACCTAGAAGCAGCTAAATCTTAACGAAAGATGCAGTACCTGCACTCAATTTTGCTCATTCTGAAGAGAGAAAAAATTCTTGGCAGTTTGAAGAATTGGCAAAAGAAAGATTCAGAGGCTCAGAGACATATATGGAAAGGCAAGTAAAAGGACTTGGGATCATGAGGAGTTCAACAGAAAAGTACTTCCAAAGCTCTGCAACAGTGAGACCTACCCTGGATATGAAGGTGGGAGACTGCTTTGAGCCTCTCCAGCCAAATAGAAAAAGAATAAGCACAGAAAGCCTAAGCCCCATGAAAAAGTAAGTTTTTTTTAAAAAAAGGAAAAGGGGCCCAGAGAAGGCAAGGGGCCACAAAAAGCAGATATTTTACTGGCCTTCAGTCTTTTAAAGAAAGAAAGAAAAATTCTATTTGCCCTGAAAAAGCCTGTGCATTGACCCACAGCACTTGCCAGAATGGTTATGCACACTGGCTAACATGCACAAAATTCAGCTTTTTACACATCACCCAAAATTGCTCAGAAATAATGTCTCCTGACATGACCCAAAATCAATTAGGCAAGTGGTGGCAAACACACAAATGTTGGCTTGTCATGGACCAACTGCCTTTCCCCCAAGGTTACTATGCACCCAAATTATCATGTGATTAGACCTCAACTGAAATGAAAAGCATATAATCTGTGTTCCCACTGATTATGAGAAAACACAGTACAAATCAACATCTGCTATAAGGGGGAAAAAAGCAAAGGATAAGCCTCTGTCTTTTCTAGAAACTGTTTCTACCTCCTTAAAGAGAACCATCTCACACTCCACCGTTATTATTAGCTACTTAATTTCTTCTGAATTGTGTGACATGCTATGGTAAGTGGAAAAAAATCATCACCTAAAAAAGAAAACTGTACAGTTTACTTACTTTTTCCAAGCGAATAATATAATCTCTTTCCAGTCGCTCTTCTGCTTGTTTCAAGCCTAGCTGCTGTTCGGCCGTCAATGTTGATTCATCAATTACAGCAATATTTTCTAAATAATCCGCCTCTGAATTAGCTTCTTTAGCAGAATCTGAATTCTTTATTTTACCTAATGAAAGGAGGAGCAAAGTTGATTATTAACTTGTTTTCTCCAGACTACCTTAAATGTAAGCTAAGGGAAAATTAAATAAATTGGAAATCCTAAAATGTGAATATGCTCTCTCCTTGATAATAATGCGAAACTAAGCATAGAAATAAAGCTGAATTTTAAAAAGTAAAACTTTTTTATTGTTCTAAGCCTCATTAACAAGAATCATACCCTTGAGCTATTAGAATTACCGAGATAATGTAACAGGTAGAGCAATTCAGAAAGCACTACTGTATATGAAATTATTATTATTATAAACCAATATGCAATGTTTTATTAACTTCAATTGCATGTTGCATGTTATATTTAGGCCTGGTTCACACATCACTTCAAATGAAGACATATAGTTCAGTGCTACAGCATCTGCTCACCCGGGCGATTGGAGGAAATTGATTGCCCAAAGTCTTCATGGACTTATTACCTGCTACTGTATTTATACTGCGTACTGTACTTGTTTTTCAAATTTGTGTGTTGTTTTACTGTTTTACTTTGTTTTTATTGGCTTTAATTAGCATTATTATTATTATTACTATTTTAAAATTACTTTTATTACTTTTAATTAGTATTTTGTAAACTGCCCAGGTATCCTGATTGGATTAAGAGGGATTTAAAATTTGAACAACAAAAAACCAAATAAAGAAATGAATGCTATAGCACACAGAGACAGCAGTGACATACTTGATCCACACTGGGTCTACACATGTAACAGAATGGGGTGGAAAAATGGACTGCCATGTTTTAGGCGGCATGTGGGAGATACTACATTTGAATTATGCCCCTGATTTGTTCTTTAAAGACTTAGGAGCAAGATTTGACTAGGCCTTCGCCTGGTATGCCAATTTTCTATTTGAATGGAGATGCATGCATATGTATTTTATTTGTTTGCTTTTAACATAGAGGAGTTGAAAATTGTGACCCTACACCTGCCATCTGATGTGCTGCATTCCATTTTATCACCTCTTCCTGGAGTATGAGTAGGCATACATGGGGGGGGGGACAAGCTATTCTTATATATTAGCTAAAAACTAGGTTCATAATAGCTGCTTAGAAACTATCATAGCAACTTAGAGTGACTGAGCAAAGTGCAAGAGAATGTTTTATTTCAGAGCTATAATTATTTCTGCACTGAAACACAGAAAAAATATTTTGTACTTTTAAAGGTTGTGGGGCAAGCTTACATTACAAAACACATTTTTCTACCACACTTGACAGTATAGATATAACTAACATGCACAAAGCTAAAGCCATTCAAAATGCATTTCAGACTGTTGGATTTTTAAAAATAAAAACTGAATCCAGCACTCACAGGAGTCTTCAGATTTGTGTTCCATTGGTCCCAGATCCAAACCACTTTTGACTGAGTCCCCAGGCTGATTAGTATTAATTTTGGATATATCATCTCCAGGTGGATTTTCCAATTCAGAACTCCTTCTCTGGGCAGATGGTAAGCTTTCTGTGCTAGCACCATTCTCTGAAATATGGGAGCTTGAAAGATTTTCAACCATGTGCTGAGCTCTTATCTGTTTCGGATCATCTACTTCTGCTGGTACATTTGGTAACCTTTTTGCTTTACATTGATCTTGAATATTTGACCCCATGTCTTTACATCCAGCAATACAACTATTTGTCTTACATGATTTATTTTCTCCTGACTTCTCAGGACAAACATCATTCTGCTTATTCTTTTTGCAACTGCTCCCACCTGAAGAACTTTTTCCAGCTTCTTTTATAGATTTATCATTTTTGTTAGTTTTATAATTTTGATTGGTTGTAACTCTGACAGCTTTGCTTTCTTCACAGACAATTCGGGCAGATTTTCTTGTGTCATGATTTCCAGTTTTTGAGCTCTTGCCCTCTTCCATTATTGAGAAGACCTGCTTCGTCTATACTTGAGACTACTTGAAATATAATTTTGCAACAACTGGAGTGGAGCAGAATCCTCTGTTCAGGCAGGGTATCTGGCTGATTGTCTGATGAGAAAAATTGAGAATGAGAACACAAAGAAACCCTTACATTGTTAAACATAGTCCTAAATTAAATTAATATCAAAAATGCTTGCAATGAGAGACTAAAGCTAAGCATGTCGGGGGGAGGGGAGAATAATGGAGGGAACATTCACATGGTGTGATGGAAATATCCTCTATTAGTTTAATAAGAGCACAATCCAAACGCTCCACATTTTGTTGTCTGGGGGTGATTAGGATGGAGCAGAGATTCTCTCCACCAACCTGCAGGGGAAGAGGGTCAGCTAGCTTTGACCAAGCAGGTGGTAAGCTAGCGCTAGTAGCTCTCCCAACAATCATAGAGTGTAGAGAGCCCCCAAACAAGGTGATACTGAATCCAAAGTCCTGGAGATATTCCAAAGGCTCTGTTCCTATGCCAGCTTGCAGCTTGTGAACCAGCAAAGCTTTGGATGTGGCAGTGCCTCTGCACCTCACAGGCCCTGTGTTAAGCTTGCTCTGCCCATTAATTTTGAGATTTTCCTTTGCCCTTTGTTGGGCAACGCAAGTACTAAAGCAGCAGGGGGAGAAATATCCTTCAGCACATTATGCTAGGCATGCTCTTCCTTGAGGCTTCCTAGGGACTTCTACCTAACTGGCCACATTTTAGAGCTCCAAACTCTTACAATTGTTTTGTAGAAATGTTGCCAACTAGTAATGTTTTCACAAACATTAAAAAAAAATTCAGAGCATTCGTACATAGGCCTCTGCTTTACTTATACCTCTACTACTTCCAAAATAAGTTTGCTTTCACTTCAGTTTTTTCATTGTAAGTTCAGAGAGAGATAGAAATGTACACTGTATTGCAACAGTGTCAAAACAATGATATGTAACACAAAAAGGACTACTTGAAAGTTGCAATAAAATATATCTTGTAAATATTGCTTTTTAAAATTACCTCAAAGGTTAATAAAAGGGCAACATTGGCTTTAGCAATGAGATAACAATTAATGATTTCAGAATAAAAACTATCCTTCATTTACGTAGTTATTTGTTAATTGGCTTATATTTGTAACCCTAACCCACCTCAACCTGCTCAAAACAGGCAGCAAATTATTATTACGGTATATAAATGCTGACATCAGCTGGGGAAATTGATCAATTGGGGGGGGCTAACCATGTTCACTAACCATTGATACTGCCTTGATATGAAAGGAATGACAACTACATTGCTACAACAGAAATACATGGCAGTGTTGGGTTTTCTTTATTGTGTTTAAAACATGAATACAAACTTAAGCTACTTAAAATTTTATATAGAGAGAAAGATATTAGCCACCTGGTGCTTAAACCTGAAACTTGCTATGTTTGAGGTTCTATTAATATTATGATTTGACTCAGACAATTGTAGATAGGTTTCACTTTCGTTTCCTGTTGGTTTTTAAGGTTTCATAATCTCACTTATCTTCCACTAGCACTACCAACTGGTTGTAATATCAAGATGTGAATTATTGCAAAACCACATAAACCCAAACCTACTGAACTACAACTTGTACAAAAAGCTTAATAACATTTAATACTAAAGAAGGAACTAAAATATTAGACCTGCCGAGAGCTAAAAGCAAGGATGGGGAACCTGTAGCTCTCCATACAACTACAACTTCCATCAACGCTGATCACTGGCTATGTTGGCTGGGAGCATCAGGGGGACCACAGGTCCCACCCACCTACCCACCACCCCATTTAAATAATATTAGTTCATTAAAAAAGCATATGATTAATGAACTAAGTTTGCCTATTAACAAACCTAATTTAGTGCAGGAAGGGGGGACCCTTTCTCTCAGTGCTATTTTTCCTAGTTTCAATTCACCCATCCCTAAAAGGTATTTGCCTTGAAAGGGCAGATCCAAGCTTTGGGCAGATGTGGCTATTTTAAAGCGAGAAAAATTGCATGAGGTGTGTGAGGGGGACTATCCCTGCACTGCAGCTCCAATCCAGTACAGTGGCACTTCATTTCTTGGGAGGAAACTTCAGGGGGGGGGGGAGAATGAGTATCAGGACATTTGAATGCTATTTAAACCCATTATTATAGAAGCCCAGAGAAAATGGCCACATTAGGACAATCAAATATCTATTTTGTAAGCTGAGTGGTGAACAAGCTTCATGTATGCAGCTGCTTTGCTCCTCCCTTTACACAAGTGAGGAAATAAGCCAGAGAGCCACAGTTAACCATAACTTCCAAACTGAGAAATTATGTCCGGACTTGGAAATGGCCTGCAAGCAAGCCAGAATATGAAGTAATCGTTTAAAGCTGGTTTTCACGTTCAGAGTTGTTTCGAAAACATTAATCGTAATTTCCCACTTCAAATATAACAAGAAGCTACAGCAAAATTCTAGCTTGTGTTTCCACTTGTGTGAAGTGAGGAGCAAAGCAACTGAACGTAGATGCACAAAGTTCATTTTTATCTTAGTTTAGTAAGACAAAATTTGATTGTCCACACACATCCAATTTAAGCTGAAGATCAGAAACCAACGCAGGGCAAGAAGACTTCCTTTGAAAAGAAGAATTCTTGCCCAAATTCCTCCCTATAGTACCACAGATTCTGGCAAAACGAATGTAAATTGGCAGTAGTAAGCAAAAAACACACACACACACACACACACACACACACACACACACAAAAAAAAACCCCACAAGTAGTTTTTAGCAAATTGCCAAAAATATTTTTCTTTAAATGTGACTTTCTTTAAACACAACACATGATCGCTAAAAAAAATGTGCAGCTTGTCACTAAAAATAGGGTGTTTTTTTCTTTGAATGCATCCAGGAGGAATTAGAGACCTAACTTCCATACCAGATTAATTGATAGAAAGCATAAGCAAAGGTACAGTTTTACAGATGAAAAAGCCTTGCTGGGGAAGAATCAGCGTGGTTTCTACAACAGGAAGTTTGGCCTTACCAATGATTTTGAATTCTTTGAAAGCACAACGAACATACAGTGATCCAGTAGGTACTGTATCCAAGATTTCAAAAAGCTTTTGACAAAACACTTTACCAAAAGCTCCTCAGTAAACATAACAGCTGTTGGAAAAGACAACAATTTGATGGCTTTTATGATAAAATGGCCTTCTCTTTTGTAATTGCTATATAGCAATGTCCTCATGTAAATCCAGCCTTGTAGATAAGCCCACAAAGGTGCCTTCCCTTCTGTAGCTGCCCACTACATTTCTATTATAAGCAGAGAGAAGCAGGCTTCCCTCCTCTGACAGTTTGATTTCTATCATGGGCACAGAGGAGGGAGGAAGCAGTCCTTCACTCTTTCACCAGCCCTCTCATTCATGTGTATGGAATTCTTGGTTGCCTACCACGTGAATGTTTAAATACAAGGCAGTATAAACCTGTGATGTGGCCACATTTGGAAAACTGAATACAGTTCTAGACATGGCATGTGACCTCTGCTCAGAAACTAGTGCCTGGAGAAATGGCATGCAGGGAGATAAGATGTGGAGTGAGGGAAGAGTTCTGCACCCTTCAGCCACATGCCTCTTTTGCTTTTAAAATCACTTTCCTTTTCTATGTAATTTGGACAGCTTCATCACAAGGACATCTGGGCTGACGTAATGTAATTTATTTTACTAAACATACTGCAAAATGATAGCAAAGTTTTCTTTAGATTTACTCTGTGCTCACTGGAGAAACTGGAGTGGAATCTGGTGACACGAGACAGATAACTCTATCTTGCCATTGTTGATCTTATTCCCTGTGGCTGATAGTCACAATAACTATTAAATGTGACATTAACACTCTTGCCTAGCTCAGCCGATTTTGATTCTTTCAGTATTTGGAAATACTAAATAATGTGAACTTACTGCAACATGAACTTTAACTTCCTAACAAACATTAATTACCCTGTTCAGGGTTCACTGGCAGCATTCAAGAATCTCCATACAAGACATGTACTGCTTGTAGTCTCTCACATCATAAACTGCATAAACAGCTTCTCAAAATAAGGGTAGTGTATCACACAGCTGTAAACTGGCGTTTTACCCAATTTGCATAAATACTAATGTGCAGAAAGTCTACGTTTGTTACAGAATGGCAATCACCTGCTGTCAGAAAGGCTCTGGTTATGTTTACAGCATCACAGTAAACCACAGTTAAACCAGGAATGCAGATAGTTTCTGCTTCACTCTCCCTCATGTGAACAGGAGTAACAAAACTTAATTCCTGGCTTGCATCATGTCCAAATGGGATTGTGGTTAGTTCTCCTCCACACAAACCACAATGTAAAGCCAAGATTTGTTTTTGACTTATCAATCATGGTTTATTTGGCACAAAACAATTCAGACAAAATGCTAAGCCAAGGAGTTTGGGTTGTTGCCCCAACTCATGGTATTTGTATTATTATCACCATCACCATCATCAACACAGTGACTCTACAAGTAAAAGAAGAGTGAAGCAGAATCAATCTCCTTGCTAACATAATATTATTAACTATGGTTTACCATGATGTGTAAACTAGATCATTCTTTTAAAACCTAAAAGATGATTTCTCAAAATTTGGGTTCATAGTAGAAGTTATCAGCTAGTATGCTTCTTTCACACTGTAATAATGGAAGAATCTTCCACAATTCTATGCCAGTGATACATGTGAACACCACCATAAAAATATCAGGTGCCCTTTTAAAAATTGATGTTAGCATAAATGAATTTTACATAGTTTTCAGCTCTTTATTGGATTGGCACCTAAAAAGGTTGATAGTGAACCCAAGCAATATCAAATATTCTTCAACCTTCATGTGGTGAAATCTTACATTCAAAAGGTTATTACAATGTCATAATACTTAAGATGATTACATAGAAGAGAAGCAGGACCATTTAACAACAGGCCCAATAAGCATTTTTGTTCTATTTTCGCTCTACTATGAAACTGACCAATTTCACATTTTACAATGGAACTGAATACATACTCAAATCTTCATATCAATCATGGCTCCTCATAGTGTGCTTTTGAAACGTGCAACAACAGCAAAAGCTGTAACTTTAATGTATGCCTGCTTCTGTTACTGAAGCATGAACCCTTGATTTTCCCCATTTGCAAAATGCAGACAACTAATTAGTTTTTTAACCAGATGTTGACCAGAGATCACTTTATAGTGGGAAGGTTCCATGTGAAAGTGTTCCAGTGCTAAGGCAGAAAGCCAGAAGCCTTACCCACCATCACTAAATAGCACAATATGCTCTGCTATTTTTTGGTGCAATCGCCTTAAGGTAGAAACCTATTTGTTGTAGTAGTTACTAAGCTCTTTAAAGTGCCCTGTAGGCTAACGGCGCTGCATAATAATTTACAACAGTGATGACACTGAGCCCACTATTCACCCATTTGCTTTACTGAGAGGCTCCCAAACACCAGAGACACTAAAACCGGCACTTGGGAGCCCCCCAATTAAAAGCCCCAAGTGCGAAAGGGCTATTCTGTGGTGATCTGTGTCAAGCCCCTCCTCGCAGGAAACCCATCAAGTTGTGTTAACAGCTAAGCCCACTGTCAGAAAAACAGCTCGATTTCCCAAAAACATGCCTCTATAGGCTACACTCCAACGTCTTTACAGTGCTCCCACGGAACAAACAACACCCCCTCTTAGCCCTCAGAAGTACACGTGCAGGATCAACTTTTTGGTGTGTCCCCCTCTAAATTACCGAATTAACCAACCACATCAACACCACCACCACCACCCCCGCCCACACAAAAACACACACCAAAACAACTCGCTCTGGGCACAGTCCTCATCCAAGGGCCTCTTTTCCTTAAACTTTCTATTCTTCCCACCCAGACAGGAGAGAAACAAAAGCAGGGGATGGGGAAGTGGGGTCCCAACAAGGACCCTAGCTAGGAGGGCGCCTGGCAGACCCCCACCCAAAAAGAGGCGCTCCGATTAGACTTTTTAAAGTGGGTGCCGGGGAGGGGAGACCGTGGCGGAGGCCAGCGAAGGGCCTTGGTGCAGAGAGCCCCCCTCCCCCCACCCCCAGGAGGGCAGAAGCCAGGAGCGGGCACGGGAGGAGGGCGAAAGAGCGACGCGGGGGGGGGGACGACCCGCTTCCGTCTGCCGCCGCCGCCCTCTCTCTCTCTCTCTCTTTCTCGGGGGACTCAAGTACCTGGCTGTCAGCCCAGGGATGTGCCGGCCGCGTCCCCCTCCATGTCCTGCTCCGGCAGTTGGGAGGCCCCGACGCGAGCGCCTCAATCTGGGCCGGCCGCCATGTCAGCCGCGGCGCGCACTGCATTGTGGGGGAGGGGAAAGGAGGCTCGCGCGCGGCGGGGGGGGGCGGGGCGGTGTGAGGGAGGGAGGCGGCGGAGGCTGCTTTCTGCCAACCTAGCTCAAGGCAGCGGCAGCCGTTGCTGTTCTGCCCCCACCCTCCCACCTATCCACTGTAACTACAATCCCGGTAGCCCCCTCCCTTCCCCGAGGAAAAGCTGAACTCCCTTCTCCTTTGAGGCCTCGAAAAGAAGGAGGCGAAAGGTGTCTTCACGGTGGAGGCTGAAACTCTTTGGCCGGGCAGCCCTCCGAGCTGCGCGCCGCCTCAGGGCCGAGAGTTGCTGCCTGCAGGGTTTCATTTGCACCGTGGGCCGGGCTCGGCCCGCTGAAGTCACGGCTGACAGTCCCCTCCACGCAAACATATGAAGTAAATAAAATTAAGCCCGGGTTAAAGTCGGTTCTGCGCTGACTGTGAGATTTTGCTGAAAGGAAACCGCGCATCCTAATCATCCAAACATTTTCTCGCGCCAGGACTTTTGCTTTGCCTCCTTGACACAAAACACGGACCTTAAAAACTTGAGGCGTAGAAAGCAAGCAAGCAAGCAAATACGTAGCTGTGGAACAGATCCTCATGATGACGCTCACAAGCAAATTCCGAAAAGGGATTAAGCGCAGTCCACCTCCATTGCCAACTATCTGCTTAGTTTTTTAAAATCGTGGGTCGAGAGGGCAATGTAGCATCATGCGATAGATGAGGGATTTGTGGGATCAGCATGCTGAGAGTCATTTCATATGGTGCATCCAATCATGAAGGCCACCCAAACTGTTTCCAAGCTCCGGTGCTTCTCACAAGGGCTGTAATGTTTATAACAGCCTCACCGTACATGTATTTCTTTTGAATTAATGTGTGTATGGAGATCCTGGGCTGCTCAGATGCTAAGACCCAGCTCCTGGCCTCACTGATGTGGTCCAAAGGAAAACAAAGCAATACATTGACACCAGCATAGCTGCAGGAGTTGCAGGAAGGAGGCATACAAGACGCCATCCAACCATCTTAGGGAGCCTGTTCTGGATTTGTAAACATCACCAGCACTCTATATATCAGCCCTGGTGACCACACATTTGAGGAGATTTTGCCTACCTAGGTTCCACCATTACCAGCAACCTTTCAACTGATGCTGGACAAGGGTATTGGCAAGACAGCTACAGCAATGACTTGCCTCTCCAACAGGGTATGGGAGAATGTGATGCTAATGTCCAATACCAATATGAAGGTCTACCAGGCCTGCATGTTGAGCATGCTGCTTTCTGGAAGTGAGCAACTTACAACCACCAGGAGCGATGCCAGGAAGATTGGAGGCATCACATAGCAGGACAGAATTGCACTCCTGAGTATGTCTATGCTGTCTTGATCATGTCCACAGAATGGAAGATGGCAGGATTTCCAAGGATGTGCTCTACAGGGAGTTGGCTTCAGGCACCAGGCCCACTGGCAGATCAGCTCTGCATGACAAAGATGTCTGCAAACATGCCTTCATCTGCCCCAGCTGCCACAAAACATGTCTCTCTCTCCACAGCCACAGCAGGCACTGTAACCTTCCTACAGTTTGACTTCACCCCCAAAGGTGCACTCCTCCATTGTTTCCCAACTGCTGAATTCAGTGACACTTAGTCTCCAGCAAGCGAGCACAGAATTGTAGCACCTGTCCTTCTTTCATTGCCAGTCTCCACTCTACACCAGCAGTCTCCAGGATTTTTCAGGACACTTTCAGTGCGATCAGGCCAAGATGCACACTAAAGGCTAACAAATCTTATCTCCTTTCATACACATGCATGCATACTCTTCTTGTCCTTCCTCCATGGAGATTGGTTGCCTATAGGGGGTTACTCTCCTCTCAGTAGCCTGGTTAGATAGACTAGGGCAGGCATGGCCAAACTTGGCCATCCAGATGTTTTGGGACTACAATTCCCATAATCCCTGACCACTGGTCCTGTTAGCTAGGGATGATAGGAGTTGTAGTCCCAAAACAGCAGGAGGGCCAAGTTTGGCCATGCCTGGATTAGGCTGAGAGTTAGTGACTTGTCCAAGACCACCCAAGGAATTTAACAGCTAAATAAGAATTTGAGAGCTGGCACAGGTCACACCCACAGCATTCATTTAAAGCATATACAATACACATCTACAACACATAGTCCCCCCCCCCAAAAAAGAATTATGGGAACTGTAGTTTACTCCTCACAGAGCTGCAATTTCCAGCACCCTTGACTTGAATGTTGGACTTGGAGCAGGAAGATCCTGGTCCAAATCTTCACTTGGCTATGATGAAGCTCACTGACCCACTCACATTCTCAGTTTTACCTACCTTTCAGAATTATTGTGAGGATAAACTGGGGCACAGCTTTCATGCTGTTACGAGTTCCTTGGAAGACAGGGGGATAAAAATGTTATACAGTCATACCTCATGTTATGTCCGCTTCATGTTACATTCTTTCAGGTTACGTCCTGCGGCAACCTGGAAGTACCAGAAAGGGTTACTTCCGGGTTTCGCCGTTTGCACATGCACAGAAGTGCAAAATGACATCACGCGCATGCGCAGAAGCGGCAAATCGCGACCCGCGTGTGTGCAGATGCGCCGCTGCGGGTTGCGCTCTTTTCATGTTGCAAACGGGCCTCCGGAATAGATCCCGTTCACAACCAGAGGTACCACTGTAAATAAATGTGAGTTCAGCTCTCCTTCAAGTCCAACATTCTCTCACTGCACCACTGTTGGATTTATCATGGTCAGTGACTCCACTACATTCTCACTCTTTCATTTTATTTCTAAAGAAAACAAGAAAGAAACAGGGAATTCTAACCCCCACCCCGCAAAAAATCAGTGCAGTTTTGAAAGCAGTTGTTAAAACCAGTGATTAAAATCAGTTATTTTGAAAGGTTCAGTCTGCTATCTTTATTCAAATGGTGCTCAGTTGTGTCGAAACATAGATTAAAACTTACTTCTTGATCTCAGGAACCATGGTGCAGAATTTGGTTACAATATCTTAAAAGAGGTGTCCAAATGCATGGTGAACTTTCCAAAATATATCGTATATTATATTTTATTATTGCAAACTGCTTTAGGGGTTGAAAAAATGCAGATAAAAATCATATCAATATTGCAATAAATAAATCCTGCATACACATATTTATTCTGCCTGCTTCATTTATAAAACTAAGAGTGGTTTTAGATGTATGTGGAACATGAATGTGGATAGAACAGGAAATCCCAGTGACCCTAGATACAAGGACAGCTTCTGTCCAAGGATCAAATGCTGTTTCCAGACTGTTGCTTGCTGAGATTCAATCACTTACTGGCAGGTTCAGGTTACACAATTTAAGCTGATTTGAAGCTCTTGCATAACAAACCCTCTTCCTCTTGGAATCAGCCTTTTTACAAAAAGGGACTTGGATAGGAAACTTTCCATTTTATTTTTACCTCCTGCTAAATGCAGAAAAGCAATACCCTCAGTCATGGCCATAGCCAGGATTTATTTTAGGAGGTGGCAGGCTTTATGTTGGGGGGGGGGCAGAACCAAGTTATCTGTGATGCAATTGGTCAGTTAGTTAGGTATTTTTACTTATTTACTTGATTTAGGGGGGCATCTGCCCCTCCCTGCACCCCCTGGCTACCCCCATGCCCTCGGTGGTGCTAAAGGGCTTCTTCACTGCTGGATGTAGTGGCCTCATGGGGCGGAAGCAAGAGACACCTGTGCTTCCTGGTCACCCCAATCATCAGTCATGGTCCAAGCAACTTTCAAATATATATCTCAAACTGGATAATGATGACAGCTTTTTTCTCTAGCTTGGTATTTTATGGTTCACTTAAAATGCATCTTTGGTTTATTGGATTTATGTGTAGAGACTGGATCAGTCTTGTATACAAGGCCAGAAAGATTAGTAGCCTGGAGTTTTTGGGCTTTTTTTTAGTCTGAAAAGAGACTATTAGCCTTAGAGTCCTTTGCAAAACGAAAAGCGTGAACTGCAAATCTCAAATCAGGCATTTGATAGGCGAGATCACTAATAAACTGTTTAGGAGATTCCCTTGGGGGGAAAAAAGAGGGAGAGAGAGAAGATGTGGATTGCTTTTACACGGAAATAGGAAAAACTGTTGCAATTTCTTTTTGCAGCAGGCGACGCTTCTTTCCGGCTGTGCTTTGCGATGGTGGAGGACGTCAGTGCCGGGCTTGTGTGCAGTATGTTAGACCCTGAGGGCAGTGTAGAGCACAAAGCGGATCCCTCCTTCCCCAAAGTTTTTCTTATCCCCTTAGCCATGCTGATCGTCATAGGAGCGTTGCTATTCTTAGCATTTTCCGCCACCGAACCGAAAGAGGACAGTTTTTACTCCTATAAAGTGGTGAACATCAGGGGCAAGCTAGTTTCCCTGGACAAATACAGAGGCTCGGTAAGTTTGCAAGGAGAGCTGCCTCTGCTGCTGCTGCCCCAGCTAACCAGCGAGTCACATCTGCATGCCTGCATGACGGACGGTGCGGGGGAGATAATGCATCTTTTAACTGGCCTGACCGGTTTGGGAACGGTCTCGTTTGGGGCGCGTTCCCTGCGGATTGGCGCCCACGGCTCTTCTATAATCTCTATTAAAGCACCAGAAGTTTGCTGCAGTCAGGTCCCTTTTCTGCTTGTTCTTGCATGAGATGTTCCTTTCCCACAGAGTATTCCGCGTATACGTGGCAGGCAGGCAAGACGCCTTTCATTCACTCGGAATCGCAACGCCTACGTTATTTTCTGGCGATGCCACTTGTTGAAGCACCATCATCGGGATCCGTGCGGGTTTCCCTCCTCTCTTTTAAAAATAGTTACAGATTGTCATTGCAATATGTTCGCTGCCTTCTTAAGAAAACTTCATTTTGTTTAACTGGGTGGGAGAAAAAACGGTGGGAGGGAGAGGCCCAGCGCTACAGAGGGATTCAACAGGAAACATCTAATTTGACATTTTATAACCCTGTCAAACTACCGCTGCTCTTTTAAACATTGGTGTTATGTGATGCGGAGGGTTACTTGAAGAAGAGGCACTTAATTTATCTGTTACAGATATTAAAGATGCTATATATGTTCTTTTTCTAAAGGTCTGAACTAGGTTCTACTCAGAATAAACCCGCTGAAATTAATGATGCTAAGTTAGTCATGCCCATTAATTTAGGTGGGGCTACTCTGAGTATGATACACGTTAGATTCAACCCTTAAATTCATATTCTTGAAATGTGCTGCTTAACATAAGCAGTAATGTATATTTGCATATATATATATATATTAAAAAACTGCAATGGAAGCTGAAAAGCCTATCTTTTTATGCAATACTTAACTTTAAAAAAACCCGAACCTGTTCTAACACTCTCCAAGACTGCAGGCTGTAGTTCAGCCTTTGCCAACCTGGTGCCCTCCAGATGGTTTGAACAACTCCTATCAACCACAGTCAGGCTCTGTTGGCTAGGGATGATGGGAATTGTGGTCCAAAACATCTGAAGAGCACTAGACTAGGTTAGCTAAATCATTTCCTCCAGACTTCCCTCTTTCCCACCTCTGTCTATGCTGAAACAGTTTAGGTGGTCAGAACATATGGTCATCAATGTTCTGACAACCTGAACTATTGTATTTAGGTATAATTCTTCCCTTTTCTGGGTATAAACAACTGGTACTACATACAAATTAATTGCTTTAGTTTCATCCTCACATAGCTATTGCTCTCTATTTTCTTCACCCACACACCCTTGGACATTTCTGAAAGAACAAAGTGTGAGGTGCTTGCAGTGGACACTAGATGGCAAACTTGATTCACAGTAATTTTGATATTGTAAGTACCAGTATATCAGCAGATAATTGCTTTTGCTCTTACCTGCTGTCAGAAGCTAGAAAAGGTCCATTATGTCCTGAATTTAGGATGCTTCCAGACGGATTTAATCTTGCATCTTGGTTGCTGAGGTATCACAAATTGATTGTTGGTGACAGTATTTTTTTTTAATTACCCGATTTTCCTCTAAATGGGTAATTTTCAATTAAATGGACAAACTAATGCTGGAAATTATGGGTACTGCAAAGAATGATCCCACTGGAAACTCCCTCTAACTCCTAGGGCTCTGAGAATCTGAGCTCTAAGGGACAGAATCAATCCATCTCACAGAGAAAAACTTAGGATTTCCCTTTCTCCCCTGGATGTATATACAGTACATTGTTCAGCATTACAAATAAAGAAGCTGCTAATTTGAACTGGAAATGTATCATCTAGGGACAGAATGTTTTGCATAGGACATTGCGTTTCTGCAAAACTCACTCCCACACTTGCATTCAGACACTGCCCACAATGTGTTCAGAAACTATATATCCCTTATTCCCCCCCCCCACACAACCCAAGGCAGCAAATACACAAGAGCTTGTTATAGAAAAACTATTGAAAATACCTGGCAGTGTTGACAAAGTCAGTCCTGTTTCTGGCTCAAGAGTGTTTATTCACACTGCCCTTACCAGCATGTCCAAACAAAACATTCTCATGCTCCTAGTCCAGCATTGTAGTCGGCCGTACCCAGATCCTAGAAAGCTATGATATATTGTGGCCATCTGGACACAGACTTCACTGACAAGCCTGGAGCCAGTGTGGCGTAGTGGTTTGAGTGTTGGACTAGGCCCTTGGGAGACCAGGGTTCAAATCCCCACTCACCCATGAAGCTCACAGGGCCAATCACAGTCTCTCAGCCTACCTCACAGAGTTGTTGTGAGGATAAAACGTGGAAGAAGAAAACCATGTAGTACGCTACCGTAAGCTCCTTGGACAGGCATAGGCAAACTCCGCCTCTCCAAATGTTTGGGACTACAAATCCCATCATTCCTGCCCACTGGTCCTGTCAGCTGGGGTGATGGGAATTGTAGTCCCAAACATCTGGAGGGCCGGAGTTTGCCTATGCCTGTCCTTGGAGGAAAGTTGGGATATAAATGCCAGTAGCCACAACTATAGAAGGCTTCGTATTGGCAGGCCATTCCTAACTAACTCTGTGATGGATGTGGAACCTGTAGCCCTCTGGATGTCCCCTCCCATCATCTCCAGCCATTGACTCTATTGATTAGGCTTACGGGAATCGGAGTCCAACCTGTGCAGGGCCACAGGTCCCCTCCCTCTGCCCTTTGTGAAGAGATGCTCCCAGTCTGGGGATAGCAAAGCTAGGCTGAAAAGACAGAAGCTCTGGAATTTTTTGTGAGTTTTAAAAGAGAACAAAGAGGCCTGATAGCATGCAGATAAATAAATTGCACCACACTGAGAGTAAAAAGCAGTTATTGCAAAGAAGTCATGGGTCACAACAAGGGCGGCACCGGGGGGGACGACCAGGGGGGCAATGAAGGAGCGAAGTATCTAGGTGGATCTCTCCAAGAACCTGATATCTGCATACATGGGACTCTCAGGAAGTTCTCAATTCAGCTGTTGTTCAGATCTAGATTTGCTTAGCTTCAGAGATGAAACTACATCTCATTGTAAATAGTGCATTTATCAATGTCACATTGGTCGCCTGAACGAGAAAATAAGTGTGTGTGTGAGAGAGAGACACACAGAGAGAGAATGTTACTTGCACACATGTGTGCGCACACGCATACACATGAGTCCTGCAACAAGAATTTGCACTGCTGAGTACTCCAGTCAGTCCAGATCACGAATCTTCATCCAGTTTTCTGTTCTCCCATGCCAATAGTCAGCCATCATTCCATGTCCACTGAGGATACTTTTTGGTCTATTTTAGTTTTTCCCCTCCCCCCCTTAAATATATTTTATACTTCGGAAAAATGTGGCAGTTCCCAAGTCTGCTAATGCCTTCCTCTTCAGAACATTGAAAATAGAGGGAAATCTGTGTCATGATGACCTGCACTTCAAAATGTGCAACTACATTACTGCTAATTAACTCATACATTTGTGCCAAGGCCGCCTTAAGTGGGCTTGCTTGGGACTTCATGGCCTCCATAACAACCATGAAACTGTCTCTATTTGTCATTGACCTGATGCATAGAGCATGCATGTCTTCAATATAACTCTTGCTCCAAGAGATGAAAGAGATATGTCTGGGAAAGGAGGGCTGGAGAAATTCCGTTGTCCTTCTCAGACCATTTCCTGGTGAGGTTTGGTCCCAGGGCAGGAATATTCTCCTACAGTGGTAGGGACCCATTAGAGCACGCAGCATTTTTGACTTTTTAGTTTTAAAAAAAGGAAAGCAAGAAGTGGCATGGCAGATATTTATAAAATGATGCACAACATGGAAAACGTGGATCAACAAAGATTTATCTTCCTCTCTCATAACACTATAACTTGTGGACATTGAATGAAGCTGAATGTTGTAGGTAAAAAAAAAAAAGCTCTTCTTTATGCAGCACGTAATCAGACTATGAAATTCGTTCCTACAAGAGGTAGCCATAGCCACCAACTCAAATGGATTAAAGAAATTCATGGAGGCCAAGGCCAGGTTATGTGAAGGACCGACCTGTTCACTGAGATCTGCAGAGGCTCTCCTGCTGAAATCAATATTGCAGCAATCTGAGAGAGGGCCTTATCTGTTGTGGCACCCAGCTTATGGAATCACCTCCCCTCTGAAGCAAAGCAAGCATCAACAGGGATGAGTTTTCAATGCCTGCTGAAGGTTCATTTGTTTACCTGGGCATTATCTGGTCATTAATGCCAAGTCTGAAGCTGGGTCTGGCTTACTGTGGACATTGCTGCAAATATTGGCTGCTGTATTTTAATGTTTGGATTTTAGTGACAATGTATTTATAGTGTTATGAATTGCCCTGGTTTGTTTTTTTTTTTTTAATGCAGGGATCTATATCTGTCACCTGTCTAGCTATCTATCTAATAAATGAACGAAATAATATGTCTCCTTCTCATTGTTATTTTCCCTTTAGGTAGTCTTAGTTGTCAATGTTGCAAGTGAGTGTGGCTATACAGACAGCCACTACAAAGCCCTTCAACAGCTGCAGAGAGAACTTGGCTCATATCATTTTAACGTGCTGGCATTCCCTTGTAATCAATTTGGACTTCAAGAACCAGGCACCAACAAAGAAATTGAGAGTTTTGCCAGGAAAACATATGGAGTCACCTTTCCCATGTTCAGCAAGATAGCAGTCAAGGGCACCGGGGCAAATCCAGCCTTCAAATATTTAATTGGTGAGTACAGCAGGCATTCTAAAGCGGCTGACATTGAATCTGCTTTGCCCCCAAAGTCGTAGATGATTTATGATAGCGAGTGGTGCCATTTCAGATGGTGGGGGGGGGGGAGCGGCAGGGAGGTTGGCAATATTCAGCAAGGTGTAAGGGCTAGTTCTTCAATTCAGTCAAGGTTAAATGGTGAAAAGGCAATCTCTTTCTAGAGCATCTGTTGTGATTATGTTCTATCTTCTTTTTTCTATCTCCCAGGAACTCAACAGGAATGACAGGAATTCAGTTGAGGTTTAATTGCCTTGTCCTTCAAATCAAAGTAGTACAAAAACATTCAAATCACAGATGTGTGTTCCTGGAAAAGTGTAAATGGCCTCCTCTACAGGTTCCACTTAAACTTTTCCAGATATCGTTTGTGCAGTCTTTTGAATGTAAGCAACAGTTGGAGCTTATGCCTCCTGGACTGTGTCCGGATGAACAACTGTTTATTGAACATTTATCCTGATTTATTTACAGGGAGGTTAGACAACAGTGCATCCCACACTTTCCCCATCACTTTCCTTATTGCAAAAAAGTCCAATCATTTGGGGAAGTGGATTTATTGCACAGGACTTCCCAATCAACTATAACTGAGCAACCTGAATTGGTTGGTATGTGACTGAATCTCACCCAAGAATAGCAACAGTCTCAAAGCGCCCGTACAAAAATGAGAGTTATAAGATGAGGAAACTCATCCTGCCTCTAGCCTTCTACCAGAAGCAGAATGACTGAAAGGAGCCCTTGTAAGAACTAAGTGATCTCTTCAGCTCAACAGAAAGCAGGATGAGAGAAACCCAGAGATTCCCTAGAAGAAGGCTGATAGCTTGTACCCAGAGAAAGGGTTTGCATGCTCCAGCACCTGATTACTCGCAGAAGCAGTCAATGAAAATAAAGTTTTGGGCATTAAGGATAAAAATACTAAACCTCAGCATCGTGTCCCACAAGGTTTTCTCTGGGGGGAAGCAGCAATACAAGAGGAAGAGTGGATAAGCCCTTATAGCAGATCAACACCATACATTTAATACATATCCATGATTTCCCTCAAATAATCCTGGGAACTATTGTTTGTTGAAGATGTTGGATCATGTGCTTTGGAAGCCATGTGATTTAAATCACACGCTCACAGGGGCAAGACAGTTTGATCATATTACACTGATCTTGGCTCAACTGCACTGGCTGCCAATTAGTTTCCAGGGCTAATTCAAAGTGCTGGTTTTGACCTAGAAAGCCTTAAATGGCTCACAACCACAATACCTTAAGGACCACCTCTCACCATATAAACCTACCTGGACCCTGAAATCATATTCTGGGGCCAGTGGCGTAGCGTGGGGGGTGCAGGGGGGCCCGGCCGCACCGGGCGCAACATCTGGGGGTTAGGGTTAGGGGGCGCAAATCCACGGGTTAGGAGGCGCAAATTACTTGCCTTGCCCCGGGTGCTGACAACCCACGCTACGCCACTGTCTGGGGCCCTTCTTAATGAGCCTCCTCCACGAGAAGTCCAGAGGGTAGCAACACAAGGGTCTTTTCTGCAGCAGCTCCCCATTTGTGGAATGCTCTCTCTAGGGAGGTTCAGCCGGCACCTTGATTATATACCATCATCTGCCAGGTGAAGACATTCCTCTTTAACCATGCCTTTGGCTGATTGACACGATGCCCTTTTAAATGTGTTTGTGGAAGAGGGGATTATTGATTTGTTTTTGTTCTTATTTTTATGTATGTATTTTTTTTTTTTACATATATAGTAATTTTATGTTCTGAACTGCCCTGTGACCTACGGGTATAGAGCAGTATACATAATAATAAGAAGAAAGTAGATTGGATGTTCTTTAAACGTGTGGTGTGCCCATAGTTTTTCCTACGATTTTGCTTAGCCTACATTTTTGTTTTGCTTAACTTCTGCATTGATTTTGACAATCAAATCCATCATTAGTATATTTTTTCTTTATAACTGAATAATAATCAAATGATATGTCATTTCCCCTTCCTATGTAGATTCCACTGGTGAGGAGCCAACCTGGAATTTCTGGAAATACCTTGTAGATCCAAATGGGAAAACGGTCAAGGCTTGGGACTCTACTGTCACTATTGAGGAAATAAAACCTCACATCACTGAACTTGTGAGGAATATCATCCTGAAGAAAAAAGATGAACTGTGATTACACCCATACCCACACACCCCACTAATTCTTGAACCTCTGATTATAATTTGGACCACTATTTTCACTCTTCTCATTCCTAAAAGAAAATGTAATTTAAAAAAATTGTCAATATGAATTCCATCAACATGAGTGATCTCCATCCTCCAAGTACAATACTGTATTTTATTTTTTGGTCTTGCATTCAATCCATTATTCAACCCAGAAGGAACTGGTTCTCTTCTCAGGGGAAACACACCAAAGGTCTGGGGTTTATTTCCCATTTCAAGTCACTTATTGATTGTGGTGAGGTGAAGAACAGATTTGGATCTCTCTGTAGGCAAATAACCTCAGCACTCTAGGATTTCCTAGAGAAATATTACTAATAGCTACCCTATCATGAACTTGTTCATCAAGGGCAATTATGAAATGCAACCCAGAACAGGTATAATAGATCTTAACCTGTGTGTGGTTTTAAGATGCAGTTTTTATGCTGGGAAACGAGCACATTGACACTATCTGTATTTGCTTGCACTCACACCAGTCACATTCATTTATCCCTGAGAATCCATACACTAGGATGGATCTAAGAATCCTGTGACTGTAGTTCTATTAAATGAAAATGAGATTTTTCCTGCCAATTATTATTTTTGTGAATGGAAGGAAACATTTGGACCCATTAATCCCAAACTGTTGCATTCCTGTGTTCTGTCTGTTGTCATTCAGCATTTTGCATGTGCTGATTTATTGTGATTTTTAAAAAAATAATAATAATAAGCAACTTCCTTTCAATTGCCGCAAAGTCCTCTTAGGTGTGAACTGAAATGTAGCATTGTTAGAGCAGAGGTGTGGTTGGTGATGTTCTTGATGGCATGTGTTTTTGGTTTCCTACCTTTCTGGCCCTCTCAAGTTCCAGAGGCATCTACCCTTAAAAAAATCATTACTGAAACTGACAAAAGATTTCAATCATCTTTGCAGCTTGCCTTGAGAAGCCTGGTGAAACAGAAACTTTGCAGATGTTGGGAAAAGCTTTCTCAGCTGTGCACATCTACATCTGAGAGCAACTTAAGTCTTTCACCCCACTTACACAGGGAGCCTTAGAAAGGGTTGTGAGTTTCACCAAGTTTCTCCAGATTCAGCATGGGATGGGTAGGTGCCACTGAAAGAGCTGCTTCCCCTTCACATAGAACAGGTAACCAACCTGGTGGCATCTGAATGTTGAGGCCTACAGCTTGCCTCATCCCTCACCATTAGTCATGCTAACTGTGACTGAGGGGAATTGAAGTTCACAACATCTGGAAGCCTCCAAGTTGGCTTCCCATGGGATAGAAACTAGGTAATGCTCAAACAGTGAATTAGAGCTCACATAGGGCTTTAAAAATATTTTTGTTGTTGTCTGGAAGCATCCATAGATTTCCTTCAGTTGTAATTCATGTTGTTGGAATTTAGTGACTTGACTCAGAAAAGGAAGTACATATGTCAGCTTATAACCACTGATGAAAGGAATGGAGAATTTTTCTTGACTGAACCAGAATAAAAGGAGATTCCTACATCATTTTAACAGATGTTTGCGAACTTCCATACATTACACAGAGTTTGCTTGAATGTGATCCATTAGAATCTTAAAAGAATCAAGCACCTTGAAGAGAGAGACCAAGTTTTTTCATAATAGCTTGGCCCATAATAACTTGTTGCCTAGTAACAGAGTTGAAAGTGACCATTATTCATTGATCCTGCTGATTAATACTTTGGACACTCCTCCCTTACTCCCTCCACAAAATATTATAGAGGGTACAAAAATTGGTGAAAGACAAATCTGCAACCTGCCTACTCTCTATAACTGAATTACTTGTCAGGAACCCTTTGACAGTGGACCCTGCTATTTTACGATTTTACCCTTTTGAATAAGTGCCCCCCCTCAAAATAAAATACATACAAATAGGTGCCCACCAAGCGGAATGATCCTCCTGCAACACCCTAGTCTGTCAACCTGTAGGGGGCATTTCTGAGCTCTGTTTTCCCAGGAGCCCATC